>NC_138203.1:136654323-137334323 GCF_964194415.1 Vipera berus | reverse complement strand
CACAACATAAAAACATTTTGAGATGCAAGAAAGAATCCAGAGAGAAACAACAGGGATGACCCGGGGGACTGGAGGCTAAAACATATGAGGAGTGGTTGCAGGAATTGGGTATGTCTGGTTTAATGAGAAGGACTAGAAATGATATGATAGCAGTCTTCCAATATCTCAGGGGCTGCCACAAAGAAGAGGCGGTCAACCTACTCCCCAAAGCATCCAAAGGCAGGACAAGAAGCAATGGATGGAAATTAATCAAGGAGATAACCAACCTAGAACTAAAGAGAAATTTCCTGACAGTTCAATTACGGTAAACAGTGGAACGACTTGCCTCCAGAAGTGGTGAGTGCTCCAACACTGGAAGTTTTTAAGAAGAGACTGGACAGCCATTTGTCTGAAATGGTATAGGGTTTCCTGCCTGAGCAGGGGGTTGGACTAGAAGTCCTCCAAGGTCCCTTCCACCTCTGTTATTCTGACATATTTTTGGAAAGTGAAAGAAACATTGTTAAAACTACAGCACTGCATATCCTGACAGGATGATTTTATCTATTTAAATCTATCTCAGAAAAAGATGCAAATAGAGCAATAAAAAGTTTGAAAACGATATTTTTAGATTTGGGGGAAAAGATGCCTGCAAACAACTATCAAACATGAGAGACAAACATTTAAGCAACTATTAGATTAGCACATTGCTTTCTTTCTTAATATGGTTAATATAGCCTTGTTAAATGGTCATTTTCTAAGTCTTAATATAGGATTGTATTAGTGAGCTTGTCTGTGTGAATGCTGTGCCATCTTAAGCACTCTGTAATCTTCTGATCCCCTTCATGGATTACTGCCTTGTCGTGGCGAAGGGGCTTGCGTAATTCAATGAAGCTATGAGCTATGCCGTGCAGGGCCACCCAAGACGGAAAGGTCATAGCAGAGAGTTCTGACAAAACGTGATCCACTGGAGAAGGAAATGGCAACCCACTCCAGTATCTCTGCCATGAAAACCCTATGGACAGTACCAAAAGGCAAAACAATATGACGCTGGAAGATGAGCCCCTCAGGTCGGAAGGCGTCCAATATGCTACTGGGGAAGAGCAGAGGGCTAGTACTAGTAGCGCCAGAAAGAATGAAGCGACTGGGCCAAAGCCGAAAGGACGCTCAGCTGTGGATGTGTCTGGTGGTGAAAGGAAAGTCCGATGCTGTAAAGATTTTTTCTCCATAGGAACCTGGAATGTAAGATCCATGAATCAAGGAAAGCTGGACGTGGTCAAACAAGAGATGACAAGACTGAACATCGACATCTTAGGTATCAGCGAACTAAAATGGACAGGAATGGGTGAATTTAATTCAGATGACCATCAGGTATACTACTGCGGACAAGAATCCCTCAGAAGAAATGGAGTAGCCTTCATAGTCAATAAAAGAGTAGGAAAAGCAATACTGGGATACAATCCTCAAAATGACAGAATGATCTCAGTTCGAATCCAAGGCAAACCATTCAATATCACAGTAGTCCAAGTCTATGCCCCAACCACCAGTGCTGAAGAGGATGAAATTGACCGGTTCTATGAAGCCCTACAGCACCTTATAGAACTAACACCAAAAAACGATGTCCTTATCATCATGGGGGATTGGAATGCTAAAGTAGGAAGCCAAAAGATAACTGGAATAACAGGCAAGTTTGGCCTTGGAGTACAAAATGAAGCAGGGCACAGGCTGATAGAATTTTGTCAAGAGAATACGATGGTCATAGCAAACACTCTTTTCCAACAACCCAAGAGACGGCTCTACACATGGACATCACCAGACGGTCAACACAGAAATTAGATTGACTATATGCTCTGCAGCCAAAGATGGAGAAGCTCTATACAGTCAGTAAAAACAAGACCAGGAGCTGACTGTGGCTCAGACCATGAGCTTCTCCTTGCAAAGTTTAGGCTTAAACTGAAGAAAGTAGGGAAAAGCACTAGGCCACTCAGGTATGAATTAAATCATATCCCTGTCGAATATACAGTAGAGGTGACAAATAGATTTAAGGAATTAGATCTGATAGACAGAGTGCCTGAGGAACTATGGACAGAGGTTCGCGACATTGTACAACAGGTAGCAACCAAAACCATCCCAAAGAAAAAGAAATGCAAGAAAGCAAAATGGCTGTCTGAGGAAGCTTTGCAAATAGCTGAGAAAAGGAGGGAAGCGAAAGGCAAGGGAGAAAAAGAAAGATACGCCCAATTGAATGCAGAATTCCAGAGAATAGCTAGAAGAGATAAGAATGCCTTCTTAAATGAACAGTGCAAAGAAATAGAACAAAACAATAGAATAGGGAGGACCAGAGATCTTTTCAAGAAAATTGGAGAGATGAAGGGAACGTTTAATGCAAAAATGGGCATGATAAAGGACCAAAATGGCAGGGACCTAACAGAGGCAGAAGAGATTAAGAAGAGGTGGCAAAATTACACAGAAGAACTATACAAGAATGAGCTTAACGTCCCTGATAATCACAATGAGGTGGTCACTGACCTCGAGCCAGACATCCTAGAATGTGAAGTGAAGTGGGCCTTAGAAAAGCTGAGCAACAACAAAGCTAGTGGAGGTGACAGTATTCCAGCTGAGCTATTCAAAATCTTAAAAGACAATGCAGTAAAAGTGCTACACTCAATTTGCCAGCAAATTTGGAAAACTCAACAGTGGCCACAGGATTGGAAAAGATCAGTTTACATTCCAATTCCAAAAAAAGGCAATGCCAAAGAATGTTCAAACTATCGCACCATTGCACTCATTTCTCATGCTAGCAAAGTCATGCTTAAAATCCTACAAGCTAGACTTCAGCAGTATGTGGATCGAGAACTACCAGAAGTACAGGCAGGATTTCGAAGAGGCAGAGGAACTAGAGATCAAATTGCCAACATACGCTGGATCATGGAGAAAGCTAGAGAGTTCCAGAAAAACATCTACTTCTGCTTCATTGACTATGCTAAAGCCTTTGATTGTGTGGATCATAACAAACTGTGGCAAGTTCTTAAAGAGATGGGAGTACCAGACCATCTTATTTGTCTCTTGAGAAACCTATATGCGGGTCAAGAAGCAACAGTGAGAACTGGACACGGAACCACTGATTGGTTCAAAATTGGGAAAGGAGTCCGGCAAGGCTGTATACTGTCGCCCTGCCTATTTAACTTATATGCAGAGCACATCATGAGAAAGGCAGGGCTAGATGAATCAAAAGTTGGAATTAAGATTGCCGGAAGAAATATCAACAACCTAAGATACGCAGATGATACCACTCTAATGGCAGAAAGTGAAGAAGAACTAAAGAGCCTCTTGTTGCAGGTGAAGAAGGAGAGTGCAAAACTTGGGTTGAAACTTAACATTAAGAAAACCAAGATCATGGCATCTGGCCCTCTCAATTCCTGGCAAATAGATGGGGAAGAAATGGAGGTAGTGACAGATTTTATTTTCCTGGGCTCCAAGATCACTGCAGATGGGGACTGTAGCCAAGAAATTAAAAGACGCTTGCTCCTTGGGAGGAAAGCCATGGCAAATCTAGACAGCACACTAAAAAGCAGAGACATCACCCTGTCAACAAAAGTGCGTATAGTCAAGGCTATGGTCTTCCCAGTTGCAATGTATGGCTGTGAAAGCTGGACCATAAGAAAGGCTGAGCGCCAAAGAATTGAGGCCTTTGAACTATGGTGCTGGAGAAGACTCCTGCGAGTCCCTTGGACTGCAAGGCGATCAAACCGGTCATTCCTAGAGGAGATCAATCCTGACTGCTCTTTAGAAGGCCAGATCCTGAAGCTAAAACTCAAATACTTTGGCCACCTAATGAGAAGGAAGGACTCACTGGAGAAGAGCCTAATGCTGGGAAAGATCGAGGGCAATAGAAGAAGGGGACGACAGAGAATGAGGTGGCTGGATGGAGTCACTGAAGCAGTAGGCGTGAGCTTAAATGGACTCCAGAAGATGGTAGAGGACAGGAAGGCCTGGAGGAATGTTGTCCATAGGGTCGCGATGGGTCGGACACGACTTCGCAGCTAACAACAACAACAAATCTTCTGATATAATGCTTATTTCAACCTGTAATAAAATAGTGCTCTATTAGACATAATGTTCTATAAACATGTTCTGTAAAAAGATGGAAAATATTGGAAAATGATTTATGACTCCAAAAGACTGGTCTGATGGTTTGCTTTAAATATTTTTTTCAGTATAATGACAGTTAAGCTAAGGAAGTAGCTAAAACCGAAACTCACAAGGGATTTTTCTAAAAATAGAGCATTCGTATTACAGATTGTTGTGGTTGAGTTACTTCTGATACTTTGTGACCTGATAGACATCATTTAGTCAGTTATTGGCCAGTAACTGCTTCTTTTAACTATATTCTGCTTATATCATTGGTAGTAATTGTTGTGTAGCCAGTTCTTTGCAGGCATTGAGCGAGACGGAAGGTTCAAAACAGCAACAGGCTTTATTGAAGGTCAATCATAACTGAAGCAACAAGAGAGCTGCTGCACAGTTATTTATATGGTTGGCTGAAAGGCGACAACCAATAGGTTTGAAGCATAGGTTTCCAACTCAAAGACCTACTTAGCTGGCTGGAGACAACCAGTCTGAACCGGCTAGCAACTGTTACAACATACACATGAACTAGCACTTAGCAATTGAATGCAAGCAATTAGCAAGCAGTGCAACAAGAGCAACACTTACAACATATACAAAAGGCCAATACATTACACCCCTTCCCCCTGGATGGAACACACAATTATTTAGTTACAAAATCTTGAAGATATTTGGGGGGCCTTTGGGCTCGTTCAGAGTGTCGAGGGGTTGCTGGAATCTCCCGGTCTATCGGTTCATCTGCCGTGCTTGGTAGACCTGGGCTCTGTGGTTCGGTGGAGTCAAAACAATTCGAGTCCCTTTGGCTGGCCTGTCCCAGTCAGCCTAGCCCAAAGTCTAACGGTGCCACTAAATCGGCATGGCTGCTGCTGGGTGTTGGGTGACTGCCCAGCCCCTGCGGTCCGTTCCCCGTTGTCTGTCGTACAAAATGTCTCAGAACGTCCAAACTGCTCTGCTGAAGTGTGAGGTTGTGGGCTCCCGGTCTGCTTCCCTTGGAAGTCCTGAGCCGACAACTGTTCCGCTAGTTGCTGACGCAACTGATCGACATGTCAGCGAATGACTCGCCCATCTTCCAGGACCACCTTGTAGGAGAGTGGTCCTGACACTTTAACAACTTTCGCTGGTACCCACAACTGCTCTTGCCCATAGTTCCAAGTCCAAACCATGTCCCCCACCTATGAATGACTAGGTGCCTTTGGGTGTGCCATGTCAGAGGCTACTCTATCTGGGTGCAGACTGTCCAGTTTTGTTATTAGTCACTTGCCCCAACGGAGTTCTGCAGGGCTCTTGCCTGTAGCTGTACAAGGTGTTGTATGCTGGCATAACAAGAAGTCGGCCAGCCTGTGGTGCCAGTCCCCTGTAGTAATACATTTGAGGGACTCTTTGGTTGTGCAAACCATTTGTTCTGCTTGCCTGTTCAATGATGGGTGAAAGGGAGCCAATGTGGCATGCCTAATGAGATTGGCCCTGAGGAAGACCTGGAATTCTGATGTGGTAAACTGGGCTCCATTGTCGGAGACTAAGACATCTGGAAGCCCATGCATTGCAAACAGTGACTGCAACACCTGGATGGTCCTTGCAGTAGTCATATTGGGAATTGGAACCACCTCCAACCATTTAGAGTTGCTATCGACCACTATTAAAAACAATTGTCCCTGAAAGGGCCCGGCAAAATCTATGTGGATCCTTGACCATGGTGTGTGCATTTCCTACCATCAGTGCAGCATCTCTGATCTGGACTGTTGACATGTGTAACACCTGTGTACTTGGGCCTTGATAGCTTTAGCTAGCCCTGGCCACCAGAGGTAGCTCCTTGCCAGTGCCTTCATCTGGATACTGCCCCAATGGCCTTCATGCAGAGACTAGAGAACTCTGGGCCTGAGTGAACT
Organism: Vipera berus; assembly: GCF_964194415.1. Classification (NCBI taxonomy): domain Eukaryota; kingdom Metazoa; phylum Chordata; class Lepidosauria; order Squamata; family Viperidae; genus Vipera; species Vipera berus. The sequence goes on along the minus strand of NC_138203.1, from coordinate 137,328,333 downwards.
GAGGACTATGACCCTGCTGCCCCAAAGGATACAACCCTTGTGAGCCAAAAGCTCATTTTTTTCGATTGAAAAAACTCTGGAACTCGGGCCCCCTGCTATTTTCCAGCCACCCTGTGTGAATCCAAGCCAACTCGCTGCTTAGGATTTTGTTGGCTGCCGTTTCTGCAGCAACATCTCCCACATGTAGGGGAAACTCTGGCAAGTCTTGAATTGCTAAAATGCATGCAGCTGGAGCTGGATCGGGCTCCACGTATGGCAATGGCAATCTGCTAAGGCCGTCTGCGTGGCCCATCTCTTTGCCAGGTTTGTGAACCAGCCTGTAGTCATAGGCTGAAAGGAAGATGGATCACCTCAACATTTGTGGCGACAAAATTTGAGGTGTCTGCTTGTCTGTTGTAAACAAGCCTAGCAAGGACTTGTGGTCAGTAAAGACTGTGAACTGCCTCCCATATAGTCATGGAACTTCTTAACCCTGGCCACGATGGCCAAGGCCTCTTTGTTGATTTGCGCATAGTTGCGCTCCACTGAGGACAAGGTCCTCGAGTAATAGGCGATGGGTGACTGCCTCCCATCCACCGACAAGTGACTCAGCACAGCTCCAATCCCATATGGGGACACATCACACACGATGCAAACTGGCAGCTTTTCATTAAAGTACATGAGCACTGAGTTCGAGGACAACAACACCTTGACTGCCTGAAAACTCCTTTCGTGGAGCTTGGGCCACTGCCATGGGGAGTTTTTGTCTAAGAGCTGGTGTAGCGGCTCTGCCACTGCGCCTTGTTGGGGAGGAATGAATGATAAAAATTCAGGAGGCCCAAGAAGGCTTGAAGCTCTCCCTTGGACCTAGGGCTTGGTGCCAGCTGAATTGCTTTCAGCTTTGACTCTGCAGGATGGATGCCCTTGGCATCGATTCTAAATCCATGGAATTCTGTGGATGGAACCCCAATCTTACATTTGTCTCTCCTTAATCTAAGTCCCATGGCGTGGAACCGCTGAAGGACAGCTCTAAGCCGTTCAGCCAGAACTTCTGTGGACTCCCCGGTGATGAGTACATCAGTAGAGGCAGACCACTGAAATACCCTTGAGCGTGCGCTCCATGATCCCCTGAAAAATCCCTGGGACTACACTTACCCTGAATTGAAGGCGCTTTACCTTGAAGGCCCCCCTGTGCATAATAATCGTTTGTGCAGCTGCCATGGCCTCATCCACCAGCAGCTGTTGATAGGCCTGTGCTAAATCTAATTTAGCGAACACACGGCCACCTTGCAATGACGCCAGAATATGGCTGATGACTGGGATGGGGTACACGTGTTGCTGTAGTGCCCGGTTAATGGTACACTTGTAGTCAGCACATAGTCGTACCTCTCCGTTGGCCTTGAGTGGCATTACAATGGGGGTCTTCCACTACTCACTGTCTACAGGCTCTAAAAACCCCTGACTAACAAGCTTGTCCAGCTCTGCATCGATTTTGTGCTTTAACGCAAATGGCACACGGCGGGGCTTAACCCGAATTGGTGCGACCTGGGGATTAAGTTTAAAAGCTACTGGAGTGCCCTTGTACTCTCCCAAACTTGGGCTGAAAACATCTGTGAATTCCTTGCAGACAGAAGGGAAATCTGTTGTTTGAGTCTGGTGAATGCTGGTGACCTGAATGCCCAATGCATAGAACCAATCGAGCCCTATGAGGCTCGTTTGTTGGCCATCTACCACAATAACATCTAGCGGGCCTGAAAACCCATTGAACTTCACCGCAAGTGTGGCCTCGCCCTTGACTGCCACTCTGGAATTCTGGAAGTCGGTAAGTAGGATATTAGATGGTCGTAGCTTGACCCATCTGTTACTATGGCTGCAAATGTGCCAAAAAGTTCCAATGGAGATGATGGACACAGTGGAGTCTATGTCCAGTTCCATTTTACATGGAAGGCCTTGAAGTTCAACCTGCAGTCACAACTTCTTTTTAAGAGGTTGATGGGCACCCATGCAAAAAATGCTCTGGCAGCTAGAGCAGAACCCTACTTGGTGTTGCCCCAGGGCCCCGGTACCTCTCCTGAAAGCCTCATCCAGCTGGTGGTCCCTCTGGTGACCTCGACAGATGCTGGCGAGGTGGCCTGGCCTTCCACACACCCAACACGTGGCTGTCCTGAAACGGCAATCCGCGCGTTGATGGCGGCCTCCGCAGCCCAAACACCTTGGGAACAGAACTGCCTTGTCAGCTGGCCTCGTTCCTCTTTCATGGTGCCGCTGAATTTTGTCAACTTCGTGGTCGGAGTCGGTGTCTTCCACTCATTTGGCGTCCTTGTGGTGGACGGTTTCTATAGATGGCGTGCTTTTGGAGGGCCGCAATGTTTTCACAGCCCCTCTGGTGGCTTCATCTGCCTTGACTTCCTTTAAGGCCTCCTGAAGTGAGATAGTCTCCTTCCCAAAGAGTTTTTGTTGGAGCTCTCTGTTCCTGAGTCCACAGACTAAGCGGTCTCTTAGTCGCTCCTCTAGGTTGGAGAAATTGCAGAGTCGCGAAGCTTGACGAAGCACTGCGATGAATTCTGTCACCGACTCACCAGATTGTTGTTCACGTTGTTTGAAGGCATGCCTCCATGCTATCACTGAAAGCTTTGGTTCAAAATGGTCATGCAGCTTCTTCTTTAGGTCTGCATATGTGACGGTTTCCAATGGCGCCGGGGTGACCAAGTTCTCTACAATATTGAAGGTGGCTGGGCCGCACACACAGAGGAGGGTCGCGGCCTTCAGCCCATCTTCACTGACTTGATTTGCACGCAGGTAGTTCTTTACGTGGGAAATGTAGGATGACCATTTCTCAGAGTGTGTCACGTCAAATTCTTCAAGCTTTCTGACCTTCACCATGGTGAGAAGTCTTCGCGGCTCGTGTCTTGCGTTGCCTCATGCTGCTGGCTTCTTCGTAGGCCCTGGGACTGATCCTCAGGGCAGGGTGTTCTCCAGTGTGGCTTGCTAGGCAGACCGAGGTGGGGGAACGCTGTTCCCTACCAGGCTCTGTGCTGGTCTCACCCCCTAGTGACTTCAGGCTCTTATGATGAAGCAGCACATCCCACCTTCGTTGCCAGTGTTGTGGTAACGGTTCCTAGCCGGCCCAGACTGGTTGTCTCCAGCCGGCTAAGTAGGTCTTTGGGTGAGAAACCTATGCTTCAAACCTATTGGTTGCTGCCTATCAGCCAACCATATAAATAGCTGTGCAGCAGCTCCCTTGTTGCTTCAGTTATGATTGTCCTTCAATAAAGCCTGTTGCTGTTTTGAACCTTCCGTCTTGCTCAATGCCTGCAAAGAACTGGCTACACAACACTGGCGATGAAGGTGGGGTGTGCTGCTTCATCGTAATAGCCTGAAGTCACTAGGGGGTGAGACCAGCCACCGTTGATATTGCAGAGAACTTGGTTGCCCCGGCGCCATTGGAAACCATCACATATGCAGACCTAAAGAAGAAGCTGAGTGACCATTTTGAACCAAAGCTTTCAGTGATAGCGTGGAGGCACGCCTTCGAACAACGTGAACAATTGAATGCAAGCAATTAGGAAGCAGTGCAACTAGAGCAACACTTACAACATATACAAAAGGCCAATACATTACAGTAATCACCTGCCATCTTTTCTTCTGTTGGTCTCCTTTTGATATTCTTTCATTTTTCTAAGCATCGGGCTCTTCACAGTGACTCTTGCTTTTTCATTCCATGTGCAGAAAATCTAAGCTTTAGCTTCACCCTTAGTGCTTCATCTTCATCTGACGTGGAACGCTTGGCTGTTCACGTCTTCAGGTTGCTGTGAAGCCAGCTCAGCCATCTCACATTCCCCCAGACTCCCAGCCTCTCATCACAGATTGTCAGCTGCATGTCGGGAAGTCATCATTTACCTCAAGCAGGAGAGTTCGTACTTAGCCCTTCCTCTTTCTCAAAAAAACCCCTGCAAAAGGATTACAATGTACCTAAACCTCATGAGGTTCAGGGAAGCAACTTTGATCCGTGGCTTCATGGATTTTTGTCTTCAAGCAATGCAAGAAATCTCCCATATGTGAAGACTTAATTTGGCTGGGTCTACCTAAATCTGCTCTTTTCGTTTGAATGATGTGGTCAGAAGGTTTTGTTTTTTTAATCTATGCAAACCCAGTATTTAGGTTTGTTTACACCACTTTGAATCTCTAACTAACGGAGCTCTCTATGATTATTAACAAATTAATGCCATCTCATGTTTTGCTGAGATTCTTCTAATTTTAGATTTCTCTTATTAATTCTTTGTGAGAGGAGATTCTCTGGAGTCACTTGCTATATTTGAGCAACTCCTATATTTCTATATCATTTACCGCTGAACATTTTACATGTGGCTCCTTAGAGTTTCCAAAGAAGTTTTATATTCTCTTTCCTTTTTTTAAAAAAAAAAAGAAAGTTTAGGTTCAATTTTCCTTTGTACAGAATAGATGAATCTCAAAAAGGGAAGATGTTCTTGATTCTCTAAAAGCTACAGAGGGTCAGAGTAAAGGGATGTATATATAATTAATTTTTATAGGGTTAGATTTAGGATTAGGATTAGGGTTGGGGTTAGGGATAGGTTTTTTTTTAAAATAACATCTTAATCTTTAGCAAACAGCATGTTGTCTGGGTTCATGTATTTTAAAAAAAACAATGAATAATAATTAATTTCTATATTATCATAATCAATATGTTAGTTAAGCGCTCAATAGTTTTCTTCTTACGAATATATATTGGATGTTACATAGTACATATCATGTTCCTTTCTCTCTAACTCGTAAGATTCTCTTAATGTAACCTTACAATAAAGTAGAATTAGTTCATCCAGGCATGCTTCCTGTCTGGACCATCTCATAAGGCTGACAGCCAGAAGTTGGCACAACAGAATGTGCTGCCCTTTTTCATCATTACAGGTAGTCTTCGACTTACGACCACAATTGAGCCCGATTTCTGTTGCTAAGTGAGACATTTATTACGTGAATTTTGCCCCATTTAAAGAACTTTCTTGCCACAGTTGTTAAACAAATCACTGCAGTTGTTAAGTCACACGGTTCTTAAGCGAATCTGGTTTTCCCATTGACTTTGCTTGCCAGAAGGCCTCAAAAGGGGATTACATGACCCTGGGACACTGCAACCATCATAAATGTGAGTCAGTTGTCAAGACTTTGAATTTTGATCACATGAGCATGGGTATGCTGTAACGGTCATAAGTATGAAAAACGATTATAAGTCACTTTTTCAGTGCCATTGTAACTTTAAACAGTCACTAAGTGAACTGTTGTAAGTCGAGGACTACCTATATTATTACCATTATCAATCAATCAGACCCAAAGTTGCTTTTTCAAAAGGCAACTGGATTTCTTTGGATGAGAAGGAAAAACAATGGAAGTCCAATTGCCTTTGGAAAACCACCTTTGGAACAACCATGACCTTGATGACTGAGAATCTCCATAGACATATCCATCAATCAATTTTTATTTGATCATTGACCAGCAAAGAAACCAGAAAATCATAATTATTTAGGATAATAAAGAAAAAATATTGTTCTAAAATATTTAAAAAGGATTAAAAGAAGTAGTGTGGAATACTATACAAACTATAGAACAGTGCTTAACTGTGGTCAAAGAAATAAAATCAAATTGATCTGATAATAACAAGATACAACAAGTTGGGAATGACCAGAATTTTTAATAGGGAATGAAAATAATAATTCCTGGCAAGCATCTATGTACAGGAGACAATAAAAAAAATAATGTGTTCCATTGTTTCAATTAATCCCCCACCACATGGACAACAGTCATTGTCCAAAGGGGATCTTTCAGTATCTCTCTTTACTAATAGAAGTTGGGAGGGCATTGAATCAGACCAAGGATAAAGTTCTTCTAAATTTGGAATTGGTATGCAACTAAGATATCTGGCTGGTTGGAGAAGGTGTGCAGAGAAGTTTAGGAAGATGTTTCCAGGAAGAATTGGTAAATCTGCTTGCAATTCTAAATCAATGGCCCATTGTCTGAGATCAACTAGTGTACACATTCATAGCCCATTGGAGTGATGGCTGGCCATCAAAAGCCATAAATTTGCAATTTGACGCGGGTTGCTCAGCATCAGGAAGCCTGAAAGCTATGGGTCATAATTAGAGGGTCCAAGCCAACTGAAATAATTTAATTGCTTTCAGGTATTTGCTGAGCTCCTTTGGAGAAGTAGAATTATTATTACTATTATTTCCCTGTTATTTGCCAGTGGTATTCCTATTTTCTCACACACTGGGTTAAGAGGAAGGGTGCATGTAAAGGCAACTACCAACCCCAGTTGATAGGTGGCAGCAGGGACAATAAATCAGCTGCACTATGGCAGGCATGGTCAAGGAAGAAGCAGGTCCAGAAGAGTTTTGTCAGAAGAGGTAGAGATTTCCATCCTTCACCCTACAAACCTAGCCTCTTGTTACTACATAGGAATATATGTATATGTATATTGTAAGACATTTAAAATAAAAAAAACTAACACAAACTAACAGAAAGTAAGGAAGAAAAAAGAAAATTTAAGAATTCAAAGAAAATACAAAAAGTGCAAGGAAAGGGGAAAAAATGAACAAAAATAGAAGAGAGTAATTTTTTTATAAAGAAATGGCTTCCAATTTTCTTCACAGCAGCTATAAGCTACAAATATGTTTTATCCCCTCTCTCTAAGTTACCTCCTATTGCTCTCCTTTCTGTAACCTATCCAGTGTAATCATCAAAACCATAGATCACAAATACATGTTTTCCATTTTTATGCAAAAAAAGTCCTTAAGAGGCTTCCAGTCACCAATAAATGTAGTCAAGCAAAGAAGTCCCTTGATCCATTTCAGCCAACTTAGACTTCACCAACCCTTCCTCCATAGTGAGTAGTGCATATAGTAATCTCATTGTGGTAATTCTTGCTACAAAGGAATCCTCAACAATATTCCCAAGCACAATTCGAAGGCATCAATGTCTTCTTCATTCAGCCTTCCTGATGATAGGAATGTTCATAGCCATCTGTTACAACATGAAAAACTTTATCTCTGAGAATACTTTTTTTTTTGACAGTGTGATGTCTCTGCACTTTAACATTTTGTTAGTTTTAGACTCTTTCCTAAATAACAGATATTTCTTCATTTCACGTCTTGTATCACCGTCCCTGTATATTTTGGAGCTAAGATAAACACACTGCTTCTACTGCTGCTTCTCATCCACTTATTTGGAATGGGATGGCATAGCTTGCCGATGTCTTAGGGGTTTTTTTTGGGGGGGGGGAGCATAATGAGCTGCAGACCAGCTTTTGCACTTCCTCCCCACACCTTCAACAAGTGGCTCTTGAAGTCTTCCTCACTTCCAGCCACCAAACTGAATCATCAGCATTATTTGAGATTGCTGATGTTTCGGCTAGCAATTTTAATTCCAGTCTCTGTTTCTTCTAATCTAACACACAGACACAGATGATCCATTTTTACTTGTTTCTAGTACTGACGGATCTACCAGTTTTGAGGGATATTCTTATATCTTAACTCTTCCATCATTATCAGACATACTACAATCCTAATGGCAAGCTGGCTCCCTTAAGATTTGCTGATGCTTTATCTCGGAGCTCAACAACCTTTTTAGATTTTCAGGTTGCATGCAGGTTTTTTTTTAACTAAACAAGAGCATATCTCCAGTCACATGACTATGTCACCATGATGGGTGGGACTAACATGGGTGGGTGGTGGTACAGAGAGAATTGGGTGGTACAGATGGGTGGTACAGAGAGAATTGGCAGGACTTTAAAGATAAAAAGAATGTCCCTTATTGAGTCAAAATGCAAATAATCATACTGCTGAAATCAGTAGTTAGAGTAGACTATTGGAATCAGAATGCTGAGGTGCTCTAAGGACTGCAAAAATACACAGCCCATGCTCCCTGCGTTACTGGTTTCTATCTCACTTCAAGTCAAATAAAATATGCAAGTAAACATTCCTTTATTTAGGTAGAGATATTCCATTTGTGTACACACAGTGTCATGGAAAGTGTACAGATCATACTAAAGCCAGAAGGAAATGCCGCCAAGTTCTATTACTGGCAGCTCATCTATTTAATAGAAAGAAGAATATATCTGTGCTTAACTGTGAAAAATCCTTGCAAACTGACTTAGCTAGGGAGTAGATCCACAAAAAACACCAGCCTTTCCTCCATTGTCCCAGCTGATTTGGGAAAGGGACACGTTCTTCATGGGTGGCTGAAATTAAGGCAGTAACAGGAGGCATGGGATCTCCAAGTGAGTGCCAGCGAAGATAGAAACAAAGCTAGTGGGGTTTACTGCTAATTTTTGCAGGCATTTTGCCTGTACTTTCCATGATATTTCTTTCACAACATAAAGCTCCTTTCTCTTTAATCTGACAGAGCCCTATTCCTACTGGGAGGTTGATGCAAATTATTCCTTTATTCCTTCACCTTTTCCTCAACCAAACCAAACACCCATCTCCTTTTTACTTTTCTCTGGATGTCCTATTTATAGGCACATCCCTCCCTCCCTCATCTCTTGAACATTGACACTTAGAGGGAGCTGGTACAATGGAATTAGCAGGCAGTGGAACTTAGTACAAAATAGCAACATCACTCCTGTTTCCCCAAAGGCCTAGGCTGTATGCCAATCAATAAGACATTAATAATATGGCATGTTTGCTTGTTCCCCAAGCCAATTTCTCAGTTTGGGTGGGGAAGGGCATTTTGCTCTGAACAATAATAAACATTTTGCAAATGGGAATTCCAAAGTGTACAAATCATACAAATAAATCAGATATTCATGCAGAGTAAAATAACAGTCTGTTGGTGTGTGTGTGTGTGTGTGTGTGTGTGTGTGTGTGTGTGTGTGTGTGTGTGTAATAGAATAAGATGTAAATATTGCAATAAGAGGATAGGAGATGCCAGAAAACCTATTCATGTGCATTTAAAATAAAAGAGAAGAAATTGGGGAAACCTTAAGCTTGGTAACAAAATATTCAAAACACAGAAATCCTATTCTACCTGTGTTGGGAGTCCTGCATTACCTTTTTGATATCCATGTCAATAAGGGTTAGAACATTCTTTTGCTAGACAGTTCACTTCTATGTTGGCAGCACAACGATTTCACCGTCTGTAGGATAGCAATTGCTGCATCCTCCAGAACTAGCACATCATTCTCATCATGCAGCAAGCAAAGCTTTACCTAATCTCAGCCAAATCTTCTGTCACAAACACTGAAAGAGATCACCCTGATTTGGATCCAGTTTTAATGCAAAATACAATTAAAACGAAGGATCTTTTTAGCACTTATAACACTTCTCATCCCAATTAGTCAAATTAAAAGTAGTGCTCAAAATCCAGATGCGCCCAGAAATAAAATCTGCCCACTTTAAATAATTTTGTTATTAAACATGGGTTCCTTTCTACCTGGCTGTTCTATAGCTGAACCTCTCAAGTGTCTCTTTTGAAATGGAGGTATTTTCTATTTTTCTAATTCCTTGAAAGTAAGGCATTTGAAATGTAAAGGTAAAGGCTTCTCTTGTCTAGTCATGTCTGACTCTAGGTGGTGGAGTTTATCTCCATTTCTTAGCCAAGGCAGCCAATATGGAAGCCAACTTTCCATGGTCATGAAGCCGCCATGATTACATGCTGAAGCGCACAGAAAGTCATACCTATTTATCTACTAGCATTTGCATGATTTCAAATTTCTAGGTGGGCAGGAGCTGAGGCAAGAAACAGGAGCTCACCCTGTCAGCGATGCTCGGGTCTCAAACCAGGCAGTCAGCTTTCCAGCTGCCAAGCTCAGCGTCTTTAACCGCTGAGTTAATGTGCCCCCTCCCACATTTGAATTGTACAGCTATGTACATTTTGAAATACATTTGAAATGTAGTTTCCACTGAATTTTTCTGATTCCAGTACTGATTAAAAGAAAACAGAAATGTTATAATACTATATGATGATGAAACTCAGCTACAATACAGGGATATATATACACAGTGGTGGGATTCAGCCGGTTCGCACCACTTCAGCAGAACCGGTAGCTAATTTTTTTGTTGCCCAGACTCAGAATGGACTTCCGGAAGCGGCATCCACACAGAGAACTGGTTGTTCACATATTTGAATCCCACCAATGGATACATAGTATTTATGTTCTGTTTCTCTCAGGCAGAAGTAGGCAAGTGGCACCCACCAGAAATTTTGGGTTAGATCTCCATAAATCCCAGTCAGCATGGCCACAATTTAGAGTTTATGGGATGTTGTCATGCAAAGCAACTTGGATTTATCAGGTTACCCATACGCGCTTTGAGAACATAATGTAGATATATTCCTTTATGAGGATGAAAGCTTGTTCTCCGAGCTAGTGGGTTGGTTTCCGAACATTTTGTTACCCAGGCTGGATAACATCTTCCACAGAGTTTAGGGGATGTCAGTGTCAGTGTTCTTCCTTCAGGTGTGGATGTGTCAAGTGAGGGTTTTGTGATGGGTCTTGTGATGGGTCAGGTATGAGTCATCAGTATGGGTCTCGTGATGGGGAGGTTACCTCAGGTCAGGGTCATTGGGAGGTGAACTGCTGGTGGGTGGAGGAGGGACTTCCGTGGGTTGGTTGAGGGTCAGTGTTGTCTCTGGTGGGCTGTGCGGTTGATTTAGATCCTGAGGGGTTTGTAGGCTGGTTATAGGTCAATGTGTCTGTTCCTTTACACCCATTACATTATATTCCATTACATTATATATACATTATACATTATATTCCTTTATGCCCCTTACACAATTGCTGGGATTACACACAAAACACACAAAACAATCCAGATTTTAGCCATGGAATAAGCGATAGAGGCTTGATTCATACCATAATGGCTGGTTGATACATTAAATCAAAAACTCCTATTATCTATGACATGTCATCTATTATATGTCAGGTAGGCTTCATACTAAATATGCTTTGCTGATTACAGGATCAAATCCAAATGACGGAGGAAAAGAAGAAACAGCCAGCCAAACATGGATTTCTTTACAATAAGCAAAACTACTCTTAGTTTCATTCTGAGGAAAATGAGAAACTAAGAGTAATTTTGCTTCTTCCAGACACTCGCATCTATGTTTGTCTGGCTGCATGCAATCCAGATCCAACATCAAGAAAACCTGAATGCTGAAAAGTAGATACAGGTAGTCCTCGACTTACGACTACAATTGAGCCCAACATTTCTGTTGTTAAATGAGACAGTTATTGAGTTTTGCCCCGGTTTACAACTTTTCTCGCCACAGTTGTTAAGTGAATCCCAGCAGTTGTTAAGTTAGTAACACGGTTGTAAAGGGAATCAGGCTTCCCTGTTGGCTTTGTTTGTCAGACGGTCGCAAAAGCAATCGTCATAAATATGAACCAAAACTAGGAAATATTTAACTATTGACAAAACTTATTCCAGCTCTGCAACCACAGCTTTCTACAGAATATCAAAATCCAAGTCATGTGAAAGATAGAAAACTAGGGGAAGCTGACTAAAAGAGTGTTCCTTCTCCCATTTCTATCTCATATTCCAGAAGGGGGAGAGTAGTTCAGGGTTTTTTTTCCTTATCCCCCCCCCCGCCAAGCATGGATCTCCTGCAGTAACTAGTATTGTGCCATATCAGGAAGAGGAGGAGGCTTGAAGAATGGCAACTTTTACTGCAATGATAGTGGTGCTGGAGTTTCCATAGCGACCCACCCACATTGTCCCTGGTTCCTGCTGGCTTTATCTTCTATTTCCACTCCCACTAAAGTCCTGAAGAAGGGTCTCCCTGTAAAGAAATATCCTGGGCAAAATTAGGCATCAACAATAGCAACAGGTTTGAGGGCCAGAAGGTGTTTAGAAGATATGTGGAAAAAAAGCTGTTTATTTCAGCATTGTGCTTGATGAAACACACAGGCATGTGCATATAGACTGAGTGGACAGAACTGCAGCCTTGTTCTTATTGGACATGTATGTGAATGAAATAAATCCTCTAAACTTTACAGCTCTCTCTATATTCTGTTGCTAGCTTTTTCTGCGCTCGTCCATGTGTCCCCTCAACCAATGTCCTCCTTTGACTCATCACCAGCCCACAGTTGAGGCAGTTTAATAATAATAATAATAATAATAATAATAATAATAATAATAATAATAATAATAACAACAACAACAACAACAACAACAACAACAACAACAATAATAATAATAATAATAATAATAATAATAATAATAATAATAATAATAATAATAATAATAATAATAATAATAATAATAATTTTATTTGTATACCGCCCTTCTCCCGTAGGTCTCAGGGCGGTGAACAGGGCAATACATGTTAAAAAACAAGAATACAAAAGTTAAAAGAGATTAAACAAGATGCCCAAAAACTATAACAATAAGTTAAAATACATAAAAACAATAAAACCCAAACCCATCACCCATCAGGCCAGGCCGGCTTGTTCGAACAGGTAGGTCTTTAGATCGCGAGGTTATCTCTCTCTGTTCCAGTTTTAAAATAACCATTACCCCATTCTTTTAAAGCTAAGGCATAAGGCTAGAACCAGAAGAACTCTGAGTTCTAGTTCTGCCTTACCCATGAAAACTAACTGGATGACTTTGGGCCAGTCATTCTCTCTCAGCCTGGCCCGCCTCACAGGGTTGCTGCTGTTGTGAGGAAAATAGGAGGAGGAAGGACTACAGGTAGTCCTCAACTTACAACAGTTCATTTAGTGACTGTTCAAAGTTACAAAAGCACTGAAAAATGTGACTTATGACCGTTTTTCACAGTTATGACTTTTGCAGCATCCCCATGATTGTGTGATCAAAATTCAGATGCTTGGCAACTGTTCATATTTCTGACTGTGCCCCCAGGTCATGTGATCACCTTTGGCAACCTTCTCACGAGCAAAGTCAATGGGGAAGCCAGATTCAGTTAACAACCGGGTTACTAACTCATCAACTACAGTGATTCGCTCAACAAATGTGGCCAGGAAAGTCGTAAAATGGAGCAAAACGTAACAAGTGTCTCACTTAACAGCAGCAAATTTTGGACTCAATTGTGGTTGTACGTTGAGGACTACCTGTATTAAGTGTGGCCGCCGCTTTGACCTATTTATACAAGTAGTCAAGGCAGGTTATAAATAAAACAAAAGGAAATGCAGCCACCTCTCCCGATATCTGGGGAGCTGCCAGCAGGAGAGGGGATTAACCCAGCTGCATTCCGTTCTCATGGCCGCACTCAGATTCCTCTGGGAATTCGGGAGGGGTTCTGAGATGATGTAATGGGCTGTGAGAATAACCTTGGGAAACAGGAGGAAGAGCCGCAGCCAAGGCAACAAACAGACTAGAGGTATCTCAGCCCGGAGGCAGAATGGGGGCAGAGACAGCATTTCAGAAGAGACTCTCCCTAGCTTTCTGGAAAATAAAGGCAAGGGAAGAGGCAAGATTCTGTCACTGTAACCTGTAAAGATGTTATTAGCACTCCTGGTCTTGGTTTCCTGTCTGGATTACCTCAAATGGCTGACAGCCACATTCCAGCCTGTCAGATCTCACACAGCTTGGAACAGGGCAAATAATTTCCTCAGCTTCTCCTCCACAGCAAAGAGCCTTTCCCATAGCTAGCGCTTCATGTTCATCCTCTACTATGGTTCTGAAATTCCCCATGTGTATGAGAACCTGTCCGTGTTGCACAAATGCTATTGAGATCATAAACGTGTCTTTTGATGCGGCTACTATTACTTGGGAAGCTTTCATTCTTCCTTTACGGACACAAGTTACAGGTCATAATAAAAGTTTTCTTCTTGATTTGCTCCTCCAAGGTAAGGAACCGTTCATTACATACAACTTCGACTAGATCTTGCCGGCCAGAAATTACAATTTGTAGATAGATAATTAAGGGTACTGGGCACAGGTAATGAGAATTCCTCTACTTTATTTATTTATTTATTTATTTATTTATTTATTTATTTATTTATTTATTTATTTTAATTCCATTTATATCCCACCCTTCTCCGAAGACTCAGGGCGGCTTACAAGCTTAGCAGTAGCCTTCATTCTATGTATATGCCTGCTTATTAGGGCTTTCACACACACCCCAAGCGGCATTATTACAAAGTCAGCTTAATTGCCCCCAACAATCTGGGTCCTCATTTTACCTACCTCGGAAGGATGGAAGGCTGAGTCAACCTTGAGCCTGGTGGGATGTGAACCTGGGCTAATTGCAGGCAGCTGGTGTTACTTAAGGAGGCATTAGCATTATTTATTTATTTATTTATTTATTTATTTATTTATTTATTTATTTATTTATTTTTCTTTGGCTCCAGAGACCCTCCATTAATCTATAGTTTTAGTATTATGAATTTCTATAGAGCTATCTTAGCATTTTGATTTTTTAGTATTGTGTTAGCAATCCTAGCCTTTAGTTATCTTTTATCTCGTCAGTGTTATTATTGAAACGGAGGTAATTCTTCCTGGTTGTATTTTATGTTGATCTATGGCCAGAGTTGAAGATTTGATCTGAATATATTAGACAGATATGGATATACGGTATACATGAAATAACACACTCTCACATGTAACATATTATCATGTGTATATATGTGAAGAATTACAACAGAGTTTTACTATCCTTTGGATCCTAGGATCCAAGTGAAGTTAAGTTTCTAAAAAGATTGCTTCTTTTTGTTCTGCCTGACAACCACTATTTTTAAAATTAATTTTAATTGCTCTTCAATTAATAACAAAAATCAAAAGAAATATGACAAGGAGAAAAAATACCCATAGTATGATAAATCATTATAATGGTAAACATTTACAATTCTACATTTATCTAATGCAAACATTATTCAAGTATGTATATATTTGTAATGCGTTTATGATAATTATATGTGCATTAGAAATATATACATACCTGAATAATATTTTAACCAACTGTATTTTGTATAAATGATTACCATATTTCATTATACTTGCCTATACAAAGTCTTCATCTATAGGCAATCCATTCCTAGGTGCGAAGTGCAACCAGGGCTTCTATCCATTGAGTAAAAGGGGCCATACTTTTATCTTTCCAATGCTGCAACTTCAGTCTTTTGGCTATAGTAAGGGCATGGAAAATCCATTTATATTATCTGGTTGTCAAATTCCATGTAGTGGCTTGAAGATGTTTTGCTTCCCATCCAAGAAGCTTCTTCAGTTTAGAACTGTAGACGACCATGACCTGGATAACTAAGAATCTCAATAGACATTTTGCTCTACTTCAAATGAAACTCAGAACTGATGAAAAAAATTGTGAAAGTGATGATCCACGGAAGGTGAAGTTTTTCATTATTTGAGACAGAAGTTTCCAAGAATAATTGATGCCAAGATTAAGAAAGGCATTTTTGTTGTCCACCAATCAGATATGTCATCGATGAAAAGTAGTTCAAAGATCTGTTAGTGGGGCCAGACAAAAACACCTGGAAAGCATTCAATGATGTAATTGTAAATTTTCTTGGCAATTACAGAGCACCAAACTACATTCACCTTTTTTTCAAAAACAAAACTTTTAAGTAAAATGTTAGCTTTTGGTGTACAGTTATATAATCCACTACATTCTCCCCAAACGTAATAAATATACAACATTGTCAAAACATGTTTTAAAGAGGTATTATCCTTATTACATCTCCAACAAAATGTTATTTTTGACAGTCCTTTTGTATACAAGTGTAATGGAGTCCAGTATGTTCTGAATATTATTTTTTGTTATATAAATAATAATTTGAGGTCCATTAACATTGTTGCTCTCCCTAGCAACCAATTTAAGACAATTTTTTGGGCAGAGAACTTTCAAATAAGTCGAAACTTTCAAACAGTCACAAGTCATTTTTTTCAGTGGCATAACTACAAATGATCACTAAATGAATTGTTGTAAGTTGAGGACTTATGTTCTCTATGGCCTGGCAGCCAAATATTTACAGGATCACCTTTACTGCCCAAATTCAGCCTGGCCTGTCTCTAGAAGGTCTGCTTAGAGTCCCCACATTACCTGAGGTGAGAAGAGTGATGGTACAGAGGCATGCCTACTCAACTGAGGCACACACACACACACACACTCACACAAACGCATCCATTATGGAACTCTTTGCTTCTTGCAGTCTGCCTACTTACTACCTCTGTTCCCTTTCATTAAGACTTTAAAAACAATATTGTCTTGCTGAACTTTGGATTTAAATGATAAACCTAGGTTGGTATCATCATCATGTTTGTTATTTTATATTATGTAAACTTGTTATGTAAACCGCTCTTGAGTCTTTAAAAGAGGGTGGTATACAGATGATTGTGTATTAAACAATACAAAAATGTATTGTGCCTGTTGGTTCAAAAGAGCAATCGTAGAAGTTGATAAGGATTCACAATCCATTGTGCTATGGCTGAATCAATGGTGACAGTTACAGTTCTTTCTTGCACTGGAATCATAGGAAACGATGGGGAGTGTGAGCAAGACTGGTGTTAGGACTGCTAACTGAAGGGAAGCTCCACTTGATTTTCATGATTGACTAAGTTGAGCAAATTATTCAAACTTGATTTTGTGATCTTCCATTTCAAGTTCTCGGGTCAAGGCAAACTAACAAGGCAATAGTGATACCAAGGCTGGAAAACCCATTAAATAAAACATAACTGACAGCCAGCTTGGTGCAGTGGTTAGAGCACCAGGTGAGAAACTGGGAGACTTGTGAATTCCAATCCCAGCCATTCACTCTCTCTCTCAGCCCTAAGAAGGGCGAAATGGCAAATTACTTCTGAAAAACCTTGCCAAGGAAACTGCAATGACTTGTCCAGGCAGTCTCTGAGAATTGAACATGACTGAACAGAAAGGGAAAAAAAAGAGAACCATGCTAAAAAGTGAGGCAAGAGGGTAAAAGAGAGCATAGATCCCACACAGGTTACACAAAGTATCCTGCATTTTTATTCCACATTAATGAATTCAGAAAGCAGCCATTCTAGTTTTCCTACTTCTTACTGACTCACATATGGATTCTCATCTCTTCGGCATATTATTTTTCAATGATATGCAGTCATATCATAGTGAAAAGTCACTATTCAAGAGCATTATATCTGAAGTGCTCATTTGAATGTGATGATCTTTCCCATCCTTAAATTATTAAGGCATCATCTCATCTCCACCCCCTGCCTATTAGAATTTTCAAACACAAAGGCATTAAAAGAATGTGCAAAGCCAAATATGAATACTAAAATGAAACTCAGAAGTTACTTCATGGTAATGAACTTCCCATAGAAGACATTTATGTATCTTCTCATCTGGTTAAAAATAAGCAGAATTATGGCTGAGAAAATGGTTTGTCTAATATTGCCTAGTGAATTCATGGCTGTAGTGTATTTTGAAGTGGCTATGACAAGCTAAAATCAGGGTTTACTGTACTTGCTGAATCTCATCTTGCATATCAGTTTACTATGTAGCTTGGGTTACTGTTGCTGTCCTAAATCCTTCAACTCTGTTATGTATTTTAATGATGGAATAAATAAAATAAATCTAAATTCTATATTTAAAAAAATTAATAACCATAAATCAATTTTCCCTATGGCAGGCACCAATAAATCCTAGCCAGGATTGTGGGGGAGGGGGGAGGGGGTGTCAGTAAAATGAAGCTATCTTTTAAGGACCTTCCAAAAGTGAGGAGGGAGGGAGTTTTATGGATATTTGCATATGGAAATGGTAAAACTGAACTATCTAACAAAAGTATTTCAAAGATGTCAAGATAATGTAAATAATAAGATAACGTAAGTAAAAATACTGTATAGGTAGCCCTTGACTTACAACAGCTTACTTAATGACCGTTCAAAGTTACGGCAGCACTGAAAAAAGTGACTTATGACCGTTTTCCACACTTATGACTGCTGCAGGCGTCTCCATGGTCACACTTGGCAACTGATTTATATTTATATTCATATTTGCAATGCTCCAGGGTCATGGGATCACCTTTTGCAACGTTCTGACAAGCAAACTCAATAGGGAAACCAAATTCACTTAACTGCATTACTAACTTAACAACTGTGGTGATTCACTTAACAATTAACAAGGTCGTAAAGTGGGGCCGAATTCACTTAACATCTGTCTCACTTAGCAACATAAATTTTGGCCCCCATTGAGGTCATAACCTGAGGACTACCAGTAGTCCCATATTATAAAAACAGCAGTGTTTCCCAACCTGATTGGACTTCCAGAATTCTCAACCGTGGATCTACACCTGAAAAGCTTGGAGAGCAGTTCCAGAGACGATCTAAGACTTTTTGAGATGTGAGGTGGAAAATTCAAACAACATCCCTAACAAAATAACAAATTATGTAATGGGCAAATTATTTGTTGCCCTTAATGGGACCCCTAGATTAGCCCCCAGCAGCAGATTGCCTCATCCCTGCCTTCTGCCCTGCTTAAAGCAGACTCATCTTACCTGCTCCCCCTTAGCAAAAAAAATCCATATATTTTTTTACACTGAAAAGCCGCTGAGAATTCACTGTCTTCCCTGCTCTCCTCCATCCCCCCTCCTCCCTTGGAGCTGTTCTAGGGGGCTGGTTTCCCCATCCGCCTGTCAGCTTTTGACAGGTAAGGAAGCAAGTTGTGTGGGATGGGACTCTCAGTCACGCTCTGCCACACGCCTCCCTCCCCTCCCTACCATGCATCGCAACAAAGCACAGCCCTCGCCCCCGCACACACGAGACAAGGACGTCCTTAAAGGGGCTGGAATGTTGTGGGGAAAGTTTGTGTGTCTGATACACTCCTGCACAAGACGCCCCAAGCAACAAATGGGCATTTCACACCTTCCTCAGCCAAGTTCTCCAAACGTACTTGAGACCTTCCGTCTTCCATGAAGTCACAAAGTCTTGTTTATGACATCACCAACTATTATGATGGCCAAGAAGAAAGGCATTCTGCATGACTACCTAATAATAGAAAGCAAGGCTGGATTTACAAGCATAATGTGCTTTATAATCCTCTTTAAGGTTTTCGTGTTACACACTGTCTTGTCTCTCCACCAACTTGTCTCTCCCAAGTTGACAAATGTAATGCCAACCGCTACATCCCATTAAAAATGTCAGTTCTGCTGTGTGGTATGACCTTTTCAAAAATGTTATATTGGGGGGGGTGCTCTTTTTTTAAAGACCCGGCACTTTCTGCAACATTTTCTGCAAGCAGGATATTGTGTCGATCAGCTTCGATTAATATTCGTTGTCCAAAAGTCACAAGGAAAATAATTTGACATCTTAACTAAGAATATGCAATGTGATGACTCTGGACAACTCCTTTAAGGCTCTCTGCCTATTTTTCTTTTCTTAAGTTCATTTGAATTAAGCAAAAAATAACTAGAAAGCAGGTGAACTGCAGACAAAATTCCAAGATCTAGCTAGCATGATGAATATTTACAAGAATATATTTGGACACCACATTACAGTAAGTGGTACTAAGATGAAAAATTACAGACCTAGATGGCTTTTGGTCAAAATACTTTGAAAATGTGCCTTCTGCTAAGAAAAACACAGGAGAGAAACAGATTCTTAAAGAAAATCCTTGGGAAATGGGAAAAGTTGTAGGAGATGGTCAGCTCTTTTCCTTCCAGCAAATCTCTATTTTATGACTGCTATGCTGATCAGCAGCCATTTTGTTAATAGGCAAAGTTTCCTGTGTCAGCCATTTTATGAGAAAGCCAACAACTTATTCCAAATGTGAGAAACAGCAAAAAAACAAACACAAAAAAACCCCACCCTTGCTTTAATCATTTCTGTTAACAGACCCACTCAGATTTTTTTCTCTTTTGTTGTCATTTGTAATGCTAGAATAATTTAAGATTTTGATACAACCATCTTTCTTCAGACAATACTAGTGGAAGCCTATCTAATTCCAATCAGGATCACAATACAGGTGAAACGATGCTTGCTTGTTTTAAACGTATTTCCTTTTCCAATGGTTTTCCCAATCTAAAGTACCCTCTTCTGAAACTGCTATCAGCATTTGAGATAGCATGTTTGCAGTATATTCCCAATGGTATATTTGATATATTCCACCTTTATAGATAATAGCTTATAGAGAGATGGAATAAGAATTGGCCGTTTCTCTTCCTGAGTGATGGCCTTAACTATAAAACCTCAATTACCTGCTGATATTTAAGGGAGAAAATTATTTGCAAAGTTCCTGAATTCCTGGCAAAATATATTAAAATAATTCTGAAGGACCTGTACTGGAAAAAAAACAACAGCACTGAAGTTTCAGCTTTCTCAAGAGAGATTACATTAGGAACATGCAAGATTTTGGTAGCTGGAATCCCAATTCTTCCGGGAGAAGTGAGGGCTTCAGTGGCTAGACTGCTGGTGTAAATAAGCAAGCCAGGGATTTTTAAATTTTCATTTTCCAGGGTTTGGGGAAAATTGTCCTTAAAAAAACCCCAACTGTTAAGCTTTTCAGCAATTCTAATCAGAAAAGGCAGGGGCACAAAAAAAGAGGCATGGGTTGCTCGATTTTGAGTTAAGGAACGCTTGCTGTTGAATGTAGAGCCCTCTTCAGACACAAAGTAGAATAGAATAAAACCTAGGCAATGACTGGGTTCAAATACTGCATTAAAATAGTGCTTGTTTAACTACAACTTAATAAATAAACCACAGTGAATAAGTTCACATAACATGCTAAGCCCCTCACTAATTATACTATAGTCTAGTCCAGGGGTAGGCAACCTCGGCTCTTTTATGACTCGTGGACTTCAACTCAGGAATTCTGGGAGTTGAAGTCCATGAGTCATAAAAGAGCCGAGGTTGCCTACTCCTGGCTCTAGTCTATGGTCAGTATGATTGCTCTAGTCTACTACAAATACCAGAAAGCTTGCCCTTTTGCCTTTCCATTGTTAGCAGAGAGCAGTACATTCTGCTTGGCATACTTCACACTCTAGCTTCAGACTCTTGGTATTAGTTTTCGAATCTGGAAATAATTATACATCCTCAGGTATGGCTAGCCAGAGCCAGGATGCTGCAGTTTAAAGGTTTTCCCAGATGTGCAACCCAAGGGCAGAATTTAGGTGAAATCTACAATTTAGAAGGCTTGGCGTTCTCTCTGTTTGAACTCATTGATTTTGCTGTTGGATTTTAGAGATATTAATCTGGACTACCGTATATTATTCTGTCTCCAGATTTTTTTTCTTTCTATCTTTTCCGCAGACTGGCATTTCTCTACCCACCCTACTCCCTATCTCACTGGCACATTTGAGGGTAGCAGAAGAGATGAATCACAGGAGGGCACAAAGCCCACACAGCAGGCCTCAGGATTCAACCAGGCAAGCCAGATTTGCAACTCCATCTGGCAAACCAGGACTGCAAATGAATTTTTTTTTAAAAAATGAAGCACATCAGATTTCAAATTTGGGAATGGAAGAATGGCTTGTCTTAAGTTCTCTTCCCATGTCACCTCTAAGTAGGAGATAGGAGAGAATATATCCAGATATCCTGCTCCTCTATTTCCCCCAAAATCTCAGTGATAAATGAGCTGAGTTATCCAGATTTACACACCTGCCCTCAGCAGGTACAGCACAATAACCACCACTGAGTCTACCAGATCCAAGAAATTAAGGACAATTTTGTAATGCTATTTATAATGGGCAAGGCCAGGTTGAACACAGGAGAATGATGAATAAGCACAAATGTGTATTCATATTGTATAGAACAAGAGAGGGTGATGGAAGCTGCACTGAGAATAACTGATTAAAATTAAATAAATTAGTCTGTACTTTTTTTTACTTTGGATCATTTATATTGTGTATATGAAAACAGAGATTTCCCCCTACTCCATAACTGGAAGATTCAACTGCTGTTTTAAGATGTGCCTGTGGAAAATGTAACAATATTCAAATGACTATGTGTGTACATGAGAGAGATATGTCTACTTATCTTCAAGGTCAACATGCCAGCTGACAGAAGACCAACAGACTGACTTTATGCATCACACTACTCTTGATTTGCTTAATCATTATTTACTGATTAAACCAGTACTTGCTGGATTCACACAGCATGCCAAACTATAAAACATGGTTCATAAACCACAGTGGCTGCAAGGCACAAATTGCATTATGGATTAGCAGAATGGATGAGTCCAGACATAGCTTCCTCATGAAAATTCGCTTATAACTATTCAATATACACCTGAATGGCAGACTGGTCAGACTGAAAAATATGGTGAGATTAAGACAAAAGGACAGGCAAGGCCAAGACAAAAAAAATGTGTTAATTTAAAATTATTGTAAACAAAGTGTTATGGCTTGGCTTGCTATATCAATCTAGCAATTCTGGTTTATTCAGTATTCTTGATTGTGAAGATAAGTAGGTGGCCTATTTAATTAAAATTATATAGCAAACAGTGTGACTTCCCATATATTTAATCATTTTTCCTTTTACCACATGGAAAAGAAAAATGGATAGCATTTTGGAGGAGTTTTTTTGGGACACACCCAACTTTATGGGAGACATTATGTGATCCTATTTTGCACATCTTCCTAGAACATTGGAAACTGCTTTATGCATGATTATTTATCTAACCTGGCATGATTTTAACCAACAACAGTTTTCAAAGGTTCCACCTGAACAGAAATACTTCCTATTACCAGCAAACAGAATTTTCTGAAAAAGGATGCCAAATGCTACACTTAGAATCATCTGTATATAAATCAGCTTTATTAGGGCAACAAAATGGCAAGATGGGGAAACAAAACAAAACAAAATATATGCCTCATATGATGCTCTGCCAAACTCACTCAGAGAGAACAACCTGAATCTGTTTCCAAAGATTAGAGATTTTCATGTCATAATTCCGTTTTAAAAGCTAAGATTGTGTTGTAGACAGTTGTGGAGTTTTTTGCCTAGTCGAAGTCAAAACCTGTGCTTTTGGGGGGAAAAAGTAGACTTGTAATAAAGGTATTTAATGTTTCATATAAATCTCTCCCTAATCAAGATTCTTTCCACTGTCATGTTGAGGGTACTACTGTACTCAAGCTATGGCTGAATCACCTCAGAGAAAGGTGCCACATATCATTCTTAGCAACCCTCCATCCTTCCCACGCTGTCCGGTTGTCATGGCAGCAGAACATTAGGTTGCTATGTGGGAGATGGCAGCAATTGTCTAGAGCAGCAGATGCAGCATGACTGGGATGGTAGAAGGGGGAAAAAAAGAGGGAGGGTGGCAGATATGTATTCTTTATGGTGGAAGCCAAGGCTAAGTGGATGATCCGCTGGACATAAGAAGTTGGTGTAAGAAAAGTGCAAGGCTAGGTAGCAAGCCAAATCTTTCAGTAGCCTTGCTTTTCCATGGGAGATGAGAGAAATGGTGTAACAGAAAACTGGCAAAACAAGTGTGCCAGCCAGGAGTTGGAAGAACAGCTGGAGGCTGAGAGGTGGAGGGAAATGACAGCTGCATATGGGAGACAGTAGTCTTGACTCACACAGTGAGTCATGGGGTTGGGAAAGGAACAAGATGAGAAGGAATATGAGATGCTGAAGAATTAGAAACAAATTAACGTCGGATATAACTACCGGTAGTCCTCGATTACACAATAAGGACCAGAAAATTCACTGGTAAGCGGTGCAATTGTTAAGCAAGGCAACATGCGATCACACCCAATTTTACAACCTCTTTTGCTGCAATGGTTCAGTAAATTGTATTGTCATTAAGCGAATCACATGGTTACTCATTGATGGAAGCCATCTGGGAAGGTTACAAATGGCAATGACATGGCCTTAAGAATCTGCAACAATCATAAAATACACGCTGGTTGCCAAGTGCCTGAACTATCATCATGTGACTGTGGGACACTGATGATCGTAAGGGCAGGTCCCTTTGTTCAGTCCTGTCATAAGTTGAGAACTACCAGTATGTTAAAAAGACAGCTGACCAGTGGAGGCGCAGGAGATTTAGAGCTGGGAAATTAGAGGTGAGTATCAGGTGCATGAATACCAATCTTGGATAAATTATACACCTCCTCTCATTCAAATAATTTTCAAAAGCTTATTACACAGCAGTGATCTCCAACCTAATGTCCTCCAGATATGATGTATTACAGCTTCCATGAATTTTAATGAATACTGCTCTGCTGGCTAGGAAATATGGGAATTGGGGTCCAGAAAATCTTGAGAGAGCTGGCTAGAGAACACTGTTGCACACCGAAACCTGGTAAAGTGTGACCAAGCCGATTAATAAGGAGCCAGCCCACAGGAAAGAATTCAGATTTACCATTTGAATCAGTGCTTCTGTGTTGTCAGCTTCTTCAGATCATGGAAATTGAAACAGTAGCCCTCTGCAATGATATTATATAGTGCACATTAATTTAAAGTTGATTTTTTTCCCTTTATGTTCTCTATCTTCCTGACCTTGATAGCACGTTCTCTTTGTCACTTTTTCTACACCTTTCTTCCTCTGCTTTACATAACTCTGCTATTTGTCTCCTCCTGCTACCTGTCTCCCCAAGTTTCTTTCAGCATGCCCAAAAACTATAGGTTACCCCCTTTCAGTTTCTCCTCCTGACCATGTCTTTAGAGCAGCCTTTCCTGAACCAACCCAAGAAATGCACACATTTGTCTTGCCTGTGCTGCAAAGCCACAGGTCAGTGGCAAGGCGTGGTGCTTTGTATATTGTGCTTAATGTCTCCTCTGAAATCCCGTAGGCCCTCTGTCAGTGAGAGAGAGAAAAAATCCTTTACAATCTGACATCTTCCAAATACACTGGGATTTCAACATCAAGAACTTGAAGGTAGTGACTCTGGCCAAAGACTTTGCAGTGACAGCCATAGGATAGGTCTTTCTTGTTGAAAGAGAGTTGCCAGCAAAATGAAGCTAAGACCCAAACTAAAGGCAACCTTGAGCAGAACCAATTGCTTAGTTGAAACAGTAAAGTCCAGAAAACAGATTTCTTACAAGGCTTAAAATTCCTGAAAAGCCATGACTCTAGTAGAGTACAGTCATGGTCAAGTCACCATAGTACAATCTTGTGAAAACATCCTAAAACTTCTGGTACTTGAAACATCATTTTTAAATTATTAGTACCAAACCTTAAGGAACCCACTATGTAAGAATGGATGTTTGTTGAAGATTAATCAGTGGAGATGCCTAAGGAGAGAATCTTATTAAAACAATGAGGAAAGGTGTAGTAAACCTGACAGAGATACAATCCAAACTTTCCCCTCTAGTTTCGGCTTTCTGTTGTTCACCTGGGCTACATCTGGAAACTGGTTACAGAAATAAGGTATCTTAAACTGATTCAGATCATTGGCTTATCCAACCCAGTTCCATGGCAATCCAAGATGAAGCCGAGGGAGATCTATCTTAGTCCTGCTTTGGGATGCTTTTTGCAGAAGAAACCAAAGACCAAAACTGGGACCATATACATGTGAAGCAATTAACTACAACTTTAATGAGTAGGGATGGCTTTAGCATCTTGTGGGTGCTTCCTGTTCCACTTATCTGGCCCTGTGTCAGGCTTGTCAGATGTCTCTGATTTTATTGTGAATGTTCTTAATTCTGGAATGTGGCATTTCCATTGAACATATGTGTTTGATTCCAGAACACTCTCGCTCCCTAAAATTCAGTCCAGCAAATATTCAACTTCAGGATGTCCCCTTTCAATTAAAAAACAAAGTAAAATAAAATAACATCACAGTTCAGTGCCCACCAAAGTTGCAGATTTCTTTTGTTTTTCAGTAAACTGAAATGTGTTTAATGAAGATCAAGGAAAGGGTTCTAGCTTAGCCTTCTGTTTCCATGTCTTTTATTATGGTTAAGCCAGCTCTGACAGTCGTTCTCTTCTGTATTAACTTGAGGACAAAATTCAGGAACCTAAGTCGTATTGGAAACAGTTGACCTCCAATTTACATAATAGCAATAGCACTTAAGACTTATATACCGCTTCACAGTGCTTTACTGCCCTCTCTAGACAGTTTACAATGTCAACATATTGCCCCCAACAATCTGGGCCTTCATTTTACTGGCCTCAGAAGGGTGAAAGGCAACCTTTTACTACGTTCTAATCACTGTGTCACTACAGCTCCCAAAAGCTATCCAGTCACCACAGCTAAGTGTTAATGGAATTGCCCCTGCCCTCCCCATTTCTTACTTAAAAATAGGCAGCATGGATTATTGCCTAGAGCTAGGATGTGACTTTCATATAGAATTTTTGCATCCACTCTTCAAGCAATCCCAGACATGAAAAGTATATGAATTACTATGGCTGGCTGGAAATGAAAAAAAAAAGTATGGCAATTAATACCCAGAATAGTGGCTGCCAGTAAGAATACAAATAATTCAAATGATATCTAGGATCTCCTATCATTCCAGAAAAGTAGAATAACAATTGATGTCCCTTAGGGTAAATACAGGAATTATTGATGGTATTTTTTGATCCTGGTGTGAAACCTGTGCCTTCTTGGAAGATTCAGTACACATGTTGTTGGTTTCTCCCATTGGGAAACAGTGCCGACAAAGAGGTGGAGATTATTGTATTTAGAAAGATGTGTCTCCAGTAAGCATTCTAAAACATCCCTGGGAATCTGGACTTGAGAGAAATAATGATAAATAGCTGGAGGCCTGAAGAGGAGAGTAGGAATTCTAATATGATGCATAACTTTAAGCCCTTTTTTTTGGTATTGGAGCTGGGTGTTGACTCCTAGTGACTGCTTAGTCCAGGGGTAAGCAACCTTGGCTCTTTTATGACTCATGGACTTCATAGCTGACTCAGGAATTCTGGGAGTTGAAGTCCATGAGTCATAATGGAGCCGAGGTTGCCTACCCCTGGCTTAGTTCAATGTTCTTAGCAAGATTTTTGGAGTTATTTGTCTTTGTTTTTTCCCTAGGGTTGAAAGAGAAAGAGACTGGCCCAAGCACACCCAGCTGGTTTTGTGCCTAAGGCAGGACTAGAACTCAGTCTCCTGGTTTGCAGCCTGATGTCACCAACTGTTTCTCTTTAAGAAAATACACCCAGTATGTTCCAAGCAGAAACACCAATAGACAACCTACATTTCTCAGTGTTCCAAATTTATACAGATCACCCAGTTCTGCTTTTGGCAGAGATTAGCAACAAGGAAATTGACATAAAAAAAAACCAACGTGAAAGATGTAAAGCTAAAGTAAATCTGGATTACAAATATAATATCCAGCTGTTCAAAACGACCATGTGCTTATTTGGATGTTCAGTAACCTGCCACGAATCCTTCTTCACTAAAAGGTAAAGGTAAAGGTTTCCCCGCACATGAGTGCTAGTCGTTTCCAACTCTAGTCGTTTCAAAGCCGAAGAGCCAGCGCTTGTCCGAGGACATCTCCGTGGTTATGTGGCCGGCATGACTAGATGCCAAAAGTGCACAGAACGCTGTTACCTTCCCACCGTAGTGGTCCCTATTTTTCTACTTGCATTTTTACTTGCTTTCGAACTGCTAGGTTGGCAGAAGCTGGGACGAGTAACAGGCGCTCACTCTGCTACGCGGCACTCGGGATTCGACCCGCCAAACTGCTGACCTTCTGATCGACAAGCTCAGCGTCCTAACCCACTGAGCCACCGCATCCCTCCCTCTTCTTCACTAGTGGATTCCAAATAGTTGGCACTCATTAAATAAGGATAAAAATACACAGAGAACACCAGTGATATAAAGCATGGCCATAATTAAAAAGCAAACAAACAAAAAATAGCCTAAACCCATTATTTCCCCTTTCCCAGTTGTTCTGGAAAAGAGATGATTTTCCTACTATGACAGGTAAAGGAGAAAGGTAGCAAATAAATTGCTCAATTTGGAAGGGGGTTGGGAAGAGAGAGAGACAGAGAGAGTGGGAGGGAGGGAGGGAGGGAGGGAGAGAGAACTTGTCAAATCAGTAGTACAAGATGCAGAAGGCTGTGTCTGGCAGGAAAACCACAGTGCTCAGCAATTCAAAAACGGAGGCCTTGTGGTACTCTATTTGCCGTACCCCTAAGTGCACAATAGTCAGCAAGCCACTTCCTGCTATTTTTCCCCCCAGATAGAAGAAAATCACGTGCTTAATGATCAGTCAAAGAAAACAGGTTTTCTTCTTTATGTTAAACAGGAAGGAAGAATTCCTGGAATGGTTCTGAAAGTTGAATAAGCAAGCCGCTACCATGGATGTTTGCCAATTTTTCCTCTGGCATTATTCCTGTACCTTTAGAAGAAATCTGCTTGCAAGAAGAAGGAAACTCTCGTCAGTTTTGATCCCTGTGGAAGGGGATCAGAACTTTCCCTGTTTAATCTGTGTCCATTGGAATGAAAGAGCACTATAGTTGGCGTGCAAAATGTTGGCAATCTTCAGGCTTTAAATGTTAATACAGGTAGTCCTCAACTTACAACCACAACTGAACCCAAAATTTCAGTTGCTAAGCAAGACATTTCTTAAGTGAGCTTTGCCCCATTTTCTTTTTTTCTTGCCACAGTTGTTAAGTAATCACTGCTGCTCTTAAGTTAGTAATACGGTTGTTAAGTGAATCTGGCTTCCCCACTGACTTTCCTTGTAAAAAGGTCAGAAAAGAGGATCATGTGACCTTGGGACACTGCAATCATCAAAAATATGAGCCTGCTGCCAAGCATCTGAATTTTGGTCACATGACCGTGGGGATGCTGTAATGGTTGTAAGTGTGAAAAATGGTCATACTCATAAGTGACTTTTTTCAGTGGTTGTAAGTTTGAAAGGTCACTAAACAAACTGTTGTAAGTCAAGGACTACCTGTAATTTGGAGGCATGAATTACAAGGATGTTGCTTTGATTGTTTTTACAGCAACTTGATGTCCTATCAAATGATAATCCTTCATCATGGGAGATACTGATTTCAGATTGTTTTTAAAAGCTCAAGAGAAAAGCCAGCCTGGTGTTTTGTTTTGCTTTTCTCTATTTAGTTGGCAATATGCATTCAGTCAGCTAGCAGCTGGCAATATCATAATATAACACAACCACTGCAGGGACAGGAAGTAGTCACTGGATCTGAAGCTCTGTTTAATAGTGCTTCTATGTAGACTATTTCTCCATTTGCATCAATAAGCCGAGGCAGGATCAGGATCTTTTCTCCAGTCCACATTTTCCAGCTTTCCACTTTCCACTTGTTTAAAGGAATAAGACAATGAATAAAATAGCCAGCAGTATTTACTTTGATTCCAGATCCTTATCTTTCCTGGTAATATGGTATATTTCTCTCCACATCATCAAAGCCTGTAACAGCTCAAAATAGATACCTTTGTCCTTAGAGACCCCGGGACTTTACAGCAGCATATAATGATAACTTTATTGTCACTTTGAATGTACACCAATCGGCATACATCAAAATGAAATTTCGTTGCATACAGCTCTCAAAGGGTCACCACCTCCGATATATACTCCTTGTTCGGGGCCCACTCAAATTTCACATTGTCCATTTTAGTCTCTAGGGAGTGAACGATGGCAAACAGGACAGATGGAAATGGGGCTCCATGTGGATTAGCCCTCAAGTTAGCTTGTATTCTGACAACCTCGCCTTCTTTCCTTTTTCTGAAATCATCTAGAAACTCTAGAAACTAACTAGTTAAAAGTGCCCCTGGTTTGTGTATGATGGTTGCTATCTTAAAAAGAACTTTTCCGGATCCCAAACCTCTGTCCAGGAAATTCTGTAGGTAAACTATAATCATTAAATTTATTTATGGGGCTGTGATACTTTGGATGTCATCAAGGGGAGTGACATATGTTTCTATTTAGGAATAAGATTTTCTGCAAGTGTTAAAGACTCGCTCATTGAATAACCATAGGAGACTGCACCTTCCAGATATGCCGAAAAACAATCTCAATCAATCCACAGGCCAAACCCAATCTTGAATCAAATAAATATATTTGAATCAACATTCTTATACTTTTACTTTACTTCTTAAGGGACTGATTTTAACTTTTAAAAAAACAAAAAACAAAAGGTATATTTCAGCAAAGTGAAATAATAGATGCCATTATTTTTCTTAAGTATTCATTTATGTTTTTAAAAAGAGAAATATAATTTACTGCACAAATATTTACATTACAAAATATTTCAGTGGGATCATCTCCCACAATCAAATGTTGCAGAACTGCTCAGTTTTATTTTAAACCATTTCAAATATCACCTGCTAAACATCAAGATAATGACATTCAGCAACAGCTTTAAAACGTACTAAAATACATTTTAAAAGTTGTTTATGCATAATATGTTTTTTAAAAGGCACAATTAAGAATCGGCTCAAAACCACATTGCTAACAATGGTCAAATTCATCAAAGTGCAATATGAATACAATCAGAAAAGATGTTTCATTTCTTAGGCTGAATGTTATTAGCTGCTAATTTCGTATATTTGGAAGTCCTTTGATGTATAAAAGCAGGCCATTTGAGTTTTCAGCTCTGCTCAACTGATCATCACTACTGGAAAAATAACCAAGAAAGTTAGCTTGCTCACAGAATGCTTTCACCTGCCAAGAAATTCCTGCTACATACAAATTTCCAGGTACATTACTATGCACTGAGCAAATCATTTCTGGGCTGACATTACAGGCTACCTCAGAGTTGACCAAATGTTGGGAATGTAGCACTATGAATAATTGCCAAAAAGCTGAAGACGAAAAGCCCTTGCTTCTCCAAGCTATATCTATTGGATGAATGATACCAATTAAAAATCCCATAATGCCCTTGTTTTCTTGTGTGAGTGCTGGATGACAGAACCTGTGGCCATCTAGATATTGCTGAACCATCATTCTTCATCATTGGCCATATTGGTCGTGATTGCTTAGTGTTCAGTTTCAGCTACATCTGAATTCTGCAGGTTTTTATTCTCAGCAATTCTCTGAGTGCCTTGTGGATATAACTTATATTTAATTTACTCTGGTTTCTAGATGCTGGGGGTGTACAGAACCTTTCTCATGTTAAATGGTTTTTGTTATGTACTGGGTTTTGGTGATACACCACGTGGGTTGCTGGAGTAGGTAACGGCTCTCCAGCAACCCAGACTAACTGTCTCTTGTCTTTCAATTGGCTAGCCCCAGGTGGCAAGTGTTGGTCCAAACCTATTGGCTGCTGCCTAGGGGCTAGACTATGTATTGCGGCTGGTTGCAGCCCATGCTTCAGTACAGTTCTAGCAAGAAATAAAGTATGAGTTATCTTGTACTCAGCCTCGTGTCGTCATTCCTGCACCGAAGAGCCCACTATTTAACAGTTTTCACATAAAACAGCTTATTTGGAGCATTCTAAACAGACCCAACAGGCCCCAAATAGAGAGTGGTTCAAGGATTGAAAAACTTCCAAACTGCCCAATACAATCCATTTCTAACTGAGAAACTTCTTCCAGAAGCCTGGAATCCAACATTTGATTTCACGACTAAGATAACTACTTCACTCTCATACCCTGTGTTTCCTCAACGGTAAGGCCTAGCTTGAAAATAAGCCCTAGCTTGATTTTTGGGGGTGGGCCTAATATAAGCCCTACCCTAAAAATAAGCCCTAGTTTGGGGGCGAGGCCCACACCTAAAAAACAAGCTAGGGCGGGGTTGCGGGGTATCACTTTTTCAGTGCCACTGTAATGAAATGAACAGTTGTAAGTCAAGGAGTACCTACACTTTTTGTACATAATTTTGGCAGGATGGCATCCATCTCCTTGAAAGTCAGAGTCAGAGACTGCTTGCATTCAGGGAAGCAGTCACTGGGCATTTGGTGAGGAAGTTGCTAGAAGGAACAAAGGGGGAAAATACAAATAAAGCACAGAAACACTACATAATCAGAGTCAACAAAAAGCTGTGGTTGTGGGAGAGTTAGTGGGCCAAACTGGTGACTATGATTCATGCTGTTTTTTAGAAGCTGTTCAAATGTGAAGAATCCAAGACCAACACAGTTAACCATTCAAATCTGCAATTGCAGCACTGCAAGGTGTAAAAAATATGTGAACCGTCTACTTGAGTTACTTCCTTGTGGTTACTTTTGTGCCACATATTCGATCATGCTTTATTCTTTGTACTGTTTTTACTGCATCCTGGCACCTGGAGGGGCGGGAAAGGTCTATTGACATGTCTTATGCATGAAAAGGGCCTCAGTGAAATGATCACATATTCTCATTTCCTTTTTTCTTCGACTCTGTTTCCATATTCTCTAGTTTGATGTGTAGAATTTGCAGTAACAGATCAATAGTACAACACACTTCTGCAAAATTATCTGCCTTCCTTTAGAGTGTGTGCTAGCAAACTGCATCTGTCTATCAACTGCTTGATTTGGTATGAACAATAACATGTTGGCATGCAAGCTAGTCCCTGGAGTGGATATCCTAGCTTTCATAAAATAGCCTGAGCATATTTAGCACAAATCTGGATTATGGTTGGGTTTATAACATGCTGCCCAAAATGTGCTGAAGCCGATTGGTACTTTAATTACCTTTACTAGGATTTGCTATATGTTAGGATACTGAATTTAGTAGCTGGAACAATAAAGTGTACAATAAGCCAGAACACACACTTGTAGTTGATTAGTTAGTGCTGACTCATGCATGATGCAATCTACACTATGATGGGTTGCTGTAAATGTAATGGGGGAGTTTCCCTTTTTCCCGCCCTTTTCTTCTGCGTGTTCTGTATACTGTTTAGATTTACCTCATCCTATTCCTGTGTTCCTGACTATCTTACGTTCTTCCTTTTCTAGATGATGGCAAAAACTGCTGTAAATTTGAATATTCAACATATTTATATTTATATTTGTATAAAAGACACTACGTTTGTTTCAGTGTCTCCACCTTCATCTGGACAGCTGCAGTGCAATTCCTTGACACTATATGTGATACAGGTATGACTAACTACACCACTTCTAACTACATTTTCAAATGTATTATGGAAAAAGTTCCTCAGACCAAAGCCATGATGGCTACTAGACACCACTATCAAGGGGCCCATTAGGTGACAGCCACAGGATATAGAATACTGGAGGAGCCAATGGCAAACAGCATCAGTTAATAGATTAAATTAAAGAAAAATATATATGTTGTTTGTGAAACAGATAGGAAGGAGTACAGTGTAATAGTTTTGCATGAAAGTAGTCTGATCTTGTGGGGTAGAATTGATAAATATCCAAGGAAATGAAGATATTGACTTAATTGTGGGTGGAAGTGCTCAAATATATATGTCAGAAAGTATGAATTGGTGTCATCTAAGTTGTAATGGGTGCATATGAAAGTAGGAATCCTGGATTGGTGCTAGTTGCAAATTAAACTCTAGTAAATGGTGCTAATGTAAGAATCAGGGATGAGTTTTGGAAAAACAACGGAACATGCTTAAAGCACGTAATTCAGCAGGGGAAAAAAGGATATCAATGGATGGGTGAGAATGCAAAGAGAAGGTGCACCCAAAGTGATTGGCCATTCAGAGGCCAGAATGAGTGAGAATGGTGAGTATGGTGAGTATTTGCTTCAAAAAGTTCTGTGTGTTCTAAAAACAGGATTTAACCATAAGACTATTCATACATACTGTACCCACGTCAAAGGAATGAATATTAATCTAAAAGGATGAGTGCTTTATTGTTTGGGATGAAAGCCTATGAAGTAGTGAATAGTAATGAGAAATTCTGAATGTAGGACAAACCAAGCATTAGTTGTGTCAAGAGTAGATCTTGGGGAATGATGAGGGGAACAGGAGGGGGGGAAAAAACCCTGGAAATAAAATAACTGCAGGAAGAGAAAAAATGTTTTTTTAAAAAAACATTAAAAGATAAAACAATCTCCTAATAGAATAAAAGGAAATAGGGTATGTAAACCAGCTGAAAATTAACCCTCTTATAGAGTTCCACAAATATATTTAATATATTCAAAGTACAATATTTTGTTAATGGGGATTATTAAATTAAAGGGAAGTACAGTAGTTAATATAAATGTAAAGTCATATTAGGGAAGTAGGAAAAGGACTTTAAAGGAATGAAGTAGAAGAGGTAAATGAGAAAAATAACATATCGGAGAACATCTGTCACAAAAATACTGGAAGGATGAGGGAAAGATACTGTATAATGTGTACAGGAAGAATAGATACAGAAAATGTAGACAAAAAGGCAAAGTTAATGTTGAAAGAGGCAGAAAAATACACGGTTCATTTTTATAGTAATAAAAAAATGATTAGGAAATAGGTAAAAAATGGCTGGCAGGGTAAGAACCAGTAGTTTTCCATCCTCTGGAAAATTATTATGTCATGCTGGGTCAGATGCCTTCCAACCCATCAACAGAAAAGCCAAATATCCATTGACCTGGAAAGCTAGGAGGAAAAAGCCTAGAATTTCAATCCTGAAATGTTGTCAGTCTTTTGAGGTACAGTATGCCAAGGGACGCGGTGGCTCAGTGGGTTAGGACGCTGAGCTTGTCGATCAGAAGGTCGGCAGTTTGGCGGGTCGAATCCCAAGTGCCGCGTAACAGAGTGAGAGCCTGTTACTCGTCCCAGCTTCTGTCAACCTAGCAGTTCGAAAGCACGTAAAAATGCAAGTAGAAAAATAGGGACCACTACGGTGGGGAAGGTAACAGCGTTTCATGTGCCTTTGGCGTCTAGTCATGCCGGCCACGTGACCATGGAGACGTCCTCGGACAAGCGCTGGCTCTTCGGCTTTGAAACGGAGATGAGCACCGGCCCCTAGAGTCGGAAACGACTAGGACGCACGTGCGGGGGAACCTTTACCTTTACCTTATGCCAAGTCTAGAAAGACATATCACAGCGATTGCACAAATGCTACTTTACTGTTATAGGGTGTTGTAAGAGAATCTTGAAAACCTATCCAAATTGCTCTGTGTCTTAACTTATACTAAACAATATCACGGAAAAATGATTATGAGTTTCTTTCCTGAGCTTCTTTCTATCTCTGGACTAGATAATTTCTTTTCTAAGTCCCTCCTGAATGGCTTGCTCTTACCTTAGCAGCTCTCTCATACTTTCCTCAAGGTCAGCTTTAAACTCCTTTACTAATAGAGGTAGTCCTTGTTTAATGAGCATTCGTTCAGGGACCATTCAGAGTTACATTGGCACTGAATGAATGGTAGTCCTCAACTTACAACCACAACTGAGCCCAGAATTTCTGTTGCTAAGTGAAACATTAGTTAGGTGAATTTTGCCCCATTTTACAACTTTTCTTGCCACAGTTCTTAAGTGAATCACTCCAGTTGATAAATTAGTAGCATGGTTGTTAAGTGAAACTGATTTTCCCCCAGGTCTCAAAAAGTGATCACATGACCCCTGGACCCTGCAACTGTCATAAATATGAGTCAGTTGCCAAGCATCTGAATTTTGATCATGTGACCATGGGGATGCTGCCAAAGGTCATAAATGTGAAAAACTGTCATAACTCGCTTTTTTCACTGACATTGTAACTTTAAACAGAGACTAAATGAACTGTTATCAGTCAAGGACTACTTGTACTTGCAATGGGTCCTTGTAGTTCTTGCCATTGCAGCATCCCTGCAGTCAGATGATAGTGATCCAAGTACTTGGTGACTGGCTCACAATTACAACGTGATTGCTATTTGCAACCTCCACTGCTGGTTTCCAATAAGCCAGGGGTGTCAAACTGCCGGCCCATGGGTCAGACGCATCATCCAGAAGCCACGCCCACCCCATTGCCAGCAATGGTAAAACAGTCCCGATACGTCTCGCAACATGTCTGCAATAATGCAGTATGGCAGCGCCTGGAATGGCTGCAGCTGCATTGGCTCTTGAAGGCGAATAGTTTTGAGAGGGATAGTAAGGGCTATAGGCCACATGATCAGGAAGATTTTAATGTGTTTGAGCAACATGGTGGAACTAAGGTAACATACGACATACGACTGACAATCTTTGCTGGCATGGCGAGTTTCTAGTTGTTTTGGAACTGTTGGTGAGACCGTTAAAAGTCGTTGGCGCTGTTTGAATTTGTTCTACCAGCAGCAAGATCTGACTGCTGGCCTAGTGATGGATTGTATTGCAAATCAGGGCTGTTTCCGGAGGAGGCAGAGGAGGAGA
This sequence comes from Vipera berus, assembly GCF_964194415.1. Lineage (NCBI taxonomy): Eukaryota > Metazoa > Chordata > Lepidosauria > Squamata > Viperidae > Vipera > Vipera berus. The sequence goes on along the minus strand of NC_138203.1, from coordinate 137,292,358 downwards.
GGACCTGGAGGTTATGGAGCGAAGGAACTGGATGAGGCTGTCGGCAGGCCCAGAGGAAGAGAGAGAGGCTTTTGGAGGAGTTGGTGGTGGCGGCAGCGTGCTCCAGGGGCGAAAAGAAGCAAGGCCTCTTTAAGGAAAAGGTGGAAGAGTCAGGATCAGAAAAAGGAAAGAAGGCGAGGTTGTCAGAATACAAGCTAACTTGAGGGCTAATCTACATGGAGCCCCATTTCCATCTGTCCTGTTTCCCATTGTTCACTCCCTAGAGACTAAAATGGACAATGTGAAATTTGAGCGGGCCATGAACAAGGAGTATATATCGGAGGTGGTGACCCTTTGAGAGCTGTATGCAACGAAATTTCATTTTGATGTATGCCGATTGGTGTACATTCAAAGTGACAATAAAGTTATCATTATCAATAAGCAGACAGTGGGGAAGCTGATCAAAGGTTACAAATGGTGACCATGTGATGTCATGCTTAATGACATTGTGGGATTCACTTTAACAATGGCAACAATACAGTCATGTCATATTGCACTTTACGATCATGTCACTTAGGGATGGAAATTCCAATCCCAATTACTATCGTTAACCAAGAACTACTTGTATAGACCTACATATCGGCTTAGATTTCAGTGTACGATGGTGGGTAATTCTGTGTGTACATAATTCTTGTCTGTAATAAAGAAACTAATTTAGCACAATCATTTCTGAAAGCCTTCTGCCAAGTCAGATGATTACAAGAGGATTAAAATTTATTGGCAAGCTTGGCATGAAGCTTTGCAAAGTCTAAACAAGGCGTCTCCATCAGGAATGGAATAAAAACAATGAAACAATTTGGAACGAAACTAAAGTGAGGAAATGCTAGAAGGAAAATATTAAAGATCTGTGTAAGACATGTTATATGTCAGACATATTGCCGAGTTTAAAACAGAAATGAATGCTATAAATGTGCCGAAGAAGATAATTGATGAAGTCATACATGCTCTGAGGATTTTGAAAAATAGTAAGGCTGCAGGTGTAGACATTGTAACTGCAAAAATGTTAAAGATGGATGTTAGTGTTTCTAAAGTGGTAGTGCAATTTGCTTAATATGTGTGAAGGCTGCATCTGTGTCTAAGGTTGAGAGGGATGCCATTATTGTTCCCCTAGAATAGATAAAAGGGAAAAGAGGCAAGAATGAATGCAAAAACATTAACATTAATATTCAAACCAGATTTTTGCTTTTCAGCAATTAATGAGCAGGAAAAGAAAATTCATGCTGCTAAATTAAAAGAAGCATTATAACAAAGTGAATAGATTGAATTATTAAATGGGCAAAACAAAGAGATGCAGAGGTGTGGTAGATGAGATTGAATAAGTTCATTTTAGTTATTCATTCACTCAGCTTATTATTTCTTACTCCATTTCTGTATTCTACATGATACTGCTCCCTCCATAGGGAAAGAGGACAATGGGGTATGTATCTTTATCTGTTACATCCTATTCCAGCAAGTCCAGATAAAACGGAGCTGGGCAGCTTCTAGCAATTACTGTTAAAAATACTGATAGGGCATTTATCTGACTCAGATATCATCAGCTTCCCCCGATAAATATTTGCGGTATCAGCATAGCCTTGTTGGGACAGCAATGATTTAAATGTGCTCTGGCTAGCTCAGAGCAAAGGCCAAGGCATACTGTGCAAAACAAGTCCAATCAACTACTAGCCAAATATCATAAGCAGGACATTCCGTAGGCCTAACAACTAGTGTTGAGAAATTTATTGACTCTGATGTTGCAGGTAACAGATAGCCAACAATTATAGTTAGACACTTCCCTTAACATATTCTGGATTCCTCTATTCATTTTGTAAAAGTGTACCTTGGGTTGGTTGTTACTACACCTTCCAAAAGGAATCCCATTGTTTAACCATACCCTGAATGAGGAAATTCTTCCTTTTATTTGTTACATACTCCCATCTGTTGACCTCACATTCCAGAACCGGAACTTATTTGATATTTATGGCCTGTTTGCCTTGGATGAAAATGAGCGTCTTGCCACTGATATTAAGAGGGAGCTATCTACTTTCTGGGCCACTTTTCTCCACAGTGAACCCTTATGGAAGGAGGATCCCCAATATTGCTTTTAGGATGGGGGGCCCCTCTTTCAGATAACATTTTAAATATCTGAAGATTGGCAGATTTCTCAAGGGAAGTGAAAATGGCACCAAGCAAGGGCTGCTGTGCATAGATAAAGTTTGCACTTTGTTCTTGCACTTCACAGACTTTGGAGGGTGGGTGGGAAAAGAATTAGGATGAAACCTTATTTCCCCATCTCTGACACTTCTTAGAGCTCTGTGCTGCAGCCAAGGGAATAGCGCTCTCTCGCTCTCTGTGTAGCACTGCTGAAGAGAAAAGACGTTTTGTTGCAAAGGCAGCCTAACCTCGCGTGGCTGCGGAAGACAGTTTCCTACATTCTTTTATGTACACGCAGAGAATAATAACCACATGCAAAGGAGAACAGGGCTCCCATGCCCGTCAGGTAGAGCTCAGCGTATCACCACGTTCAAATTCTTCATCCTGGCAACACTGTGAGACAACCACCAGGGTAAGGGGACACTTGGGTCCACTCTCAGTTGTGGAACTTCAGCAGATGATTTGAGGGCAGACACAATTGCTCGGTCCTGCCTGAGGATTGCTTGGGGTCAGGTGGGGGGGGGGATCCTCAAAGGAAGTTCAGTAGTGCAGGATATGTTTGGAAGAAAGATTAGATGTAAATCTAATAAATGAATATCGATTTAGTTTACATGAAAATGTAAATTAAATCCTCTTTTTTCCCCAGCCTCTAGTGATTGGTATTTCTGATTGCAATGTAAATTATAAATAGAGGGTGGGCATCTCTCTTACTTTTGGGGTGGGCAACTGCGGTATAACAGTCTGCAAAGATGCAGGTGACCATTAGGTGGCAGGGAAAAGATGGAGAAAACTCTTTGCTGCTCTCTAGTGGTTGCCCTGATACGATAAGACAATTGTGCACTTAGTACACAGGACAATGGGGCTTCAGATAATCCTCGAATTTCAACCACTTGTTTAGGGACCATTCAAAGTTACAACAGCATGAAAAAAGTGACTTATGACTGTTTTTCACAAGTATGACCATTGCAGCATCCCCATGGTCATGTGATCAAACTTCAGCTCATATTAATGATGGTTATGGGATCTGGAGGTCATGTGTTCACATTTTCCAAACTTCTGACAAGCAAAGTCAATGGGGAAGCCAGATTCACTTAACAGCCATGTTACTAACTTGACAACTGTAGTGATTTATTTAACAAATGTGGCATGAAAGGTGGTGAAATTTAACAACCGTCTCACTAAGCCACCTTACGTGACGTATCGCGACTCTTTTTGCATTGCCGGCAATGGGGTGGGCGCAGCTTCGGTATGATGAAGCCAGTCCACGGGCCAGCAGTTTGACACCCCTACACTAAGCAATGGAAATGTTGGGCTCAGCTGTCATAAGTCGAGAACCACTTGTATTCTGTTCATTAAAAATTTTACATTTTTTAGTAGGATTGTTGTTAGTATAAGCCATGCTGAATAAAAACACCTAAGATCCATTTTGCTGAAGTATGTATGTATAGTGCAATTAGATTGGGGATCTATAGGAGGCAGTCTGGAGATTATGGCCTTAAAAGTACTGAGGCTGCCTGGATGACAAAACGAACAAGGGATATTTTCACATTGCTAACTCTTTCACTCACCAATTCCTCTAGACCACAGGTCTGCAACCCGCGGCTCCGGAGCCACATGCGGCTCTTTCAGCCGTCTCCCGCGGCTCCCAGTCCTCTGCCATGTGCAGTCCAAAAAAAAAAAAAGTGGGACTAAAAAAGTTCAACCAATCAATTCAAATATGCAGGGTAGGTGCATATCTCGCCTTGGCTTCACTCTTCAGTCAAACCCTGTTCTGCGCATGTACGCACATGCGCACACATTTTTTGCGGCTCCCAGTTTTTCCTTTTGTGAGGGAACCGGTTCCGAGTGGCTCTTTCACTGTTTCAGGTTGCTGACCCCTGCTCTAGACTCTAGAGCAGTGTATCTCAGTGTTGGCAACTTTAAGATGGGTGACTTCAACTCCAGAATTCCCCTGCTAGCAAATCTGGCTGAAAAAATCTGGGAGTTGAAGTCCAGGCATCTTAAAGTGGTTGAGGTTGAGAAACACTGCTTAACTTTTTCTTCTGAGCACACTGCTGCAACTATTTGTAGCTTTCTTTTTTGGCTGCGCTGTCTGATGGCAACACACACCGGACTGTCAACATAAATCATCACCATAAGCAAAGCTAAAACCCCCAAGGAGATGCTCTGTAATTTCAACTAGAGTGTATTTTTTGTTGCTTCTAAGAAAATTATAAACTGGAACAAAGCCACAAATACCTAGTTTTGAACAGGAGGAAGTGAAGATGAATGAGATCACTGTTGGTTACTTCAGAAGTGTTACGGAAGCGAAGGAGTGCTGAGAATTGGTAGAGGAAGATAAGTAAGATACGTATGTAGTATAAATCTGGCCCGTGCTGCTTCTTCTTCTTTTGATAATACAGTGACTATTTCAGAAATTTGTAAATGTATATGACTGAATTTCTCATGTCATCGATTATTTTGTGAGTCTCGTCCTCGGCTATTAGAGAAACAGAGATAACGAGATATAGTGTAACTTGACTTCAAATGTTGTATTCATTTATTCTGTTAACAGTTGTTTTCCATTTGTGCAAAAGCTTTTAATGTGGCTAATACGCTTCAAAAACCTTTCTCTATTATTTTATAATATACTTATCAGGAGCTGAAAGTATAGCTTAGTAGCAGAATGAGTTGCAGGCTGTGCACCACAAGGGACTTTGATAGTCATCTGCATGGTTTCACTCAATCTCCTTGATTCTGAGGAAGTGGCTGTGGCTTGGGTCAGCAATATGAGTTCTACCACGTATAAACTGGCCCCATGCCCTCCTTGACTCCATCAGGAAGTGAGTGAGAGCTTATCTAGCTGGCTCAAGAGAGATTGGCAGCAGCACTTTATTGGGAGAGAGGTAGTGATGCTGGCCACCGTAAGAGAAGTAGAGGTTTCTCCTGTTTTCGACAGGCCTTCCCTAGAACCAACCACACTGGACAATTATTGCCTAGTTTCCAAAATACCCTTTTTGGAGAAAGGTTTGGAGCGCCCAGGTTCCTTAGAGGAAAAATATTACTTAGACCAGGGGTAGGCAACCTTGGCTCTTTTATGACTCGTGGACTTCAACTCCCAGAATTCCTGAGCCAGCTGGCTCAGGAATTCTGGGAGTTGAAGTCCACGAGTCATAAAAGAGCCAAAGTTGCCTACCCCTGACCTAGACCCTTTTCAATTACATTTCAGGGCTGGCTGTGGGACATAAATTTTGCACCGATTGCGTTTTGTGCTGGTAGGTGATCTAGACATCAGACACAGGTAGAGAGACAGCATCACTCCCAATCTTTTTAGACCTTCCACTGCTATACAATACCATCATTCATGCTACCTTTCTGGATTGCCCATTGGACTGCCCATAAGGATTAAGAGTTGGGGACATTTTGTTTTCTGCTTTAGGCTAAGCTGGCAAGGCAGTGGAAGGTTTGGCCTAGTTATTGGAGGTTATAAGGATCCAGATGGAGAGAAGCTGGGCTACTGCAAATCATTGTACATGGAGCTGCCCTTGAGGCTAGGTCCCTTAGGAAACAGTTCAGCATGCAGCAGTCTAATTAGTCATGCACCTAAATGTTCCAATGTGACTGCTACTATGTCTGTTTTAAAGCCCTGTATAGCTCAGGGCTTTGATCCTATGAGGCCACCTTGTCTGGACTGAATGCGCCCTTTCAGTGACATTTGGAACAGAGGCCTCGCTGAGAGTTTCTTCCACAAGAAAGTGCTATGTACAGGGACTTCCCCTTTCCATGGAAAAATTTGTTCCCTAGCATCTGGACCTCTCCTACATTCCAAAAAAAAAAAGAGCTGTAAATATATTGGCTCTTGGGGAAAGCATCTGAGCACATGGAGAAATAGCTTTCTCCCCTACTAGAACAGTGAATAGAGTTATATTAATAAATACGTCAACAAATTAATAGTGAATAGAACAGAAGAGAATAATGCATCTATGTTACCGTGATTTTACAAGTTTACTTTTCTGCAGTCACTTTTGATGTTTGATATTAAGAGGTAGACATATTCAGTGCTTTTGAGAACTGAGTTGGATAAAAGCTGCAAGAAATAGAGCAAAATATAACAAATACAAAATATAACAAACCCCGCTCTCCCTAGTGAGTGAGAAGCGTAATATACATACATACACACAGAGAGAGAGAGAGAGAGAGAGAGAGAGAGAGAGAGAGAGAGAGAGAGAGAGAGAGAGAGAGAGAGAGAGAGAGAGAGAGTTTATGTTAAAGAGAATCTACCCATTGAGCCTCCATATCTTGATGACGATGCTGAGGTTTCCTTCGGCATGGGAAATTATAGAAATGGTTGCAAAATCTCAGTGCTTCTCAGTTATCACTTTGGGGGCACCTGTCCTCAGAGAGCTACGGTATATGATGCAATCTCTTCCAATATTTGGGGAAAAGGTTTCAATGGTTAAAATCACTGTTATTTGGGGATACCTATAAATTTTTATGATATATTGCTTTATTAGGTTATTTTATAATTTCATTTTGTTGTAAACCACAGGTTTTTTTTTAGGAGCACAACAGTAAAGTCATTCAGCCAACCATTTTGCGTACATGTAAGCCACACTGATGCTGGAGAGAAAAAAATGGATTTGGAAAAAAAAACCTATTCCAGAATTACTTCATAGAAAAGATTCTCTTTTGAAAGATCCTCTGATTTAAAAAAGGCAACCAGGGACAGGTTGCAATTTTGCCCATTTGCTGGGAACATTTGAACAGCAAAACAGGCCAATACACAGATCACAATTTTCTCCACAAGAGGTATACCATATTTTTAAAAATATGGTTATTATTTATAAATGGCTCTTTATATTTTTATAGTAATTTTATTAAACATTACAATTAAAAACTAAGCTAATACAAACTTAAAAGAAAAAGAAGAAAAAATTAGAAGTGCAAGGGAAAAGGTAAACAAAGAAAAGAAAGAAAAAATCAGAGTATACTAAAGAAAAAGAAAAGAAATATACTGTATGAAGAAATGGCTTCCCCCTTCATCACAACTTTAAAAATGTTAATAACGTATCGCCTTTTAAAATACAGCCAATGGTCTCTTTTCCCCATATCCCATCTGTTATCTATAAAAAAATCCATAAAGCCTTGTCGTTCAGTCCTATTCAGCAAAAAGTCCATTGAGTCTTAACAGAGAAAACACTATCTATTTTAACCTTGATCAAATAAACCAAGTTTGCATTGCTTCCTTTTACTTTTAACAGTCTTGATCTTTAGTTCATTCAAATAATGTCCTAGAGTTTAACTTAATTTCATTTTTCTTTGTCCCTTATCAAAAAATTCTTCAAAGCTTTAACAAGCCACTTTTGTAAATCCAATGTAGGAAAGTTATCCAAGTCACTCTTTTGGTTTGTTATTTATATATCCCTTTAAACAGTGATGGGATTCAAATATGTGAACAACCGGTTCTCTCTGTGGATGCCACTTCCGGAAGTCCATTCTGGGCCTGGGCAACAAAAAATTAGCTATCAGTTCTGCCTAACTGGCTGAATCCTACCACTGCCTTTAAATTATTAGAACATCCACCAGTTTGTTTTGTATATCCATTGTAAGCTCTTTTTCCATATTATTCTTGTAGCTTGTCATTTTTAGATCCATTTTCAAATCAATCTCAGTCTTGTCTGATAAACTTGTTCCTGTTCCATACCATCTTTTAAACACAGTTGATCCATAGACCCTAATTCTCTTAAAGTTAACTTCTGGGTCCATTGTTTAAAAATATCTTTCAACATGTGCAATGTTTAAATATTTTGTTCCATTGTGTATATGGAGCTGTAAGTCAAATTTAAGTGCTCTTCTCCTTTATTTGTAATCTTTAATTCCTTCTGGTTCTCTCTAGTGTCCAACCTTCAAATCTCATCCTATCATTTTTGGGGGAAAGATACTTACAAATAATTCCAACATCTTAATCCATTTGGATGGTTAGTCTGTTTGTAACATTCAAAAATAATCATCCTTTTGCTGTTTATTCCAAAAGAATTTTAAGCCCTTAAATTTATGTATATTTTTATATCCCACCCTTACTATTTTTAAATAAATAACACAAGATAATAAAGATATTGAATACTCCTTCCTATTTTCCCCACAACCACCTTAAACTTACACTTGGGCTTAACCATGCCTTTTTTTTTAAGAAGATGGAAACAAACCAAGCTCCAGGAAAGGCATTCATTGTTAAAGTTCATCGCCTAGCCCTAGCCCAATTAATATGAAGCTGACCAGAAGCTTCAGGCTGCCACCTCAAATATAAGATGAACCTATGCCTCCAACACAATCTAAATAAGCAGTAGTTAGCAAGTAAAGCTTTTTTATAGCACAGTTTAGCACTATCATTTGCTATTTACTTCTGCTGTAAATAAAGACCAAGGGACCATCCATACAAACAGATTCATATATCCCCACAATACCATAGATCTACAACAGTTCCCAAGGTTAATTGGCCACCATGTTGTCTCTGGAATGTCAGAGCCAGGCAGATTCCCATTGACTGGAATTTCCTACCTCATCCTACCTTCCGCCCTGGAGATCTACTTCCTCCATGGGGCTTTGGTGTCTTCCCCCGATACTTCCCCACTGAACAAGAAAACTCCAATAAAGGCAAAAATGCTTTTCATCATTCCTTTAACGTGACAAGTTAATATGATATGGCACTGATGCCTCCCAAAGAAATGCCTTTTCTTCGCAGGTTGTTAAAAAGAAGGGGCTTTTACTCTTAAATGCTCCATAACTGTTACTACAGGTCAGAATCATTTCCACTTTTTAAAACCCCATGTGATCTTTTATATTGCAGGTTCCTTCCCCCTAAATTCTGCAGGAGGCCTTTTCTGGGGCCCTATAGCATTTAGTAGAGTGAATCAGTTCAAATCTGCCCTCTTGGTAGCTTCAGAGAAAGTCCTAACCCAGCCAGATGACACCCCCACCTCCCACCCTCCATCCTATGGCAAGTCCAAGTCACCTACCTCGTAGGATGCTCAGTGACAACTTGAAGTTGTTTTTCAGCCGAGGGTCATCAACCAGCTCCACCAGATGAAAAAGTTTGTTGAGCTGCACTTTGATCCCCTCGTACCTTTGGGCCTCAGCCCGGATAGCTGCAGAGATCAGCTGCCTTTGCAAATTCATGGTGTATCTGTTGTTGGCAGAAGTGACTCAGGATCTCAGCCCATGGTGCAACCTCCTGTCTTTTCTTCACCAGGCAAGTTAAGCAGGCCCCAGTCAACCTTAAAGTGCCCACTTCACTCTCATGAACCTGATCGGGGTTTTTTCCCCCCACACTCTCTCTGTCGGTTGCACTTCCTGAGAAGAACGTCACATTTCAAAGCCACTGCGCTTTGAATCACCCCATCCCTATCTGATTTTGACACCAGGCAAGGGCGTAGCTATGTTAAAAAGAAAGAAAGAAAAAAAAGCATAGCACAGCCAGTGTCTTCTCAGCCAAGGCCGCTAATCATCCTCTAGGATCCCAGGCTACATACTCCAGAGCAGGCAGGACAGGATTCACAGGTGCTGGAACTCTGGTTCCCAAAAGCTATAATTACTGCGAAGTATTTTTGGCAGCTACATCTAGATAAACAGAGAACCATGTGGAGGCACACAGCTACCCTCACCACCCAACAAGTTAGACACACCCATGGACGTATCTTGCCCATGAGGTATAGTCTGCCCCCACGGGAAGCAGTAAGGAGAAACCAGAGCCAACTAAGAGGACTTAAAAGACAATAAGAGTAAACATGTCAGAACTATATAAAATTATGTAAACAGTAGAGCAGGTAATACTGCTGGGGAAAAGTTTTCCCTGCCTCACTGGCAAGGTCAGAACCTTAACTCACCCCCTGAAACTAAATGCAGCGAAGTTTTAAGATCAAAAGGAGGATTTTTTTAAAAAATAGCACACAATTAAACTGTGAAATTTGCAATCAGCAGTTGTGATAATGGCAGCCAGTTTGGATGGATTTAAAAAAGAGGCCAGTACTAGACAGGCTTATGGAGTGAGTATCAGGCTATTAATAGTTCCTTATAGTGATTTCCTATAATTTCCTACTTTCTGAAACCTGCCTTAAAAAAGAGGTTTCCAGGAGATGAAGATGGAAGGGAAGTTTTCAGCCTCCAATGAATGGGTATATTTCCCAAAGGTATCCATTTGGCCAGATTGTCACATCGATTGCTGGATTCAATGGGATTTTGGCCCAATCCAGCATGGCTTTGGGGTACTGTGGGAAGCTCAAAGGACAATATAAGAAAATGGAGTTTCCCTAGAGAAGACATCCTGTGTGACTATGCAGAAGAACATCTCATATTTGCTGCGGTGCCTACAATGTCCTTCAATGTGATAATAATAATAATAATAATAATAATAATAATAATAATAATAATAATAATAATAATAATAATAATAATAATAATAATAATAATAATAATAATAATATATAATACCGCCCTTCTCCCGAAGGACTCAGGGCGGTGAACAGGGCAAACATATAAAAATACAAGAATACAAACATTAAAAGAGATTAAACAGGTGCCCAGAGCTAAGAACAATGAATTAAAATACATTAAAACAATATTAAAATTTAAACCCATCACCCATCAGGCCAGGCCGGCTTGTTCGAACAAGTAGGTGTTCAGATCGTGTCGGAAGGAGCGAAGGTCGGGCGCGATCCGGAGCTCAACCGGCAAACGCACCCACAGAGAAGGACCTCCCCCTGGGGGCCACCAGGCGACATTCTCTGACTGGTGGCACCCTGAGAAGGCCCTCTCTGTGGGAGCGCACAGGGCGGAGGGAAGTTGATGCCGGCAGCAGGTGATCCCTAAGGTACTCTGGACCCATGCCATGTAGGGCTTTAAAAACCATTACCATCACCTTGAATCTCACCTGGAAGACAACTGGAAGCCAATGCACCTCACGGAGCAGAGGTGTAACATGGGAGTATTGGGAGACTCCCAACACAACTCTCGCGGCTGCATTCTGTACCAGTTGGAGCCTCCGAGTGGTCCTCAAGGAATAGAGGAAGACCTCATGCTGGTGAAAGAAAATTCTAGCAATGTGGCCTAATTCTAGGCAAATGTCATTTAATGTTAACCCTAATTTTTTTACATACCTTTTTCACATGCTATATTTCTATGCAGAATCCAATCTGGGTCAGTCGCTGGGACCAAAGATTTAATCTTCCAAGCTTTCAGATTCCTGCTGGACCCCATCTTCAGAGAACTTCTCTCTAGCAGAGTGTGTACTTTGGACTATTCTCTGTGCATGGTATTTATATGGTGGCTATTGTGGGTGGCTTTTCCGATGTCGATTGGGGTGTTGCTGGCTGGCTATTAAGTCATTGGCTGCTGTTTCCTTGTACTACCAAGCCCCTTGCCTCCTAAACACTTGATAAACTGGTGGTAAATCAACACTCCTATTGACTGACAAGGGGCCCGTTTCCAAGGCTTCAATCACTCCCCTGGCTGTTTTTGTGCCTGCTCGTCCAACAATCTTAGTAGCTGTAAAATTGAATATATGTCCCTGTTTACTGCAAATGTGAGGCTACCAATGAATTCAGGTGTTGTCATCTAACTGTTCTCTTGTGTTCTTGCAATCTGGTGGTTAGCTTCTTCCCCATCTGTCCTACATCAGGGCTTTTCAACCTTTTTATCCACTGTACCATTTTTAGGATATGGCAACATCCGAGTACCACCAGTCGCCTAGCAAGGTGTCAAAAACTTGACCAAAAAAAAAGAAGGAAAAAAGTGATGAAGTACAGGTAGTCCTCGACTTACAACTGTTCACTTAGTGACTGTTAAAAGTTACATGGCACTGAAAAAAGTGCCCCCCAAGCCACAGCCGAGCAAGACACCTGCCTGCCCACCCAGCGGCACTGTTTCTCCTGTCTGAGGTTTTCATTGTTGTGAGCATTTCTGTTGAGGATTGACAGTGGGGATGGGGAGGGGGGGTGTTTGGTTTTTATTCCCCCGATCTAATGGGTGGTTGCAGCAGGTTTTGGTGACTTCACATGACCCTGGGACACTGACCGTCATAAATATGAATCAGTTGCCAAGCATCTGAATGTAAATCACAAGACTCTGGAGATGCTGCAACATTCAAGCTGATTGGCGCTTCTTCTGGGCTCAGCAGAAGCACTAGGATCAGTGCCGAGCTCCAGCTGGAGCCTGGTGCTGATCCTGGCGCTTCCACTGAGCCCTGACAGCCCTAAAGAAGCGCTGATCCTGATGCTTTCGCTGAGCCCTGACAGCCCTGCAGCTCCAGTCATCTCTCACTCAGGTTTGTGTGGTGCTGCCACTGGTTCAGCTCATTCCCCTCCCCCGCTACCACTTTTCTAGGATGGTCGTGTACCACCTGCCAAGTGCCAATGTACCACAGGTGATACCTGTACCACTGGTTGAAAAGCCCTGTCCTACATAATCACAGGGGCAATCCATGCAGGGGATCCGATAGATTGCATTGGAAGTATCTCCCACCTACAAGCAACGCATTATTTGTCCTCGTATGGCGTCGTATATTTATATGACCTATTTGATACCTATTTTACTTGTTCAGTGTTGAATGTTATATGTCTATAATCTGAAGGTACTCCAAACATGAATAAAGAAAGTACAGTATTTTAAGGAAAGCTCATCTGACCAATCCAAAGGTAAAAGGTGAATTATCAGGTTTAGACAGAACCACTTTTTTGTGGAAAATTTCATGCCCAAAAGATTGCAAGCCAACCACAAGTGGAGTTCAAATCAAGATTGGGCAGGATTGCTTTCTATTTTTATTATTGTTGGAGTAATGGAGACAGGTGCGAGAATAGACCACTGGCTATATTCCTTGTGCTCTTCTACTAGTTGCACACAGGAAATACAAGTCAACTCTGTATCCACAATGACTGTGCCTGTTGTAGGAATGACTGTGCTTATAGGGCAAGGATGGCTATCTGAAAATTTATTCATTTATTTGTTAAATTTATCAAGAACTCAGCCACAGAGAAGTTTTGCCAGATGCGTGAGCTTGTCCTTTGGAGGACATGTTAGAAATTAGGCATGAGCTTTGATGGCCTGCTCCTGCTTTAGGGTCCTTGAAAATATTAACAGCCATAGCTTTTCGCATTGTGCCATCCCCGCTTGATCTATCTGTGTGTCAGGTTAAAATTTATCTGTCATAAACATTTATTTATTCTTTAGTTTATATGCTGGCTATTTCACTGTCCAAAGTAAGCTTGGGTAGCTTATATAGTCATATAATTTTAACAGAACCAGGCCTTGAGAAAGCATGATAATGACCTGCTGTCAACTAAGGACAGGGAAGCTAGATGTAAATATTCTCCTTGTTTTCAATCTTCTTTGCTCTTTGTCATTAAAATTAGCTAACTTAGGGAGGTATCGTTTTGACAGTTTGCTTCAGTGTAAATGTCAAGGGACACCTTTTCCTGAAGCCAGCTTTCAGTTCTGAGTTTATCCCTAGAGCCAGAGTGTGAGCCAGCAACAAACAAACTGGTATGGCTGGACAGCTGCCCAGGAAGGTGTGAAAAGCCCAGAGCTTAGCTTTAGAAAATGCCAATTCCATCCCACGTCCTCTGCTGCTCTTCCGATGCCCGGGAGATCGGTGTCATTGATGAAAAAAAAGGCCTTTTAAGCAGATGGCAGGGGGTGAGCTGCGGCTTTTCCAAGATCCGCAAAACCTAAGAATTGTCCTCGTAAATAGCATATGAAGAGGTTGTGGGTTTTTTTCCCCTTCTATATCAGGTCAAGTGACTCTTTTATCAAATACTTCCAGTGGGTTTCCCCAATTGCAGTTTGGAGACGTTTGTTATCCCTTTAAATCTACCATTGCAGTAGGTGACAAGACAGAGCTGTGTCATTAATTTTCTGGGCGGAAGGAGAAGATAAAAAAGCGGTGTTTTGACTGGGCTATTGTTACAGCAGGTAAGAAAGGAGATATCGTGGATTTTTGTTTTTCAGTCGTACAGGGAAATTTAATGTTGCAAAACAGATATTCAGGGGTGCTACCTGGTAATCATAAACATATTCCAAGCAAGATGACTTTTGAATTGACCATGGCACCTATTGATATGAAACAGTGCTACTAGAGAATAGTTCTGTCTAGAGTCTAGACAGATAAGACCGAGAACAAATACCTGTTAAGCCAGTCTTGCCAATGAACCATATACACACACCTTGTTCTGAGTAAAGTTTTATACTCCGGATTTGACAAGGTTGCATCCAAACTTAGATTACAAATTACTTTGCAATTCAAATGTACTAAGCCAGCCTTACTGCTCATATTGGCGAGTAGGTCCCCCAAGCTTCTGCCCTCAAACCCTGCTGTGCTGAGGCCACCAATGTTGCCCCATTTCCTGCAAAAAGAAGAGCAACAATAAAAACAGAATAACAGAGTTGGAAGGGACTTTGGATATCTTCTAGCTCAGGGGCAGGCAACCTCGGCTCTTTTATGACTCATGGACATCAACTCCCAGAATTCCTGAGTCAGCTGACTCAGGAATTCTGGGAGTTGAAGTCCATGAGTCATAAAAAAGCCAAGGTTGCCTACCCCTGTTCTAGCTAGTCCAACTTCCTGCTCAAGCAGGAGACACTGGCTGAGGAATTCTGGGAGTTGAAGTCCACAAGTCATAAAAGGGCCAGGTTTGAAGAACCCTGCCCAATACCATGTCAGACAAATGACTGTCCAGTCTCTTCTTTAAAACCTGCTATGATGGTGCACCCACAACTTCTGAAAACAAGCTATTCCACTGATTAATTGTTCCCACTGTCATTGAGCCTCACTGATTCTCTTTCTGGTGCTTGTTGTAGTGCTATCTGCATTACTGTCTGTTAAGGAGGATTCAGACAATCATCTTTGCTTTATTCATTTTACCAGCAACATTTTTTTTTCTTATTCGGCTTTGCTAATAGATGGCAGGGAGGAGAGGCTGGCTCCTTAGTGCAGCTGTATTGTGCTAGTAATTGCCATATTTTCTTCAGGACTGTTAGATACTGCTGAGGTAGTACAATCAGCCTCCCTTCACAGCTGGGAGAAAGGCAGAGACTGAAAAGGAAGCTTAGGCCTTGCTAGAACCCCAAATTACATGGAAAGATTTATCTTTTAATCCCAAAGGTGCTTTTTCAAAAGTTAACTGGATTTGGTTTTTCCTTGAAGACATTTTGCTTCTCATCCAAGAAGCCTCTTCAGTTCTGAGCAAATGGTGGAGAATGGAAGGATTTACATTTCTTGCAATCATCTGGTCTTTAGCACTCTTTCTGAGAGTCATTGAGGATGCTTAGAGGTTTATCTGTGCCCTCAGGGTCACCTGAATCGTTTAATGTGGGTCTTTGGGTGGGGTTTTACAAAGGCCAGTCAAAAAAATGCAATAAAATGGAAGTTAGAGAAGAGATAGGAAGTGTGGCATCATCCCCATGCTTCCTGTGCTGTCCCGGTGGATTTATAGATCAAGTAGGCAAAATGCAGAAGTGCTATATAAAGCCAGTGATGGCAGGACACTGCAAATGGGCATGAATGTGAGCCAGTTGCTAAGTGCCCAAATTGATAAGCCAAATACTACTTTTAGTGTTTAGCTTTCCTAAAACAAAAATAGCAGTTGATTTTAAAAATGCAGAATTCATGAAAGGAGGGTATGGGAAATATAGCATCTCCACCCATTATCTATGGACCGCTTACATGCGTCCAATTTATCTCTTACATGCTTCACACCAGGGATATGACTTACGGTGTACTCTGTTCTAAGCCTTACCAATAGCATTGTATGAACATTAGGCCTGATGCATGACTTGACAATGATTCAGAAGCGTTTCAGGTTTAATGCAAGCACAACACTGCTCTGTTGTCTTTAAGCAGCCCTCCCTCTTTTTTTCTTGGAAGCCTATTAAACAAAACAAAAAAACCCACCCTTATTTATTTTATTTGTATCCTGCCTTTATTATTTTTACAAATATCTCAGAGCATCAAACATATCCAACACACCTTCCTCCTCCTATTTTCCCCACAACAACAACCCTGTGAGGTGGGTTGGGTTGAGAATGACTGGTCCAAAGTCACCCGGCCGGTTTTCATGGCAAAGGTAAGCCTTGAACTCATGCTCTCCAGCTTTCTAACCCCGGTGTCTTAACCAACAGACCAATCTGACTCTCTTTTCCTAGTCTTCCACAGAAGGCTGAAAAAGAGGGCAGGCTGCTTTGATGAATGGCATAGAACTAGGCCTGTGTGAGGCCCAAAGATCATCATCTGAATTGTTTTCAAAGTGACATCCCAGAGGTGCTTTTTTCAAAAGGCAACTGGACTTTATTGTTTTTCCTTGAAAACGTTTCTCTTCTCTTCCAAGAAGCTTCTTCGGTTCTGACTCCATGGTGGAGAATGGAAGGATTTCTATTCTTTGCAGTCATCCGGTCGTTAGCACTCTTTTAGCCATGACTTGGATGGCTGAGAATCTCCATAGACATTTGAAGTGGCCTCTTCCTCATGCCCAGTGACACTTGCTTATCCCCTTTTGGACAGTGACTTATCTTGTAAATAGAATCTACAGGAGCTATTTTGCCAAAAGAAAAAAAAAAGAAAAGCCTGTTACACTCAGAGGACCCACACAGCTATGTGCTTGTCATATGTTCATGATTGTTGTGGTTTTTTTTCATTCAACCTGCTCTCCCGAAGTCAAACAGAATGCTTGGAACTGGTTTCCAGCAAAAGTATGTAGAAGCAGGGCTAATCCAGGGCATTATGATGCCCTGCCTCCCGCAAGTCTACAAAAACTGATGCTTCTGACCAAGAAATCTTACTTCAACAATGAGAAGCTGCATGTACACCAAAGTCTGTCTTCTAGTACCTTGATGCCTTTTCTCAACAGCAAGGTTCCAAATACGGCAACTCTCTCACACAGCCTACTAATATCATTCCGTTCTGAATATAGGCAGTAAGACAGAGCAATGCCAGACTGCTCGAGGAGTGGACATTTATGCCTGTATTGTGAAGTTATCCATCTGCAGCAAACATTAAGTTAACCAGCACCTCCTTTCATGGAAAATCAATAGATGACCACTTTAAACTAAATAGCAATAGCACTTAGACTTATATACCGCTTCACAGTGCTTTACAGCCCTCTCTAAGTGGTTTACAGAGTCAGCCTATGGCCCCCAACAATCTGGGTCACCTCGGAAGGATGGAAGACTGAGTCAACTTTGAGCCCCATCAGGATCGAACTCCTGGCTGTGGGCAGAGTTTGCCTGCAATACTGCATTCTAACCAACGTGCCACCATCTCTCTAAAGGAAGATAGATGTCTTCCTGAAGTCAAAAAAGGCTTTGTTTTAAAAAGCACAGGAATGATAATAGAAATGAAATGGATCATGCTTCTTAAATCTCTCTCCTCCTTCCCATTTTTCCCTTGGGCTGACAAGCCCTGGGTGTTGAACTACAAAAAAACTCTTTACAGTTGTCATCTCATAAGGTTTGGTATCTCCACTTTAAATCTAGCCTTCCGATAGCCACTCCAGCTACTCCCTGGAACTCACTGGCAGGGTGAAAAAATGCAAGCTTTATTGATGGATGGTTAGCAAGGGACAGATCAGTATGCTACTCTGCAGCAGCTTAGACACAAGGTTGCTGCTCTTACAGTCCTAAGGGCTGAAAGGCCAAGACCTCGATCCAACCAATACACCCTGTAGTGTATGCCTTTAAAGCATACACGGAAATGTCAGCACAGCAGGGGGCTGGACAGCTCCAGGCTATAACCGCTTTTGGCGGGAAAGCCTGAATAGAGCGAGTCGTTGACAGCCCCAGGGCATGGTCAGCTCTGGCGGGAAGCCAGGGTTTAAATCCATTGGCCACCTGCACTGGCGGGAAGCCCAGGTTTAAATCTATTGGTCACCATTCACCTGGGCAGGTATAAAGAGGCGCCAGGTAACCCCTTTGCCCCAGCTTCATTTCTGACTCAATAAAGATTCAATACCCGGCTCAAGTGTCCGCCTCTCCGTTCATCCACGCGACATTGCACACCCTGACTGATTTATTATAACATACATACAAACACATACATATATCTCCCTCTCTCCCTTGTGTTCTAGAAAAGCTGCTTTGATGTGAATGATGGAAGTTCAGTTTCCACCGGCTAGAATCATTCATTTTCTTACCCCTTCCTGCCCCCTGGAGGGCTGGAAGAGCTACAACATCAAATGACTGATTCCCCTGAAGCACACCACCAAAGCCTGGAATTACTGCATTATCCATTAAGAAAATATTTCCCAGCATTTCCAGTTCTTATCTAGAGTTTTGCCAAACCCAAAGGTGGTTACAGAAGTCATTTCAATAACATACTGTAAGAATCTGGGAAGGCAGACCAATGATTTTCTCTCCTTTATCTCTTAGAAATGTGGTTAAAGCCCAACTTTTAAAAGAATAGGCATCTAGTTATCTGATTTTTATCCCACCTTTTGTTCAAAAGCTCAAAGCGGCATCGATAAAACTTTTGTCTAAAGCAACAATGCTATGAGGTGGGTTAGGCTGAGAGAGAGAGTGGCCAAAGACAGCAAGTGAGGATCACGCTTGTGGGTAACTTGGGAACCTGGATCTCTCAGATCCCATTCAGCACTATACAAAGAGGAGTGAAACAGACGATCCTAATCAGATGATTTCCCATTTTCCCAGCACTTTATTGCAATTATTTTGCCTCAACACTCCGGCATACTTCATCCGCACACACCAAATTATTTCCTTCCTAGTGAAGAAGAGAGGAGCGATCACTTGGTGCCCTACTTTCCATATCTTTTCTGCTGCTTTTATGTAAAAATGGCTTCCATTTGGAATAATCAAAGGCCACTTCCTATGGACTATCCATGCTAATCATCTACGGCACGGGTGGGGAACTACAGTCCCTTTATCACCTATGGACTTCAACTACCAGAATGCTTGAGGTCACCCATGGGAGTTGAAGTCCACAGGTCATAAAGGGGCCGTAGTTCCCTTCTCCACCCCTGAACTACAGTATCGTTTCCAAAGGTTCTGCAAACTTCTGTGCCTTTTGATACAAAGAGATATGTGATAATTATGCGTCATCAACCCAATGTCAAATCTTAACCATTACATAACTTTTTCTTCAGGATATTCTGTCCCCAACTTGGTCCTTCATGTCTTCCATTGATGCACCTATTAATAAGTCAATCCATCTTTCTTGCAGCTGGTCATCTCGATCTTTCCACCTTTTCCTGGGCTATAGATTTCCCAAGGGAGATATACTTTGCATAATGTGTCCAAAATATGATAATTTGAGCCTGGTGATGGTCAAATATGGTTCTTTTAGTCTTGTGCCTCGGCATACATATTTTCCAATGAGACAAACCGAGACAGGAAGATCATTTTATTACAATTTATCAGAATATTCAGACAAAAGGGATTTCTCTCATTCAAAGAGGGAACCCTGATTTTTAGCTTACAACACCTTTTATAGTTAGCATAACAAAGAAACATCCAAGAGGAAAGTTGGTTGGACAAGATAATAGTAACCTCCCCTTTGCATAGGAAGTCAGTTACACATGGTCAAGCATGTTGTGAATTTGCATCCCATAATATCACACATTAAAATGAGGTCTGACATCAGAAGAGGCATAAATTGTGAAGAAGGTGGTTGTTTAGAATTCACTAAAGAATAAACCAGACCCCACTTTGTACTAACAAACTTTTTCTTATCTTCAGATAATCTTCAGCCTGTTTATCTCTCCAATTTAGGAATGTTAAAAGCTATTCCTAAATTCCTGTCTGTATTGTACCTGAACAGAGAAAATAATCAGTTTGAAGATTTATCTTTTTCATTTTAGGAATGTTAAAAAAAACTAATCAATCCATACAACTATCCTATATTCCAATCTGTAATGAATCAACATTATTTTAAGGGAGAGAAAGTGCATCAAATTAAAATACAAAATAGCTGTGTTAGTTAACAAATTACAAAATCCATGTCATTTGTCCCTCACTGTGTCTCAGGTGAAAATTCTGGGTCGATTAGTTCAATGATCCATTGATTTGTTCTCTTGGCTGTCCAGGGTATACTTGAGTCTTCTCCAACACCAAAGTTCAAATGTCAATACTCTTTCTGTCTTGCCTCTTCTAAGCTAGGGCTTTTCAACCTTTTCACCCATTTTTAGGATATGGCAACATCCGAGTACCACCAGTCGCCTAGCAAGGTGTCAAAAACTTGATGACCAAAAAAACAAGAAGGAAAAAAGTGATGAAGTACAGGTAGTCCTCGACTTACAACTGTTTACTTAGTGACTGTTCAAAGTTACAATGGCACTGAAAAAGTGCCCCCCAAGCCACAGCCGAGCAAGACACCTGCCTGCCCACCCGGCGGCGCTCTTCCTCCTGTTTGAGGTTTTCATTGTGAGCATTTCTGTTGAGGATTGGCAGCGGGGGTGGGGTGGAGGCGTTTGGTTTTTATTCCCCGTCTAATGGGTGGTTGCAGCAGGTTTCGGTGACTTCACATGACCCTGGGACACTGTGACCGTCATAAATATGAATCCGTTGCCAAGCATCTGAATGTAAATCACAAGACTCTGGAGATGCTGCAACATTCCAGCTGATTGGCGCTTCTTCTAGGCTCAGCAGAAGCACCAGGATCAGCACCAAGCTCCAGCTGGAGCCTAGCGCTGATCCTGAACCCTGACAGCCCTAAAGAAGCGCTGATCCTGGTGCTTTCACTGAGCCCTGACAGCCCTGCAGCTCCAGCCATCTCTCACTCAGGCTTGTGCGGTGCTGCCACTGGTTCAGCTCATTCCCCTCCCCCGCTACCACTTTTCTAGGATGGTCGCGTACCACCTGCCAGGTGCCAATGTACCACAGGTGGTACCCGTACCACTGGTTGAAAAGCCCTGTTCTAAGCCCAGCCTTCACTTCCATAGAATGTCACAGGGAACACCACTGCCCACACAGTTCTGATCGTTGTAGATATAAAAACATCATGGTGTCTGAACATCTTTTCCAAGGTCTTCGTTGCTATTTTACCAAGTGCTGGTTTGTGACATATTTCTCGACTGTTGGTTCCTTTACTGTTGATAATTAATCAACACTTAATTAATCAACAGTCTGTTCCCTGTTAATTCAAGGCTGGTTACTACACTTATTGTGATTGGTTTATTCTTAATCTTAGACCTATTTTTTTCACTGTGCTCCTTGATTTTCATTACTAGACCTTCCAGATCATTTGCATTTTCACTTATCAGAGTAATATTATCAGCATAACACAGGCTATTGGTGTTTCTTCCTCAAGTTTTAAAGCCACATTCATCTTCTTCCAGTCCAGCTTCCCTCAATAGGTATTCAGTATATCGGCTGAATAAATAAGGGAGACTGTACAGCTTGTCTCACTCCTGCAACTTGGAGTTAATCTGTTTTGCCATGTTCTATCTGGACTGCGG
Organism: Vipera berus; assembly: GCF_964194415.1. Lineage (NCBI taxonomy): Eukaryota > Metazoa > Chordata > Lepidosauria > Squamata > Viperidae > Vipera > Vipera berus. Next base: position 137,270,759 of record NC_138203.1, on the reverse strand, counting down.
TTTCCTGACCTACAGTGTGTGTAGTTTTTATATGAGGACAATGAGGTGTTCCGGGATTCCTACTTCCCTAAGCACACACCACACAGCTTTAATATAGTTGACATAACCAATGAAGCATGTATTGAATTCTTTGGGGAATTATTTGGATTTCTCAATTATCTAGCAAAAATCAGCAATAATGTCTCTTGTTCTTCAGCTTTTTTCTAGAGCCAGTTTGAGTATGTGACATCTCTCTTTTCATGTAGGACTCCAATCTGCATTAGATGATCCTCTATATTATTTTGCTAGAATGGGAACCAAGGCTATCATGTAATAGTTTGCACCATCTTCAGTTCAGATAGGCCTCATCTTAGAACCATTCATTTAGTGACTGATCGAAGTTACAACAGCACTAAAAAAAAGTGACTTATGACTGTTTTTCACAATCACAGCAGCATCCCCATGGTCACATGATCAAAATTTGGATGCTTGGCAATTGGCTCACATTTATGACGGTTGCAGTGTCCCAGAGTCATGTGATCGCCATTTGTGACCTTCTGACAAGCAGTCAATGGGGAAGCCAGATTCACTTAGCAACTATGTTGCTAACTTAACAACTGTAGTGATTCACTTAACGACTATGTCAGGAAAGATCGTAAAATGGGATAAAACTCACTTAACTGTCTTGCTTAGCGACAGAAATTTGGGGCTCAATTGTGGTTGTAAGTCAAGGATTACCTGTAGTGTGCTATAGACTGACCTCTTCCAGCCTGTTGGCTATTCTGTTGATTTGCAGGTTTGCTGGCCTAGTTTGAGTAGAATTTTTACTGGTTCTATTGCTTGCCAAATTTCTCTGGCTATTCCCAAACTTGGTAACGACTAAACAAGGGCTTTTCAACCAGTGGTACGGGTACCACCTGTGGTACATTGGTGGCTGGCAGGTGGTACGCAACCATCCTAGAAAAGTGGTAGTGGGGGAGGGGAATGAGCTGAATAGGTGGCAGCCTGAGCGAGAGATGGCTGGAGCTGCAGTGCTGTCAGGGCTCAGCGGAAGCGCCAGGATCAGCGCCAGGCTCCAGCTGGAGTTCGGCGCTGATCCTGGCACTTCTGAGCCCAGAAGAAGTGCTGATCAGCTGGAATGTTGCAGCATCTCCAGGGTCTTGTGATTTACATTCAGATGCTTGGCAACTGATTCATATTTATGATGGTCATTGTGTCCCAGGGTCACGTGAAGTGACCAAAACCTGCTGCAACCACCTGGGGGGGAAGGAATAAAAACCAAACACCTCCCACCCCACCCCCACTGCCAATCCTCAACAGAAATGCTCACGAGTACCTTTGACAGGAGGAAGACCACTACCAAGTGGGCAGGCAGGTGTCTTGCTTGGCTGTGGATTGGGGGGGGGGTCCTTTTTCCAGTGCCATTATAACTTCAAACAGTCACCAAGTGAACTGTTGTAAGTCGAGGACTACCTGTACTTCATCACTTTTTTCCTTTTTTTTTTTGGTTATCAGGTTTTTGACACCTTGCTAGGCAACTGGTGGTACTCGGATGTTGCCATATCCTAGAAGTGGTACAATGGGTGAAAAGGTTGAAAAGCCCTAGACTAAACTACTGATCTAATATCAAGTATTGTTATGTATTAAAGTGGTTACTTTAACTACTGACCACTAGGAGGCACTATACTTTCATTCTTGTTGTCCTAGCGGTCAGTACTAGTGACAGGAAACCATTACGCAGTGTCATATAATTTCCCCAGAGACGCAGAAGGAAGAGGACTGGGGAGGTCTTGGGATTTTTAATATGGGGCCCGAAACAAATTAATATGAATAGTTATCTGTAGTTTGAGTGTGTAAAAAAAGGGGGGAGGGAAGAAGGGAGAGAGTCATCCACAGGTTGTACTAGAGATTCTTGTGAGTACAATTGGGAAAAAAACATCATAATTCATGATCGTGTGACTGAGGGATATCACAACAGCCATAAATGCAGGCCGGCTGCCTTCTCCTGCGCAATAGGAAATGCTTTTGGCATTGTCATTAAAGTCGTCATCTGTCTCCAGCACATTCCTATATCACTGCTGCCCGAGGTAGGTGCCTATTGGGCAGCTGGGATAACTTTCATGCCTTGAGTGACCCTGCTGAGATTATATACGTTGGCAGACTTTCCCAGAATTCCTCACTCACTTTTTCTCACACTCCTCACCCACTCCCATTATAATGAGATAGCGTGGCAGGATTTGATAGCAGGATTGAAATATATAAACTAATTAATTCTTGCCTTTTGTTCATCTCTCTCTTTCTCTCTCTCCTGTTTTATTTTTTTTACCTGCTTTTTATCTCATTTTTACCCGTTAGCTGTTTTGATGTTTGCTTAAAACATCAAACTGTATCTTGGATAACTGAACTGAGTGGGGCTTCCCTTGAAGACCACTCGGAGGCTCCAACTGGTACAGAATGCAGCCGCGAGAGTTGTCTTGGGACTTTCCCGGTACTCCCATGTTACACCTTTGCTCCGTGAGCTGCATTGGTTGCCAGTTGTCTTCCGAGTGAGATTCAAGGTTCTGGTAATGGTTTTTAAGTCTCTACATGGCATGGGTCCGGAGTACCTCAGGGACCACCTGCTGCCGGCGTCAACTTCCCTCCGCCCTGTGCGTTCCCACAGAGAGGGCCTCCTCAGGGTGCCACCGGTCAGAGAATGTCGGCTGGTGGCCCCCAGGGGGAGGTCCTTCTCTGTGGGCGCTCCGGCTTTATGGAACCAGCTGCCGGTTGAGCTCCGGATGGCACTGGACCTTCGCTCCTTCCGACGTGGTCTGAAGACCCATTTATTTGAACAAGCTGGCCTGGCCTGATGGGGGATGTTAGGTTTTTAATGGGGTTTTTTATATTGTTATTGTCTTTATCTGGGCTATTATTTAATCCTTTTTAATTTTTGTATTCTCTATTTATATGTGCCCTGTTCACCACCCTGAGTCCTTCGGGAGAAGGGCGGTATATAATAATAATAATAATAATAATAATAATAATAATAATAATAATAATAATAATAATAATAATAATAATAATAATAATAGTAATAATAATACTCTGATCTGGACACAAAACACTGAACATACAATAATAGGGCCGGAAAGGACCTTGGAGGTCTTCTAGTCCAACCCCTTGCTCGAAGCAGGAGACCTTATACCATCCAGGTCAAATGGCTGCTCAGTCTATTTTTGAAAACCTCCAGGGATTGAGCTTCCAGAACCTGAGAAGGGAAGCTATTCCACTGATTAATTGTTCTCACTGTCAGAAAATTTCTCAGAGTGTGCTGGGTAAAAACTAAACTGGATATTATCCACAGTAGTTTCCCAACAAGCTGGGGGAAATCCGGGAGCAGTAAAAAAAACAAAAACCCTGGGTTCCCTGTAAGTTGTCACTGCGTTTTTCTGGTGAATTCACTTCTAATTGCCATTTTCCATTGCTGCCTCCTACAACTTGTGATCTGGCACCCCCATCTTCTCACAGCCCAATCGTTCCCATTCTATTTCAAAAAAGGAGAGAGAGAAACACTTTTCCTTTAGGGTAGCTAGAAAAATACACAGAAGAAAGATGTGCGGGCAAAATGTGTGGGTTTCTTTCTTTAAGATCTTCATATAAAATGTAGCTCAGCAATAACGAGTTAAAGATATTGTTGCTTCTAACAGTGGCCTTAGTACTGAAAATAGAACAGCCTAAGACATTTGCCGCTCCAGGGAAGGGATAAGATGGCGTTTGTCTGTCCCACCTTTCAGGACCAAAACCACCTAGAGCAGCAGCAGTAGAATTTGATTTCAGGAGTTCGAAAGCACGTAAAAAAAATGCAAGTAGAAAAATAGGGACCACTACGGTGGGAAGGTAACAGCGTTCTGTGCGCCTTTGGCGTCTAGTCATGCCGGCCACATGACCACGGAGACGTCCTCAGACAAGCGCTGGCTCTTCGGCTTTGAAACGGAGATGAGCACCGGCCCCTAGAGTCGGAAACGAATAGCACGCATGTGCGGGGGAACCTTTACCTTTACCTTTAAGATATTTGCCACTCAAGGGAAGGGATAAGATGGCGTTTGTCTGTCCCACCTTTCAGGACCAAAACCACTTAGAGCAGCAGCAGTAGAATTTGATTTCAGGAAGACAATTTACTCTGTTGTACCTGTGGGCATCCAGGGGACACAGAGACCTTTCAGAATTTCACTGTTTCTTATTGCCGAGTTGTATGTAGAGGAGACTGTCTGTGTCTCCCCTCTATAGGCTGCCTTGCTTCTAAAAACAGGAAGTTCCTTTATGGACAGACAGACCAGTGCGTCTAGTTTGGTCCTGCTTTATTGGCAGTAGACCAAAAAAAGCCTCCCAAATAGAATTGCTTCTGGCTCATGCCTGATGATCAGGCTGGGATCTTTTACATGGCTTCCAAAAAATATTCAACCCCAGCACTCCTTAATCAATCAGCATTAGAATGTAAGAGCAGTCCTGCTGGATCATATTCGCAGCACATCTAACCCGGCATTTTGTGTCACCCCGTAGCCAAACCGAAAAAAGAAAGCAATAAATCTCTCTGTCATCCCTTCCTTATTTGAGGGCAGCAAACTCCAAAATTAAACGCATTCTATTAAGGTTAGCAAGCTTATATACACATCGGCACATAATAATGCACCCTCGTATTGTACAAAGAAATACTTCCCATTGTTGGTCCTCATCTCTCTGAGTTTAGTTTTAATGGATGATCATGAGTTCTGTTGTGAAAGATGAAGAAAAACCTACATATCTCACACTGTCCTGATTTGCCTTCAAATAAGAAGCCTTGGATGTTGTGCTTCTAATAATACTTAGTTTTTGTTTAAAAGAAGATTTGTCCAGTTCATCTGTAGTGGTAATACTTATTTAATGTTATAATTGATATTTGTGGCTGTATTTTCACTTTCCTAATATTTCCAAGGCCCAATACAGCTTTTTTTAAAAAAAAACCAATAGCCTGATGTTATATTGGAATTTTCATTGAGTTGTCCTCTGTTGAATTGCAATCTTGATAGAAAACTTTAATACCATCAACAAAACTAAACACCTCAGTGTTCACCTTTAATATATAATTTGTGAAACATTTAAAACATAGGTATCCAACCTTTCGGCTTACTTGGGCCGCATTGAGTGAAGTGGAATTCTCTTGGGCTGCATATAAAATATATAATTTATTTATTTTTTATTCCCATTTATATCCCGCCCTTCTCCGAAGACTCAGGGCAGCTTACAATTTAAAGCACAAATCAAATGTGCTTAGCAGTAGCCTTCATTCTATGTATATGCCTGCTTATTAGGGCTTTCGCGCGCCCCCAAGCGGCATTATTACAAAGTCATCTTATTGCCCCCAACAATCTGGGTCCTCATTTTACCTACCTCGGAAGGATGGAAGGCTGAGTCAACCTTGAGCCTGCTGGGATGCGAACCTGCACTAATTGCAGGCAGCTGGTGTTACTTAAGGAGGCATTAGCCCACTGCTCCACCAAGGCTCTTAATTAATGTATGTAAAGAACAAACTTCCTTTATTTTTTTTATAAATCTTGTGGGGCCACATTACTAGTTGTCTAGGGCCACATGCAGCCCACAGCCTGTGAGTTGCTTTAGAAGTATTAGTTCCAACCTCAATCCCTGGGAAAGCCACTTTAAATTCCTCTCCATTTTCAAAAAAAATTCCATTTATTCCTACTCTGTTCTTTTTCCTTAGGATTGCTCAGCCCTTCCTGAATTCTTCTTTTAGAAAGGAAACAGGTGCCCTTCATCTGAGGAAGAATCTGATGCGACAATACTGGCAACTGTTGCAATATTAAGAAGGCAGGGCAGTGCTGGGGGGGGGGGGAACGACCCTGAAAGCTAAGTCATTTTTTCAAAATTGTGCTTGGACTTTTTTAGCTTTGCTAACAGGCGGGCACATTGATAAAATTGCTGAGGAACAGATGTTCTTTCCAAAACCAAAGAATGCTGAGACTGGAGAGAATTTTCTTAGAATGGAATGGCCAGATGCAAAAGGATAGACGTCTCATGTTTTTAATCACAGTGAAGCAAGGGGAATTTCAGAAATCTGCTACATTTATGCACTTCCCAGAGTCCCTGCAGTATTTCAAATGAAAGCTGGTCAAACTAACCAGCAATACTAGCCAAAGAGATAAATAGGCATCCACCATGCCAAGGCTATACGTGAACTAGGACGGTCAGTTTTTCAGTTCTCCAATATTGTGTGCTTTAAAATGTTTCTTTGTTACAGGAATCAGCAGATAAGCATGCTTATCTCCTACTCCAAAAAGCTTCACTTGCTGATTTCTGCAAGTCATGCTGTTGTTAAAGATACAGTGGATTTATTTATTTGTTTGCTTTTGCTGCTCCTTTGGTAATCAAAAGCATGCACCAGAAGCCTGAGAAATATTTTTATCCTAGCATTCTGAAACATCAAAAATACAAAGAGAGAAATTTCAGCCAGTTCTGTAAAATGGGCCAAAAGCCTATCCTACTTTGCCTCTGATTACCCCAACAAAGATATCTGCTTGAATCTTGTTCAATGGTCTGGACAAAGAATACCACGCTTTTTTAAAACTTCCAAATGTCCTCCTTTTGTCTTCCTCTCAGTGAGATTAAGATGCTTCTTCTTACATCCTTCCTCTCAAAATTGTATGTATCCTTCATCTCAAAAAATATGCCATTCTTTGTCAAGGTGGTACCCAGGAATCTTGCACTATAGTAATAATTTTCCAGTTGCTGAACCTAGACTTAGAGTTTCTACATGAATAGAAACTGTGGTATTACTTAGTAATATCCTTTTCCATAGCCAAAGTCCTTTGAAAATGTTTACTTACCACTGAACAAAAGTTACCAGTATATTTATTAAAAATATCATTTTTGCAGATCCAATCTAATTCATTTATATTGTTAAATATGACAGAAGAATTAGTGGTGACTATTCTTCTTTTCTTGGACTAATTCCAGATAGATGGTTCAAAACCCAAGCAGTAAAGACATTTTGCAGCATTGCATAAATTCCTTCTTAGCATTCTTAAAAATAGAAACTAAAAGAAAATAGTGAGGAGAAAACACAGGCTAGTTTCAAGTAGGTATTTATAATTTCTATGTCACCCAAAACTGGAAGGGCACCTGCTTTCTTAGCCACAAGTTGTCGGTGTTCAGGAAAGTATGAACACAACTGTTAGTTGTGCTCCAAATTCAACAACTGTCCTTCCTCAGCTCTGCCTGTATGGAAAGAAACACTATAATAGTTGAAAAAGTTCCCATAAAAAATTTCTTTAACCCACAATACCATCTGGTGTGCATAGTATGTACTCAGTATTGCTTGGTGTTGCTCTTTGTTTCCACTTGGAAGACTGTTTCCTCTCTATCTTCCTTCTGTTTGTTTCACAATAGCAAGCTAGACAACAAGGCTTGGCACGCTGGAGGCAAAGCAAACTTTTGGTAATCTTCCAGCAGGTGGCATCTATGAACAACCCGGTTTTAATGCAAAGAACTCATACTGAAGAATTACCAAGCCAGTATCTTTAAAGAATCATGTTGTTCCCTTGTGTTACCTGAGAACAGCTGAGCAACAAAGATCGGGCAGGCAAATCATAAGCCGTACAAATGAGTGTGATGCTACGCACTCGTTTCAGTATAAAAATCAGGAGCCACCCTCTTCTTTTTATATGGATGGGTAAGTTTCACATTTAAACCCAGAGAATTATGACTGCGATTTGATCTCTACACTTATCTATATTAATACTGCAAATAAAAAAGGTTACAGACCATACAGCAAAGACTATCAGACAGTTGTTTAAACTAATTAATGAAGTCTAATAGACAGTGGTTAAAACACATACAAAAACCAGCTTGTATCCTTTAGCTCTTGCAACACATTCATGTGTTAAAGTTAGAAACTAACATTGGCTGTGATGCTTTTATTAGGATGTTTTTATTATCTATAAGGATGTGCATTGTATTTCACTAAATCCTGGAATCCAAGATCTGTCAGTACTCCTTTGGGATTCTCTCCAAAATGACATATCTGGGCCATCTCAAAACTTTGTAATTTGACACATTAGCATTCACAGAAAGTTGATCTACAAAAAAGAAAAAAAATCTCTGCTACTTTTTTCTATGTATGGGAAATAGCAAAATGGGGGAAATTATGGCACTGATAGGTCTACCTTAGCATCTCATAAGTCAACTCACCAAGAGTTCTCCATTCATAGCTTCTGAAGAACATTGAAGTGGCTGGTTTACTCAAATTGGCTTGGGCGTACTGTATGCGATTTCTGCCATCTGAAGAGGATTGCTGAAGAGCTTGATGAAGGTGTCGTGTGGTATAGCTTCCTAATTCTTATATCTGCAACTGATTTTTCCAGACAATCATTGCTTTTGTTTCCCAGTACTTTCTCTAAATTTTTGTCTTTTGAATTGTAGCATATTCCATCCTCTAAAACAATAACACTTGTTATTATTATTAGGTCTTATTAGACTTTAGATTGCATAGGTAATCTCATTTCTCTTCCCTCTGGCCTCTTTATATAGTTAAGACATAGACACATAGCATATTCCATCCTCTAAAACAATAACACTTGTTATTATTATTAGGTCTTATTAGACTTTAGATTGCATAGGTAATCTCATTTCTCTTCCCTCTGGCCTCTTTATATAGTTAAGACATAGACACCCAGATCATCATATTCCATTTCCAAAAATGGGAGTAAGCTGCTGTAGTTGTCTTAATTGTGCAAATGCATTTCTGACCAGTGTTTAAAAAGATACTAGTGTTCCTTGCTGAATTCAGGAACTTACACAACCAGAAAATGGCTATGGGAAAGCTAACAGGAGGGCAGAGATCGAGCTCGAGGCCTCTCACTTGTGGAGTCCCTCAAGGATCGGTCCTCTCGCCTCTCCTCTCCTATTCAACATCTACATGAAACCGCTAGGTGAGATCATTCGTGGTTTTGGAGTCGGGTATCACCAGTATGCTGATGATACCCAGCTTTTTATTTCGACCCCAAACCACCTCAGTGATGCCCTTGATGTGATGTCCCGTTGCCTGGAAGCAGTTCGGGTCTGGATGGGGAAGAACAGGCTTCAACTCAACCCTGACAAGACTGAGTGGCTGTACGTACCGGCATCTCGGGATATTCAGAACATTCCATCTCTTTCTATAGGGGGTGAGTTATTACCCCCCACAGATAGGGCTCACAACTTGGGAGTCCTCCTAGATTCACAGCTTTCCTTGGAAGACCACATAACAGCTGTGACTAGGGGAGCCTTTGCCCAGGTTCGCCTGGTGCACCAATTACGGCCCTATCTAGACCGAGATGCCCTACATACGGTCACTCATGCACTCGTGACCTCTCGTTTAGACTACTGCAATGCTCTTTACATGGGGCTGCCCTTGAGGACCACTCGGAGGCTCCAACTGGTACAGAATGCAGCCACGAGAGTTGTGTTGGGAGTCTCCCGATACTCCCATGTTACACCTCTGCTCCGTGAGCTGCATTGGCTCCCAGTTGCCCTCCGGGTAAGATTCAAGGTGCTGGTAATGGTTTTCAAAGCCCTACATGGCATGGGTCCGGAGTACCTTAGGAATCACCTGCTGCCAGCGTCAACGTCCCTCCGTCCAGTGCGCTGCCACAGGGAGGGCCTCCTAAGGGTTCCGCCGTTCGGAGAATGACGTCTGGTGGCTCCCAGAGGGAGGGCGTTCTCTGTGGGCGCGCCTGACCTATGGAACCGTTTACCGGTTGAGCTCCGGATGGCTCCTGACCTTCGCTCCTTCCGACGCGACCTAAAAACATATCTGTTTGAGCAATCCGGTCTGGTCTGACGGGTTCTGTTGTAATCATTGTTTTAAGGTAACTATCTTCTGCATTTGGGCAAAATTAGGGTTTAATTTGTTTTCAATATCTGTATTGTCCATTCTGTTATTTATGTCACTGTTCACCGCCCTGAGTCCTTAGGGAGAAGGGCGGTATACAAATCAAATAAATAAATAAATAAATAAATAAATAAATAAATAAATAAATAAATAAATAAATAAATAAATAATCTTACTACCAGTGTGCAAGATTGCTTATTTGTTTGATAGAAACTACTTATCATGTCAAACACAAGGCCCGGGGGGCCGGATCCGGCCCGTGAAGTGGTTTCATGTGGCCCGCGAAGCCATCCTGGAAACAGTGAGGGGAACGGCCCTCACTGTCTTGGCCCTGGCCCAGAGACCCTCCTTCCGCCAGAGACTCTCAGATCTGTCCCACTCCTGCCCAGGCCCCCATAGGCACCCTTGATGCAAACGATGTAGAGCTGGCCACACCCACCCAGTAGGCCATATGCACTCTAGCCACACCCACCCAGTAGGCCACGCCCACCCTGGCCATACCCACCCGGCCCCCTGAGGGCAACCGCAATGCTGATGCGGCCCTCAATGAAATTGAGTTTGACACCCCTGGCTTATCACATCAAAGGTAGGTTTATGGAACTATTTTTATTATCCTACAACTAGCCCAAAAAACTCTGAATCTCTGCCTGAAATTGGTCAGGATGTATCTTCACAGAAAATGCAACATGTGCTTTTAACTGGCATCTCATTTTTGCAAACAAACATGTTTTTGGCCCTTTCCTTTTATAAAAAAAAAATTAAGAGAGCTAAGCAATATTACTGTAATTATTTATCTGAAATTTCTCAGGATTCAGCTCTTTAACGAGATGCATTGCGCTTATACATTTAGTCAGTTCTATTAAAAATACAATTTATAGATTTTTCCACAAAAGTCTATGAAAGAAAGGAAAAGTAATACTTCCAATCTTGTTACGGACCTGGTCCCATGACAAATCAAGCAGTTTCCAAGTGGATATCAGTCAGGGCTGTTTTCTGCCTTGTCAACTTGATAAACAATTTTAATCTTGTTATCAGCAAACACCGTTGGTTCCTGATAGGTAACAGTACTATGAAAAGAGAATTGTATTTTTCTAATTACAGTATCAAATTTCCCAGGACCTCTTGAAAATACACTAGAAAAATCCTACAGTAAGCAAAGTATTTTGGTGATAATCTCTGACTGGCTACTCTACAGTTCTACTTTGCTCCTTTAAAATGAACATTTGAGGAAAAATGAGATAAATTGAAATGACAGTGTAAACAGCATTCCCCAGACCTGTGTTGAAATGTTTTTTTAATGGCAAATTAGAATACAGTACATGAAGATATTATGTCATTTGGGAAAACATTTCTAGCACTTTGTTTCCAGTAGCATTCATGATTTCAGAAGTTCCATTACACTGTCCAAGAAGAAACCTTTGAGGTTCTAGCAAAGAGCAAACCCCGTCTGAAAAAAGAAAAAGTAATTGGCTTAATTTCATTATTCTATTTAATTCTGAACTGGGATAGAGTGGGCCAATGACTTTCTAACCAAAAATGAACATTCTTAAGCAGAGAGTGGAATATTAAATTTCAGAGAGTCCTTGATGCAATTCTAAATCCTTTTGTGGAGCCACTATCTTTTAGATACGTTGTTCATGTGCAAAATTAGGTTAACGTTAGACCTATCTTACAGCGCTATTGTACTGATTACAAAGCAAAAAGCAATTATTAAGAGGGGGTGAACTCTTTATATAGAATAGAGCACAGGTGTCAAACTCGCCATGTCACGTAACGTGTTAATGACGTATAGTGACTTTTTTTGCATTGCCGGAGCTGGGGTGGGCACAGCCTCCATATGATGCAACCAGCCCATGGCAATTTGACACCCCTGGATAGAGAAACAAATGATATATACATTTGGTAATATGCATAAAAAGCAATAAATCAAACAATAAGGGACATTTAAATAGATATGAGAATTAAACAATAGAAAACATTGATCCTGGATAACATTCTCCAAATGGCAAATATGTGGGTTACAACCCCCTATTTTCCAGTCAAGTTTGTATATTGCTTAATTCTGTATTCAAGGACTTCCAGAATACGCTGCTTGCTGTTCAATTTCTGAAGAGATTAGTACTTTCATGTGAAAGAAAAAAATGGTTTGGGTTAAAAGGAAACATGTATTCCTCAGTTTTGAAAGGATGCCATGCTAAATGCTAATATCTCTGATTAAAAAGCTAATACTGAAGTCTAATATTCCGGATAACAAAAAGGTGCCTGTGCAACAGCCAGAAACAGGATTAAAAGTTTAGAAATCATGATGTGATCACCGAATGCAAATGAGACTTAGCAGTATCTTCAATCACAGTAAGTAAACAGGAAGTGTGATATACCGTGCTTCAATTTATATTGTATATATTCCAAACCACTCCCGGATTACATTCAGAAATAATAGAACAACTCCAGAGCCTTTTTGGTTGTGACTCTGACTCTGGAATAACTCCCACCCCCACCTGCCGCCCCAATATTAGAATGTCCTTTCCTTATATAACAACAGCAAAAGTTGCAAAATGATTGGAGGCAACTGTTTGAGGTTACAAGACGTTATATATTGGCCTGGGATGCTATTTTTTTTAATTGAAAAGTTTTACAATACATTTTATCTTTAACAATCCCTCCCCCCCCTCCCTCCGCCCACCCCTTCCTAACCCTCCCTAACCCTCCCCCCCTTCCCCCCTCCCCCCTCCCCGACTTCCCAGAGCTAAATACAAGGTATAAAAGCAAGAAGCAATCATAAACAACCATATGCTAACAACAATAAACTATTAAGTCTATCGCACTCTAGCTCATATGAAATGACTACAAGCAATACTAATATCACATTAAAAAAAACTTATTCAAATGCTAAGTGGAACTTTTTAGTCCCATATTTGTTCTGGATATAATCAATCCACTTTTTCCACTCCATAATATAACGTTGTTGCGAATGATCTTTCAAATAAGCTGAAATCTTTGCCATTTCCGCCAGGTCAGAAACTTTTAGAGTCCATTCTTCTATAGTCGGGAGTTCCTCCTTCTTCCAATATTGACCTACTAAAAGTCTTGCTGCTGTAATTAAGTTCAACATCAACTTGGTGTCCACAACAGTAGTATCTGTAATTATGCCCAATAAGAACAATTGCGGACAAAACTTTATCCTTTGCTTAAATATCTTCTGCATATTCCACCAGATTTTAATCCAAAAAGCCTTAACCTTTTTACAGGTCCACCATATATGAAAATACGTTGCATCTTCGCCACCACATCTCCAACATTTAGGTTGATAGTTCGGATACATACTTGCAAGCTTTTTAGGATCTAAATGCCACCTATAAAACATTTTGTAAAAGTTCTCTTTTAAGTTTTGAGCTTGTGTAAATTTTACGTTCCTCACCCAAATCTTTTCCCAAGTGTCCATTGTGATAACTTCTTGAATATTCTGAGCCCACTTTATCATACAATCTTTAACAAGTTCTGTTTCTGAGTCAATTTCTATCAATGCAAGATATATCCGTTTGATATGTGCTGGACCCTGATTTCTAATTTGCTTTACCAAATTTTCATCAGTCATTGAGAAACCAATTTTCTGGTCTTCTTTCCACCTGGCCCGTAATTGACCATATTGAAACCAAGTTTGAACAATCTTCTCATCTCGTAAAAGATTATACGGCTTCAAACACCATACGTTCCTCTCCAAACTTAAGATCTCCTTGTACGTAGTCACATCATGTTTGAAGCCAACATTTATGTTTTCTATTGCATGTTTCAGAATTGCCCACAAAGGTATCTTGTAGTTTAACTTATGTCTATACTTTTTCCAAACTCTCAGCAATTCCTGTCTTAAAATATGCACTTTAAACACATTATCTACCTTCTTATCATACAATAAATATGCATGCCAGCCAAATAACAAATCGTGGCCCTCAAGATTTAATAATCTCCCTTGTGTCAAATTAATCCAATCACTTATCACTGATAACGCAGCAGCTTCATAATATAAATTAAAGTTGGGCATTTTAAGACCACCTCTTTCACGCGTATCCTGCATAACCTTAAGTTTAACTCGTGGCCTTTTCCCTGCCCATACAAATTTATTGATACCCCGTTGCCATTCCTCCAAATTTGAATCTTTTTTAAGAATAGGTATCATTTGAAATAAAAATAAAAATTTAGGCAAGACATTCATTTTCACTGCTGCAATTCTTCCCAGTAAAGACAATTGCAATTTTTCCAACTCTCCAATTCTTTTTGAATTTTTCCCCATAGCTTTTCATAATTATTTTTATATACCGGTAACTTTGCATTTGAGGGTGACAAATACACCCCCAAATATTTAACCCTTTTAACAATCTCAAATCCAGTTAACCCTTCTAAAAGGGCCTTTTGCGATGCTGTCATATTTTTGGCTAATATTTTAGTTTTTTGTACATTAACCTTAAATCCAGAAACCTTCCCATATTGCATTATTATCTCCATCAGGTCCACAACAGAATTTTCTGGCTGGGTCACCATAACAACCAGATCGTCTGCGAACGCCCTCAGTCTATAATCCTGATCTCTAATTTGAATACCCTTAATTTTTTCCAAATTCCGTATTTTAATCAATAATATCTCCAATGTTAAAACAAATAATAAAGGTGATAACGGACACCCTTGTCTTGTGCCCTTTTCAATATTGCATACTTCAGTCAAACTATTATTTACTATTATTCGGGCAGTTTGTTTTTGATATAATGCCCTAATTGGTTGTAAAAATTTATCCCCAAAATTCATTTTATCTAAAACTTTCATCAAAAATTGCCAATCCAGTTGATCAAAAGCTTTTTCAGCATCTAAAAAGATCAACGCCGCAGGGATCTGGTTGTTCCTTTCCAAAAACTCCACCAAGTCTACTATATGCCTCACATTATTTTTCATTTGTCTACCACTAATAAACCCAGTTTGGTCCCCATGAATCATCTGTTGCAGAACCCTCATCAATCTGTTAGCTAAAACCTTAGCAAATATCTTGTAGTCCGTATTCAAAAGTGATATTGGTCTGTAATTTCTTACTTGAGTAACATCCTGATCTTCCTTCGGAATCAGGGAAATAAAAGCAGTTCTCCAAGACGGAGGCACCCTTCCTCCCCTTTGAATTGTCTGAAACAATTCCCTTAATGGCTTTATCACCTCCGATTGTAGATTTTTGTAATATACCGCAGTCAGTCCATCCGTGCCTGGCGCTTTATCCACCTTCAATTGCTTAATTGCTAAAAGAATTTCTTCTTCTGTTATCAATTGATCTCAATTAATCTCTTCCTTTTGTTCTTGTGTAAGAACCGGGATGTTGGCATTCTTCAGATATACGTCAATATCTACTTCATTAATCTTATCTTTAGCATATAATTTGGAATAAAAGTCCACAAAGGCTTCCTTAATAAGGTCCTGTTGATACACAACCTTACCTTTATGTTCTATTTTATCTATGTTAGAAGCCCTTTGCTTTTTCCTTAACCTGTAGGCTAACCATCTACCTGGTTTATTGGCATTGCAAAAAGTGTTATGTCTAGCAAACCGTAAGTTAGTTGCCACCTGATCAGCCATCAGCTTATCAAATTGTCCTCTTAACAAATTAATAACCTCTTTGATCTTCACATCCGATGGATTCAAAATTAGGGCCTTTTCTTTTTCCCTAATTTCATTCTCCAATTCTTTCCTCCTAACTTCCAAGTTACGTCTGTATTTATTATTCATATATATTAATACCCCTCTCATATAAGCTTTACTAGCGTCCCAAACCATTGTAAGAGTTTCATTTTAGGAAGGAAGGAAGGAAGGAAGGAAGGAAGGAAGGAAGGAAGGAAGGAAGGAAGGAAGGAAGGAAGGAAGGAAGGAGGGAGGGAGGAGATGGATAGATGTTGAGAGCTGTAGATAAGATAATCTTTATTGTCATTTTTTTACTGTGGGCACAATGGCACACATCAAAAATGAAATTTAGCTGCCCGCTCTCAAAGTGAAACACATACATGACACACACCAAAAACATACTCTAAACAACCTATGTATAGACCCACACCCCTACATATACACAACAATAAAATAACAGGGAGGGAGGCAATTGCTTGATCTGCCAAGATAACAGACTGCCTTTGAACTTGACTGTTACATTCACGATGCGCAGAAGGAAAGAGGATTTCTTAGCCATCATGCCTTCCTCCCAGCACCAGCCCTAAAATTCCGATAATTATCCGCTAGGTGTCAGGTGGGAGAGGCAGTCAGGCTGCCCAGCAACAGGAGGCAAGTAGCCAATCACCTCCTTCTCCCCAGAAGAAGGCTGTTTCCTTGCTGGTTCTGTGCAGCCAGCAGGAACTGGCTGTCGTCAGGCAAACCACCTCTGTGCAATAACAAATTAGACTTGCAGTGCAGGAGGAAAGACAACGACAGCCGGCAGATTTGAATGCAAGAAAGATGTAAATGCAGACCCTCCGCTCTGTGGCTCGGTCTTACTATGCTAATAATAAATAAACCTTTATTGTCAAAGTACAACATGTGTACATTGAGATTAGGTGAGCCTCCCCCTGTGTTCCCTTCCCCCAACACAGTGACAACAAACCCTCCATCCTACCACACCATGTGAACCAACAACACCACACACCGGCCTCCCAAGTCAATTCTGCATAAATTCACAGAGATTATGTCCCATTCAAAAGCCTAACAGCCCCCGGATAAAAGCTGTTTTTCAGCCTGTTGGTACGGCTGGCTATACTCCTATATCTCCTACCGGATGGTAGAGTAAAGAGATACCGTCCAGGGTGTGAGTCATCCTGCATGAAATCCAAGGGGCAGTTAATGTGAACAATGTAACAGGTTATTCAGGTGAGGTAGTTGAATAGTGCTGCAGCTGCCTAGGAATAAGTTATATTTGATGAGACTTGGCTTTTTTTTTTAGCAGATAGGAATGGGGTTGCTCTGCAGATCTCATCAGGAACAGCCAAACATAAGCAGGCGGGGACGCCCTTTCCTCTTTTTTTTCCTCCTTATTAAATCTATCACCTTCCTTCTCGGAGGCCAGAACTAAGCCAGAAGGATTAGTTTTCAAGACGCAGGAGTGAATCTCATAACGTGCTAGTAACAACAAAAGGAAGCACCGATCTGAGTCAGAGGCATAGTAATATACTTTTACCTACTGAACCAGTAGCATCCAGATCGCAGCCTTAACGGCCGGTTTTCTTGCAAGCTTTCAGATCCATACGCTTGCATGTCAGCATGGTGGTATAGGAGAGGGTGCTCGTTGTTACTGTGTATCTCAAGGGTACCTCTTACATTTGAGCACACTTTAAATTGGGAAGAAATGGCAGAAATTTGGGGGGGGGAAATGTTTCAGACCTCATATAAAAATAGCACCTTTTACCACACTTGGACAAAAAGATGCTTTAAGTTTTTGTTTTAACTATGATGATGTAATTAAAAGAGAAGATTACACACAGTGAGATAGATATTTGGGTTGCCTAGACCCTAAAAATAATTTTAATTTTTAGGGTTTAGGCAACCCAAATAACTTATCTCACTGTGTGCAATCACAGATATCACATAACTGGTCTTAGGTGAGAGCTTTTTAAAATTTAAACCCACAAAATGGTGTGTTCGACACTCTTTTCTGATTTCCATGTAGAAGTTGAAATTTGGAAATTCTGCAACTGTAAATATAGTTCATAGCAGAGAAAAATTGGACAACTTGATTAAGAAGTGACACAGATAAATTAGTTATATTGAATAGAACAGGTTGTCATAACGGGAAGAAAAGCTACAATTGCTCAAATTACTTTTCTATGCTTTTAATGTAACTACTGTGTTTACTGATATCTAGTCATACTAGAAATGCTCCATTTGGTTAATGTTCTGTCCTAATCAAGCATGCAGACTAAGATTAGGCTGCAACAATTTATTACATATGAAAGCAAAAATCTGCAGGCAGCACAAGCATTTGTACAATTGCGTGCACAGTTAGCAAAGTCCCAAACAGTGGCACAAACAAGACTGCCTGCAGCAAGTCTATGTCCATAACAGTAGCATTGTCAAAACAGTCAAGGAGCTCATGGGATAGTTATTCGCTGGTCAGAGTAGCAGAGCCTCTGGATATACTGGTAGTCCTTGACTTACAACAGTTCATTTAGTGACCATTCAAAGTGTCGTGGAAAAACCCAATGGAAAAGACAAGAGACAGCAATACAAAACAATAATTCTTACTTTAAGATTCAGAGCTTTATTTTGCTAATAATTTGGAACCTAGCATTATAACATAACATCACTTACGTTAACAACCCATTGCAATGAGGACCATATGATATAGCAAACTCCAATAGGACAGCTATAGGCCAATGGCAAATCAATCAGGTCCAGTCCCAACCTTTATACCCTTTCTTGTTGTAAGACTGTAGTCAGATGGTCCACTGACTTTTCACTGACTCCTGCTGACCTTCTGCTGAACATAACTTTCCACATACGGTATATCCATGTACATTGGAACCCGCATCCATCAGCTACTTTCAGTTCCTCTTTTCCCACGGTTATAATACTCATGTTCCAAATATAGATAGAACTATCTACTTTGCAATTTCATATTGCACAAAGCTCAGCAGATTACAAATAATACGTCCGTATTGTGAAACAGTATAGAGTTTGAGTTAAAAGCTTTGTTTTAAATCACTACTGTGGGGCCTATCCCAGGTGTGCTCCAGCCTCATCTTGTTATATGAGGAGGGGACTATATTTTCATCTCGTACAGAAGTTACAACAGCACTGAAAAAGTGACTTATGACCGTTTTTTATACTTACAACTGTTGTAGCATCCAAATGGTCATGTAATCAAAATTCAGAGGCTTGGCAACTGGCATGTAATTATTGACGGTTGCAGTGTCCCGGGTCCTGTGATCACCCTTTGCAATCTTCTGACAAGCAATGTCAATGGGGAAGCCAAATTCACCGAATAACCATGTTACTAAATTAAGAACTACAGTGGTTCACTTAACAACCGTGGCAAGAGAGGTCTTAAAATGGAGCAAAATTCACTTAACAACTGTCTCACTCAACAAGAGAAAATTTGGGCTCTATTGTGATCGTAAATGAAGGGCTACTTGTACTAATTCTGAAGAATGAGCACACTCAAGAGCCAGGGTGAAATGGCCATCTTCGGTGGAGAGGTACTGGCTAGCTGGGACCCTGATTTAGGGCAGCCACCAGGTAAGAACCAATAAAGGGATAATGGCACTCTTGCCAGGAACGGAAGTGTGCCAAGAGCCACTATTTTGTTCTCTATGGTACACAGTGTATCCCGTGGTTGCCTGGGATTAGTTCCTTTGTCATCAGACTGTCTAACCAGCTGCTTTGAAAGATCTGTGGCAGAATCTGCTTCAGGTACTTGATTCTTCCTGATTCCCAAGGCTATCATTCACCCAGTATGTCTGAGGCAGGCTCTTCAGTGTCAGATTCCTCAGAAACCAAGTCAGGCATGTCACTATTCCCCCTCCCGATTCCCCCAGGGCCCCCCTTCTTTCCTGACCAAGAACCTGGGCTTCAAGGGAGAGCGCCAAAGAAAGAGTTGCATCAGCCACGGGGCATAGACTTGTTCCATGTTTTCACACAAGGACTTCTCCGGTCTGTGATTATTAGCCCTACCAGGTAGTCCAAATAAGAAGCCCAACCAGGATTACTAGCTATATTTTTATTGTTGATTACGTTTAACAGAATCCTGCAAGACTGAAAGCATTTCTCCTCTCCTCTCCATTCACTCTCTGGAAAACTAGGGAGGGCCCCTTCTTGAAACATTTCCCATGCCATCCCTCCTTTTGTGGGCTGAGACACCTTTTACGTGCCGTTTGTCCAGTCTGCAGCATTTTCTCCTGTCTCCCAGAGTCATTCCCACATACCATTACAGTAGTCCTTCCAACCTATGAAGTACCCAATGTAGGCAGTCCCAATGATAGAAGGTCTAGAACAGTGGTGGCGAACCTAGGGCACGTGTGCCAAGGGCGGCACTCAGAGCCCTCTCTGTGGGCACGCATGCCATCGCCCCAGCCCCGCCTCTCCCTGCGACCCCCTCCTCACCAGCATCCCCCCCCCGGAGAATCATCTCCAAGCAGCCAAGGACATGGCAGCCAGGCAGCGGGGTCAAGACACTGCACTCACGCCCCGTCACACGCAGATGATGCTGCAGGGCGCAGGCAGATGGCATGGTTGCCATGGCACTGCTGGGCTGCCTGGGCAATCTGCGGTGGGCCTGTGGGCAGGTGGGGGGCGGGGGTGGGACAGGGGTGGTTTTTGGGCAGAGTCTCTAAAAGGTTCGCCATCACTGGTCTAGAATGTATATCAACTCGTATTTGAGTGCCTCCAGGATTAACACAGGTGGCACAAGTTGTGTAGCATGAGGCCATGGGCTCAAGGTAGCCACAAGAGTAATGAAATCAGAAATCTACCTTCAGCATCAAAAGCAGCTTGATCCTGTACACAGTGTTGATTACAGCTTCTATAGCAGGGGTCTTCAAACTTGGTCCTTTTATGACTTGTAGACTTCAACTCCCAAAATTCCTCAGCCACGCGTGCCAGGCTGAGGAATTCTGGGAGTTGAAGTCCACAAGTCATAAAAGGGCCAAGTTTGAAGACACCGGCTCAAAAGGAAACAATGATCTACTTTTAACAAAGGCCATTGCATTTTCATAGGCATTGTCAACATCCACACCAAGTGCTCCATTACCAGGGAAGCCCCAGACTGCCAGTGCTAATCAACAAAGCATTTGCAGACTTCTTGGCATTTTGGATCTGGATCTGGTGGCTTGCAATTCCTGTTTCTGGCCGGAATAGGGAATGCTAGTTGTTGTAAAGGGAAACATTGGGTTGGAAATCAACATTTGCCAAGAAGAGTGCCATATGACTGAACACATACTGGGCATTGTTATAACCTATGCAAAAATTAGTAGCTGCACTCAATTGTCCTATTGGTAGTTTCTCAAGAATCTCTATATACATCTATAAAATGGAAGATGGAGTGCCAATAGCTGGATACCCAGATTTCACAAACAAAATCTGCCTAAATCAGGTAAGTAAATGGTGGGCTGCAATTCATGCGGGCAAAAAATGTTCTGTAAAAAGAGCTGGGCCATCTCCTGGACTGAGCAAAACACAAAATGTGCCCAAGTAGTGTTCAGAGCTTCTGGTGTTTTGAAGGACCCTAAAAACTTGGGCTCTTCACTCAGGCTTTTGGTGAGGGTGACTGAAGTTCCCTTTTCATTTGTTGCCATCCAAATTAGTAATCTCTGCAATCTTTCTTTTTCTTTTTAAAATGTTTTTAACTATTTTATAAAATGTAAAGTGCCCAGAATCAATGCGGCATATAAATTTAATAGATAATCTTTTAAAATTGGCATTTAGTGTTTTATCTATAGAATTCTGGAATCTGGGCAGATCTATGTGGAGGAGAAGATGGAGAAGAGTGGGGTTACACAGGAAAATGCATCGAAAATAAGAGCCAGAACTCCAGTCACCATATTAACCACTAATTAACCTTTCCTCCCTCAAAGGGTAGGACAGATTGTTTTTATACCACAGGAGCTAGAAATGAGTGATCTTAAGTTATTATGAAGTGAACCCTATTCGTTTAAATTATGGGAGGGCAATTTGAGACTCTCAGGCTAATGTTGGGTACTCTTCTACCTAAGTTTAAAACCATCTGAAAGAGTTCTGTTCAGACTATTGGAGAGAGAGAGAGAGAGAGAGAGAGAGAGAGAGAGAGAGAGAGAGAGAGAGAGAGATTGCTCTGCGATCAAAAGAAAAAGGGATATAAAGTGGGGGGTGTAGGCAATGTTTAAGCAGTATTAGATTAAGCTTTTAAGGGTTAACCTACAGTAATATGAATTAAAGGGACGCGGTGGCTCAGTGGGTTAGGACGCTGAGCTTGTCGATCAGAAGGTCGGCAGTTTGGCGGGTTGAATCCTGAGTGCCGCGTAACAGAGTGAGCGCCTGTTACTCGTCCCAGCTTCTGCCAACCTAGCAGTTCGAAAGCACCTAAAAATGCAAGTAGAAAAATAGGGACCACTACGGTGGGAAGGTAACAGCGTTCCGTGCGCCTTTGGTGTCTAGTCATGCCAGCCACATGACCACGGAGACGTCCTCGGACAAGCGCTGGCTCTTTGGCTTTGAAACGGAGATGAGCACCGGCCCCTAGAGTCGGAAACGACTAGCACACATGTGCGGGGGAACCTTTACATTTACCTTAATATGAATTAAAAGTAACACATTTGGAGCATTTTCAAAATTCACGATGCACTGTGTATTTGAGGAAGCAAAATAAAAGGCTGATGTAAGAAACAATAATTCTATTTGAATAGGTGTGATTGATTAATGAGAGCAATCAAGTGTGCTGTAGCAGTTAAGGTGAAGGACTAAAATTGGGACTACTGGGAGCCTAATTTAACACAGAAAATCTCTGGTTGACTCTGGGCCTATAGTTGTGTCTCAGCTCAATCTATCTCACAGGATTGTTGTTGCGGAGGTGGGGGGGGGAAGGAGGGAGATAGCACATATGTGCTGCTTTGAACGCATGAAAAGTGGGCCATAAATCATCTAAAAAGAATGATTTCTTGTCCTCTTTCATTTCAAGAATATTATTGCAACAATTGGGTTTTTTAGTCTAATACAGTACCAGAAAACCTACTGCTATTAAAATAAACTGTTGGAATGAAAAATGAGATACATCTGAGTGGGAGGTGAGTTTCTTCCCTAAGGAGCCTCACTCTGCTGCAGTGAATTCAGGGATTAGTGAAATGAGGCGCTGAAAGGATATTTTACTGATGACACAATAAACAACTAATAAACCTAGTTATTTTGCCTATTCTTATATATTTGGTAGCAGGTGGAAATAAATATTCTCTCTATATATCTATGTGTATGTTCATGCGTGTGTGTATGCATAATCTCAGAAATGAATGCTAACCATTTATATAAGTTGTTAAAAAATGAAAAGCTGCACTTCAGCATATTACTGAGGAATGAGCCAAATTCATTTCTTAATTCTGGCTGAAAATCTCATCATTTTCAATGGGCCTAAACCTATCCTGAATACTAACTTAGAATAGAATAGAGCTGGAAGGGACCTTGGAGGTCTTCTAGTCCAGCCCCCTGCTCAAGCAGGAGAATCTTTACCATCTCAGACAAGTGACTGTCTAGCCTCTTTTTAAAAATCTCCAGTGATGGAGCGCCCATGATTTCTGGAGGCAACCTGTTCCACTGGTTAATTGTCCTCAATGTCAGGAAGTTTCTCCTTAATTCCAGGTTGCTTCTCTCTTTGATCAGTTTCCAACCATTGTTTCTCGTCCTGCCCTCTGGTGCTTTGGTGAATAACGTGACTCCCTCTTCTTTGTGGCAGCCCCTCAAATTCTGGAATACCGCTATCATGTCTCCCCTACTTCTTCTTTTCTTTAGACTAGCCAAACCCAAGTCCTGCAGCCATTCTTTGTATGTTTCAGTCTCCAGGCCTTTGATCATCTTAGTTGCTCTTCTCTGAATTTATGGTAACCAATATTGGCTGCAGTATTCCAGGTGTGCTCTTACTAGAGTTTTATAAAGCAGTACTTGCATTGATTCTATGCCTGTTTATACAACACAGGATTAATTAGTTTTTTTGGTGGTGGCTGCACACTGCTGGCTCATGGTTAAGTGACCATCCACTAGGACTCCTGGGTCCTTCTCACAGTTACTGTTTTTAAGCCAGGTCTTGCCCAATCTGTACTTGTACCTTTGATTTTACCTGCCTAAATGTAAAACTTTGCTTTTCTCCACATTGAAACTCATTTTTTGTTGGATAGGGTCCATTGTTCAAGTTTGTCAAGATCTTTTTGGATCCTGAGTTTGTCTTCTGGTTGTTGGCTACTCCTGCCAGTTTGGTGTCATCTGAAAATTTGATGAGTTCCCTTCAATTCCCTCATCTAAATCATTGATGAAGATATTGAAGAGTACTGGGCCTGAGAGGGAACCTTGTGGTACACCATTGCTTACTTCTCTCCATGTGGATGTAGTGCCATTGAGTACTACTCACTGAGTACGGTTTGCCAGCCAGCTACAGATCCATCCGGTGGTGATGTTGTCTACTCCGCCTTTTTCTAGCTTACCAAGGAGTAGGTTGTGGTCTACTTTACAAAATGCCTTACTGAAGTCTAAGTATACTATGTCCACAGTATTTCGTTGGTCTATTAGTTTAGTCACTTTGTCAAAGAATGAAATAAGGTTTGGCATGATGTTTTTAACAAACCCATGCTGGCTATTGGTTATAACTTTGTTTGCTTCTACTTGTCAGCAGATCTGCTTTTTGATTCTCTTTTCTAGGTTCTTCCCAGGTATTAATGCTAAACTGATTGGTCTGTAGTTTCCTGGGTCCATTTTTTTCCCTTTCTTGAAGATGAGAACCATATCAGCCCTTCTCCAATCCTCAGGTACTTCCCCGGTGCTCCAGGATTTTTGAAAGATGTGGCGCAATGGTTCTGAGATAACATCTGCCAGCTTGTTCTTCAGAACTCTGGGATGTAATCTGTCAGGTCCCTGTGATTTATATTTGTCAAGGTCGGATAGGTGCTCTGTTAGCATTTTCTTGCTTATTTTAATTTTTGTTTCTAATTTGTCTTTTGCAGTGGGTTTTTTTTTGGTATGTTGGGCTACAGTTTCTTTTTGTGCGAAGACTGATGCAAAGTATGAGTTAAGCAGCTCTGCTTTCTCCCTGTTGCCTGTTATTTCTTTGCCATCTTCTCTCTTTAGTGGGCCTACAGTTTCCTTGAATTTTTGTTAATACGTTGGAAGAAACTTTTTTTATTATCCATGATTTCTTTTGCAAGTCTTTGTTCGTTCTGAGCCTTTGCTTTCCTGACTTCATCTTTGCATGCACGGCTGGCTGCTGATAATTAGCCTTAGTTATGTGCCCCTTTTTCCACTTTTTGTATTTGTCCTTTTTGTCTTTCAGTTTGTCAGAGAGATCTTTATGCAGCCATGCTGGTTTCTTGTTGAATTTCTTTACTTTTTCACTGGTATTGTGCTGGTCTGGGCTTTTATGATCACATTTTTCAGTTTCCCATGCTTCTTGGATTGTTTTCCCCTTTAGGGTTTTTATCCATGGGCTCTTTCCTAGGTTCTCTCTGAGTTTGTTAAAGTCGGCTCTTTTGAAATTTAAGACATTGGTTGGATTGTTTTCTATTGCTAGTGTTTGTGTTATATTAAATTCCAGTATGATGTGGTCACTTTTGCCCAAGGTTCTGGCAACTTCATCTCCCTCTATCACTTCTTCTCTATTAATTATAATTAAGTCCAGTATAGCTTTTCTCCTAGTTCCCTCCTCCACCTTTTGGATGACAAAGTTGTCGGCTAGGTTGGTCAGGAATCTGTTTGATCTCCCGCTCACTGCAGTTTGTCTCCTAGTTGATATCTGGATAGTTGAAGTCTCCCATTACTACTGTGGTATGTTTCCTACATACATTTGTTAGCAAAGAGTTCATCTATTTCTTCTGATTGGCTGGTGGCCTGTAACATACACCTATGGTAATGTCACTTTTTTTCTCTTTTATATTGACCCATATACATTCTGGAGAGATTTTATCTTGGACCATGTGCCTTTCTGTAGATGTGTAGTGTTCTTACATATAGTACAACTCCTCTTCCTCTTTTTATAGACCTGTTTCTTTTGAACAATTTGTATTCATCAGTCCATTCCATTCATGGGTTTCATCCCACCAGGTTTTTGTAATGCTTATGTCATACCCTCCCTTGTGTACTATTGTTTCTAGTTCACCCTGTTTGTTCCCCAAGCTTTGAGCATTTCTTTATAAGCATTTAAGACTTTTATGCCTGTTCATGGGTACGTTTCCTGCATCTCTTGATTGTTGTTTGGGTTTTTCTTTTTTCTCATCTCTGCCTACCTCATTGTTTGATTTGTTTTCTTGGGATTTATGATTGTTTTTGGGTTCTAGAGATTCTAAAGATCGGTCGCCTTCCCCCCTCAATTTTAGTTTAAAGCCCTCCTGATGAGTTAGGCCACGGGTCGGCAACCCGCGGCTCCGGAGCCGCATGCGGCTCTTTGAGCCGTCTCCTGCAGCTCCCAGCCGCCCGGTGCGCGCGCACCTCTCCAAATGGAGTGGCACCGCCCGTTCCGAGAGGTGCGCGTGCACCTTTCCGAAGGGCGGAGGTGCGTGCACACCTCTCCAAGCCGCCGCCGTCCCGTCCGGAGACCTGCTGCGTTCGTCAAACATTGACGAACACGGCAGCTGTGCAAACGGGATGGCGGCGGTTTGGAGAGTGCGCGCGCACCTCTCCCAAGCCACCGCCGTCCGGAGACCTGCCGACGTTTGGGGAGGTTTGGGGAGGTGCGCGCGCACCTACGGTCGTTCAGAGAGGTGCGCGCGCACCTCTCGGAATGGGTAGCGGTGCCGCTTCTTGCGAAAGCTGCCGCAGCCCATCTGCAAAGCTGCCGCTTTCGGCAGATTTGCAGACGGGCCGCGGCAGCTTTCCCAAGAAGCGGGGCTGCTGCCCGTTCGCGCGGAGGTACGGATACCTGCCAACGTTTGGGGACGTGCGTGTGCACCTACGGTCGTTCGGAGAGGTGCGCGCGCACCTCTCGGAATGGGTAGTGGCGCTGCTTCTTGCGAAAGCTGCCGCGGCACGTTTGCCGGCTGCTGAAAGCGGCAGCTTTGCAGACGGGCCATCGCTGTCGCGCAACCGGGAACCGGTTCCATCACACATTAAAAAAAGGCAACCGCGCGCGTCCGCGCATGAAAAACCCGTTTTGCGCATGCGCAAATGTTTTTTGCGCATGCGCGTGCATGGACGCACGCACG
This sequence comes from Vipera berus, assembly GCF_964194415.1. Lineage (NCBI taxonomy): Eukaryota > Metazoa > Chordata > Lepidosauria > Squamata > Viperidae > Vipera > Vipera berus. The sequence goes on along the minus strand of NC_138203.1, from coordinate 137,244,011 downwards.
CGGCTCCCACTTTTTTTATGTGTGATGGAACCGGTTCCCAGTGGCTCTTTTCCTTTTTCGGGTTGCCGACCCCTGAGTTAGGCCAATCTTTTTCTGAGTACATTTTTTCCTGTTTTCGTGAGGTGCAGCCCATCTCTTGCCAAGAGTCCTTACATTTTTTTTTTTTTAAATTCCATTTATATGCCGCCCTTCTCCGAAGACTCAGGGCGGCTTACAAGCTTAGCAGTAGCCTTCATTCTATGTATATGCCTGCTTATTAGGGCTTTCACACACACCCCAAGCGGCATTATTACAAAGTCAGCTTAATTGCCCCCAACAATCTGGGTCCTCATTTTACCTACCTCGGAAGGATGGAAGGCTGAGTCAACCTTGAGCCTGGTGGGATGCGAACCTGCACTAATTGCAGACAGCTGGTACATAGTATGGTAGAATATCAACAATAGATTTTTAAAAAGATAACTGCTACAAAGTATCTCTACACTTACTGTAGGTCAACAGTATTATCCCAATACTGCAGAACGCTAATACAGTAGAATACCTTTCATTCTGGACATACTAGGGGATGGAGAGAAAATAGTTCATGACACAATTGCACTAAACTATTATTTTTCTCTGAGAACTTTCAGTAGACAATTTTCATGGGAAAAATCCATGCTAAATGTTTTGGGAATGGACCCTTAGGGTTGCAAACTGTGTAAAACTGTATCACACTTGTGGTTAGGACACTGTTGTCATTTTTACCAATTCTTGTTAAAGGAAGATATGGGAATGAGGACCACAAAAAACGAAGCAACGTTGTCATTCCGTACGTTGCAGGAATATCAGAAAAGCTCAGGAGTCTCTTCAGCCAACACAACACACGTGCATACTTCAAACCCAAGAATACACTAAGGCAGAAGCCTGTCCACCTCAAGGATAAAATACCCAGACACAAACTGAGCAACACTGTATATGCAGTATACATATACAGTGAGCCATGTGCAGATCTGTACATTGGGGAAACAAAACAACCACTTCATAAATGCTTGGCAAAACATAGAACAAACCCATCAGGATAAGAATCAGCAGTCCATCTACATTTAAAAGACAAAGTCCACTCTTCGGAAGACAGCAAAGTCCACATTTTGGACAGAGAGGACCGCTGGTTTGAAGGAGGGGTCAAAGAGGCCATCTGAACAGCCCTCTCTCAACAGAGGGGGAGGGACATGACATCATCTATCTCATGTCTACAACAGCCTTTTCAACAGTTCCAAGAAGGCTCCACACCCATCTGCACCACTCAGGTGAACCTGATGACACAGATAAGCCTCTCCTTTCGCCCCGCCCCCCACCTTCCAGTCAGAGCTGAAGAAGCTTCTTGGATGAGAAGCCAAACGTCTTCAAAGAAAAACAAGCCCAGCTGCCTCGCGAAAAAGCATCTTTGGTATAAGTGGCTTACTCCCAAATCCAGGCGCAATGGATTTTATTTTAAGTATCTGCGCACTCCTTTCATTATCCTCAGCACTGAATTTATTCGAGGAATAAATTTATACAACTCGTCTTGTAACCGTATACACGAAACGCTCCCTTCTTTTCTGTAAGAACACCTTGAAGCCCAATATCTTTTAAATGTTTACAACTCTCTATTGTTTATATTTTTTAAAAAAAATATTAGCTCAAACATGTATTTCCAAAACTTCTTTAGATTTTCTCATTAACCGACTTATTAAATAGAGTTTACTGAGATGACGACCTACTAAAACAGTAAATGACTTCGGGTTTTAAGGCATCACAAGCATCTTCGATTCTGCTGCAAGAGACGCCATGGGAGCATTTCATCAACGTAGAAAATAATAATAATAATAATAATAATAATAATAATAATAATAATAATAATAATAATAATAATAATAATAAACCTTTATTGTCAAAGTACAACGTGTACATTGAGATTAGCTGAGCCTCCCCCCCCCCGTGCTCTCTCCCCCCAACACACAGCATTACAAAGCAAAAAGATGCTACTTTCCCGTTTGAACGTGTGGATACCACCTAAGAAACAAAAATAAACTCTTTCCCTATGCTATAAAACAAGGCGCGCTATAAAATTCCCCTTTCTCCATTAAAGGCAGCCCATCCTACTCAACAACCGCCCCGTGAAAAAAATGGCAGCTTGGAGCCGGAAGTAGCCGCGACGTCACCTCATTGTTTTTCAAAAGCTCTCTGAGCTACGCATCTTCCGTCTTTTTTTTTTAACTTCAGAACCCGGATGGAGACGACCGACTCCCCAGGGGCCGTAGTTGCGTCTTACTCCACAAGGGCGCATGCGCTTGGGGCGGATGAACGTAGTAGGCGTTCTAGCGAGAGAATGCGCCGAGCCGGCGGGCTGCACTAAGTGTCGGCGCGCAAGCGCGGCGGAGGCAGGCCGGGATTTAAAGGGGTAGTGTCCGCGGGTGCTGCCCCTTAGGGGGGGGGAGTCTGTTCGGCGTTTTCAGAGGCGAGCGGGCTTTGTTCCTCCTGTTTGGAAACATGGTTTGCGGGGGCTTCGCCTGCTCACGCAATGCTCTGTGCGCGCTCAACGTCGTTTACGTGGTGAGTATATGACAACCGGACGGCTGGCTGTTTCGCTTCTTCCCGGACGTAGCTTGGAAAGAAGAAGAAAGAGCGTGGAGTTCCTATGGAGGGAAAGGCGTGGGGGGAGGGCGGGCGCTAGATCTAGGGGGGGGGGTCGAAGGCTGGGCTGTGTGTGTGTGTGTGTGTGTGTTCGTGCGTGCGATGATGGGGGTGGGGAGAACCGTACCCATATTGGGGTTGCTGGGTGCCCCAGGAGGAGCTTAGATTTGGGGTGGGGGGGGCGAGAGATATTGCCAGGTCTTTTTCTGACTGTATTCTTGAGGCTTGGGCGGGCGGGGGGCGGGGGTGGGTGGGTTTAGGGTTGGAAGGAAGGTGGCGGTAGTTTTTAGAGGAAAATAAGTAAGAGCTAGGCCAGGGGTCGGCAACCTTGGCTCTTTTATGACTCGCGGACTTCAACTCCCAGAATTCCTGAGCCAGCATAGCTGGCTCAGGAATTCTGGGAGTTGAAGTCCGCGAGTCATAAAAGAGCCAAGGTTGCCGACCCCTGAGCTAGGCGAAGGGATGACCTCACTGCTACTGTGGCAGTTGCCCCAATCTGGTGACCTTCGTTTGGGTTGGAAGGCAGGTAGTCCTCGACTGACGACCACAGCTGAGCCCAGAATTTACCTTGCTAAGGGAGAAAATTTGTGCCAGCGAATTTTGCCCCATTTGGCAACTTTTCTTGCCACCTTTGTCAAGTGGATCGCTGCAGTTGCTACATTAGTAACATGGTTGTTAAGTGAATCTGGCTTCCCCACTGAGTGTGCTTGTCAGAAGGCGCCTCAACTGTCAGAAATATGAACCGGTTGTCGAGCATCCAAATGTGAATTATGTGACCGTGGGGATGCTGCAAGGGTCATAAGCGTGAAACATCATCATAAGTCACTTTCAGTGCTGTTGTAACTTCGGTCACTAAATGAACTGTTGTAAGTCGAGGACTACCTGTATAGTATAGTCTCCAGAATTTCTAACTAATATGGCTGGAAATGTTGAGGGTGGTTGTAGTCCTCTAGAGCAGAGGCCCCCAACCATTTGGGCACCAGGGACCGGTTCCATGGAGAGAGGTTTTTCCGCAGACCGGAGGGTGTGTTGTTTTTTGTGTTGCCTGCATCCCACAGATGGGGCTTTGCTTGTTTGTGCAGACCGGTTGCTGGCATGCCACAGACCGGTATTGGTCCACAGACTGGGGATTGAGGACCCCTGCTCTAGAGCAGAGCAGATGGAGGAAGACTAAGATTAATGGGTGAGAGAATGTATGGTAGGAAAGAGAGATTTGTTTTGTCTGTCTTTTTTGTGGGGCAGGAAATTATAGTACAGTGAGAAGAGAAGCTATAAATCCTGCATACTTTGTTTGCAAGCATTGTGGGGGAGGTGATGAGTGGGTAATGGGTTGGCCCCAGAAGAGTTGGACTAAAACATATGTCTTGTCAGGGTTGCATAGAATGGGAAGCTTGTGGTATTTATCAAAGAAAATTTGCCTCTGCAAGTTTGAAATCTTGCCTCAAATGTTCCCTTGACCACTGACAATGACTGAACCTTCGCTTCTTGTTTATTGACCTATGTTTTGTCAGATTTGGTAAATAAGTTACAAAGATTATCTGTCATTTGACTGGGTCCCTGGCTACACTGCAGGAACATCTGGGAAAGGTTGGAAAAATAAGAATTAGCAATACATAGCTCAAAAAAGAGCAGAACAGAAAATGACTGGTTTAGCAGAACTTTAATAGTTTACCTTGTACAATGATAGAAAAATTGTGATTTTTTATAACTATATTTTCTATTTAAAAATGCAAGACTGGCATTAGGGATACATAGGTTCTAAGCCATCCTCAGCCACAGAAGTTCATTGGGTGACTGGGCCACTCACTCGCTTGCAATGCAACCTACCTCACGTGGTGATAGGGAAATTGGAAAATGGAGTGCTATGTGTGCTGCACAGAAGGTGGGTCATAAACCTAACAAACCAATAAATGACTTTTCTCCTCCATTTGAGAAAGACAAGAGGCCTAAAATAGATTAAGTATGGATAGTAAGAATTTGTTGGAATTAATATGTACTGCTGTAAGAAGTCTTACAGTGTTGGAATCCTGGGTGAAAGAACTTTTTAAAAGCCCTGAGACTGATGGTTTTAAATGATGTAAGTTGCATTCAGCATCAAAGGACAGAATCTTTATAACTGAGCAATCCTACTTAAAACTGTAAGATGTGGGGCAGATTCTATGTTGGGTAACCCGATTCCATTTTCACAGAATAGACGACTTGGCTACATTTTTCATGCAATTAGAAATTTTTGAAAGCAGAGCTACTGCTCTCAAAGCAGATTGCGTATATTTATTGCTTTAGGTATTTGCCACCTAGATAATGAAAAGTCATGGCCAGAACATTGGGTCTAACTATAATTAATGCTTCATTACAAAACCATGGGATGGTATCTGCTTGACAATTTTTCTAAAGGTAATAGACAGAATAACAGAGTTGGAAGGGACATCGGGGGGGGGGGGGTTCTTGTCTGCTCAAGGATGAGACCCTGGAGATACCATTCCAGAGAAATGATTGTCCAATCTCTTCGTTAAAACCTCCAGTGTTGGAGAACTCGGAACTTCTGGAGGCAAGCCACTCCACTGATTAATTGTTCTCACTGTCAGGAAATTTCTCTTTTGTTGTAATTTGGATCTCACTTTGATAAGTTTCCATCTGTTACTTCTTGTCCTGCCTTCAGGTGCTTTGGAGAATAGGTTGACCCCCTCTCCTTTGTGACATTCCATTAAATATTGGAAGACTGCTATTATATTGTATATTATATAATATACAATACAGTAAGATGCTGTTCAGTACTGATGCAGACGCATCTTGAACTTGAAAGACGGGGAAAAAACAAGTAATGCTTGGTACACTATTTGAATAGGGAGTGACCTTGGCTAGAGGCTTTTTTCGGCATAAAGTTACACATTCTGATTAAGTGAGAAAGCACAGCTCATACATTTTGTTTATATGTGAGCCACCTTCCTGGATCACCCCTACCCAAATTGTCCACATGTTGGTTTTTTTTGAAATTTTAAAATATGCAAGTTCATTCACACAAAGACTGACCCATCTTAGTGGACAGGCCTAAAATATAATTATCAGAAAGTATGGTGAGTAGGAAATCTTTGAGATTATAGTGTGAGGGGAAGGGAGAGAATTAGATTTCTCTTCCCCAAAAATAGTTGTCATTCACAAGCCACAAACATCTTACTCAAGATGAAGGCATTTTCCTTTATGGGCATCTCTGCAGCCGATTTGTACAACTATACGCTCTCCCTCAATTACTTATTTCCTGCTGTCCAATGATAAAATTGAACTCCACCTCTCTGCTACCCAGAGAAAAAGCTAAAATAAAGAGAATGGGATTACTGTATTAAGGAAAAGTCAAAGAAGATGGCCCCACTGACTGCATTTGGACTGGTGACTTCTGTTCCCACACTCATGACAAATACTGAGTAATAACCATCTTCATACACAGTTCAGAGGCATTTATTTATTTATTTTTTAATTCCATTTATATCCCACCCTTCTCCGAAGACTCAGAGCGGCTTACAAGCTTAGCAGTAGCCTTCATTCTATGTATATGCCTGCTTATTAGGGCTTTCACACACACCCCAAGCAGCGTTATTACAAAGTCAGCTTAATTGCCCCCAACAATCTGGGTCCTCATTTAATACTTTTCAGTCAAATGAAGCTATTTGTAACCAACCACATACACACAGCTATGCTTGGGACAAGTTGATACATTGTAAAACTTCATCTAAGGGAGCATTCAGTGCCTTAGTTAAAGCTGGCCTCACCTAAGATTTTTGCAAATATTTTATCACAAAGGCTTTACATATTTCTGCATCAAAGTAAATGTGGTTGGTGTATTTCCCTGCACAGTTTGCTCGCTGCTTTAAGAAAGCAAGTTCCTAGCATTTGTTGTTGCAGTCAAACCCACAAGTAGCAAGCAGATTTTCCTGTCATTTCCACAAATCAGATGAATAGATATAGTCAGTGCTTTTTTTGTAAAAGAAAAAGGTGCCAGAACTCACACATGTCATCCAACCTGCCTTGCCTACCCTACAAGGTTCCATCCAAAAAAGGTGCCGGAACTCCGTTCTGAGCGTTCTACGACAAAAAAAGCCCTGGATATAGTAAGAAATAGTATAGATTATAGAATGTCTAACCCACTTCAGATTTCCAGGGAAGAAATGGCAAACTGAAGATGGCTCCACTAAAAGCAGATCTGACAATTGCAGCAGGTTTAACAGCTGGCGAGTAGACCAGCAAGCTGTAATTGCTTTCCAGATGAGAAAACTTGAGATCACCCACAAGTGCTCCGGACAGTTGCCCCTTGAGAGGAGAATGCAAGATAGGAGTCACCAGCTGATTTAGAGTTTTGGGAGACTAAAGGGAATAGTCATCCTTTTGCTCAAAGCACAGTTGGTGCCTTCAAAAGGACACTGGGTTTTCATACTTCCTTTTCTAATCACTTAAAGAAATTACTTGTTAACACTTTTCAGTTATTGGAAATCTTTGGATTAACAGGTTTTACAGCTCTAGGTGAGTTTCCTTCAGTCCTTAGCAAAAGAAATTTTAAATACGAGTTTAAGGAATTTTTAAAATATATTTTTGGAATAAACAGCCAAAGGTGATTAGAAGTTTGATTTTGGAAAGTTATAAATGGACTAACGATCCAGATGGATTTGAAATACGTAGGATTTTGAAATTAATTATACCAATCCTTCCCCGGAGGAAAATGCTCTTGTTTTGAATTCTCTTAAAAAAACATGATGGGTTCAGACGTTGAAGGTTGAACACTAGAGGAAATTAGAAGCAACTAAAAATTACAGTTAAAGGAGAAAAACATTTACATTTGACCTAATAACAATGAAGCAAAATATTTTAATATTGGAATATTAAAGGATATTTTTGAACAATGGAGTCAGAATGTTAATTTTAAGATAGTCTGCCTCTATAGATAGACTGAGTTTTATAGAGGTTATGAAAGAGGAACAAGTTTTACTGAACAGGATTAACACTGATCGGAAAGTGGATTTAAAAATGGCAGGTTGTAAGCATGATATAGAAAAAGATGCTGCACTGTCCATACAAAAAAAAAATCCTTTCAGCTGATGTCTTAATAACTAAAACGGATATGCAAATAATAAACCAAGAGAATGACCCAGATAATTTTCTTATATTGAATTACGAAAGAGACTTTTGTGATATCTGGAATATTTGTCACAAGGGACTTAATAACTAAAAGGGATATACAAATAATAAACCAAGAGAATGACCCAGATAATTTTTCCTATATTGAATTATGAAAGAGACTTTTGTAATATCTGGAATATTTGTCACAAGAGACAAGGAAAAAAATAAAAAGAAATCAAGTTCTAGGACATTAGGAACTAAAGACCAAGACTGTTAAAAGAAAAAGAAGGAATGTAAAATTAGTGTATTTGGTCAAGGTTAAAATGGACAGTTTTTGTCTCTGGTAACCTTTAACGCGGTGGCTCAGTGGGTTAGGACGCTGAGCTTGTCGATCAGAAGGTCGGCAGTTTGGCGGGTCGAATCCCGAGTGCCGCGTAACAGAGTTGAGCACCTGTTACTCGTCCCAGCTTTTGCCAACCTAGCAGTTTGAAAGCATGTAAAAAAATGCAAGTGGAAAAATAGGGACCACCACGGTGGGAAGGTAACAGCGTTCCATGCGCCTTTGGCGTCTAGTCATGCCGGCCACATGACCACAGAGACGTCCTCGGACAAGCGCTGGCTCTTCGGCTTTGAAATGGAGATGAGTACCGGCCCCTAGAGTTGGAACCGACTAGCATGCATGTGTGGGGGAACTTTTACCTTTTACCTAACCTTTAATGGACTTGCTGATCAGGACAGAATGACAAGGTTCTAAGGATTTGTTTAAAGAGATATGTGATAAGGGAAGAAAAGATCATTTGTTGACTTTTAACCAAAGGCGATAAGATATTAAAATTGGTTATACCTCTGATGAAGGGGAGAAGTAATTTCTTTATGTATTGCTTTTTCTTCATTATTTTTTTCTTTCTGTTTGGTTTTTCTAATTTTATTTGTGCATTTTCTATTTTTCTTTAATTTTTCTCTAGTTTTTATCTTTTAATTGTAAGTTTTAATAAAATTACTGTATTAAAAAAAGAAAATCTAACACATTTCTTCCCCTCTGCTTCCTACTTAGTGCAGAAATTTCAGAGCTGTTACATTCTTCAAAAGATGGCTGTTTTAGTAATAGGTTGAAAATCTCCCACATTGAAAAGAAGTTAGATACTGCTAAGATTCTTATGAGGTTCTATCAAAATTTGCTTGTCAATTGCCATAAGTTACCATAAGACTTAATACTACCTTCTAGGACTAGGTTGACATTTTGTGTATATAATTTATACAGCTACCCAATGTCACAGCAGTAACTCAGTTAATAGAGGATTAAAACCCACAACAGCAGTACAATAAATATATAAATAATCATTTCAAAAATGATATTATAACATGTGCAAGATTTAAAAATAATTCCACTATTCTGATTAAGTGGGTAAAGCACAACTTATACATTTTATTTTATATGTGAGCCTCTTTCCTGGATCATCTCTACTCAAATATCCACATATTTTTGAAATTTTAAAATATACAAGCTGATTTGCACAAAGACTGGCCCCTCTTAGTAGCCTGGCCTAAAATAGAATTATCAGACAGTTTGGTGGATAGGAAATCTTTGAGATCAAAGGTAGTCCTCAACTTATGACCACGATTGTGCCCAATATTTCTGTTGCCAAGTGAAACATTTGTGAAGTGATTTTGCTCCATTTTATGACCTTTCTTGCCCCAGTTGTTAAGTGAATCATTGGTTGTTAAGTGAATCTGGTTTCTCCATTGACTCTGCTTGTAAGAAAGTGGCAAAAAGTGATCACATGACCCTGGGACACTGCAGCCGTCATAACTACGAGTCAGTTGCCCGGCGTCTGAATTTTGATCACATGACTGTGGGGAATGCTGCAATGATCATGTGAAAAATTTGTCGTAGAACGCTCAGAACGGAGTTCCGGCACCTTTTTTGGATGGAACCTTGTAGGGTAGGCAAGGCGGGTTGTATGACACGTGTGAGTTCCGGCACCTTTTTCTTTTACAAAAAAAGCACTGGCTATAATTCGCATGTTTTCAGTGCCATTGTACTTTTGAACAGTCACTAAATGAACAGTTGTAAGTCGAGGGCTACCTGTATAGTCTGTGGAGAATGGAGAGAGTTAAATTTCTCTTTCCCCAAATAGTTGCAGTTCGCAAGCTGCAAACCTCTTACTGAGGATGAAGGCGTTATTTTCCTTTTTGGGGCATCCCTGCAGCTACATTGTACAACCGTACCCCCCCCCCTCTTACTGGTTATTGCATAATTACAATTAGTTGTTACATTAATTCTGTGAAAGTCATTAGTCTTGCCAGGTAAGTCTTACAGGAAATGGCAACCACATGAGCTAATTCTACATTGTCGTAAGGCTACGTTTACCGGTTGAGCTCCGGATGGCTCCCGACCTTCGCTCCTTCCGACGCGACCTAAAAACATATCTGTTTGAGCAATCCGGTCTGGTCTGACGGGTTCTGTTGTAATTATTGTTTTAAGGTAACTTATCTTCTGCATTTGGGCAAAATTAGGGTTTAGTTTGTTTTCAATATCTGTATTTGTGCATTCTGATATTTATGTCACTGTTCGCCGCCCTGAGTCCTTAGGGAAGGGCGGTATACAAATCAAATAAACAAATAAATAATAAGTCTTACAAGTCTGAAAGTACAAATATTGCATTATCCCACTGTTAAAAAGTTTTGAGAAGTTAGGGGGAGTTCCTTCTGGATTTATTTGCCAATTATGTATCTGCAGGCTCGGTCCTCTCTTATCTGATTGTTCCCTAGATAGCATCTTTGCCCCCTCCCCGCCTTATTCTCACATACCATTGCGAGTAGTCCTTAATTTACAGGTTTTTGATTAGTGACCATTTGAAGTTACAATGGCACTGAAAAAAAAGTGACTTATGATCATTTTTCAGTGCCCCCCTGGTCATGTGATCAAAATTCAAACATTTGGCAACTGACTCGTATTTATGACCATTGCAGTGTCCCGGGGTCACATGATTTCCCCCTTTGTAACCTCCTGACAAGCAAACTTAAATGGGGAAGTCAGATTCGCTTAACAACCATGTTTTTAATTTAACAGCTGTGGCAAGAAAAGTTGTAAAATGGGGCAAAACTCACTTAACAAATTTCTCACATGGCAACATAAATGTTGGGCTCAATTGTGGTCGTAAGTCGAGGACTACCTGTACCTCACCCTTGTTCTCTATCGTTCATTATATTTCCAGCATTTTTTTTTCCAAAAAGTGACTACTCATTTTAGGTATCAAAAACTGGAGCGGTACCCCAATGGTAAAGCATCTTGTACTAATTCTTTCTGAGTGCATAAAAGCCTGGGGCTAGGCCTTTAATGCTTTGTGAAAGTCCAGCAGAGTGGAGCCATCCATATCCTAGAGCAAAGGTCTCCAACCTTTTGGGCACAAGGGACCAGTTCCATGGAGAGAGTTTTTTTACGTGGACCGGATGGGGCGTGGTTTTGTGTGCTGCCTGCATCCCGCAGATGGGGCTTCACTTGCTTGTGCGGACCGGTTGCTGGCATGCCGTGGCCCGGTACTGGTCCACAGACCAGGGATTGGGGACCCCTGTCCTATAGAGATGCTGTTCCTTAGAACAGGCACTGAAACAGAGGAGACTCTTAGATCCCACAAGGTGACTCTGCCCGACAGAAGAGGCATGGAGCATGCCACTCCTGCTAGTTCTGGGAGGTGAGTGAGACAGGTGATTCCAAAATAACTTGGTGCTGTGCTGTGTAGGTGATAAAGTAAGTGATAGCCAGCACCTTGAATTGTATCCAGAAGTTTACTGAAAGTCATTGTGGCTCATGGAACAGAGGTCTTTCACGAGCATATTGTGATATCTCCCAAAAAGTCCATGGTGCTGCATTCTGGACTAGTTGTGAAACATCTTCAAGAGCAGCCATACACAGAGTGCGTTACAGTAAACCAACCAGGGGACAACTAAGGCATGAATCACTTTAAGTAGGGCATCTCAGTCCAGAAATGGGTGCAATTGACACACAAGGCAAAGAGTTGTGAAAAGGCCCTCCTAGTCAGAGAAGCCTTCTCTTTTAGCAGAATCCTTGAATCCAGGAGGACCCCCCAAATTGCAATTCCACTCAGAGCCAAAGATGGAAAATCTCAGGATCTGGAAGGTTAAGGTGCTAAACTGTAGCTGCTTGATCTTGCCAGGGTTGAACTGAAGCCTATTCTTGCTCAGACATGCCCCATGGATCCAGAACATTGGGAAAGAACCTTGACGGCGTCACTTGATCAGTCTGGAGCAGAGACATATGATTTGGTATCATCTGTATGACACAGTATAACCCTGTGTCGGCAGCTTCATGTAGATTGTAAACAGAAACCAGAGATGGTTAGAGCTCTGATGAACATTACAAAGCAAGGGCATCAGGCTCAATCTTCCCCAGCCCATCAGCACCAAGAGAAAGGAGGAAAAAAAACCATGTTAACACTGTGCCTCTCACTTCCAGTCCTCTGAGCTGCTCCAGAAAGATGACTAAAACCAATAGTATTGAAAGCTGATGAGAGATCAAGGAGGACCAGGATGGATGTACTGCTCCCATCTCAAGCACAGCAGAGGTCATTGACGAGCATAATCAGTGCCATCTCAAGGCTGTAACCAACCTAAAAGAGGGAGGTTAGAGACTGGATGGAAGACGGTCTGCTCTCTTCTGTGTTCAGTGAATGCTTTAAAAAAGTTAACGTGTCTCTTATGCTTCCTCACTTTAAGCAAAACCTGCTTGCTTCTTTTTTCTTCCTAGGCCTTGCTTGCCTAGGAAGACTAGATTAATAGATGGTTAATTCCCGAGTTGCCACTGCTCCTATTACCCTCACAGTCACCTACACATTACTGTTAGTGTTCTAATTAGCAGTTTTAATTGATTTCAGTGGCTGTTATTTCTAAATTTTGTTGTTTTTAATTATGGAAGCTGCCCTGAGTAACTTAGGTGAGTTAGGCAGCAATATAAATTGAATTAAGTATAAGTTATTCAATAAGTTAAACAAAGAAAGTAAATAAACTTCAAATATTAGTCTATAATGTTTATACTTCAAATAGCAGTCTGTCATTTTGGAATATATTTTTGTGTGTTTAGCTCCTGCTCTTAATTATATCGAGTTTTACCAAACCTGCAATGTCAAAAATATTGAGAGAATTGCTAATAGTGAGTGAAAAATGGGATAACTTTCCAGCCCACAACGTGAATCAAATTTCACCCCTTTTTTTAATAGCCTCACCTATTTCTTTGCAGAGGCGTTTCCGAATGTGAGTTCTAATCTAAGTACACTGTAATAATTATATAGCTCATAACTCTACAGCAGTGTTCTGATATCTGAGGGGCTGCTACAAAGAAGAGGGGGTCAACCTATTCTCCAAAGCACCCGAAGTCAGGACAAGAAGCAATGGGTGGAAACTAATTAAGGAGAGGATCAACCTAGAACTGAGAAGAAGAAAAAAATCCTGACAGAACAATTTACCAGTCAAGCAACTTGCCTCCAGAAGTTGTGGGGGCTCCAACACTGGAGGTTTTTAAGGAGAGATTTGATAACCATTTGTCTGAAATGGGTTTCCTGCTTGAGCAGGGGGTTGGACTAAAAAATCTCCCCGGTCCCTTCCAACTCTGTTATTCTGTTATACTCCATCTTTATATCTAGATCGGGGGTAGGCAACCTTGGCTCTTTTACGACTCGTGGACTTCAACTCCCAGAATGCCTTGTCCTTGTTGTGGCAAGTGTGGACCTGTATGTCTGAGCCATATTTTCTCTTTGTTATACACCTAAAAGACCTTACACTTGGCAACCTTGTTTGAGAAGTGCATTTGCCACATTTCCCTTCTGTGTCCTTTCCCCCTTGTTTGGACAACTTCTTGTGGTTAAAAAAAAGTTTACCTAGTTTCTCAGTAGAAGCGAACCAAGACAGTAGAAGGCAATCAAGCTCAGAGAGCACGAAGGCCTACACAGTAAGATAGCTTACATTGGAAAGCATTTGAAATTGAGTACGAAGTATAGGCAATTGTCAGTTAACCCTAGTAATAGGGGCTGTAATTTCTATCGTTAAGCAACGTGGTTGTAAAGAGCTATATCACATGACCCACACCACTCCTTAATTGCTGCTGTTAAGTGAGGATTGCAAGTCGTTAAGCGAGTCCTGCTGGGTGGTTTGCAAGCAGGCAAGTAAGACGGGCATCTGGTGCTGAATGGGAAAAGGTGTGCAAGTGGCTTGTGCGACACTAGTGCAGTGGACTGCTGGCAGACTGGAGAGAGTGTGAGCAACTGATCAGAGCAATCTGTGAGCTTTCCTGCCGACTTCCTCATTGATTTTGCTTATGGGAAGCCAGCAGGGATTTCCTGAAATAGTGATCGTGTGACCGCAAGACGCTGCAACGTTGTAAGTCTGAGCTGGTTGCCAAGAAGCCAGATCACGATCACATGACATATTGTTATGAGAGCTGGAACTTCAAGAACCAGTTGTCTTCCCCCTCCCAATGCCTTCATAACTTTGAACAATTGCTGATCCAATGGTCAGTAAGTGAGGCTGTAATTCTCTTCTCTTTTGTGGAGAATAGCTGGGTTTGGCACTCATTGGTTGATCCCTTTATAAATTGGAAAGTCTCTTACCCCTATACCCATGGATGGGTGTGGAGGAATCCTTCAGTCTTGGAAGTTAACACCAAGCAAGCTAAGATACTGGAAAAATTAAGCAATTAAGAATGTTCAAATAGTGTAAAACAACTAAGTGTTTTCTTCTCAGCTCTAAATCACTCAACAGCCTTTGTCTAGCTTTCCAATATTCTTTTGGAAACATTTTGAATAATTGAAACATAACACAGTTTGGTGAAAATATAATTTTATGGGTATACGGATGTTAAGGCTGTCCAAATAAAGTAGGGGTGTGCGTGTGTGTAAAGATTGGTTAATGTGAGGAGTCACTCTCTTAATCACTTTGTTGTAATGGAAGAAACTCTACTTTTTTCTCTCTATCTGGGGTTAGCTTGATGTTCTTCAAAAAATACAGTGAGGACAATTAACCAGTGGAACAGCTTGCCTTCAGACCTTGTGTGGGTGCTCTATCACTGGAGGTTTTAAAGAAGAGGTTGGACAGTCACTTGTCTGAAATGGTATAGGTTCTCCTGGTTGAGCAGGGGGCTTGACTAGAAGACTTCCAGCTCTATTCAGGTCCCTTCCAGCTCTATTCTGATTAATTATATTCTGATTAATTAAATGTAAAATACAGCAGCAATAGAGGGGAGACAACGCGGTATCTAGTTTTGTCATGAAAGATTTTGAATGAACAATAAACTGAGAAAAACAAATCCCTGTTTTCATTTCAGATCTCTTTAGGACTCCTAGAATATTTGTGGCAATTTTGTAATACACTAAAACTATTTTATATGATGTGGCCAGTTTTTCCACAATCTGGTCGATGAGAAAGTCTGGTCATGATAATGATAACCGAGCAGACACGTTCAGGCCAGTTCACTGGAATTGGGTTAAATGGATTTATAATCCAAAGGAGGGTAGTTAGTAGTTGCAATGCTATGCTTGAGCTGAAATGAAGGCAGCAACTGCAGTACAATATGTAGCATTTGGGAATGGAAATAATGCACATTATTGAAGAGAAAAGAAAAGCTAAATAGATTGGAATTGTTTTCAGTGTTTCTGATTTTTGCATCTTCTTCCTAACCCAAATCTTCCTTGTTTTCCAGCTGGTTGGTCTACTGCTGATTGGAGTGGCTGCCTGGGGTAAAGAATTTGGAATTGTTCCCAGCCTGAACATCACCGGAGGGGTCATTGCTGTGGGTTTCTTCCTGCTTATCATCGCCATTGTGGGACTCATTGGTGCTATCAACCATCACCAAGTCATGCTTTTCTTTGTATCCTTCTGTGCTGTTGGCAAAGGAGAATTCATGGCCTGTCTCTCAAAGTCTACCTTGCAAAAATAGATACGTGAGAATTCCACCAGATGTGTCGTTGGCATGACTGGAGTTGAAATTGCCAGTTGTAATATTGTGGACTGCCTACGGTGTTTCCCCAAAAGTAAGACCTACCCCCAAAATAAGCCCTAGCTTGATATTTGGGGGTGGGCCTAATATAAGCCGTACCCCAAAAATAAGCCCAGGGAAACAAGGTATGTAAAAAGCGAGAACTTGTGACTGTTTAGATCAGGGGTGTCAAACTGCCGGCCCGTGGGCTGGACGCATCATCCAGAAGCCGTGCCCACCCCATTGCCGGCAATGGCAAAACCGTCCCGATACGTTGCGCGACGTCCCATGATGTTGCGAGTTTGACATGTCTGGTTTAGATCTCGATGAGCTACAATTCCCATTGCACCACTACTATGCTAGATGAGAGTTTATTTAAGGGAGTGGCAGGGAGATAGATATGTTGATGAAATATATTTGTAGGTTTTTCTCACTTTCACTTGGGCGCTTGAGGCTACCAAATAGGTAATATTTTTCTTCTGCATTGAGAATAATAGCTAGCCTTTCCTTAAGTCCATGGCTCTGCTCCTGGAGCTTTCTTCTCTTTTTGTCACGTTACGGAAAATGTGAATGTTGATGAAAATGAGTAGTTAAAAAGTTCTGCCTTCAGGCATGAATTAAAATTTGATGATGATCGAGTCCCTTCCAGCCCTCTGATCATTATAACATGAAGATAAATCCTGTACATATAAGTTGATGAATAAATCTGTGTCTGGGTACAACAGTAGAGCATTTACAGCAAAAAATGTATTATAAAACAATGTATGTAAACTTAGGGGGGGGGGGGAAAGAGGCCACAAGTAAACCTTAATGTTTGAGGTTGCAGTTTTGCTGAGTGGTGCAGTTTTGTTTCTTTAAAAGACTGGGTTTTGTTTTTGTTTTTTTAAGAAAAGGACTTCAAAAGTCATTGAAGTATTTCGAGTATTTCGAGGTCGTAGCATTTGTCTGCAGAGCCTGGTTGTCAGCATTACTAAAACCACAAAAATCTGGGAAGAAGCCCTTTGAAACATTGTGGCTGGTTGTTGACCATTCAAAACCTGCTTCAGAAGCGTAACTCACCTTGTTTTATCCTAACAACCTCCCACACTTCCAACAGCCAATTTCTGGGGGGGGGGGGGTTGTGGATTTCTCAACAGAATTAGGCTGCTCGTGAATGAAGGAGAGGCAGCGTAAGTGGTATCAAGCAACTTCCTTATTTGCCCAGAAAACTTGAAATGAGAAATACTGATGTAAGGCAACAGGAAATGTTGCGGAGACATCGGCACTTTAAACCAAAAATAGTCACCTTTGAGTTCAGCTCAGCAAATAGTTAACCAATGAAGGGATAATCAAGAAAGGGTCCAGAAAAGCTGATGCCTTTTTTCTTTTGCAATAATGGTGGAGAGGAAAATGTCAGCTGCAAAGTCTGGATTGGCTTCTGGATTTTCTGGATTCTGATTGACACACGAGACCCGTGATTGATTTAAGAGTTTACTAATCAGTGGGTTAGGATGCTGAGCTTGTCGATCAGAAGGTCGGCAGTTTGGCGGGTCGAATCCCAAGTGCCGCGTAACAGAGTGAGCACCTGTTACTCGTCCCAGCTTCTGCCAACCTAGCAGTTCGAAAGCACGTAAAAATGCAAGTAGAAAAATAGGGACCACTACGGTGGGAAGGTAACAGCGGTCCGTGCGCCTTCGGTGTCTAGTCATGCCGGCCACATGACCACGGAGACGTCCTCGGACAAGCGCTGGCTCTTCGGCTTTGAAACGGAGATGGGCACCGGCCCCTAGAGTCGGAAACGACTAGCACGCATGTGCGGGGGAACCTTTACCTTTACCTTTACCTTAATGAGTAGGGCAAAAATATCCTCTTGCTGCCAGCCTTAAGAAACTGCTGTCATTCAAATTAGCACTCTTAGCTGAACAGTAGGGGCGGTCCTCGGCTTACAACAGTTCATTTAGTGACCATCAAAGTGACAGTGGCACTGAAAAATGTGACTTACGACCATTTTGAACGTTTACGGCCTTTGCAGCATCCCCATGATCATGTGATCAAAATTTAGATGCTCGGCAACTGCTCATACTTACGACAGTTGCAGTGGCCTGAGGTCATGTGATTCCCTTTTACGACCTTCGGACAAGCAAAGTCAATGGGGGAAGCCAGATTCACCTAACTTGTCAACTGCAGTGATTGATTCACTTAACAACTGTGGCAAGAAAGGTCATAAGATGAGGCAAAACTCAAATGTCTCACTTAGCTACAGAAATTTTGGGCTCAGTTGTGGTCGTAAATCGAGGACTAAGTGTAGTTTATGCTCATGAACAACTTTGATTGTTTAAAATATCTTGTGTACCTGGACTCCTAAGGTCAAACAACGGCATTCCTAATCTTTAAAAAAGTATTCCCAATTTTATAGCCTTCTTGGAAGAATCTATACTACTTTTGAGAATATTTTGCTTCCTGTTAATTTTCTTCATGTAAATATCATTTTATCTGTAACTCAAGTTTTATTTGCTGCTAAGAAGCTCTATATTTTCCCCGAGATGTTCCTTAATTGTGTCTTCAGTATATGATAATTCTAGGGCTAATCTTTGTTTGCCAGTTTGGAATTTCCTGTGCATGCCTGGCACTAAAGACACATAAGCAGGTAAGTCTGCCTTTCTGTCCGAGTTTCATTCAGTTTTTCTGGCATATTTAGTCTGCACCGAAGCAAATTTACTTTCAAAAAACGCCCTTCGTGTTTATTCCCATCGTTTAAACAAACAAAGGGACAAAAAAATGGAGCAACTTGCAAGATATCCCAATCCCATGAGCCAGGCTGAGGTTTGTGACTTCCACCCCATTTGCTTTGATCTCTTAGACCTCTGATACAAATAGAGATGCTGAATGTGGAAGTTGTGATTTGGCAACTTTAAGGAAGGGAACTGTTAAAACCATTCCTTGTTGGGTCAACAAAAGTATAACCATAGGGTAAATTTCCTCTTTGTTTTCCAAGCTTAGTAACAGGAAGACTTTTTTCTTGGCCCAAGCAGCATGTTAATCTTGCATTTGTCTCTGTGTACTTGCGTGTGTGTGTATGTGCACGCTCAGCATGTCCTTCAGCCCAATTGTGTAGCTGTTTCATTGTCTACCCAGTTTAATGCACACACACACACACACACACACGCGCACACACACACACACACCACTGAGTTTCCAGCAAAGGTTCAAGTTGCTGAAAAGATCGGTAGATTAAACCTCATCCCGTCCTTTCCCAATAGTGTTGTTGCATGTTGCATTCACACGGTACCCTGAATCTAATACCTGGGTTGTGAAATATAGTAGTTCTATTCATGGAATGCGCTGTGGCCAAACAAATCACATTAAGCAGAAGATCAGATTGGTTTGTGTAACATGTTAAGGTAATGACTGACTTCCCAAAACATAATGAACAGTAAACTACTGAACCACATTTATTCTAACATGTGGGTGGAACAAATGCAGTCAGCGAGTGTGCTTACTTTCTTTACATTTAATTTCACTTTTGTTATTTGATCCAATTAGGTTTAGATTTTGCGCAAGTGTTCCATAACTTCCTGTTCTTCAGATGCATTAGACAGTTCCCGGAATTTCTTGTGCTATAACCACTTGGAAATTCTGGAGCTGTGCAATGCATCAGGAGGAAGACAGGTTGGAGAATATGCCTGATATGCTGTTTCACAAACATTTCCCTCAAGGTACCTAAGTCATACAGGTGGTCCTCAATTTACAACCATAATCAAGCCCAGAATTATGGTTGTAGGCCGTGCCAGTTGTTAAGCAGGTCACCATGTGACTGCCTGTTTTTGCGTCCTTTTTTTTTACTTTGAATTCAGATCATACATAGTCCTGGGGAAGTCTGCTGTAAATTCAGTTGCTAAGGGACTGGTTGTAAATCGAGGACTACATGTAGAAGATCAAAATTCAGCTTCCTTGGCTATACGGACAAAAATTAAGAAGCCCTTATGTCACGTCACTGAAAATTCCATTTTATGACACTGGCTTTCCAAGTCTTTCTCTCTCTCTTCTTCCAGGAAAGTCTTTTGAACAGTACCTGGAAATTACTGAATGAAAACACCAGGATATCATTGGAAAACAGCTTAAATTGCTGTGGGTTATTCAACAACACTGAATCTGCTGAGCTATTTAAGAGCGATGTTGACAATTGCAGTGCAGTAAGTGTACACTCTGGGATTCTTTGCCTTATGGATGAGATATTTAACTTGTAAAAGATATATGCTCTAATTAAAGAGGTTTAACATGCTGGAAATGATAAGTAAGGATTAAGGTGCACTTGAGGCTTTGAGCATCCAAGGCTGATACAAATCAGCTGTAGCACCCAAGATAATTTTTCAAAATGAGGTTCCTACTCACTGGAATTTGGCCATATCTGTGGCTCAGTAGGGATGCGGTGGCTCAGTGGGTTAGGACGCTGAGCTTGTCGATCAGAAGATCGGCAGTTTGGCGGGTCGAATCCCGAGTGTAGACATTTGGAATTTTGAAAGTATGCCTCATATTCACTAATTTCTGCTAGTACAAAGTATATATTTATCAGAAAGACCTTCCTGCGGGCCCAAAAGTCTATAATAATGAGAACGAAGCATCGGCACTCATGGATGGATGCCAGAATCTGAATTCTCCTCCCCTGAACACATTGTATCATACACAATTCCCTCCCTTAATTACACGTCGTAGATCACATTCTCCAATTAGTTTAACATGCAAAGTTTCACTTCCTTTCTGTAGCAGGGCCATTCCTTATCTTATTAAAACAACCGAGTTAGCATTCTTCTCTCCCCCCCCCCCCCCCCCGGTTCATTGATTGAAAGCAAGGCAGTTTAAAGGAAAAGGCTGCCTCTCATATTGTCAGAGCAAAAACATCCAATGTTTGCAGCGTTGACATATGTAGCATGTGTATGTGTGTGTTATGTGTATGGGTGGATATATTCTCTCTCTTGAGAGCAGGCAACAGAATTTCATTTTTAATGTGTGCCAGTGTGCCTACAGTAAAAAACATGACTTAAATCTATTGCTGCATTAAAAGATGAAGCTGAAGGGTACTGCCTTCCTTTGCAACATGCTATCCTTCCTTTTTCAGGAGCTTTGTTTTCAAGTTAATTAGGACTAAGCAGCTTGTTGTCCAAGACATTACCTTCTAATCCATAAGAAATGGGTTTGTTCATGTAATTACTTTATTTATATACTGTCTATTCCCAAATACTCTGAGTGGTTAACAGTCCAATTATAAAAGCAAATGACATCCAGAAAGGGGAAAAAATAGTCCCAAATTATACATCAGCAAAAATAACAAAATCAGAAATATATATAGAAAAAAGAAAATAAAAATTCATGTAGTTGCAATCCTCACCTTATTCAGAACAGACAGGAGTTGTTGTGCTCCC
Organism: Vipera berus; assembly: GCF_964194415.1. Lineage (NCBI taxonomy): Eukaryota > Metazoa > Chordata > Lepidosauria > Squamata > Viperidae > Vipera > Vipera berus. Next base: position 137,222,870 of record NC_138203.1, on the reverse strand, counting down.
CCAATTCTAGTTACTCCATATCATTCACAAGTGCAACCAGTGCAGTTTCCATGCTGTACCCTGGCCTATAACTTGACTACCTAGAGTCTAAATAACATTTTCTCTAGATTCTTTGGATTTTCAGAGCCACTATTTTCTCTAGAATCCTTCCTAGATTACAGATCTAAATTATCCAAATCCTTCAAATCAAGTGAAAGTTCTTTGAACAGAGGGCATACCGCACCCTTTTTTCCCCAAGGTTACAGGCATGGGGCCTTACTTGGAGAAGAATTTATTACTCTTCAGATCCAGCTTTCTGCCCCTTTATGGGATAGGCATCCAAATAAGAAGCGGTGAAGCTGACATCCCAGATATTTCCTCAAGGTTCAAAATGATCCCAGGTCATATGACAAGATAAAGTTCAGTCATCTCCATTCTCCTACTGAAATATAACTGCTCTGGAATCTGGTTGGCTATCTACAAAATACCATAAGAATTCCTCAGAGTAGCCATTGAAATGGTTGTGACTACTAAAAGGATCAAGTCAGATTTATTTTTATTTATTTTAAACACTCTGCAGCCTCCATTAGGCCCTTGGGTTAATAGGCCTTTCCCCACTGAGGTGGTGGTTCCATCGTAGAACTCCCCACCAATCAAACAGCAGGTTCTCCACAACAGGCAAAGGTCATGGGTCAGATCCTATTGAGACAAAGTACAAATCTAACGTGATTTTTTTCCCATATGCATTAGGCCCTGATACACGGGGTCAGGTCCATAATTGTCATGGCAGCCATTTACTCCTGACCCGTACCATGAACCTTGTCAAGGAAAGGCAGGCTGAAATCTCCCAAAACTACCAGCTTGGGGGACTCTTACTTCATTTCCACCCCAGCAATGAGGTCTATTAGCTCTGACATGGTTCCTGCTTTGTAGGAGGAGGAATGGTAGAGGAGGAATAAACTCATTCAGCTCAAACAAGGATTGGTGCCTGGCTATTTGCACAGTAATGTCACTTGATACTGCTAGAATCTACCTACCTTCCTGCATGTCAGGACTCTCGCTAGTTGCAAACTCAAAATCTAAGATTGGCAGCTTTCCAAGAGAAGAACACGACCTCCTCCTCCCACTTAGGTTTCAGTGATGCAAACGAGAAGTGTCAGGCATCCTTAATTTATTTATTAAACTAATTTATATATCTGCCCGACTCTCTCATATACCAATTTTAATAGATATTAAATAATAATGGACAGACCTGTCAATAGCAGCAGCCAGAGCCTGGGTTCCAGCAATCTGGCTTTTAGAATGAGAGTTGGAAGTTGGAAAAGGGAGAGTGATGACTGAAGATATCAAGCATTTCTTTCCTGAGTGTGGTTCATCATCACCCTCTTGCCATACTCCCCTGTTGCCTGTCACAACTGTAATCTCATTTCTCCACAATACTCCCACACACAGTGATGATGATTAGGGGACTGGAGGCTAAAATATGATGCTGAACTGTTGCAGAAAAGGATATGTCTGGTGCCAGGGATAGGCAACCTTGGCTCTTTTATGACTCGTGGACTTCAACTCCCAGAATTCCTGAGCCAGCCATGCTGGCTCAGGAATTCTGGGAGTTGAAGTCCACGAGTCATAAAAGAACCAAGGTTGCCTACCCCTGGTCTAGGCTAACGAAGAGAAGAAGCAGGAGTGACATAACAACAGTCTTCCAATATCTAAGGGGCTGTCTCAAAGAAGAAGGGTCAGCCTATTCTCCAAAGAACCTTAGGGCAGAATAAGAAGTAACAGATGGAATCTTATCAAGGAGAGGACAAACCTATAGTTAAGGAGAAATTTCCTGACAGTGAGAACAATTAATCAGTGGAGCAGCTTGTCTCCAGAAGTTGTAGATGCTCCATCACAGAGGGTTTTCAAGAAGAGATTGGACAGCCATTTGGCCAGAATGGTATAGGGCACAGGTCTGCAACCCGTGGCTCCGGAGCCGCATGTGGCTCTTTCAGCCGTCTCCTACGGCTCCCAGTCCTCTGCCATGTGCAGTTAAAAAAAAAAAGTGGGACTAAAAAAGTTCAACCAATCAATTCAAATATGTAGGGTAAGTGCATATCTCGCCTTGGCTCCACTCTTCAGTCAAACCCTGTTCTGCACATGCGCGCATGTACACGCATGTGCACACATTTTTTGCAGCTCCCAGTTTTTCCTTTTGTGAGGGAACCGGTTCCGAGTGGCTCTTTCACTGTTTCAGGTTGCTGACCCCTGGTATAGGGTCTCCAACATGAGCAGGATGTTGGACCAGAAGGCTTTCAAAATCCCTCTTATACTGTTACCTTTACATTCACCCTGGCTTATATCCCCTGATGCAAAAAAAAAACCCTCTGCCATCTATCACAGAACCATAATCAACCACAGTAACCACAGTAACTGTGAGCTGATTCAACCTCCCCAATACCCCATTCATTTTCTACTATGTCCACAGCACACCTACATATCTAGCCTCCTCCCCATCTGCTCCCACAACCTATTCTCACTGGAGGCAAGGAGCTAGTCAAAAATTAGATGCCCTATTGACTAATATGAACCTCACCCAAATTCTAGACCCAACAACATCTCAACAGTTCTTGCGTTGGGGGGAGGGCAACTCTAAAGGAGCTTCATGTTGATGAAAGCTGATTTCTAAATTGTTCCAAGTCACATTCTTGTTCTAGTCTCTCTTCAAAGGTCCAAATCCTTTTAAAGAATCGTTCTCTTCCAAACCAGCCTCCAGAGCAATGCTGATGGTAGAGCAAGTTCTCACATCAAAGTCCAACTTGCAACTCACACTTACTACTGTACCATCGGTTGCCAACTCTGATCACCTACAACTACCACAGTACCTTCTTTGGTGGTCCTCTTGGCTTCTGCTGTCATAAATTTGGGCACCCCAGAGATCAATAAGGAAACTTATCCAGTACTTGAAATTAAGCAGCCCCCAAGAGACTGAGAAAGAGTCCCCTAGGGCTAGGTTGAAAATTCAGGTTGTAATGTTGTATTCTGTTTTGAATAATATCAATAGGTTCATTCTTAAGACAAAAACCGTGTTGCTGTGTTATTTATGAATCCATATAGTGTACTTTCTGTAGTTTTAAAAGTATTTTTCAAACCAGCTCATCTTATTTAGAGCAGACTAGCAAGGATTAAATTCAAAGCAGAATACATACGGGATGTGAATTCCCACAAGCATTTTTGATGCAGCAAATGAGTATGCCTGAAGTGCTTCTTCCAATGTGGTTCTGTTCAGACGTGCTGAACTACATCTTTTGACAATGCTGCCAGGGTGTTGCACAGTTGAGAGTCAATTTTGGCAGGACTCTGTCCATTGTATTTTATTTATAAGTATGCAACTTTCTTCTGTGTAGAAATAACTGGGTAGGATCATCTGCTATTTCACCGGTTAATGGCTCCAAAGGAAGAGCAATCCAATTTCTAATGGGAGTCCAATTTTTGATTGCTGCTAATGGTGTCTGCAAATTGGTAAAATTTCTGGTTGTCTGGAGAATACAGAGTTACACTGCATTTTGTCACCTCATGCAGCTGTGCACAAAATCAAAGTCTGGATGCTACAAATGTGGTGTTGTGCTGATGGAACATGCAGATGAGGCTTTGAAAATCCTTGGTGGAGTTGGACTCTTCTTCAGTTTCACAGAGGTAACCATGTCTATGAAACTAAACAAAAAGTAGGGGCTACTTAGCCTAGGTCATTTAAGTCCTTCAAATATCCCCTGATCTCGGGGAAAGATTTTATTTACTTATTTGTATCCTTGCCTTTATTATTATTAATATTATTATTTACAAATAACTCAAGGCGGCAAACATATCTGGCATTTCTTCCTCCTCTTGTTTTCCCCACAACAATCCTGTGAGGTAGGTTGTGCTGAGAGAGTGTGACTGTCCCAGAGTCACCCAGCTGACTTTTCATAGCTAAGGCGGGACTTGAACTTGCGGTCTTCTGCTTGCTAGTCTGGTGCCTTAACCACTACACCAAACTGACTCTTGATACAACTGGTGGGAGATACTTAAGTCATCTGAGTAACATTAAAATCTAGCCCTTTGATAATTACACATCCAGGATAAGCTATAGTAGTTCTCACATCTCTAAAGGTTTGGTTGGATAGCTACTTTTTAATTTAGTGCTGAAATGGAAAACAATATTTGAATTAATTTGGCATGCTGAGGCAGGGCGTTTTAGGGCTGACAAAGAAAAAAAGACTTCTTTTAGAGCAATGGACCACAACTCCCCAATTCTCAGAAAAGATCACGTTGCCAGGAAAGTTCTATGAATTTAACTCTGAAAAGGGTTCTCACCGCATGTTTGAAAGAGACAGCTTTGATCAGGGCAAACCATTTCCTAACCGTTCGTAAGATAAGCATGTTGGGATGAAGGAATGAAATTTTGTACAGTAATTGGATTTTCCCCTCCCTTTTAGATCCTTGGAGTATGGCTTGCAATGCGCTACAGAAACCAGAAGGATCCCAGAGCTAACCCCAGTGCCTTTTTATAGTTCTCCTACCATTTTCCAGGTTCCCTTTTTAGTTAGTCACTTCTTGCTTATTTAAGACCTCCCATTTCCATCACTCGGTTGCCGACGGCTCTGGCAGGCCCTAAGGAGGGTGAATTTTGCCTTTATGCCAAAATGCTGATTGGATGAAACAGCAAAGCGGAGATCTCATCCATGACATGAAGCCTTGGTGGCATGTGGCAAAGGGATCCAGTACTGGAAGAAAAAGGCAGACATTAGTTGGTACCGCATAAGATAGTGAAAAATCATTTTGTTGACTCATGTGATTGCTGCTCCATAACTACAATCATTCTGGTGTTTTTAAAATTTTTGCATTATTGTACCCGTGTTTTTTTTTAAATAAGATTTTTCCCTAAAGCTGCTTCTCTCCCCCCCCCCGCCTCCCCAAAAAAATTTGTCTTCATCTTGACAAGGTAAAGTGTTTTGTGTTACCTTTTAAGCAGCAGAGGCAACGATTGCCCCATAAAATTACTTTCACCTGGTTTGCCAGCTCTTCCCAATTTGTGTTTCCTACGGTCAAACGCAGTAGACACAAGTGCTAAATAGGAAGCAGCTCTGGGGAAAGATTTAGTTTAAACAAGCATGATGATGTCTTATTTTAGGATTATTGTTGTTGTTTTTTACAAGCGGAAATTGGAAATTTATCTAAATTCAGAATTTACAATCATATACTTAGGCTGCCTCTTTTTAAAGGAGGAAGGTCGTAATCCGCCTAAAACTGACTGGAGAAGTCACTTGCTCATAAATAGTGTAATCACAATTACATCTTTAAAACATCTTAAACTGGCTTGAAAATGATTTCACTGAAAACTTAACACACCTTTGGAACAAAACGGACTTGAGTGATACCAGCCTGAGATTTGGATTCCAAGTTCCTTTGCAATATTTTTTTTCCCTGTGGTGGAGGATTAAGACTTGAAACTGTTGTATGCTGGTGATATAGGTATGTGTTCAGTCGTTTCCCCTATATTCAATGGTTGTGAGTAAGGATGTATGTGAGGATCTTAGCTAAACCCCATTGGGGATTCCATTGTTTGAACACTAGCCTGCCTATGTAGTAGCCCCCCCCTTTCCCCCGCTTCCGGTTTCAGCCCGCTATAATTCTCATATGCAATTTCTTTTGTTCTATTTTTAACAAGGGAAGCTGCAGCTGAGCACAAGCATGTTGTTGCACATTAGCACTGGGCTTTGTATAGTATTAACTGATCTAGATGGCAGCCTAGGAAAGAGGGTTGCAGTGCTGTCGGTCACTTGTCAAGAAAGGTACTAGTGACACTCCGACAGAGGCGCCCTTTCAGAGCCAGATCTTTTTGAGGACAGAGATTGGAAGGACCCCCGGTGCCTTCCAGACGAAAAGCAGAAGCTTGTTCCCTTTCGTGGGGAAAGAAAAACCGGACTGCTTTCTCTTTGATGAGTTATGAATGTCTTCTAGTGAAACCTTGAATGTCTTATATGCTTATTACACGCACCCAGTACTATTTATTTATAGATTAGGAAAGGTCTCATAATCCGTGGCATATTTTGCAAACAAAGTATTTCATTATATAAGGCAGGGGGAAATAGCTTGGCAAATTCTCCTCAACTCCTAAAGCTACAGGCGGCCTCTGAGGTTATCATCCCGGGTGTCGCACAGTCTTAAACGGCACAGGTAAGCCCCCAAAGCAGTTTGCTGCCTTTTGGAAAAACGGGTGTGGATTGAGAAAGATGGACCTCTCAAAACTGCGTTTTTGAAGCTCAGATTACAACTCCAGTCAAATGTTGAGATGGGAAAAGTGGGAGAAGATAATTGTAAACATTTGATTTACGTACTCCGTCCTTCTGAGGCTCATAAAAGAGGGATGATAACAGAATGCAAATGCGAACGAATGATAAAATTCCGAAATCATCATCAAAAAAAAGCAAATAACATGGTAAGAAATGCCTCTTTACAGATTTCCTAAATGCAAAAATCAGGGGGAAAAGGTGGCCATTTGCAGCTCCCAAAGGAGCATTATCTGAGAGTAGTACCCCCCAAAATAAGAGCTGGAGTGAGTTGCACAAGGGAGACATCAGGAAGAGAACCTGCCCTCTAGATCCCAACAACTGTAAAAGTGTAAATCAGGAGACAGATTCTAAGCCATTTCAAGCTGTAAAGGTTAACATTAACCCCTTAAATTACGCTCAGAAAGCAACTGGCAAGCCAGAGAACTTTTAGTATAGGTACCATGTGATCCTTGAATCCTAGCCGCCTAGTGGCCGCTTTTTGGAGTAAATGCAGTTTCTGTACAGTCTTCGAGAGAGTCTTGATGGAAACGTTGCAGGAGTTAAGATGTGAAGTAACAAAACATTGAAAACTGTCATCAAACCTGGCCAGCCTGGGAAAGCTGCAATTAGTTTAGACGTAACTGCAAGGGTGCACCTCACCTCACCTGGGAATCCAGTGACATTTGAGGCTCGAGGAGTACACCCAGTCTGGGTACTTGCTCTTTCAGAGAATGTGCAACGGTATCTAAATTAGGCTGATCTCGGTCTCCCATCTTCGGTTTCCCATTTGAAAACTCATCTGGATTTAATTTCAGATGGTTCCTCTCCATCAAGTTTCGTTATTGAATTGACAGTGTTCAAAGGAACTAGTTTCTTTCTCGGAATTGAATGATAAGCAATAGAGCTAGGTTAACATCAGCTGGAAATGCCCTTCCAAAACACTCTCTCTCTCTCTCTCTCACACACACACACACACACACACACACACGCACGCACACACACATGCACGCACACACACACACTCAGGGGTTTTCTCCTGACAGCATAGAGCAAGAGGAAGCCTACCAGACACCAAGAGGCAACCCCAATTAATACCTTCTGGATTATAACCATGGTAAAATGAGATTCCGATCTTACCCAATAGTCTAAAGAAAGTCTACCCTATCGTCCACTACACGCTGTAGTGGTGATAGTAAAAGTGACAATGTGTCAGGACCCACCCCAAACCACGTCTTAGGAAGACAAAATTCTTGGAGTCAAATCTATTCCAAAAAGAATCTTTACTATGACATGCTTGGTTGTAGGAATGAGACAGGACTTAATATTATTCCACGAAGTAAACCCTTATAAAGAGTTCCCGGTTTAACCCCCCTTAACCCCCATTTGGTCAGTCCCCCATCCTTTCTCTCGTCTCGTGGGAAAAAGGAACTTAGGACTCTTCCTGTTTATTGCTGTCTTCCGTGACAAAAACCAGATGCTAGCCCCCCCCTTTTGTTTCCCCCGTTCAAAAGGCTTCTCCTTTCCTTTGAAATGCCTATTGCCGGTTCAATACACATCTATCCTCTTCTCTTCGGGAGATGGCAGAATCCATAGGATATGTTTGAAACATTCCATTTATGAATATGATATAAATGGATTCTGACACAATGGGTACAGAACTGGTAGGGCTATACTCGTCCCATCAAAGTTCCAGAAGAGCATAGGACAACTTGCTATGGGACAAGAGTTACACTAATATCAAAGAACTGGTGGAAGAGAATCATTAAAGAAAGAATGCAAAAGGAGGAATGAAATGGAATGTGAATGACAAAAATTAAAATATTTTTTTTAATTTTTTTTAAAAAAATAATTGAATAATTGTAATTGTAATTGAGTTTAAATAATTGTTGAATTGTCCCATGGCAAGCAGGCTGTGGTGAGTTGTCCCGTGCTGAGTTGGCCATGCTGAGTTGATTGCGGCAAGTTGGCTGTGGCAAGATGACCGTGGTCAATTGGCCGCTGTGAGATGGCTGCAGCAAGTTGTCCCATTTCATTCCAGAACAGGTGAAACACCCAGGTGACCCAATCTGGCTGAAAGCTTGATATTCATCCCAGGGGAAAAAAATCAATATTATTTAGCTGCATCTAGAGCTGCAGGACTACTACATTCTTCATCGCTATACCATGAAATGGAATATTGAGTCTGGCCTGTAATTCTACAAGCCTCCTGGGATAAGAGCGTGTTTCTGCTATAAAAGATCTTACAATGGTTACCATTACGTGCGAGGGCAGACATTTTTAAGCAGGAACTGGATACCATTTTTAGCAGCCTTTACACACTGGGCAAGGTGCTTGGCAGTCTACCTAGCTGCGTTACTCACAGGAACTGATTGAAGCAATTCAACATGCACTTTATATAAGGTGGCAAGTGAAAACTGGATTGTAGCCATGATTTTCTTATCCTGTTTACCTCAGAGGAAGGGCTAGATAGATGCCACCATGCATTAAACACATAAAATGGAGTTTGCAGGCTATTTCTTTCAATCCACCTTTTTTGGCCTTGCAGTGATGGTTGATGGAGAGGGTGAGGGAAAAACCTATCAGAAAAGAGCAATTTTGATGTATTCAGAGCTGCCTACAGCTTTAGGATCTACATACATTTTCCATCATGTACACATGGAACTGCTCCTGTTGTGACAGGCAATTTAAATAAATTCATTTCTGTCAAATGCAGACCTTTAGCGTTTTTCTTTAGTACTTGCTACTTTACTAGCTGGGGGATAGGAATGGCAGCAGCATTAGCAAGGTTAGGTGGCGATACATTCCGGTAAAGCAAAATTTTCTCTAAGGCAGGGGTGTCAAAACCTGCAATGTCATGTGATGTGTCGTGACGTATCACAACTTTTTTACCATTGCCGGCAATGGGGTGGGCGCGGTTTTGGTATGACACATTCGGCCCGCAGGCCGGCAGCTTGACACCCCTGCTCTAAACTATACCATCCTCGTTGTTGTGCTACAAATAAAAAAGCAGCCTTCTGACAGAAGTCGACTGCTCTACTAAAAACTGAAATCTTTTAATGTTAGAGCTTTTGAAAATTCAACCCTACTTCACTGTTCCTCCTAGTAAGGAGTAGCGGCATCCCCCTTTGACTTAGAGCTAATAAAGAGGCCGACCAAGAATTAACCCATGGCACTGAAGGGCAGGTGGCTTCCCTGTGATCTATTAGGAGCCAGTAGATTGGCCTTACTAACTCAAACCTTGGATTCCTACAACCCAGCATTCTTATTTTGTCAGGCAATGGTGAGGGGTCCTCCAGGAACGTAGAAGCCAAGTAGGAAGACACCATGGCTTTAAGCTTATTTTTCACCCTAATTATCAAACACCGGGATGTATTACAAACATGTGATTGATCCTAAAAGGAGATTGTGGTTTCTAACCAGGAGAAAAGGTCTCTTTTTACTTTACAGTAGCCCTCGAATTACAACAGTTCGTTTAGTGACAGTTCAAAGTTACAACGGCACTGAAAAAAGTGAGTTATGACCATTTTTCACATGCCTATTGTGGCATCCCGGGGTCATGTGATCACCTTTTGTGATCTTCTGACAAGCGAAGTCAATAGGGAAGCCAGATTCACTTAACAACCCTTGTTACTAATTTAACTCCAAACTTAACAATTGTGGCAAGCAAGGTCACTGGGGCAAAACTCACTTAACTGGGGCAAAACACAACAAATGTCTTGCTTAGCAATAGAAATTTTGGGCTCAGTTGTGGTCATAAAAGATTACCTGTACTTTATTATACGCTGCCTATCTCACTGTGTAAGTGACCGAGTGGCTGCCAAGTAAAACGATTAAAATCCTTACCAAAATTAAAAGGCAGAGGGAATATTTTCAAACTACCAACCATTCCCAGGGCTACATACCACTATTGCAGACATGTCAAACACAAGGCCCGAGGGCCAGATCCGGCCCACCAAGTGGTTTCATGCGGCCCGCGAAGCCATCCTGGAAACAGTGAGGCCCCCAGTGCCTTGGCCCTGGCCCAGAGACCCTCCTTCTGCCAGAGACCCTCAGATCTGTCCCACTCCTGCCCAGGCCTCCATAGGCACCCTTGATGCGAACGATGTAGAGCTGGCCATGCCCACCCAGTAGGCCATACGCACTCTAGCCACACCCACCCAGTAGGCCACACCCACCCGGCCCCCTGAGGGCAACCACAATGCTGATGCGGCCCTCAATGAAATTGAGTTTGACACCCCTGCACTATTGGGTGCCCATGTCAGCAATGCCAGATTTTATTGCTCTTCCAGAAGACCAGATGAGTGGGGGCCAACTTCACCTCTTGGGGGGGCAAGATATTCCATGGGGCAGGGCAGTGGGAAAAAGGCTTTTCCTAAACTCCAGGAGTCAAAATTCTTTAGCTGATAGGGTCTGTGACATGCCCTTCCTTCTGGACTGGGTGAGACGGGTCATTCTAATTGGGTCAAGACAGTTCCTCAGATAACCTGGCTCCATGCCATAACAGTCCTACCCAACTCTCTTGAATTGGACCCAGCATCCAATGCAGCTCACACAGCAGATGTGTTACACACACAGCCCTTACAGCAGAGTTCCCCAACCTTTCCGGCTTCACAGGTCGTGGAGGGCGATCATTCTGCATGAGCTCAGCTCCATTTGCATGAGCACACACGTGCTTGCCTGCTGGTTGCACAAGTGGGAATGTGAGTGCTTGCCCCCACTTCCGCAGCCTGGTTCCGAACGGCTCAAGGCCTGGTAGTGGGCCTCGGCCTGAGGTGGGTGGGTGGGATACCTCTCCTGGACCTAGAAGTATCCATAATGCCTGCACTGCTACATTCTGAGCCAGCTGCAGCTTCCACATACTTTACAATGGTAGCACAGTGAAGAGTATTGTAGTGGTTCACATGGGGGATGACCAGGGAATGAGTGAGATATCCCGGAGAAGGGACAACTGGTGTACAACACAAAGTTCAACACAGGCCCTCCTAGCCATGTCTGCTACCTGCTCCTTGAGTAGCAGTCATGAGTCTTGGAGGACCCTCACGTTATGCACTGGGACCAGCTGAGCCAGTTCACTCCCATCCAGGATCAAAAGATGATAAAGTCCCTGATACAGAAGAACTCCACAGCCACTCTGTCTTCCCAGGGTGTAGTCGAAACCTGTTGTTCTTCATTCAGGCCTCCAAGGCACCACAAAAGAATACCCGTGGCATCCCCTAGTAATCAGGGGTAGGCAACTTTGGCTCTTTTATGACTCGTGGACTTCAACTCCCAGAATTCCTGAGCCAGCATGGCTCAGCTTGGAAACCTCTCCCTTTCCCCTCAGCATGGCTGGCTCAGGAATTCTGGGAGTTGAAGTCCACGAGTCATAAAAGAGCCAAGGTTGCCTAACCATGGCCTAGTTCATGTACAATTGAGCATCATTCAGCTGCTTATGATACCTCATCCTCTGGTGATGGGTAACTTCACCCACTGGTTTCATGTAGATGTTAGAAAGGAGCCAAGACAGCACACATAAAGCCAAGAATAGCAACCGAAAACGAGAGCAGGTTCATCTATGATGCTTAAAATATACTTTGGCTTTGATTCTGCATTTCCTTACTGAAGAAAAGCTCAGTGATAGCCATGCTATCGATTGTATATTTCTTTTATCAAAATAGCAACATGTAGATGGTGTCTTGAGCTACATAAATGGAAGTAAACTTCAATCTATAAGGCACATACAATAGCTGCCCGAGCATACATTATGTACCAGAATCATGTATGTTTCAAAGTATACATATGAATTACTGTCATTTCTGAATACAGCAAAATCAATTATGAAGCACAGATCTTTGAACAGAATACATAAGATATGCCCCTGAATTTATTACAATGCAATGATCATGCAGTTTGCTTGATCTTGGATACATCAGAACTACTATTAACTTAGAAATAGCTTTGATTTGTAAAAGAAAAAAAAAGCAGCCAAATCTCTCCAGTTTGTCTCTTCAGTTTTGAGTACACACAAATCAGGAAATATATTTTTATGAGGAACCCCTCTAAAAAAAATATTTCGGGTTGGAGAAATAGTTGATTAATACAGCAGCAGGGAAGAGACAGAACACTATTCAAATGAAGCAGTTACAGCTTACTCCAAAATTTAGCTAAAACAAGGAAAAATGGAGGAATGTATTAGCAAAAAAAGATGGTTTTTAATGGTAAGCATGATAATTCTCACAGCATGGTGAACATAAACCGAGCTCCTAGTTGAGTTTTAAATTAAACATGAATGGCTTAGATTCCAGGTTGTTTGTGATGTGGCATTTCTGTCAAGATTTTTTTTTCTTAAAATAGTCACTCCCTTCTCCCCAAGAAATAGCAAAATGCACTAAACATTGTTTGAATTGGCTATCCGTCCCATGCAGCCAGACTCCAGCTTATCTTGGCAAAACCGGAACACACAAAAAGCAGTTTGTTGAAGTTACCTGGAACTTGACGTACGAGCTCCCACATAAACCATTTCCTTCAACTACCCACTTCCATCAGCGAAAGCAAATTATTTAGAACAAAGGCATATTTTTGCAAGTAAAAATGTAAACAAAGTGCCTTTTACTTGGCTAAATCATACATTCATGAAGCATTGGCAACAGTTCTTTGGGGTTTCACATCAAGATTCCTCAGGCCCTTTCTTAGAAGTCCTTTCAAAGCTTTAAGAGTTGAATTAGGGGATTTATTTATTTATTTTTAAAGAAAGAGGTGCACCTCACCATGGCTATCTTCCCTGTCCCAACAGGAGAAAGAGTTGGCTTTTCACCCTTTTCCAAGGTATTAAGGCAAATCTGTATGTTGACAAGAGCTTCTACCACATCTAACATACTTCCTAAAGGAGTTTGCTAGATTTGGTGGAATTACATCAAGTTCGTAAGACCAATAGCGAAAGGGCAAAGTTAGCCCTCAAGAAGAAAGGAAGATGTGAAAAAAAAGAGAACTATGTAATAGAAAGTAAAATATGTAATGAAAGGGAGAAGGGAAGAGAAAAGAAAAGGGGGAAGGGAAGGGAAGGGCACTAAGCAAAGCTCAAGAATGTTCCAGAGAGGCTACTGCAGAGTCAGATTGTCAGGAACCTCATGAACAGATCAGGCAAGGGGCAGGACTTACAATAGGAAGATTCTGAAAAATCAGTACACAGCGCAGAACACACAGCGTAAAGCACCAGATTTCCAATTTGTAAAGCAAAAGGTTCGGCAATATCACTTTCTGTTCCGGAAAGCCCTTGGGGGTGTAGATGAATCAACACTTGAGCAACCCAACCCAGATGATAACCATTCACCAAACTAATCACAACACGAGACAACTTCAGGTGACAAGAAAAGGGAAAGACCAAACTATACTTGCCTGGACCTCGCCCTTATCCTTTATTGAAATGTTACCATTTTTAGAAGCCTTTAAAAATGTTTCACATTAATATCTGGAATCAAACAGACAGAGAATCTCTCTCATCTGAATGTGTTCCCCATGCCGAGATAGCCAACAGCGTAGGTCTGTCCTGACCAGTGTCTTGGCAATTAAAAAAAGGGGAAAAAAAAGAATTGTGAAGACTTATACAAAAATAATCTTCTGCTCCCATTTTTGTGGAGCTCTGCAACATGCTAAGGCAAGGCTTTAGTGTCAAACGGTTAGCCAAAGGAATGTGATAAGGCAGCAGTATTATTACGTGTAAACTGTTACAAAATTTTTATTAGAGGAAAAAGGGGCTATCCAAGAGAGACCTTTGGCAAAGAACCCATAGATAGATGACCGAGATGCCTCAAACTGGGCTGTCCCAAATACAACGGACCTCCAAGAACGTCAATGGAGATCAACCCAGGAATACAGAATGCACACTGCACAGTGACAGAGAGATGCCACTACAAAGTCCTAACATTTTCAGGGTGGGAAAGGATTTCCGTGGTGCATTTCCTGCAACGTGGCCCTTTCTTGTTTTCATGCATGTTGTCAAAAGCTTCGTCCTTCCCACCCCTTCAATCCTAGCACAGCCAGGACAGCTTGGGGAGTAGTCTTGAGTGTATCCACTTGATGGGGTTCAGGTTATACGCATATTCACAAAGTCTTTTGTACAGTCTCTTCCCCCGTGCTTAGGGACTCGCTGGGGTGCTACCCTTCACCTGCGTTCTTGTCCTGAAAGTACTGATGATGCAATGCTTGGAAGGCAGATATACGCTTCAGTGGATTGAATGTCAGCATTTCCTAGAGAGGCACAGAAAAGGAAAGCGATTACCGTATATACTTGAGTATAAGCCGACTCAAGTATAAGCCGAGACCCCCAATTTTACCCCCCAAAACTGGAAAAAGTTATTGACTCGAGTATAAGCCGAGGCTGGGAAATGCAGCAGCTGGAGGCTGGATCCCCCGAAAGACGTCTCTGCTGAGATGAGAGAACGGGGTGGCAAGCCGCCGAGAGAATGGGGCGGTGGAGTGCTCCGCCGAGAGAATGGGGCGGCTTGCTGTTCTCTCGGTGCAGCACGGCAGAGGCTGGATCTCGCGAAAGAAGTCTCCGCTGAGCGAGAGAATGAGGCGTCTCAGCGCCCATTTTCTCGGCGAAGACTTCTTTCGGGGGATGCAGCTTCTGCCGCCCCTTTCTCTCAGCTGCCCAGTGGAACAGCTTGCCACCAGAAATCAAGAGTGCTCCATCACTGGAGGTTTTTAAGAAGAGACTGGACATTCACCTGTCTGAGATGGTATCGGTCAGTGGTGGCAAAACTTTTAGAGACCGAGTGCCCAAACCGCAAGCCAAAACCCACTTGTTTATCACAAAGTGCCAAGGCAGCATCGGCATTCTGGTGCCCTTGGGGGAGGGGACAGGGAGGCGCCTCTGAGTGCCGCCTCTGGCACGAAAAAAAAGGGGGAGCAAAAAATGGGCCACCGTACCGCAAGGCACAAAAACGCCAACCGCCGCGCCGCAGGGTGCAGATACAAGGCACCGCACCACGTGAGAACGGGGCTGGGCTAGTGAGTATCACGCAGGCACTAGCCCCGCCCCCTTTGCAGCATGTGCCTGCTCGTGGCCCCGTGCACACATGCACGCATGTAAAATGCTTCCCCCTCCCTTTTCTTCCAGTCCACCAACCGACAAGGACCTGCTGCTGGCAGCGGTGGTGGCGCATGTGCCAACAGAGAGGGCTCTGAGTGCCACCTCTGGCAGGCGTGCCATAGGTTCACCACCACTGGTATAGGTCCTCCTGCTTGAGCAAGGGGCTGGACTAGAAGACCTCCAAGGTCCCTTCCAGCTCTATTCTATTCTATTCTATTCTATTCTATTCTATTCTATTCTATTCTATTCTATTCTATTCTATTCACTTTCTATGTTTCTATTCTATTCTATTCTATTCCATTCACTTTCTATATTTCTATTCTATTCTATTCTATTCTATTCTATTCTTATTACCATTCTCTATTCTATTCTATTCTATTCTATTCTATTCTATTCTATTCTATTCTATTCTATTCACTTTCTATATTTCTATTCTATTCTATTCTATTCTATTCTATTCTATTCTATTCCATTCACTTTCTATATTTCTATTCTATTCTATTCTATTCTATTCTATTCTATTCTATTCTATTCTATTCTATTCTATTCTATTCTATTCTATTCTTATTACCATTTTCTATTCTATTCTATTCTATTGTATTCTATTCTATTCTATTAACTTTCTATATTTCTATTCTATTCTATTCTATTCTATTCCATTCACTTTCTATATTTCTATTCTATTCTGTTCTGTTCTGTTCTACGTTCTGTTCCAATCCATTCCATATTTTCTATTCCATTCTGTTCCACTGTCCGAGCCCATCGGAGGCAACCCAGTCAGCCCACACAGGAGTTACACTAAGGCTACGCAGCCTCTCCTCTCAACCTGAACCCCTCCTTACCTTTCCTTTTATCTGCATCCTATTTTTAACTGCCGGCTCTGCCCAGCCCTATGGCAGGGCAAGATCTGCAAGATCCCCATTTGCATTTGACTTTGCCATCCCATCTGGTTCGAGATAACACACGAGAGAGAGAGAGAGAGAGAGAGAGAGGAGAGAGAGAAAGAGAGAGAGAGAGAGAGAGAGAGAGAGAGAGAGAGAGACACCTCAGCAAAAAAGAAAGAAAGAAAAAGTAGTAGAAGAGGCAGAGAGCCCCTGTGGGTAGGAGTGAGGATGGGGAGAAACAGCAAGAAGACCGGGTGGGGTGGGGTGGGTTAATCACTAAACCTTCCAGTGTTTAACCAAAGCAGCTTTTGCATTTGTCAAGCTCTGCTAGCAGGGCACTGGACGGGCCTGGCGGAGCTGCTGAAGGTGAATGGGAGAAGGTGAGTCTTCGCCGAGAAAATCTCAGCGCCCATTTTCTCGGCGAAGACTTCTTTCGGGGGATGCAGCTTCTGCCGCCCCTTTCTGTCAGCTGCCCAGTGACAGAGGCTGGATCCCTCGAAACAAGTCTCCGCTGAGACGAGAGAACAAGGCGTTTCTCTCTTCCCCCCCCCCGCTTTTGCCGCTTGTGTGTGTGTGTGTGTGTGTGACAGAGGCTGGATCCCCCGAAACAAGTCTCCGCTGAGACGAGAGAACAAGGCGTTTCTCTCTCCCCCCCCCGCTTTTGCCGCTTGTGTGTGTGTGTGTGTGTGACAGAGGCTGGATCCCCCGAAACAAGTCTCCGCTGAGACGAGAGAACAAGGCGTTTCTCTCTCCCCCCCCGCTTTTGCCGCTTGTGTGTGTGTGTGTGTGTGTGTGACAGAGGCTGGATCCCCCGAAACAAGTCTCCGCTGAGACGAGAGAACAAGGCGTTTCTCTCTCCCCCCCCCGCTTTTGCCGCTTGTGTGTGTGTGTGTGTGTGTGACAGAGGCTGGATCCCCCGAAACAAGTCTCCGCTGAGACAAGAGAACAAGGCATTTCTCTCCCCCCCCGCTTTTGCCGCTTTTGTGTGTGTGTGTGTGGGGGGGGGCAGTCAAGCGTTGTTTCCCTCCTCGTGCCCGTTTCTCAAGAGAAGCCCCCTGATTCAGCAAAATTGTGGGGGGGGAGGGAAAGGAGGGAAGCGCAGAGAGCCAGGCAAATGGGAAGAAGGCTCAGGAGCTTCAGCCTTGCCTCAAGGACAGCGGAGTCCTCTCCGCAGCAGCCGCGTCCCCGCCCCCTTCCAAGCCGATGCCCCCCACTCCGATCCCCAATTCTCCCTTGCCATCAACAAAGCAGCTAGGGAGGCCTGGGGGGCGCAAAGAGATGCACCCCTTCCGCCCCCAAATTCACTCCCCAGCGCGCCTGGAGCTGCCTAAAGCCGGGAGTAAACGGAAGAACTGGAGACGGTTCGCTCCCGCGGCCTCGAAAGCGACCCGCGGAATTCTGCCCCGCCGCCCAAGCTCGTCCGCTCCGTCAGCCCCCACCCCCACCCCTGCGCCCCGCTCTTCTTCTTCTTCTCCCCTCGAACTTGGCAGCGACGCCGGGAAAGCCGATGGGGAGTTTGGGGCCAACGTGCCGGGAGACGAGGCTGGGGAGAGAGATGAGGGGTTTTTTTACCTCTCGGGCTGCTGTCCGAGAAATACGGCGGGGCCATCGGAGTCACATTGCCCGAACTGGGCGCTGACAGCAGCGTTCATCCACCCCGTCAGCAGCCATGACTCGGGCACTAAGCGGGGAGCGAAGGGAAGGGACCGGCTTCCTTTCAGCCCCGCTGCGCCAGTGTGCGCGTCGCCAGGCGGCGGAGAGCGGGGGAGGGAAGGCGCCGGGCGGAGCGCTGCCCAAAGGGGAGGGAGGCGGAAAGGCCTGCGAGCGGCGGCTGGCTGTGGTGTTGGGGCGGCGCGGGCGAGGCAGCGGGCGAGCGGGGGGCAAGCGGCGGCTGGCGGTGAGTTGGGGCGAGTTCGGGGCTGCGCGGGCGAGCGAGCGATGGGGGGGAAGCAGCGCCTGGCGGTGAGTTGGGGCGAGTTTGGGGCTGCGCGGGCGAGCGAGCAATGGGGGGCGAGCGGTGGCTGGCGGTGAGTTGGGGCGAGTTCGGGGCTGCGCGGGCGAGCGAGCGATGGGGGGGAAGCGGCGCCTGGCGGTGAGTTGGGGCGAGTTTGGGGCTGCGCGGGCGAGCGAGCAATGGGGGGCGAGCGGCGGCTGGCGGTGAGTTGGGGCGAGTTCGGGGCTGCGCGGGCGAGCGAGCGATGGGGGGAAGTGGCGCCTGGCGGTGAGTTGGGGCGAGTTTGGGGCTGCGCGGGCGAGCGAGCAATGGGGGGCGAGCGGTGGCTGGCGGTGAGTTGGGGCGAGTTCGGGGCTGCGCGGGCGAGCGAGCGATGGGGGGCGAGCGGCGGCTGGCGGTGAGTTGGGGCGAGTTCGGGGCTGCGCGGGCGAGCGAGCGATGGGGGGGAAGCGGCGCCTGGCGGTGAGTTGGGGCGAGCTTGGGGCTGCGCGGGCGAGCGAGCAATGGGGGGCGAGCGGCGGCTGGCGGTGAGTTGGGGCGAGTTCGGGGCTGCGCGGGCGAGCGAGCGATGGGGGGGAAGCGGCGCCTGGCGGTGAGTTGGGGCGAGTTTGGGGCTGCGCGGGCGAGCGAGCAATGGGGGGCGAGCGGTGGCTGGCGGTGAGTTGGGGCGAGTTCGGGGCTGCGCGGGCGAGCGAGCGATGGGGGGCGAGCGGCGGCTGGCGGTGAGTTGGGGCGAGTTCGGGGCTGCGCGGGCGAGCGAGCGATGGGGGGGAAGCGGCGCCTGGCGGTGAGTTGGGGCGAGTTTGGGGCTGCGCGGGCGAGCGAGCAATGGGGGGCGAGCGGTGGCTGGCGGTGAGTTGGGGCGAGTTCGGGGCTGCGCGGGCGAGCGAGCGATGGGGGGCGAGCGGCGGCTGGCGGTGAGTTGGGGCGAGTTCGGGGCTGCGCAGGCGAGCGAGCAATGGGGGCGAGCGGCGGCTGGCGGTGAGTTGGGGCGAGTTCAGGGCTGCGCGGGCGAGCGAGCGATGGGGGGGAAGCGGCGGCTGGCTGTGGCTTCGGGGCGGCGCTGAGCTGCGCGGCCGCCCTCCCGCCCTGCCTGCCCCCTGGCCTTCGCCCCGCAAGCCCCCCCGACTTGCCCGGAGGAAGCGGTGGCGGCGCGGCGCTGCGGGCCGGGAGGGGAGGGGGCGCAGCGGGGGCTGCCCCTCCTGCCAAGGAGCCGAGCCCGGCGGCATGTGTGTGTGTGTGTGTGTGTGTGTCAGACCCGCAGGAATGGCTAGTAAAGGTGGCGGCAGTCCGGCATTTGCGTTTCTCTGTGTGTCAAGCCCCGTGGGCTCGACACACAGGAAGGGGGGGAATGCCGGAATGCCGCTTCCCTACCAGCCATTCCCGTGGGTCTGACACACACACGCACGCACGAGGGGGAGAAACAACGCTGGACTGCCGCCAGCTCTGCAAGGCTCTGCCGCTTCCTTCTCTCAGCAGCCTGTTCCGAACGAAGGGACAGTTCTTTTTTTTTTTGTTGACTGGAGTATAAGCCGAAGTGGAGTTTTTCAGCCCAAAAAGTGGGCTGAAAAATTCGGCTTATACTCAAGTATATACGGTATATAAAGCTCATAAAAACAGATGTGCACGTACCTGTGTTTCCCCCAAAATAAGACTGGGTCTTATATTATTTTTTTGCTCCAAACGACACATTAGGGCTTATTTTCAGGTTAGGGCTTATATTTTGGGGAAATTCGGTACTAAATGTGTCCGTCTGGCTGAGGATCTTAACGTGAGGCTTATTTTGGGGATGGTGCTTATATTACGAGCATCCTGTAAATCATCCAAGGGCTTTATTTGCCAGTTGGGTCTTATTTTCGGGGAAACACAGTCTATCCAGCATTACAGTTGTGTTCCGAATCTCTCCCGAGCAAGACTCACGAGGGAGGATCTGAAGGCAGGCAAACCAAGAACTTCAGCAGTTCTCGGTATCTATAGCCTAGATTCTCTGGTCTGCCTCTTAAAACTTGAAATCAGGGCTTACTCTGAAAGCACCGCCTCACGCTATTCTATGATTAATGTTGAATTCACACAGTACATTATTCAGACGCCAGCTGTAATTGTCACCAGCAGCATGACTGGATGAAAATTAAGTCACTCCTGGTTATCTAATACTGAGTCACCAACTCTCACTGCCTCTTCGCTGCCGAAGACAAATGCCAAGAAGACGGGTGCAAAGAACCGATGACTTGGTGATTACTCATGTAAGCTACCTAGATAGGAAATCTCTCCTTTGCTCCCTGTTTCCACCTTCAGAATAATACCAAGCCTCGGGCTCTCAATGATCATTCAATTCCCAATTCTCAACTCCAAATTTTTGCTCTCGTTTGTGTTGTAATTAGTCTGGTATCTTGGAACGTACCAACAGCAGCTGAACTCCCAGGACCTCAATTTCTGGCACAAAGTTCTCCACCGGCTGTGGAGAGCGAGCAGCGAAGGCACAGCGTGGTAGAGAAACATCCAAAGGCCAATCTTCCTCTGAAGGGAGACCGATCAGGCTGAAGGAAAGAAGGTGGGGTGGAGAACATGAGCTAGATCCAACTCAGATTGGTTTCAAGGCAATGGGGGCGAGCCTGTTAATGCACTGCAACTCCAAAGGTTTCCCAGCCACAGCACCAATCTTCAAATTACATGACTGAATGGTTTCTCATCTTGTAATTGTTGTTCTAATTCAGGGTTTCCGAGAGCTTGTAAGTGTAGGACAAGATTAACCCCTCCTAAATAATACTTCCCCTGACTAGTATGAGGGTCATGCACTCCAACTGAAATCAAGCACAACTAACCATTAAACATCAACAATAAAATGGATGAGTTCGCATAGATTCTCACCATCTTTTTAGCACATGAACTGGAAATCTGTGTTCCCCAGATATTGTTCAACTACAATTCCCAGCATCCTCCACGAGAGGTTGTGCCCTTTGAATGTTACAATCCAGCAATGTCCCTGCTTTTAACTCTCAACAAAAGCCAATGGCCAAAGCCCCGTTACTTGTGGCCATTTGCTCAATTAGAAAGATCAACAAAATTAAGACCTTGCAGCTATAATGAGGCCCTTCCGCTTTCCCTGGCTCACAAAACCCAACTCACAAATCTTTGTTCTGCATCCTTATGTAGAGCAGAATCAGTCATGCTACCTCAAGTCATGCTGAGCAAAACCAAGGCTCTAAATAAGAAACCACCTCTTTGTGATAATTTACTGACCCGCAACTTTTGGCATATTATAAGAAGTTAAGACTCACTCAAAAATCTTGCCCAGTTGGTCAGCTTCTGATTTGCCACAGAAGAGAGGTCTAGAAAGAAGACAAAGGGAAATGGTGATCATGGCAATGGATGACGCTCACAAATTCTGTTCTCTCTTAAACCCCAGGGCTGCTCTTTTCTCATTCTCTCCGATATCAAAACACTCAGGTCAAACATGGGGCTTGGTTAAGGTTGTATTATTCAGGGGGAATAGGAGGAGTCCATCACAGGGTTAACTATTTCAGGGCAGCTGTGATTCAATACACTGAGCTGAGAAGAGTAATAATTAGAAAGGCTTAACAGAGCCTGGCTTTGAATTATCTGAAGATAATGTAGGAGTCAAGCCAGACAACTGGAATTAGTAAGCAATGGCAATTGGGGAAGGCCTGGCCACAGATGGGAGATGAGTGTACCTATTGATGGAGCTTATAGACAAGGATACATTATGCAGGAAATCCCAATTCTTCATCAGATTGCCCAAACTAGTATTTACAATTCATCAGTATCCAAGGTTCCAAGAAACACTGCAAGCTTCATGAATCACAGTGACACCTTTTTGCCAAATTTCTAGTTCTTGGCCAATGAAATGTTGAGTTTTAAGAAATGTATAAAAGATCTAGGAAAACACTTCACGAATCATTAGATGTTACCTCCTCTCTCAAATGAAAACAGTAGCTTTAGACAGCTCTTGTATAAGGTGCAATACCCCTTAAATAGGCTACTACAAAGCTATATTCATAATCAATGGAATCGGTGCCTTTAATTAAAAAGACAGATGACTGACAACTGTAACTAGGTTCAGAGCTAATACCGGATTGACTGCAGTATCTAAAGACCACACAGCTTAGAAAGAAAATAAGAGAACAATGCAAAAAAGATGCTGTACTGAAAAAAAACTTGAAAGAAACTGATAAATCCTAGACAGGGTGTGTCCAATCAGCAGCCTGCAGGTCACAGGCAGCCTTGGACAGCTAGCAATGTGATCCAACAGGATCATACACCTTTAACATTATACAAGATATATATATACATATATACATATATATATATATACATATATATATACATATATACATATACATATACATATATATACATATATATATATATACATATACATATATACATATACATATACATATACATATACATATACATATATATATACATATACATATATATATACATATACATATATATATACATATACATATACATATACATATACATATACATATATATATATATATATATATATATATATATATATATATATATATATACACATATACATATATACATATATATATATATACACATATATATACATATACATACACCTTTTCGTTTTAGGCCTCCACCACCGTGTGCAAAAAAAAATAGGTTCAATCAATCAATTTCAACTTCTCGGGGGGAAAAAGAGATCTCACAAAGTTGGAATTGATTGATTGAACTTTTCGGTCCCACCCAGTCTGCTATTACCACCGCAGCCACGCCCACCCAGTGGGCCACGCCCACTCGGCACCCAATGATACATAAGTGGGTTTTGGGTTGCAGTTTGGGCACTCGGTCTCTAAAAGGTTCGCCATCACTGTTATATACTTTATACGTAGCCTGAGACAATTTCTCTTCACTCAGTGTGGCCGAGGCAAGCCAAAAGGTTGGACATCCATGTCCTAGACCAGTGATTCTCAACCTTTCCTTTACCAAGGACCCCCTTTAAATACCTTCTGTGGCCATGAATCATGGCCACAAACTTCCGAGACCGTAACATTTCTTCAAGCCTTCGCAAACCCCGTGATGACATTGTAGGCCCCCTCCCAGGGGTCTGTGGACCACAGTTTGAGAACCACTGTCCTAGATCATCCAATCGCCAGAATTTATGCTAAGCACCTGACATTCTATGTAGAAAAGGGAAGTTTGGACATTCAGCATGGCTGGCCAAAGCCACAAAGCACAATTGGCTTTCACTGATAAGCCCCATGCCACGTTCCCTTCCTCTCCTACAACTGCATGCCAGGGGACCAGTTAAGAAAGAGCTCTTGAAGAAAACCTCTCAAAGCTGGTGAGCACCTCTCTGTTTTTTTGCATCCACCTTCTATTATGCTACTCCCTCTGCTGGCTAAGAGCAGGTAGAACAGCTGAACATTGCTGAGATGCTGCCAAAAGAAGCAATTAAAGACTCCGAAGGACAGGCTACTCCAGTATAATATGCAACAGGAGGGTCAGCCACTGTACTATGCACAACGTGTTTACGGGCACGTTTAGTAAATCTACAGCAGCAAGAATTGGGAGATCAAAAGAAGTGAAAGCCCTAAAGGAAAAGTTACGGGAAAATAAAGAAGAGATTGAGAAATGTAAGTGATCCCCGTTACTGCAGCCATGGAAAGCTGTCAAAACAGAAAATCGGCAGATGCAAACACAATTACATGTTTGCAAAAACAGGAAAATCAAACATCAGCAAAAACGGAGGTAAATTTAGTCTGGCAGTCCAAAATTTAAACTTGAAAACAGGTTTGAGCTACTCGGTATGGGGATATGCCAACCATAGAGGTAATGAAAGAAGAATGGATTAGAAAAGATTACAAAGTTACATGTATGGGAACAGGAAGTTCTCAACTGCTGTCCCTGATGGGCCCCTTTATATACTGAACCCCAACAGCATTCATTAACAATGCTATACTCGAAGCAACACATTCGGAGGACACTAGCAGAATTATAGCTGCTCCGTTGTTCATTATAAATACTTTAATGGAATGATGAGCCAATTTGAATCGCTAAGGCCCTAAGGTATAAAACCAGGAGACGCCGAGTTTTAATCTTGCTTTAGGCATGAAAGCCAGCCGGGTGACTTTGGGCCAGTCATTCTCTCTCTGGCCAGCCCACTTCACAGGGTTGTTGTTGTGGAGAAAATAGGAGGAGGAAAGAGGATTAGGTAAGTTGCCACCCTGGCTAATTTATAAAAAATAATAAAGGTGAGAGGTAGATAGGTAAGTAGGCAGGTAGGTATATAGAAGGATGAGATAGATAGATAGATAGATAGATAGACGATAGATAGATAGATAGATAGATAGATAGATAGATAGATAGATAGATAGATAGATAGATAGATAGATAGATAGATAGATAGATAGGCAGTCAAGTACGCAGACAGACAGACTGGACTGCACTGCACAAGGAAAAGTAAAATTAATTCTCAACATGAACTTCTACCAGTAACAATGAAGAAATGTACCGCAGTCATTTATTTCCCTGCCAACTTATTTGAATAATCAATATAGCCAATATTTTGCAGAGATCATTCTGGAAGGGTCTTAAGCTAAAGATACTTCCCAAATGACCAGGACTGACCATTTGACACCAAAAACAGGTTTTTTACACTCAGGTAAGGGTGCCTCAATCTTCAGATAGTTCAGATTTGAAACTCACTACATCCTTGGTATGACAGTAACAGTCAAGAAAATAATATATTAGAAAATAAATGCATTAAATATAAATTCTATCATGACAGAAGTACCCAACTGCCTTTTGAGCAGATATAAAATATGATTCTCTTTCTTGATTTAGTAGAGCAAGAACTGATGGAAAGTGGGCACTGAATAAACTAGACCCAAACCTTAAAAAGAGCACAATTGCTAAATAACACAAGATCAGGCAACACTACTCTGCGGCCAATCAGAGAAAACATTGTGGATGTAATGTTTCTAGTTCTGCTGGAAATTACATGGACCTCGACAGATTCATCATATCAACAATAAAAGGCTATACAGGTAATCCCTGGGTTACAACTACTCGTTCAGTGACTGTTTAAAGTTACAATGTCAACATCCACCTACCCAGCAACACTAGTCTCATCTACCTACCCGCCTGCTTGTAAGCTGTCTAAGGCGGAAGTCCCCAACCTTGGCCATTTTATGACTTGTGGACATGCTGACTGAGGATTTCTGGGAGTTGAAGTCCACAAATCGTAAAGTGGGCAAGGTTGGAGACCCCTAGTCTAAGGCAACACTTGTTGTGCCGGGTACTTGAAAATTCCTGCCAGAATTTCCCATTCACATTACTTTTTGGAAGCCAGAAAGAGGGAAGTCACAAATCATTATCAATGAGATACTCATTTAACGTCACACAATTCTCACTTAACAGTAAACCAGGATTAACATCGCTAAGCGATGTAGACACATGTCATGCTTTATGACCATAATAATGCTTAGTAACCAAAATTCAGATCCCAATAACCATCACTGAGGAATATCTGTAAGTATACATGCTTACTGATTATAGTTTCTGACAATGAAAAGTATTCAAAATATAAATGCTGAATAGATTTCATTTTCAGCTGGATATAAGAAAACAAATGTCCTGCTTTTCTAAGAATGAGGATAGTGCCTCCTCCTCTGGAGAAGTAGACTTATGAAAGAGAAATGTATTTTGAATTTGCTTGATCTAGTTATTCTTTGGAAAATTATGTTAGTATGATCGTTTTAGATTGCCAGAAAAAAGTGTCTTTCCATTTTCTTTATAATGAAGTTTCAATCAAAAACAAATCATAACCAATGAGAAACTAGAAAATGATTTATATTATGTATTTATATTGGAATGGACTTAAATCAGAAAGAAACACTGGAATCCTTCTGTAAAAGTATGATTTAGTTAACTATTATTTACATAAAATTATGTATGTCTCTTTCACATCCACCCCACATCCCAGAGGGTGGGAACCTATACAATATTTCCATATCCCTTTGTCTAGACCAGGGGTAGGCAGCCGTGGCTCTTTTATGACTCGTGGACTTCAACTCCCAGAATTCCTGAGCCAGCATGGCTCAGCTTGGAAACCTCTCCCTTTTCCCTCAGCATGGCTGGCTCAGGAATTCTGGGAGTTGAAGTCCACGAGTCATAAAAGAGCCAAGGTTGCCTACCCCTGGTTTAGTTCAAAGTGTAGTTTGTGTTTAATCCTTGCAAGCTGCCTAAAATCAACACTGGATATTTATTTATTCGTTCAATTTCAATTACCCATCTCAGTAAATGACTCTGGGTGGCTTACAATTCAGTATATATACCGTGTTTCCCCAAAAATAAGACCAGGATTTATATATTTTGGGGACCAAAAGACCCATTAGGGCTTATTTTCGGGCAATCTCTTATTTTGCGGCAGCCCGCCCACTCCATCCCATCTGGTTGTAACAGGGCAGGATAATCCGAATCCCATCTTGTTGCTTGTGGCCGCAACAAGGCAGGAGAGTGCACGTCGAACGGTGCCACTACCACGAAGGGAGGTGAGGCAGGTGGGGGAGGCCCCGCAGCACTCTGTCTGTTCCCCGTTCGCCGCCTGTATTGTATGGTTTCAATGGCAGCAGCTCTGGAGGCCGATGGTAGGCTCTCTGCATCATCCTTGGGCTGCCAGTTTCGGCCACTGCCCCCCCTTTGCGGCTCTGCCTACACAGCCACGGGGAGAGTTGGTAGCTGGAGTCACGGCAGCAAGGTCTTCAGAGTGCCCCGCAGCCAGCCCTGGTATAACTCCCATGGCTGTGTAGGCAGAACCACAAAGGGGAGCAGTGGCCGAAACTGCCAGCCCAGGGACAATGCAGAGAGCCTACCACCGGCCACCAGAGCTGCCATCATTGAAACCATACAATACAAGCGGCGAATGAGGAGCAAGCAGCGTGAGGTGGTGCTGCAGTACCCAAGTGGCAGGCGGTGAACGGGGAGCAGGCAGAGCGACGCAGAGATGCAGGGAAGTTATCTGCGGGGTGGGGCCAGCGGGGACCAAAGAAAGCCCCTCCAGCTTTTACGATCTGTGAACTTCAACTCTGAGGATTCTTGAGCCAGCATGGGAGTTGAAGTTTTACAGATCGTAAAAGGGCCATAGTTCCCCACCCCTGAGGTATACCATTAAGATTTATATCAACATGCAACAGAAATACTTTCAGTTTTGCATTTGGGTTATGTTTTAGTGTAATTTTTAAAAATTATGTAGGAAAAATAAAGAACAATATTACATAAGAAAAAAAGCTTACGAAGGAACAAAAACAGACAGGACCAATGTTTACAGACTTTTAGTTCTTGAAAAGGACCAAGTAATATACTGACACAGAATATGCATACTGAAAAGCGGGGGAGGGGAAGCCCTGCACCATTTACTTCCTGATTTAGTATCTCTGTTCTGTCAGGTTATATTCTCTTGATTCTGACAGGAACAGAAGATTCTAACAGCTTCCTAAAAAAGCCAATATATGATGGCATAAAGACCATCCTGTGAATCCACAAACTGAATAGTGAAATAACTTCATTGTGTTGTTTGCATGTTAAGAATAGCATAAGAAGTACAGTTTCGCCAAAAGAGGCCCACACTGTATATTATCTATTTACTAACATGTGGAAACTGCCAGAAAGACAGCTATTTTGGTAACAATGCTTTCCGAAATGCCTCAGAATAAGGCAGGGGGCTGCTCACATGTGGTAAAAGAGATACATTTGTTGAATTTTAAGAGCATAAAAATTGGGCTATATGACATTTGGAGGTGCATTTTTCTAAGTCTCAGGAATGGACTAGTATTATATCGTGTCTATATTTTATATTTATACTTCGGAGAGATGCTGTCTGAAAGTAAAGGAGAATATCCTAAGTGTAGAATTTTGGACATCTGCTGTGTTTTACAAAATACACCCCCCCCACCTCAATAAAAACCCTTAGCATCCAAAGATGTAAATAATACCGTCTGTTGCAAAATCAGCTAAGAACTTTTTTAGTTTAAGTGGCAGTGAACTGAAGATTGTTGGATGAAATCCAGTAATGAACTATTCATGTGGTACGTGCCTCAAAGGAAGCCTGTCTGTTGGCTACACTCTTGAATCTGCCAGAAGAAATTTATGGGAGGAAATTATATAACTAGTGAGAAATACACTCCCAAGTTATGTATACCTGATTGAGCAATCCTGGTTTGGGAAAAATGGTCAAAATAATCAGGTCCCGTTGGATTCCGGAGCAAACCTGCACACTTAAATATCACAACCTATAGAAATAATGGCCAGGCATTTTTTTTTCTCTTACGCAAATGAAGACAGCAGTACTTTAACTCACTTAACAATGGGGGGGGGGGGGAAACTGGCGGAACCCTGCTTAATTAAAATGGTTTTTTTTGAAAAGCTGAATTGTTTTCTCCTCCCTCCAACCAGAATGTTTTTAACCTCCACAGTGCAAGGCAGTGAAGTGATTAAGCATGTGAATCTGTGTGACTTGTGATTTTTTTTTCTTTTTGGTTAACTAATACTCAAACTTCAGTTACATGCAAGACGATTTCAAAACAGCACGTGGTGCATTTAGTCTTGGTAAGTCTCCCTAATCCTATCTTCTGTTGAAAGGGGAGCCTAAGGAGAACAAGGGGAGGTCACTGGCTCCTCCCTATCAATCCTTAGCCTGAAAGATAAGCAAGACAGAATTCTGGCAGGCCAAGCCTTAATCTATTGTTTCCCAGCTGTGCTGCCGGCTGTGGTCACGTGCTGGCAAAAAGTATATTCACCAACACTGATCTGACACAAGGACAGCAAAGGAGGCAGAACAGCAAATGAGGCAGACCGCGAGTCTCCTTTGAAGACAGAACATGCCTGGGTCAACCCTTGCCTTGCTGCCCGCTTCTTTTCCAGCCATTCTTTATTATCCCCTCTGTATCAATCCTTCCCTCTTATTTCAAATTACCCTAAGGCTGTGGAAGAAAAAAAAAAAGGAAGCGAAGCATTTAACCTCCACAAATGCCAACCCCCACCAAAGGCTTACACAAGCACACACAGAAAACTCATTCCCACCCAGACTCAGTACGGTAAACGTCTATAATGGTATTCTGAGGAAACTCCCATCTCATGAAATATTTTTTAGAAATAGAAAACGTTAAGACTCAAAACTGGGCAGAAGGGGGGGGGGCTGCATGAAAGTTAAGACTATTGCAGGTATTATGGGGACCTACACAATTGCTCCGGAAAGTTAAGCCTATTGCAGGCATTATGGGGACCTACACAATTGCTCCAAAACAATCTGAAATCAGCTAACTGAAGCTCTGCCACAATCCCAATGATTTGTTTTCCCAACTGGAAGGAGAAAATCCTCCTTCCTCTTCCTTCCCCTCAACCGCTTACTTCCTTCGGAACATCTCTGCAAAGATACATCCCACACTCCACAAGTCCACGGGAGTAGCATAAGTTGACTGGAGCAGCACTTCTGGAGCACGATACCAAAGGGTGACCACCTGGATGAGAGGAGAATACAAGAAAGCATGAAGATGGGAGAAAAGCCACAGAGGGGAGACTCAAGCTCCATGCTGGAGATGAGGCTAAGTTCCATAAGAAACATTCTGATGCTTTCTATTATTTCCCGGGCTCCCGTCCGTCACAATTCCTCCTCAGTCTGAACTACCCATTTTCCCATTCCTATCAAGACATCCGAGCATCTAGTTTTGTTTGGAAATAATATTGTCAATATTGAATGTAGATCTGCAGCTACCTATTAGGGGCACAGGGCTACTCTCCTTTACACCCACCAAGACCACACAGGTTATGGAATACCCCTTCTCCACTGTCAACAGTAAAAAGAAGCAACAGAGTAATCCCTTCCTATTAGCTGCAAAGATCTCTAGAGGTAGAAATAGCTACCTGCTATTCTCCAGGTGTTATAACCCAGCAGCCCCCAAGCTTTTGGGCACCAGGGATCAGTTCTGCGGAGGGCAGTTTTTCTGGGTCCCGGAAGTGTGTGGTTTTGCATGCACAGGGCCTTTGTTCTCTTGCACAGCCTGGTTCTTGGTGGTCTGCAGCCCAGGAGTTTGGGACCCCTGTTGCAACGTAACAGTCTGGGATTCTAGTAGGTGGAAGTCTATAACATTGGGATAGAATGAGCTGGTTTACTCCTGTCTTCATGAAGGTCCCAACTTAGCTGTGCTAGTGAGAACAGGCCTTGTTTCTTTCTCATAAGATCTGGACAGCGCTCACCAATGGTGTCAGGGCCATCTGGCAGCTGTAGATACGGGCCAGTCCAAAGTCAGCCAGCTTGACTTGACCAGAGCTGGTCACCAGGATATTCTCTGGCTTAAGGTCACGATGAACAATGCAATTCGAATGTAAGAAATCCAAGCCACTCAAGAATTGACGCATCATGTCCTGGAGGTGAGAGGTAGAAGAACATGTGACATCAACAGCTCTGCTTAGGAGTCCTTGTATTCTTACCAATCTGGAGGTCAGCCCAGAATAGAGTACTGGACGTCAATCTAAGTTTGATTTACCTTTATTACTTCTGAGGGTAAGCCAGGAGGTGGTGTTTTTTCCAAATAGGCTTTCAGATCCTGATCTACATGCTCAAAGACCAGAGTCACTTTGGTTTCTCGTTCAGTCCGTGTAGTTGTGCAAACATCCATTAGTCTAAAGAGGAATGAAGGAAGAGACACTCAGCAAATGTTCCACTACTGCCAAGAAAGATGGAGACTGGTAAAATTAAGAGAACATCTTAAATCAAAAGGATTCTTGAATAGAATTTCGCTGATCCTGAATTATGTCCAGGCACATCTAATGTCCTGAATAATGAGACAGGCTGGAAACCTCACAGCTTGCAAGAAATAATACAGATCTCTACATAATAGATTTAATCTATTGAGCTCTTAAGAGTCCAGGCCATCTGCCCCATACGCTTTTTTCTGTCTCACTAGCCTACCAAGATACTTCTATTCCAGTCTCAAGATCCTCCTATTAAAAAAATGCATTGATATACCCCTTCCCCCAATCTCTTCACTCCCATCCCATGTTTATCTCCCATTCTGACTCTCAGTTCACCCAGTTTCTGCTGTGAGTCATCCTTAAGACAAACACTGACCATGTTGTAAATTATCAATAGAGCCAAGGCCTCCTCTCTGCCTTTGTCAACACAAAAGAGAGCCAAGTAGGAAAAAAAGTCTCTGAGCCCCCCCCAGATTCTCCTACACCCAATTTCAGATCTTATTTGCTAAGGGTGATCCTTTATAATCAGCAGTCTTCTCTAATCTGGCTCTCCATATACATTAGATCTGCATTAGATGATGACCAGTCTCCTGTTGCCCAGACACTGCACTGTAAAGGCGATGCTGCATCTTTCGGTGAAAGGTGAAAGATCTAACCAAGTTATAGCCCCTGCCCTTAATTGGCCTGCTCCACACAACAAAGGCAGATGAAAGTGCCCACTGTTATTGGAGCGTGGGCCTGGAAGAAAGAAAGGAGGCGACCAAATAAGTCAAGAACTATAATCGGAGACCAATTATTCTAAAATAGCTCTGACAAATTTAGATCACCCGCTGTACACAAAGTCAGATAGTTTCACTTTAGGCTCAGTCTGATTCAGTGATACAATTAACATGGCTTGTAAATCATGGTTGAAAGTTTAGCATAATTTATAAACCCAGGGAAATTGTGGTTTATTCAATTGACAAGCCATGCCTTAGTTGGCTACCCTCCAAACTCCCATATTCCTAGTGCTATCTACTGCATATACCTGAAGAGGGCTACTACCGTCTCCACAAGTAGTTATGGCAATTATCAATATGCTCAGTCCTCTTTCAGATTGTGATTATCCTAACCGAGCTAGGAAATGCAGCAGCATTGTGCTCTAGATAGACAGCTAAAAGGCCAACCCATACTTATCACACTATCGGCTTAGTCACACATAGATTTTCCTTCCAGTGTTTCTTAGATTGTGTGATCCCACTCTTCAAATCAGCTTTCCCCAACCAGGAACATTTTTTTCTGTGTACAAAGGCCACACTGAGCAAAGACTGTTAAAGCGGTAGTTCCACCTGTTCCAGTCCAATCTAGGCCACCAGTTTCCAGATCTAATCCAAGTCACTTAAAAGAGGCACTGAATGTAGAAAAATGCTCTACCTGAAGACAGCCCCGTTTCCCAATTCTCAAACATTACAAACTAAACTCAAGCAGGAATAAGGCAGACTGCTGAATAAATTCAAAGCACTGAATCCCTCACGTACTCCTTCTATTCAGCCCTTGATGTGAACCAAGTCTGGTCCTGTTTTTATCTCAACTCTATAATCACAACAGAGGTGGAACAAAAAGCCCATTGAAGAAAAGCTTTCCGGTGAATTACACTTTGTTTAGAAAATCAGTTCAGAGTCTGCGTAGAGATAATGGTTTCCGGTCCCCTTGTATTAATTTACTTAAACGATGATTGAGTTAACATAAACTTCTGTTCTTTTGCATACATGGAAGCATTAACTGAACTGTCCAGAGACTGGGTTTTATGACTATATTATTCCATTTAAGCCCAATTACACACACACACACACACACACACACACACACACTGTATGTGTTCATATATATGTTGATTTGATGGCACATTGTATATGAGGATTACTTATCCTCAGATGAAATCGACAAAGGCTTATACCACAGTAATATATTTGCACTATTTGTATTTGCAAAATAACTACTATTATCTCTGCAAAAACACAGAATGTGCAATTTGAGCCATAAGGTAAAGGTTCCCCCGCACATGCGTGCTAGTCGTTTCCGACTCTAGGGGCCGTTGCTCATCTCCATTTCAAAGCCGAAGAGCCAGCGCTTGTCCGAGGACATCTCCATGGTCATGTGGCCAGCATGACTAGACGCCAAAGGCGCACGGAACGCTGTTACCTTCCCACCGTAGTGGTCCCTATTTTTCTACTTGCCTTTTTACGTGCTTTCGAACTGCTAGATTGGCAGAAGCTGGGACGAGTAACAGGCGCTCATATCTTTACATAATTAACTCTCAAAAGGCTGCAGTTCCAGGTTCCCAGTCCTGCACCAACTGCAAATCTATCAACCCTTAAACCCCACCCTGGAAGGCTTGTAGTTACAGATGAGGCCCTCACCTCACAATGTTGGGGTGGTCAAGGTGCTCCAAACGTTTCAGCAGGGCCACCTCTCGGACGGTTGACAGAGGGAGTCCATTCTCACTGTTCTGCACTCGTACATTCTTGAGAGCCACAAATTTGCCACTCTGCAAGTCCCGGGCCTTGAAGACGGTGCCATAAGCTCCAATACCAATTTCAGCCACAGGCTCATATTGTTCTTGCACGCCCATGGCCATCCTGGCAATCCCTTGCTGGAGTCACTGAAGTTCTAAAAATGCAAGGAAGAAGAGAAAGACCGCATTTACTTTTACCTCTTCTTATACCAAACTCCTTGAGTACCCCAAGGCCAATCATTTCGTTTTTTAAACAAAGCAGTTTATTATTCCTCTTTACGTCAGTGTGTGGCCTTCAACTCTCAAGAATTCTGAGCTGGCTGGGAAATTCTGTGAGTCGATGTCCACACATCTTAAAAGTTGCTGAGGTCGACACACACTGCCCAAGATTCCACAGCACCTCCATTCCTTTCTGCCCTGGGCAGTTTCTTTCTGCACTTCACTAGACCAGGGGTAGGCAACCTCGGCTCTTTTATGACTCGTGGACTTCAACTCCCAGAATTCCTGAGCCAGCTGGCTCAGGAATTCTGGGAGTTGAAGTCCATGAGTCATAAAAGAGCCGAGGTTGCCTACCCCTGCACTAGACTATACCCCTCCAAGGGAGCATCCTGATTATTCTGATAACGAAATGGATTATGGAACTCTTTCCATCTGCATTCGAGTGGGTAGTGGATCTGTTTCAGCCGACAGTGCTAGCAGGTTTAGATATAACAAGATGTAAATAATTTGTGATGCTTTTAATATTGAAGCAGGAAGAGGGAATTTCAGCAGGTGCTGTTTTGCTCAATCTTGCATGAAAATTGGCACCTTGGGGGATACCCCCTTCTAACAGCACTGCTAGGGATATCAATCAATAGAAGGAGGAAGACATAACTTGAAAGCCTGAGAGCGCTTATTAGGCTTCCCACATAGGCCCAGATGATTCACAGATACTCACCCATTCAGTCCTTTTATTTGCAGTGGCATGACTGGGGTGTATTCCATTAAATAAGATTACTATTTTGACCGACCCAAGTTGCCATAACTGTGTACTTTTCCACATGCTCACTTGGCAACAGGGGAGAAACAAACCAAAAATCCTAAACTTTATCTACACATCTTCAATAAAGTGGCTACACAGATACTAAGTGAACACCAACGAGCAGTAACAACTTTCTGCATATACCCAGAACTATATAGTACACGTACAGATTGCACTCAACAATTATTCCGAAAGGTTAAAGCAGGCATATAAGCTTAGCTAGGCTTCCCCAATTCCCCCTTGTCCTCCACACAGATCCTGAGTAGGCACATTAAAGCTGTCTAAAAAAACAGCCGCTGTATCATAATCATAATTGGAGGAGGTCACATTCTATGAATGGGGTAAAAAGAGATCAATTACACAGGGCAGATTTCAAGGCACTGCATCATATGTAACTTGCTCAATTTTTAGACAGATCGGTCCTCCTTTATCGCAGGCAGGTAGTAATACAATAAAATCACGCTTACTTTTATCTTTCAAGCAGCCCATTTGCTAGCCAGTATCGACCACTTGCTGTGCCCAAACTCTCCACGGCCATTTCTCTGGGCCACAGATGGCGTTTTGTTGTGTTTTTTTTTTAAACTCTTATCGCAAACAATCTCCACGTGGCCCCGAACAGCACTAGAAAAACTTTTTCCCACACCCACAGCAAAAGCTGCTCAGCAGCAAACGAGGCCCGACATATTTCAGCGTCCTTAAAGGAAGAAAGGGGTGGGGGCGGGGAAGGGCTTCTCGGGGTTTTCAAACAATTAAAACACGCCGCCCGGTTACGGGGCCGGCGGCTCAGAGCCCGCGGGAAAACGTGGAAAAAAACTCAGGTCGTCGGAATGCAAACTCTTGCGAATTAAAAGCTAAGCCCCGCCTCCTTCTCCTCTCCCTCCCCCCCACCACCACCAGCGCTTTGCTCTTGTGCATTTCCTACAGTTACGCCAGGGGTCTTCAAACTTGGCCCTTTTATGACTTGTGGACTTCAACTCCCAGAATTCCTCAGCCAGCAAAGCTGGCTGAGGAATTCTGGGAGTTGAAGTCCACAAATCATAAAAGGGCCAAGTTTGAAGACCCCTGCGTCTTGTGCATTTCCTACAGTTACGCTGTTGCGCTCCGGACTCCGGGCGAGAACAGTTACATTTCAAACAACGCCCTTATTTTATCCCTCGCCTCCCATCCCCGCCTTGAGCCTCCCGATTCCTAACTCACCCCGAACAAAAGCCGAGGGGGGGGGGGCGGCTAGGCTTCCAACATCGCCAAGCCGCTTCCTCTACCGCCTTCCTCCTTTCGCAGCCGCCTTCCAGCACAGAGACGGATCGGAGAAGGGGGGGAAGCGTCCTCCCCGGAGGAGCCTCATTCGCCGGGTAGTACGAAACTGCAAGACGTGATTAAAAAAAAAAAAACCCAACAGTGTTTGCAAACATTTAAACCCCCCCCCCAAAAAAACCCACCCCCCTCTTAACCCACCCACCCACCCACCCACCCCCTCCCTCCCTCGGCGATCCAAAGACCTCGCTCGCTTCCCGCCGTCCCCAACGATGCCCCCCGCCCTCTCCCCTCTGACTCACTGCCGGCGCCAAAGCTGCTTTGGCGGGATTAAGGCATTCCCCGCTCTTGCGAGCCACGCGGAAGAAGCTTCCCCCTCCCCCTTCCTTTCCCTCCCTCCCTCCCTCCCTCCCTCCGTTCGGAAGAAGCAGGGCCCGAACTCACCCCGGCGAGGAGCCGCGACGGGGGCTGCTCCGGCTCAGCGGCGTTCAAAGTAGCAGGCTGGGTGGGTGGGGGGGGGAGGAAGGCGGGGTTGGAAGACCCGGCGAAACCAGAGAGGCGCTACAGCCAGAGTGGCTACCAGAAGGAAGTGGGGTCTCCATAGTTACCAGTCTAAGCTTAGCCTCCCCTCCCCCCCCTCTCCTTCAGAGGTATATGTGCGTGGGGGGGAGGGGGAGGGGGAGGGGGGGAGGGAAAGGCGCTTACTTCCTCTTTGCTGCGGAGATGCTGGAAGGGGCCAGGTGTCTTCCTCCTCTGTTTAAAGGACAAAATGTTGCCATGCACGTATTTGCAGGGAGAGAATGAAAGCGTGAGAGAGAGAGAGAAAGAGCTCACGTTGGCCTTGGACAGCTTTTAACCCTCAAGGGACGTCAGGGCTCCAGTGCCTTTTATTTATTTATTTATTATTTATTTATTTATTTATTTATTTATTTATTTATTTATTTATTTTCTAGACCGCCCTTCTCCCGAAGGACTCAGGGCGGTGTACAGGGCAATAAAAATACAATAAAAATACAATATACAAAAGTTAAAAATAAAATTAAATAAACTAGCCCATTACAATAAATAATTAAAAAATTACTAAATAAAATACCCCAAACCTATTAGACCAGGCCGGCTTGTTCAAATAGGTAAGTTATCATTGACTTTAAGCGCGAGTTACATACAGCAAAGGCAGACTTTCTTAACTCCTACGGCCCACGCTTGCCATTTTTCTTTTTTTTTTTCTTTTCTTTTTGCTCCAATCTGAGATTTGGATTTCATCTTTGGTGCTTATTTCCCCCCCTCCCACCCACCCCCACCCCGGTCCGTGTTTCCAGGCGTGTGGAAATTATGGGATCTGAAATCCAGCACACATTCAGAGGGGGCCAGAAGTGAGCCCATGTAAAATACAAGTAGTCCTCAAGTTGCAACCACGATTGAGCCCAACGTATATGTTGTTGCTAAGGGAGACATTGGTTAAAGTGAGCTTTGGCCCATTTTACCACGTTTCTTGAGAGAATGAATCCCTGCGGTTCTCTAAATTAGTAGCACGGTGGTTTAAGTGAATCTGGCTTCTCCATGGACTTGGCTTGTCAGAAGGGTCCCCAAAGAGGATCACGTGATACTAACCTGGATGCTAACCATCTTAAATGGGAGTCGGTCGTCAAGCATCCAGATGTAAATCGTGACTATGGAGATGCAACGGTCGTAAGTGTGAAAAATGGGTCATAAGTCACTTTTTTCAGTGCACTGTAACTTTGAACGGTCACTGAATTAACTGTTGTAAGTCAAGGACTACCTGTATATGGTAAAGGGAGCATTTTCTTGAATCCAAAATAATTTCTGGTGATTATATGGGTTCAAGGTGTTAGTGATGACTTACAAAGCCCTACATGGCATGGGTCCGGATTACCTACGGCAACACCTGCGGCCAGCGTCAACTTCCCTCCGTCCAGTGCGCTCCCACAGAGAGGGCCTCCTCAGGGTGCCGCCGATCAAAGAATGCCGATTGGTGACCCCCAGGGGGAGAGCGTTCTCTGTGGGCGCGCCAGACCTTTGGAACCGCTTACCAGCTGAGCTCCGGATGGCCCCCGACCTTCGCTCCTTCCGGCGCGATCTCAAAACTTTCTTTTTCGAACAAGCTGGCCTGGTCTGACGGGATGGGGTTGGGTTTTATAACAGTTTCAATTTTAACATGTATTAATTTTATGGGCATAATGGTTTAATGGCTTTTTAATTTTTGTATTCTATTTTTAATTGTGTATTGCCCTGTTCACCGCCCTGAGTCCTTTGGGAGAAGGGCGGTATACAAATTAAATTATTAAATTAATTAAATTAAATATACCCATGTTATCTTGGCAAAACTGGTTTGCTATTGTTGCCTTTGGTTGTTTTCTTTTTTTTTTTTAATTTTCAGATTAGGCTACAGCCCTGGAATATCTTGGTGGTTTCTTTCAAATTTTAATCAGATTCTAGATAAGGCTACTTAAGTTTTCGTTCAGTCTTTCCATCTGAGTGGACAGTGAAAGTTGAATCTCAATTCCCCCTACAATTGCTTTCAGT
Source organism: Vipera berus (assembly GCF_964194415.1). Taxonomy (NCBI): domain Eukaryota; kingdom Metazoa; phylum Chordata; class Lepidosauria; order Squamata; family Viperidae; genus Vipera; species Vipera berus. Next base: position 137,184,624 of record NC_138203.1, on the reverse strand, counting down.
TACCTTGCCACATAACATCAATATTTGGGGAAACCAATGTACGGATCTTCCCAATCTGCTCACAAAGCACCATTGTGGATCTTGGAGAGCCACTGCAAAAATTTCCAGTGGTTTCCCACAGTGGTTATAGCGAAGAGAGGCTTTTGCAGAACTTCTACTGTAGCTCCTCCTGTGTCAGGATCAAAATGCAAATACCAAAATACAAGGAAATGATGCATTTCAAATCCATAAAAAAAACCTACTAAATTAGAGGGAAATAATAGTGAAGTTAAGAAGTCCCTAAAGGAAGGACTTGCTAAAGCCACAGTTAACACAGGCAGATTTGGGATAACAAGACTGTTCCTTGAGTCTGGTCTCAAATGGGAATGAGTCAGTGGATGGAACTCAATGCCTCTGCCTCTTCAGGCCTTACTCAGCTGAAAATGTGACCATGAATATAAGGTTGTTTTTCTCCGTAGGAAGACAACCCCCCAGAGAAGGAAATATTAAAAGGGCAGAAAAATATATTTCCTCAAAGGATCTTAAAGAGGCAGAAAAGCATGCCCAGTTTTTCTTAATAGTCCCAAGTCTGCCTCCCCCATTGAAACTTAACATTAAGAAAACCAAGATCATGGCATCCAGCCCTCTCAATTCCTGGCAAATAGATGGGGAAGAAATAGAGGTAATGACAGATTTTATTTTCCTGGGCTCCAAGATCACTACAGATGGGGACTGCAGCCAAGAAATTAAAAGAGGCTTGCTCCTCGGGAGGAAAGCCATGGCAAATCTAGACAGCACACTAAAGAGCAGAGACATCACCCTGCCAACAAAAGTGCGTATAGTCAAGGCTATGGTCTTCCCAGTTGCAATGTATGGCAGTGAAAGTTGGACCATAAGAAAGGCCGAGCGCCAAAGAATTGAGGCCTTTGAACTCTGGTGCTGGAGAAGACTCCTGCGAGTCCCTTGGACTGCAAGGCGATCAAACCGGTCAGTCCTAGAGGAGATCAACCCTGACTGCTCTTTAGAAGGCCAGATCCTGAAGCTAAAACTCAAATACTTTGGCCACCTAATGAGAAGGAAGGACTCACTGGAGAAGAGCCTAATGCTGGGAAAGATTGAGGGCACTAGAAGAAGGGGACGACAAAGAATGAGGTGGCTGGATGGAGTCACTGAAGCAGTAGGCGTGAGCCTTAATGGACTCCAGAAGATGGTAGAGGACAGGAAGGCCTGGAGGACTTTGCAGCTAACAACAACTGCCTCCCCCAAGCAGAAACCAGCTCTATAGAAATGCAGATATAAATCCAGGAAGGTTGGAGCTAGAAGATTAAGAAGACAAAGACACCTAAAATCTACATACCCCACCCAAAGTCTAAGACTGGACATAATAGGATTAACTCACAGATGCCAAAGGGACCCAGGTCAAAATACATGACATAGGAAATACAAAGCCTCAAAACAGGAACAGGAAACAAGTCCAAACAAAAGGCTCCAGAGGGTATAAAAACCCACTCCTATATATGCACAGACCTTTTTTTTCTTTTCTGCCAGAGCCATCTTTCGGTCTGGTTCTCCTCTTCAATAAACTGCAACCTTCTTTCTAAAGCAGTCGCCATGTTTATTCCCACCTTGGACTGAACCACGATGAAGACTTTTCTTCCAACACCTCTTGTCTCAATTTACTTTTGAAAGTGTCCCTCTAAGGTAATGTGTCTTAGTTAAAAGATATAATTCTTATTTCTACTGAAGGAAACATTTAAATCCTTCAATCATATTAAATAAAAGTTTCTCTTTATTGTATATATTACAAGAATTACAAGACTATAAAAGACTGTTCCTCCATCTCCATGAAGGTAAAAACTGTTACATTTGATGCCCAGCAGGAGCATAATTAGTAAGACAACTTGATAATACTATAATTAAATCATTCCAAGCTTAACGAGCTAGGACCTGACTCAATCATACAACAATTTACTCATAATAGGAATGCTTTCACTGTTTCATGCACATTTGAAGTGCTTACTTAAGCAGAATTTTAAGGGAAAGTTCCAGAATCAAGACAGATAAGGTCCTACCGTCAAATCTGAAAGCTTTTTAAACACAATGTGAGTTATTTTAATTAAGTCCATATATCAGATTTCATTCCTTTTTCTTTTGGGAAAAAAGACATTCAGCGAACTATTTGTATAGAACAGGATTAATCATTTTGTTCTTTAAATGCCTAGATTTCAGAGGTAGACAATGCCTCTTTAAAATCTTTCAATAGACCTGAAAGGGGAGGAATAGCTAATTGGGACCAAGAGAAGAGCTGAGATAGTTGATAGGTTAGACCTGTGGAATGTGAATTGCTTCCTAGATGCTTGCTTAGAAAGGAGTTGCACATTATATGCCGTGGAAGAAAGCATTAAGGTTATTTTGATTGTGACAAATCATAGAATATATGGTGGGGGTGTTGGGTAGGCTGTTGCAGGAGAAGACTAACAATCTATTGCTGGTCTCCACCTCTGGCCCAGATATCCCACTGCTGGGTCAAAGAGATACTTGCTGGAGACCCCGGCCTCAAGTCTTCATAGGGAACACCAGGTATGTGCAACATGACTGCATTGATCCATAATTTGAGCATGGATGAGCAAACAGTATGTGTTTAGGTGAATTCATCACCTTTATATGAAATTCCAATGTACCGGTATTTTATAAAACATCTTCTCTGTTGGACAACCCTAACTATAAACTCAACAGTTCCAATGATTAGATTTATGTTTTTTCCCCTGAAGGAAGTAAAATATTTTTTACGCATACACACCTTTTTTACAATTGCTGCTCTGCTTACATTTCCAGATACAATTTGAAGTGTTGGCTTTAACCCATAGTACTGTATAAAGTCCAATATATGATTTGGCAGTAGGACACATAGAAGACAAGTCTTGCTTGTCCAGAAACAGCTCACTCATTTCGTCCAGTGCAGACTTGACGGACATCTTTTAATGGTCCCCCAGTTAGGTGAGCTGAAAGGGGCCTGGGCCTTGTGGGCGATGTTTTGTCACTTGCAGCCTCCAATTCCCCCCCCCCCCTGGAAATTAGTCTTTCACTCTCACTGCTGGCCTTCTGGAAATTATTAAAGACACAGCTGTTATGGAGGTTCTTTGGGGAGGGAATGGCCACTATTGTGCCCGCTGTATTACGGCAGATTTCAGCTTTCATTGGTGTTTAGGTTTTTATTATGTTTTTTATGCTTTTCATGATGTGAATTGCTGGGAGATGTTTTCTAAGTCCATCAGTATGTAAACAAAATGATAGCTAGTTATATATAGTTAACCAGTCTGCCAGCCAGCTAGAGAGAGTGACGGTACAATTTGCTGCCAGCAGCTATGGGCATGGCAGCCAATATAGGTGCTATTAAAGAGACACTGGACAAGTTCACGAAGAATCAGGCTATCAATGGCTACTGCTATTGATTGTTGTTTACTACCTCCTTAATTATAGACAGCATTCTTTATATCCTGGTTGCTGGAAAACTACAACAGAAGGGAGGAAGCACCCTCCAGTCAAAATATTGGACTCGATGGATGCATGGTTTGATCCAGCAGACCTTTCCTTAAGTAGCTATCTCAACACGTTTCTTATTTGTTTTTCCATTGTAGAAGGATCTGCAGTTTTTATGCTTTTAAAGCAACGTCTTCCATCCGCTTCCCTTTCCTTGCACTGAGGCATTTTGCATCAGTTCCACACTTTCACCAAAACCTTCTCTTGCCTCCGCACAGCTTTTTACTTTTCCTGAGGAAGCACTTTGTAAACTCACTCTGTACTACGTTTATTCCTAATGAATATTTTACTGTCTGAGGTTTTGCTTTTAAAAAATACTGCTAGGGATTCCCCATCCCCTCCTCTTTTTTTAGATTCATAAACGTGTGATAAAATAGTGAGTTTAGGGTTTTTTCTGTTTTGCTTTGGAAATTTTGTAATAATTGTCCCAGATCCCGGCTGTACCTGTCTAGGTTTGATGTGCTTTGGAATAATGTCGCTAACCGTTTATGCGACTTGGTAGTGTTTGTGAATATCATGTACAGCAGGGCTTTTATTTTATTTATTTTATTTTATTGAATTTGTATACCGCCCTATTCCCGTAGGACTCAGGGCGGTTTACAGGGCAGTTAAAACCATGAAATACAAAAAATTAAAATCAATTAAAACAATTAAATTAAATTCAAGCCCCAAGAGTAAATCTAAAACCCAGTTAAATTAACAACCCCACAGTCTGGACCAAACAGATCAAAGAGCCAAGTTTTCAGGTCCCGGCGAAATGAGCGAAGGTTGGGGGCAGTCCTTTTTTCAATCTTTTCACCCATTGTACCATTTTTAGAATATGGCAACATCTGAGTACCACCAGTCGCTTAGCAAGGTGTCAAAAACTTGATGACCAAAAAAAAGGGAAAAGTGATGAAGTACAGGTAGTCCTTGACTTACAACAGTTCGCTTAGTGACTGTTCGAATCGAAGTTACAATGGCATTGAAAAAAGTGCCCCCCCAAGCCACAGCTGAGCAAGACAGCTGCCTGCCTGCCCGCCCGGCGGCGCTCTTCCTCCTGTTCGAGGTTTACATTGTTGTGAGCATTTCTGTTGAGGATTGGCAGCCGGGATGGGGTGGGGGGTGTTTGGTTTTTATTCCCCCCCTCTGCTGGGTGGTTGCAGCAGGTTTTGGTCACTTCACATGACCCTGGGACACTGACCGTCATAAATATGAATCAGTTGCCAAGCATCTGAATGTAAATCACAAGACCCTGGGGATGCTGCAACATTCCAGCTGATCGGCAATTCTTCTGGGCTCAGCAGAAGCACCAGGGTCAGTGCCGAGCTCTAGCTGGATCCTGGCGCTTCCACTGAGCACTGACAGCCCCAAAGAAGCACCGATCAGCTGGAAAGCAGCACTGATCCTGGTGCTTCCGCTGAGCCCTAACAGCCCTGAAGCTCCAACCATCTCTCGCTCAGGCTTGTGCGGTGCTGCCACCCATTCAGCTCATTCCCCTCCCCCCGCTACCACTTTTCTAGGATGGTCACGTACCACCTGCCAGCTGCCAATGTACCACAGGTGGTACCCGTACCACTGGTTGAAAAGCCCTGCTGTACAGTATTACATTATTGTATGTGCAGTATTAACTATATAGCCTAAACAAAGTTGGCGGCACAGTATTCACTTGCATGTACCTTGCATCTTTTAACACGCCAGCATCCCAAATTACTTTTAGGTTTTTCACTGCTCAGCCTAAGTCTCCTTTGTGTTCTGAGTCTCTTTTGTGCCTCTCTGCAAAAGCATCCAGTCTGCTTCCTATTTGTGCACATTTGGCTGGCAGAGAGGAAGGGAGAACCAATTTATTCTTTGCTGGTCCTTGATAAGAAAAGGTTGTCCAACCAGCCTGAATATGTTATGCCTCTTCAATAAGTATAGGAAGAGCCCTGCTAGATCACTTCAAAATCCACGTAGTCCAACATTTGGTGTCACCCAGTGGCTGACCAGATGCCTCTGGAAACCATCAAGCGGGATTATGAAGGAGGCCTTCTCCCTCCAGGGTTTCTCCCCTAAAAGCAACACAGCGATCAAGATGGGCAGCCAATGATAATTCTTCCCTGGTCCCCCTTTAAAGTCTCCCATCACAGAGCACAGAATTGGAAGAGACCCCAGCGTAGCCTTACTTATTATTTCCTAGCAATACTTTTAAGAACAAATTCCTCATCTTGTATGGTCCTTTTGGGTTGGATGTAGGAAAAATTTATTAAGGGGGAAGATGAAATACCTAAGACTCAGCAATACCCAGACGACATTCGTGACCGCCCTAATCAACTGTCTGAATGTAAAACAGTGCACTAACTCATAATGTGATTGGTAAAAAGTAGTTTTTGGATTAATGTGATAAGTTGCAACGTGCAACTGAGATAAATTCAATAAACCAGGGCTTAAAATGTTTTTGATGTGATGCAAAGTGTGATTCCCAATCACTGAGCAGTTGAACTGGGGAGATGCCGTTTTAAATTTGCTACAGTACCTAGCAGCCATCTTACATATCTGGAGTCATGATTTTTCCTAGCCACTCACCAAACAATGGAAAATGGAGTGTCCACTATTCCTAGATTATCCTTTTCCAGGGGCACCTTCTATATACCAACACTGTAATCCAAGAAGCCAGAAAGGCAAAGCTTCTCCAACCAGAAAAATATAGCTACTATCAGGATAGTTTTGGTCTGCTGCTTTTTTGTTCCGTCTGGCTGGATTTGGAAGGAATCTATTGTCATTCTCTTCCAATAGTACCAGTGGGATTAATATTATACTTTATGGATTTTTATGTTCCCTATGCAGGAATTCAGTGTAATTATCTGAAAGAAAGATAATTCTGAATATTAAACCCGCTTCCAATTTTCCCATTTTAAAGGTAAATTGAAAATTGAGGGAGGGAGGGAGGGAAGTAATCTTTTTTCCAGATCAGTGTATAGCTAGTCCTTGACTTACAACCACAATTGAGCCCAAAATTTTCTGATGCTGAGACACTTGTTAAATGAGTTTTGTCCCATTTTACGACCTTGCCTCAATTGTTAAGTGAATCTCTGCAGTTAAGTTAGTAACTCGGTTGTTAAGTGAATCTGGCTTCCGCATTGACGTTGCTTGTTAGAAGGTTGCAAAAAGGGATCACGTGAAACCCGAGCTATCATAAATATGACCCCGTTGCCAAGCATCTGAATTTTGATCACGTGACCAAGAGGATGCTGCAATAGTCACAAGTGTGAAAACAGTAATAAGTCACTTTTTCCAGTGCCATTGTAACTTTGAACTCTCTGCTGTAGTCACTAAACAAACTCTTGTAAGTTGAGGGCTCCCTGTAATATACGCAAGGGTTCTTAGTGCTTTCCTTCTCCAAAATTTGAATTAAAGGCAGGCTGTCCAAAAAAATATGTGAGGTTAATTCAGCCATAGTATGTTTACTCTGACTGACCATAGTTCTTGAGGGGGAGGCATGCGTTTTTCTCATAATGTGTTAGCTGATCATTAAGTCGCCTAGAATGCCATATTCTTCCAAGCAAATGCTTTGCCACTCAGCTAGTCTCTCCGTAGGGAAGGTGCTTATAGTTCCTCTCTAGCCGGCCTGACAAGGGATTTTGAAAATTAGCAGGGCTGGGGTTGAACTGGCTTTGGCTCAACACTAGGACGACAGAATGACTCTGGGGTTTATATTTCTTCAGCATCTGGCAGAATTGGACACAGTATTCCAGCTACAATCTGATCAGTCATCATAAAGTTTGCCTTGTTTGCTGCATTATATCTCTGCTGTCGTCACCAGTTTGCACTGGTTGTTTTGGCAGCTGTAATTTGTAATCTGTGGTTTACCAGGATGCCCAGATCCTTCTCATAGTAGTACTGCTCAGCAGGTACTTGTATCTTGCACCTATCTTTCCTACATAAATGTAGAACCATACATTTATGGTTCTATACATACATACATACATACATACATACATACATACATAGCCTACAAATATTGAACTGCATATTGTTGGATACCATTCCAAGTCTTTTGAGGTGTTAGTAACTCCTCTTCCCCAGCCTTGTGTTGTCTGCAATATTGATGAGCGTTTCCTCCATTTCTTTATGACTAAGGAGGTGTCTTAAGTCATTTTCAAAAATATTCAAACACAATGGGCCCAGGACAGAGCCCCTTAGACCAGAGGTCCCCAACCTTTTGGGCACCAGGGACCGGTTACTTTGTGCTATTTACACTCTGCCCATCGTGGCAAAGAAGTGTTCTTTCACATTTTATTTCTTTTTAACTGAATTTCTCCCATTCTTTGCTTCATGCTTTATCTTACTGTTGCCTGTATAAATATGTTTGAATATACTATAAATAAATATACAAAGGAAAAAGGCCATAGATACAAGTATACTTGACCTAAAGAATTACCAAATACACGTCTCTCTCCATTTTATAAAATTTGTATCTACAAACCCAGTCAATTGTCTCTCCGTTCCTCCACATTTTATTAGGACACTATATCTGTGGCCCTTTCCTTTCTTGCCTCTACTGAATTTTTTTTCCTTTAAAAAGTCAAATAGTTAAATTTTAATAGGTAAAGGAAAGGTAAAGAGTTCCTGTGGATTTTACTTCGCTAGTAATTGCCAGCCGTATGGGGTGGTGTTCACCTCCATTTCAAAGCCATTGAGCCAGCACTGTCCAAAGACATTTCCGCAGTCTTGTGGCCAGCATGGTGTCATGGAACACTGTTACCTTCTCACCCATGGGGTACCTATTTTATCTACTTGCATTTGCCTGCTTTCAAACTGCTAGGTTGGCAGGATCTAGGGCCATGGTGGACACACGCGCCATCATCCCAGTCCTAGGCCTTCAGCTGGGTTTTATAAAACCTTTTTGCTTTAGGCCTCCGCCTAATGCTGCTGAGATTTATGCAGGCTGTTTTGACTTCTTGTCACTCTGCGCTTTGCATAATATAACAGAGTAGCAGAGTTGAAAGGGACCTTGGAGGTCTTCCAGTCCAACCCTTTGCTCAAGCAGGAGACCCTATACCCGTGGTGGCAAACTTATGGCATGCGTGCCACAGGTGGCATGCAGAGCCCTCTCTGTGGGCATGCGCACCGTCGCCCCAGTCCTAGGCCTTCATCTGGGTTTTATAAAACCTTTTCGCTTTAGGCCTCCACCGCCGTGTGCAAAAAAAAAAAAGGTTCAATCAATCAATAAATTTCAACTTCTTGCGGGGAAAAAAAAAGATCTCGCAAAGTTGTTATTGGCTGATTGAATTTTTTAGTCCCACCCAGTCGGCCATAACCACCGCAGCCACACCCACCCAATGGCCCACGCCCACCCAATGGCCACACCCACCCGGCACCCAATGATACATAAGTAGGTTTTGGGTTGCAGTTTGGGCACTCAGTCTCTAAAAGGTTTGCCATCACTGCACTAGGGTGGAATGGGAGCTCACCCTGTTGTGTGGTGCTTGGATCTCGAACCTGGGCTGGCGGCTTTCCAGATGACAAGGCCCAGCTTCTTAACTGCTGAGCCACTGTGCCGCCCAAACCTTAACAGAGCTGTCTAATGATGCGATTGGTAGAGGACAGGAAGGCCTGGAGGAACGTTGTCCATGGGGTCGCGATGGGTCGGACACGACTTCGCAACTAACAACAACAATAATACCATACATTAGTTTTCCAATGCAAACGGTTTCAGTGTGAACAGCACTTCTGAATCCAAAATAAAAGTGATTCAGAAACAGCTAATATTTTGAATTATTTCAAATATGAATATTTGAAAAGGTCTACCTTCTGGTTTGTGTTAATGATATCCATTAGGGAAAAGGCCCCGAGGAGAGGGTTTTTCTTCAAGTTCCCTAGCAAAAATGAGGTTTCGGTTTCCTAACTTTTTGAGAATTTTGTTTTGATGACCACCGTGTCACTCAGTCTCAGGAGGAGGCAGGAGTCTTCATAGCACGATCTGTTCATCCTGGGTGGCTGGTCTTGCTCCAGATTTTCAACCAATACACCTGCTAACGGGGGTGGCTTACCAGTTTGTGCATCTGCTTTGAGGTCCCCAACAAAAGCTGAAATTATGGTGGGCCTGACTCAGCATGGCATGCTTGTGTGGGAGACAAACTCAGCTCTGCCAAGGTTCTGGGAATGGGCTTTAGTCCCAGCGAAGGCAGGAGGGAGGTGACTGTGGTAGAAACGAGTCTTCAGAACAAATATTTTCTTTCCGAATAATTTTGCCAGTCTTGAATTTTGAAACATTTTGATATGTAGATCTTATGGCTGCCCCCCTTCTTCTCAAGGAAATGTTTACTGGAAAAATTGTCACTTGATTGATAGTATGCTGACAGCCATTCTGCAAAGTATTTCTTCATTTATTTATTTTTTGCAGCAATAAAGATGAGACAATTGATAACAAAGTTAGGGCAACAGAAAGGCATGGTGTAAAAAAAACAACAACCCCTGTTACTAGGTTTAGAGCTGACAGGTGGATAGAATAATACACAAGAGTGTGACACAATGTGATTCATTTTTGTACATCAATAATTACATTGGTCTATTGGTAAGATTCGATTAAGCCTATCTTGCTGTTTAAAAAAAGATAGAATTCTATCCCCAATTAATGTGCCAGCTGTAGATGAATTTGGCATCATATGACTATTTATGAATTGTTGGCAAGGTTGTATTTTTGTCTATATTTTTCAGCATTTCTTATGCAGATTCATATTTGTCTTGGTTTTACTAATCAAGGGTAAAGGAACAAAAGAAATATGTAAGACTTAGAAACCTTTAACTGGATTTCAAATCTTACTAGTCTTTCTAGATCTTATTAACTTCCTTATTTCTAAGAATATGGCCCATCATATGCTTTCAAAAAGATTTCTACAACTATAGCTCTAGTCTAGGGACTTTTTTAAAAAAATGAAGATTTACTGAATGCTGAAAACAATATTAACATTCTTTGTTATGATTTACTACGATTCTGGAGAATCTATCTTGCAAATCTCCACTTTTAAGAGATGCAGCAGTATTTGTCTGCTTGTTTCTGTCACATCTTCAAAAAAGGGGAAAAAATGGATCCAGGAAACTACAGACCTATCAGCCTGATCTCAATACCTGGGAAAATTCTGGAAAAGATAATCAAGCAAAGAATCAGTGAATACCCAGAGGCAAACAAAGCCATTACCAAAAGCCAACATGGGTTTGTCAAAAACAGATCATGCCAGACAAATCTTATTGCATTCTTTGACCAAGTGACAAATTTAGTGGACCAGAGGAATGCTGTGGATATAATTTACTTGGACTTCAGTAAGGCATTTGATAAAGTAGACCACAACCTACTACTTGATAAGATATGAAAATGTGGGTTAGACAGCATCACCAACGTATGGATTTGTAGCTGGCTAACCGGCCCTACTCAGTGTGTGGTCCTCAATGGAACCGCATCTACATGGAGGGAAGTGTGTAGTGGGGTGCCCCAGGGCTCTGTTCTAGGCTCAGTGCTCTTAAACATCTTCATCAATGATTTGGATAAGGGGATAGATGGGAAACTCATCAAATTTGCAGATGACACCAAGCTGGCAGGAGTAGCCAACACTCCAGAAGACAGGCTTAAGATGCAGGAAGATCTGGACAGACTTGAACACTGGGCGCTATCTAACAAAATGAAATTCAGTGGTGAAAAAAGTTAGGTTCTACATTGAGGCAAGAAAAGCCAAGTGCACAGGTACAGTATAGGTGGTGCCTTGCTCAATAGTAGTAACTGTGAGGGATCTTGGAGTCCTAGTGGACAATCACTTCAATATGAGCCAGCAGTGTGCTGCAGCTGCCAAAAAAGCCAACACAGTGCTAGGCTGCATTAACAGAGGGATAGAATCAAGCTCATGTGAAGTATTAATACTTTACACTATCTTGGTAAGGCCACACTTGGAAAAAAGATGTTGAGACTCTAGAAAGAGTACAGAGAAGAAGAACAAAGATGATTAGAAGACTGGAGGCTAAAACATAAAGAACAGCTGCTGGAATTGGGTATGTGTAGTTTAATGAAGAGAAGGATGGTGGGTGACATGATAGAAGTGTTCCAATATCTCAGGGGTTGCCACAAAGAAGAGGGAGTCAAGCTATTCTCCAAAGCACCTGAAGGCAGGACAAGAAGCAACGGATGGAAACCAACAGAAGACAGAAGCAACCTAGAACTCAGGAGAAACTTCCTGACAGAACAATTAACCAGTGGAACAACCTGCCTCCAGAAGCTGTGACTGCTCCAACACTGGAGGTTTTTAAGCCTGTCTGAAATGGTATAGGGTTTCCTGCCTGAGCAGGGGGTTGAACTAGATGACCTCCAAGGCCCCTTCCCCGTCTGGGGATTATGGGAGTTATCATTCAAAATAATTGGCACCAGGATGAAGGAAGGCGATACTGAAAATAAACAGGTATGTAGCCCTCCTTTGAGTTCATGATCTTACCAAGAGTTAGTGGTGTGCAGGTTGGCCACAGAAATTGTTAAGTAAATAAATATTGCACCTGAGCTTTAATCTTTCAGATGAAGAGCGTCTTTGCCAAATGCATGATCTGATAGCACAAAGTTCAGAACCGTTCAAGGCATCCTAGTAGTGAAGTCAGAGGGGGTTAACTATTCCCATTGAAGCCCTTTGTTACAAAGCAGGCTGACATATTCAAGCTGGAGGTAAGTAACAGCTTTCCCAGGCCACTGAAAAAAGATGTGACAGAACCATCCTTGCCTATGATGTAGTGCAGAGTTATGCTTTTGTTATTATGTGGAGTACGGAATTGGGATTTTTTTTTAAAAAAACCCAGAAACATGGGACAAACACTTGTCCAAAGTTAATAAAGGTAAAGGTAAAGGTTCCCCTGCACATGCGTGCTAGTCGTTTCCGACTCTAGGGGCCAGTGCTCCTCTCCGTTTCAAAGCCGAAGAGCCAGCGCTTGTCCGAGGACGTCTCCGTGGTCATGTGGCCGGCATGACTGGACGCCAAAGGCGCATGGAACGCTTTTACCTTCCCACCGTAGTGGTCCCTATTTTTCTACTTGCATTTTTACGTGCTTTCGAACTGCTAGGTTGGCAGAAGCTGGGACGAGTAACAGGCGCTCACTCTGTTACGCGGCACTCGGGATTCAACCCGCCAAACTGCCGACCTTCTGATCGACAAGCTCAGCGTCCTAACCCACTGAGCCACCGCGTCCCTTCCAAAGTTAATAGTGTCCGCTAAAAAGCCAAAAGGGCACACACCAGCAGTAACTGGTTTTATTGTACAATGTTCTTCTAAACAATCTCCTGTCTCCTGGTATTGCCGTTGCTACTGATTGATTTCTACTTTGCCCATTGAGTGAAGTTATTTCTTTACTTTGCTTCTTTCATCTCCTGTCTTTTCTCTGGCAGCTCAAGATACTACAGTATATGCATGAGAATCTTTTCTACTGTGATTTCCCACAGCAACAATCTGCCCAGCTGAGGTTGGGCTGAGGGACAGCCCTTGACTCAAAGTCACGCCATGAACTCCATAATGAAATGGGGAATTTGAATCTGGATTCCACCCCAGTCCCCATTAAACTTTCTTGGAGTGAGATAATCTCCAGAAGAGAGTCCCTCAATTGAATTCAGACTTTCCTTTGGATTGTTGATAGCTGCCACCGACTTCACTGCTTTGCTTCCTTGGTTAAAAACCCAACAGGTTGAGCTTTTCCCCTTTCCTTTCACTGCCCTGATTCATTCCTATGGGTGAGGTAGCTTATAGAGGCCAAGCTATACATTATATAATTGGAACACTCAATATTTTCTCTTTTTTTTTTAAAATCAATAGCTACAAGGGTCTGTCAATTGTATTAAATCAGCAGCGGTGTGGTGTGGGGGAATGGTTCGGAGCCATTTTTCTGCTCAGTATTTGCTTCTCCCACCTGGGTCCTTGTTCCTAGCAGGGGAGAAAAGTATGTTTTCCTGTGGGCTAATGAGATTAAGAGAGTTTTCTCCCTGTGTGAAGGATTTTGTTCTGAGAAACCTATCAAGAAAAGAAAAAACCCTCAATCTCCTTTCTTCCTTATTCAACTCTGATCCAATTGGCAAGTTGCCCCACTTCATTTTATAAAAAAAAAAATAATTAAAAAAACAAACAGCCAGACAATCCATTATGCATCCTCATATAATATAAAATAATTTGATCCCAAGTGTCAACCAGACCTATTATTAATATAATATCAGACTTCAGGGCCAATACTAAAGCACAGGATGGAACTATGTCTATCCTTTTGAAACAACCATAATCATTTGTCTCTTTCAGGAAGAGAAGATTTCATTATCACTGTTGCTCTTTGATGTCTAGGAGAGAGTCTGACTGTTCACTTAAAATCAGCCCAAATAGCTGCATCCTTTTTTTTTTAAAACTGATATAGAAGTTGGTGTTAAACCTTAAGAGCCTTTTAACCAGTCCTCCCACCCACCCCAAATATAGTTTACCAGTTATGAATTCCAATCTTTTAGTGGCTTTAGAACTTTTTTTTAATTAGATAAAAATCAAAGGAAGGAAATTGATTGATTCCTGTATGGGCACCCACAGACTGGTGAGTTTTACTTGGCTAGACAGGTCAACCATTGTCTTTATGTGCACTTTATCACCATGGAGTAACAAATGGGGATGTTATAGCCCTGTGCTATAATAATAGCTCTGTGCCATCATCCTTTAGCACAGCCTTCCCCGTTGGGTATCTATAGATTTCCCATTCTGTAGTGATCATCATTCTGGAGAAAATTGTTATACTAGCATGAATTATCCTGTGATGTCTGGGCTCTTTCCTCAATTTCATAGGCATATATAAATGTCAGGTTGAACAGATCACTACAGGTAGTCTGTGACTTACAGCAATTCAGTTAGTTAACATTCAGAGTTATAAAAAAGTGACCTATGACACTTTTTCACAATTACAACCATTGCAGCATCCCTATGGTCACTTGGCAACTGACTCATATTTATGATGGTTGCAGTGTCCCAGGGTCATGTGGTCACCTTTTGCAACCGTGGCTGCAGTGTCCCAGGGTCACGTGGTCACCTTTTGCAACCTTCTGGCAAGCAAAGTCAATGGGGAAGCCAGACTCACTTAACAGCCATGTTACTAATTTAACAACTGCAGTGATTCACTTAACAACTGTGGCAAGAAAGGCCTTAAAATGGAGCCAAACCCACTTAACAAAGTTGTTAAAAGTTGTTGGAAAAGTTTGAGAGGAATGAAGGACCAGTTATTAATTGATAAAAGGGGTTTTAAATAAATTGGGGAAAAAAGGAACAAATTTGTTTACGGCTTGGATAGATTATAAAAAAGGCACTTCAGAGTTGGATTAAGAAATGTCTCAGAATTTATGGAATCATCAGAAACATTTAAATTTATGAATACTTCAATGAAAGTTTAGCAAACGAAACTGATGGCTAATGGGGAAAGGTTAGAAACCAAAATCAAACATGGAATTTCCCAAGGTGACTCATTATCGCTTTTACTCTTCATATTGTCAATAGCCCACTGACAACAGTTTTGAAAAAGACAAAAAATAATCACACTTCTACTCTATAAGGATGATTTACACTTATCTGGAAAAACAAAGGCTGAACAACAAAAATAATTCAGTGAAGATATTGGAATGTGATTTGGCATCGACAGCTGTGCAACCATAGCAATGAAGACAGGACAAATTGTTGAAGATGATGAAATATAGGTCAACAGTGAAGATTTGATAAAGACCGTAGCACTAGAAGAAGGCTTCAAATATTTGTAAAATTAGGAAACTTCCCATTATATAATCAAGTAAAAAAATACTTTTAATAGATAAATCAAAAGGTTCAGAAAATTTTGAAATGAAGGCTAAATGATGGAAATCTCATTAAAGCAATTAAAACCCAGGCAGTCCCTGTTATTCAGTATGTAGTAGGCATAGTTGACTGCTTTCAGATGGAACTTGATAGCTTGGATTAGAAGACAGAAAAAACTAATGACAATGCACCACACTTTGCACCCAAAAAGTGCTATTGATCAACTATATTTTCCAAGAGCTGATGGGGGTGGAGGATTTCTACAGGTGAAGCAAACTGTAGAGGAAAAAAGCATGGCCTGAATAACTATATTAAGAAAAGCCAAGAATTCTTACTGAAAGAATTCAATCAAATAAAGCTCTTGAAAACAACAAAGATGAAGGTTGAATACAGAAAAAAAATTGAAAACCAATTTGTTACTTGAGCAAACAAGCCAATGCAAGGTCAATACTTGAACGATATAGAAAGAAAAGCCAATTAAAAAAAATACCCACATAGAGTTGGTTAAGATCAGGAGTGTTAAAGAAAGAAACTGAAGGCTTATTTTAGCAGCTCAAGAACAAGCTTTTGCCAACTAATTTCATGAAGGCAAAAAAGTTCAACATATAAAAACAATGAATGTTGCCTTTGTAGTGAAGAGGATTGAACAATTGACCATTTGGCTGCAGCAAAATTTCACGAACAAACTACAAGCAGTATGTAATATCTGCAAGAAATACCCTTCGCCAGCAAACAAGAATTGGTAGGACTACAAAATAGGCAGAATAATAGAAAATGAAGAAGCAAAAGTGCTCTGGGACTTTAGAATTTCAACAGACAAAACACATGCCACATAGCACCCCAGATTAACAATTGCTGATAAGAAAGACAAAAAAAAAGCCATAGTGAATGTTGCAGTATCTGGAGACAACAGAAGAGAAAGAACTGGAGAAAAAAAATCCCCAAATACAAAGACCTGCAAATAGTAATAGAACGGCTGTGGTAAAAGAAAACAAAGATAGTACCAATAGTGACGGACATTTGGGTGTAATCCCAAAACATCTAGAGCAGCACTGGAACACCATCAGCATTGACAAAATCACCAGTAAATTGCAAAAGGCAGCTTTACTTGGAACCGTTCACATCCTGCGACAGTACCTTTAACACCATCAAACAATGTCTGCCTATCCCAGGTCCTTGGGAAGGACTCAATTAGGGGTTAAAAGTGCCAAATCCAGTCATAATGTGACCAAATAATAGCCCTGACGTTACCTAGCTGTCAATCCTCCTAAAATCAGGCAGATTAATTTTCCATGGGTAAGATAGGTTGTAAGAAGAAATTATGGGAAATAGTTCTACGGATCCTGCCAATATCTCTAGTCCCAAAATATGATCAGCAAATACATGCATTTGCTTCACTTTCCTTTTCCTCACTTCTGTTTTCACTTGTAAAAGCCGTGTGCTCTCAGATCTTCAGCAAACGCACATCAATAGTTCCCTGCATTTATATATCTAGCAAGCTTCCTATTATCTGTTTGGGCAGCTAGCTTAAAAGCACTTAGCCCCTCAGTTCTAAGTGAAATGCTCCATTAACTAGAACACTTCTCCATTGATTGTTGATCTCCAGTTCTGCTGCCATAAAGAGCGAAGATTGAGTTCTTGAACTTTTCGTGGAAGAATTAAGGCCATAAATGTGAAAAAAATATATACGGATGTTGATTAAAAAAAACAAAACCCTAAATCTTACGGCTTGGAGAAAGGATGGAATGCTGGTGAGCTCAAATCAGAATAGATTTTTTTTCCCCCAAAGCAAATCAGGATTCTGATTAAAGTTTCCAGATAAACAATTCTGGAACCCTGCCACTAATTCTCCACCCATTAGGAGCCTACTCCTTTCAGGAGGAATTTCAGTTTCCAATACATAAAGAGCAGATGTAGGTATATATTCAAAAGGGAACTGCCAACAAGGTTGCAAAGATCAGGCAGCATTTGCAGCTTGAGGAGAACATTGCTTTGAATCATTCTCAAGGCAGATTTCACAGACTTCTACAAATTTGTCTAATTTCCTTTTAAAGCCATGTAAGCCGGCATTTTATCGCCAGAGAGTGAGATCTAGTAATACATCCCCATCAAACATTTAAGACAATCTCTCTTCCCTTTGGAAAAGCGAGAGAAAGTCAGGTCTGAAATTGCAAAGCTAGGTGAAGAACCTAATATGAAAGTTCTTTTAGCTGCTCTCCTTCCCTGCCAGTCCTTCTTTGACTGCCCTTCTCATCCCTCCAGCTGAGCTTCAACTCTGTAGGCATCAACAGGGCCTTCCAGAACCAGATTAATCTTTCACTTTTGCAAAGCTCTGCTTTCCACCTGCAGGTGCTTCTGGCTTAGCAAGCACTTCATGAGCTTATCCCATAAATAAAGTTGTAAGGAAGATTAAAGTGCAAATTTGCTGCCTTATCATAAAGGTAATCTTCATCTCATGACAGCAGTCGAAATCTCAGTTCCATAGCACAATTTGGCGAAAAGTTATGAGTTTCAAGTTTCTTTGTTAACGTTGGTTTTCTTCGTGTTCTCTTCCAAGGCATTCTTCTTTACCCCCGATTCCTCCAGACTTCCCACTTGGGGGATACAGGACACAAGAAGATAACATTATAGAAAAGAAGCCTCAATGTATATTTCCACAGTTGACAACTTCCATTTTAGTTCTTTCCCATGATTAACAAATCAGCCTTCTCTCCTACAGAGACTTGTCCTTGCAATTTTGTTTTATGGATTATTTTATTCTGCTCACCCTCCAGTCACTGGGACTGTTCATAATTCTAGTTTCTATCCCATTTTATCCATGCATCAGCCTTATGTGACTTTAATTGGGCACAATGATCTTCTTGGCTGAACTAGGATTTTCCTATATCAATACAATAAAAAGGGGGGCGGGGTAGTAACTTCTGGCTTTAGTATATTCTGAGTTTGGATAAATGTATATCATTAGTGCACGGGACTGGTCTACGGTCTCTACCATAGTATTAAGCACAGTAAACAAAAACGAGCAAAATTGTTTTAGCATATTTAGTTGAAATTCCCAGTTCACTCACTGATGTTACGTGTGGCATCTCTTGCAAGCCATTTAATTTTGTACCTTTGTCTCCCACCCTGTAGCATTCAACTGTAGTGTTCTATCTCCCCACAGATTTGGGGATGTCAATAAGCATATATTAAAAACCTTGCAGGACTAGTTAATTAATTAGAATTGCTTAAGCAATTAGAAGCTAATTAAAGGTTACCCGCACAAGGGTTTTCCCTGCCACTCCTTCAATGGGTTAAAAAACGTAAGGCTCTTCTCTCAGCTCAGGGAAAATTCCTTCAGTGGCAGTTCTGGCCACACTTTTGCCTTGTCCATTACCTTGATTGCTTTGGAATGTGCTAATAGGAGTATCAAGCCCCTGGTAGATCTAATCAAAGTTGTTGTTTGGAAAGACAGGCAATAAAGGTGCAGCTGTCTCCTTCCAGTCTGTACCTTTACCTGCATCTCTGACTTCACAGCATTAGTTAAAACTCCCAGGTTTACTAGGTTGATGGGTTTCCACCTGAACAGCCATGCCAAGAGACGAGTGTTGAATTGGAGTAGACAGGTTACTTCAGAAAGGGTTTTGTGATTCCAAATGGATTCCCAGGTGAGAGAGCTGGATTTGAGGGAAATTACATCCATCCAGTTTTTCATCTGAACTATATTCGTTGTGCATCAAAGATTCCCTGGACTTCCTTTATTGCTCGCAATCCAATTTGATCAAAAATCAAGCACTGATTAAAGTCATAATGCCTAAAACCCTCGGTGTGCCTTCTCCAGTTCATCCCACCATTGGTTTCTCAGGGCAGGCTAAGAACTCCATTTTAGCAATGCTTCCAACTGCTCTTCCTCAGAAGCAGCAAAATCAACTTCAAACGAAATACAGCTAGTCCTCGACTTACAACAGTTCATTTAGTGACTGTTCAAAGTTACATCATCACTGAAAAAAAGTGACTTATGACCATTTTTTCACACTTATGACCATTGTGGCATCTCCGTGCTCATGTGATTTACATTCTGATGCTTGACAACTGATTCATATTTATGACGGTTGCAGTATTCTGGGCTCATGTGATCACCTTTTGTGACCTTCTGACAAACAATGTCAATGAGAAAGCTAAATTCACTTAACAGCCGTGTTACTAAGTTAACAACTGCAATGATTGACTTAAAAAATGTGGTAAGAAAAGTCATAAAATGGGGCAAAACTCACTTAACAAATTTCTGAGCAACATAAATTTTGTGTTCAGTTGTGGTTGTTAAGTCAAGGACTACCTGTAAAAACATTATATAAGGATAAGAATATAATTGCAAATAATAAAGGAAGCAAAGCAGCAGCAAAAGCACTAATATAAGTAAAAAACAAAGCAACAACTAATAGGAAAGGGGATATCAACTGCAACAACAGAAAAAGGAAGTGACGCTTTCATAAAGCTCTGAAAAGACAGAGGTATTGAAGGTGAAGCAAGTAAGCAGTATTGGAAGCAGATGGGCTTCCTAGGAAAAGACATATCATAGAGTTGGCTCCATGTTCGAAAAGGTCCAGGTCCTTGTAGAAATGTCATTTTGAGTTCAAAAAGAGAATTATCACCTGCACCTGGGTTGCTGCGGTTTAAGATGAATTATACTACAGCCATGTTTCATGGATAAAGAAAAAGAGGAAAATGGTTCAGTAAGAATTTTTATAGCACTTAAACCCAAAAGCATTTTCAACTAAAGCATTTAAATAAAGGAGTTAAAACTGAATATTAATCATAATCAAAACTATGTTATTTCAACCTCTAGTCTCCATCATCCATATCCATTTAAAATGTACTAAGAATGTGTATGATCACTCAACAATTAAGGCATAACTCATCTTTACACATCAAGAGGGACCAAGTTCCAAATATTGGCCTTGTGTTTTAAGGCCCTAACTTTCTTGAGAGCTGATTACTTAGACTTCTTTTACTCTTATTGCTCACTGAGGAAAAGCCAGATTGCAACTTTATTCATCCTAAGTGCATATGAACCATATCTAGTAAACAGGTAGGAAAACTGCTAACAATTTTCCCTTATTTAAGCTCCAGATTACTACTGCCTAGGCCTAGGGTAAAGGTAAAGGGGAAGGGGGAGTATTGACTTCACAGTAGAATAAAATTTATTAATTTATATGTTTGCCATCCATCTTGCTGCAAGGCAACTGTGGGAGGAAATAATAACATTACAGTCTCAACTTTTTACTTTTGCGTACTTAATATGTTTTGCCTTTTGGTACTGTAAAAAAAAAGGTTGCCGGAAGAAATATCAACAACCTAAGAGATGCAGATGATACCACTTTAATGGCAGAAAGTGAAGAAGAACTAAAGAGCCTCTTGTTGCAGGTGAAGAAGGAGAGTGCAAAACTTGGGTTGAAACTTAACATTAAGAAAACCAAGATCATGGCATCCGGCCCTCTCAATTCCTGGCAAATAGATGGGGAAGAAACGGAGGTCGTGACAGATTTTATTTTCCTGGGCTCTAAGATCACTGCAGATGGGGACTGTAGCCAAGAAATTAAAAGACGCTTGCTCCTGGGGAGGAAAGCCATGGCAAATCTAGACAGCACACTAAAAAGCAGAGACATCACCCTGTCAGCAAAAGTGCGTATAGTCAAGGCTATGGTCTTCCCAGTTGCAATGTATGGCAGTGAAAGCTGGACCATAAAAAAGGCTGAGCGCCAAAGAATTGAAGTCTTTGAACTGTGGTGCTGGAGAAGACTCCTGCGAGTCCCTTGGACTGCAAGGCGATCAAACCGGTCAGTCCTAGAGGAGATCAAACCTGACTGCTCTTTAGAAGGCCAGATCCTGAAGCTAAAACTCAAATACTTTGGCCACCTAATGAGAAGGAAGGACTCACTGGAGAAGAGCCTAATGCTGGGAAAGATTGAGGGCAATAGAAGAAGGGGACGACAGAGAATGAGGTGGCTGGATGGAGTCACTGAAGCAGTAGGCGTGAGCTTAAATGGACTCCAGAAGATGGTAGAGGACAGGAAGGCCTGGAGGAACATCCATAGGGTTGCGATCGGTCGGACACGACTTCGCAGCTAACAACAACTTAATATGTAGTATTTCTATAACAATAAACTTATCATCAAAACCCAAAGTCAAAATTTTATTATTTTCCATCTCAAGCAAAAAAATCTAGAAGTGGTTTCCAAGTACAAACCAAGTTGGATGTATTCTTTTCTTTGATTTGAGCAGTTAATTTAGCCATCTCTGATCTACTTCACAATTATCCTATCTGAGGGGATTTAATACTTTTTTTGTCCAGTCAAGGAATTATTGCAATCATAGGTACATTTTAAATGCTAATTTAAAGCAAGGAAAGATTTATATCTTTTTTTTAAAATTACCCCAGCAATGTGTTGGTAAGTAAGTATGAAAGGAGTCTTCTGAATAGGAGTTTTCTTCTGTCTTGTGTTTACCGTACCATAATATATTGCCCCTTGTTAAAAGATATCAGCATCACAAATAGGGTTTGTGTTCTCTGTCTTTGCTCATTCTAGTAAAGAACTGGTGGGTCAATTCTGTACTGTGATTTATAAATACAATATTTATAACAAAAAACAGTTGCCCTTACGTGCTAAAGGTTTGACTTTTGTCCCCATCTCTATTCTTCTTCATTATCCTTTTCTTCCCCGCCCCAATGCAATTTGTCTCTCAACCATGCAATGTGACTGGGACTTGCAATGAAGAAAATGGAAGTTTAGATGCCTCCAATGTTCTCAGAGATGACAACTCAGCTTGTTTTGCCCCCTGCATAAGGGGTAGGTGGGTCTCTTTCTTCCTCCTGATTTAAGAAGGAAACCACTTCCTCCTTAAATTGAGCCACTTGACCACAGAACTGTCGCTTCTCATGAATAAATTACAGAAATGGAGGGTTTGCTTCATCAGCTTGTGAGTTCAACGAAAGGGAGTGAGGATTTCCATTGGGTTCTGTCAGGCTCAAGGAACCAAGACAACACAGGTAGTTGATCAGAGTGCTATGTCTGTTGCTACTCGCTTATTGACAGGAATCTGTGCTCACAACAGAACACCTAGATAAGCACTCCAAAGTTTAGGGAGGATCTGCTTTCTGCCCCTTCCTATCCCTCAGCAATTCCAGGCTAGCTAGTCTTTTAACTCCACTCCTTACCTCAGCCCAGATTCCACCACGGGTTCACAGCTGCACTGTAGCCCACTTTATGGACACTAGAACCAACCACCATTTCTAAATCGCTTTTTGGATTTATTCATCTTTGTAGTTAAAGACGTCTGTCTTTAGACGTTAAAGACGTCTTTCTTTGGAATATATAAGTGCTTCTCTGGAGATTTTCTTTCTAGACTTATATTTATATTGAGGTAAGTTATATTTATAAGTCAATAAGTAAGTTATATTCATATAGAATTTGTTTTCCTGAAATTTGTCTAACTCACAAAACTTTGGAAACAAAAGCATTTATACAGAAGGGCTGAATTTTTATTTTTAAGGGATTGTAAACTGAAAACTTTTTTCTTTTTCTTTTTTGACAAATCTGCATTCTGGAATTACAGCTTGAAGCTTTGAACTGGCTAGGCTTTTTTTTTTTCTATCTACACTCCCACCCATTAGTCCGATGTATAAACAAAGACTTCTTCCTTTGAATTGAAGGCTTTTAACGTTTCTTTTACCAGGTAAGTGTGCCGCAGAACATGGCTGCAAACAGAGGTAGCAGATGAGAGTCTGGAAAGGAGCAACAGATTCTGCTGTTTCTTACAAAGGCGATGTTTGACTCTGATAATACATTAACACAACCTTTAGAAATTTAAGTTTGAGACTTTGGGGGGGGCGTGAAATGGATAAAAGACTGGACAAGATTTTAGGGGAAATTAAGCAAGTTTATGACAGGATGGAACTGTTTTTAGAGAAAAAGTAATTTGAGAATTGGACTTCAAGAGAGGGCTGGACATTTGGGCTATGCTGGAACTCAGAGAGAAGAGATTCTGTCTGAGGTTTAAGAGAATTCCGGAGGACCTTTCTGAATACATATGAAAAAAGCTCGTTCAGGAATTAGCTGATTTGTTGAGTTGGGAAGAGGAATAGATGGAGGGAGAGTTGGACAAGGTCTATCGCTTAAATACATGTTTTGCTGCAATGAGGCGAGCACCAAGAGATCTTTGGGTTCCTTTTCTGAGGAAAAGAACAAGGGATCAAATTTTTGCAATGTCATTTCAAGACAAGATTGATGTAACTGTTTTAAAGGAGATTCTTATTAGGGTCCCGAGTAAGAGGAAAGATTACTTCTTCCTAACAGATATTTTGAAGCAGAAAAGGATTCCACTTCACTGGGATAAGGTGGAAAGAGTAATTCTTACTTTCCGACACCAAAGATATAGACTGATTACTGTCCAAAAAGCTAAAGATTTTCTGGAAAAATGTAAGGCGGAACCAGACCATTTTCCTACGGGGATTTTCTGGTAAAGATTCGCAAAGATTGCAAGTGACTAAAGATACTGAGAAACAGAACTACTTTGGGAGTTACAGTTTTAAAGACTTCAATAAAATCTTCTCTTGAATATGGTTTGTAAAATTTTAATATAGAATATAAGTGGAGCAAATGCTCCTTAAAAAACAAAAAAGACTTTCCACTACAGGTAGTCCTCGACTTACAACCAATTGTTTAGTGACCCTTTGAAGCTACAACAGCACTGGAAAAAGTGACTTTTGATTCGTCCTCATACTTGTAACCTTTGCAACATTCCCAACGGTCACATGATCAAAAATTCAAGTGTTTGGCAACCAGCATCTATTTACAATGGCAGCAGCATCCCAGAGTCAAGTGGTGGGTGGCTTCCAACAAGCAAAATAAATAGGGGAAGCCAGATATACCTAATCGCTGCGTGGTTCACTGATCAACTGCAGTGGTTCATTTAACAACCATGGCAAAAAAAATAATAATCATAAAATTGCCCGTGACTTATTTAACAACCACCTTGCTTAATAATTCCAGTCTCAACTGTGATCATAAATTCAGGGCTATCAATATTTGAGAAAATTTAAGTAAGATATGTTTATATCTTGTTTATAAGAAACACATATATGAAAGAATGTGTAAAGGTTTGATCTCTAAGACTCTGGGTGAAGAATTTATATCAGTAGGCTTAAAAAAGACTAGTGAAGCAGTTGACACTGACGTCCAAGGAATTAAATCTATAATTGTTGGTCCTTATGTTCCAAAGGAGGATTAAAGCAAAGGTTTTTTAAATTATGGACCAACTGTTTTTCATATGTGAACTCATGTATGATGGGGTATTGGAATGGAGCTGTTGCTCCACACAATTTGATAGAGGTTCATGTAAGGAAAATAAACTTAACCAAGGCAGTCTTTAAATATACCCTGACAGTTTGGTACTTAAAAAAAAAAACTACAACTTTTAGGTGGAGATTAAATGAAGTGTTTTTTTACAAAAGATTTGGTGATGGATGACTGCAGGAAGAAAGTAACTGAATTCTTTTGACAACTACCTAGATCATAGGTCGGCAACCCGCGGCTCCGGAGCCGCATGCGGCTCTTTAAGCCGTCTCCTGCGGCTCTCGGTCGCCCGGTGCGCGCACACCTCTCCGAACGGGCGGAGGTGCACGCGCACCTCTCGGAACAGGCGGAGGTGCGCGCTCACCACTCCGAATGAGGAGGTGCGCGCGCACCATTCCAAAGGTTTGAAGAGCTGCACGCGCACCTCTCGGAATGGGCAGCGGCGGTACCCGTTTGGAGACTTGCTGGTGTTTGGGCGGAGGTGCGGTTTGGAGACCTGCTGGTGCCGGTTTAGAAAGCTGCCGTGGCCACAACAGCTTTCTAAACCGGCACCAGCAGGTCTCCAAACGGGTGTTCGGGCGGCAGTTTGGAGGTCCCGGGGGTGGCTTCAGCGGCGCCCGGGCTGAAGGCGGCGCCGCAACCCAGCGCCCGTCACCAGGGAGACCTGTCGCCGCTGGCGTGCAGGTGCGTCCACATAAAAAAAGTGGAACTGCGTGCGTGTATCCATGCACGCGCATGCGCAAAAACAAAACATTTTGCACATGCGCAAAACATTTTGTTTTATGCGCATGCGCGTGCGTGGATGCACACACGCGGCTCCCGGGTTTTTTTATGTGTGATGGAACCGGTTCCCAGTGGCTCTTTTGCTTTTTCAGGTTGCTGACCCCTGGACTAAACCATATGATATTCGGAAGGGGACAAGACAAGTTAGTTCTCTGTCCTCTTTGTTGTTTTATTTCGGTTCTTGAAATTTTACTTAGAAACTTTGTTTTGCAACAAATATGTTGGTTTAGAGCATGATTACAAAAGATCAAAGTGTTTTGATGAAGAAATCTGGTTTTAAAACTGAGAAAAAAGTTAAAAATTTGGGGGTTATTTAGTAATATTGAATTGTATGTGGTTTTGAATAACTATGTGAAGGTATGGAATGAAGTTAATAAAAGATATGTTGAGATGGGAAAGCCTACAATTATATCATTGTTGAGAAGAATTTCTGTGATTAAAATGAATGAATTAAAATGCACATTCTTTACTTAGAATGGTATTCCCCCCCCCCAGACAATAGAGGTTAGAAGTAGCAAATTTGAAATTTATTTATTTATTTAATTTAATTTTTATACTGCCCTTCTCCCGAAGGACTCAGGGCAGTGTACAGGGCAATACAATAAAATACAATATATAAAAATTAAAAAATATTAAATACAATAGCCCAGTTTAATAAATTACAAAAAGTTAAAATACCCCTAAACCCATCAGACCAGGCCGGCTTGTTCAAATAAATATGTTTTTAGGTCACGTCGGAAGGAGCGAAGGTCGGGAGCCGTCCGGAGCTCCAACGGTAAACAGTTCCACAGGTCTGGCGCGCCCACAGAGAATGCCCTCCCCCTGGGGGCCGCCAGTCGACACTCTTTCACCGACGGCACCCTAAGGAGGCCCTCTCTGTGGGAGCGCACTGGACGAAGGGAAGTTGATGCCGGCAGCAGATGTTCCCGTAAGTAACCAGGACCCATTTCACAGCTTGTTGTTTACTTTGGATAAAAGAGTGAGTGACCTTAAGAAACAGGTTACTGGAATCGGAGGGACATGTTTTAAAATTAAGATACCATGGGTATCTGTGGCATGACAAAGAGGTAAGAAGACACAGGGGAACCAGTGAACATCCAGAATTACATGCTAAATAAAGATTGTGCATGCACAGCATATTCTTTGCTGTGGAAGGAAAAATTATATACATGCAAAGAAATATGGACATCCCTGGTCTATAGGATTATGGAAAGCCCTACCAGCATGGAACAAATATCACTCTAAAGAAAACCAGAACTTAATAACAGGGAAGTTTTGTTGGCTATCAAAACCAAATTTAAATAAATGTTATTACTTTATTTTGCTTTTATACCACTTCAATGATTGCCAACTGTAAGTGGTTTATTTACACGATATTTGTTAACCCCTCGGAGATTAGAATGGTCCCAACCCTGTTGGCCTTTCACGAGGCTTTAAAAACTTGGCTGTTTTCCCGAGTCTGTGAGGCTGAATGTGTTAAGGGCCCTTTCTTGGCTTTACTGGTTAACTGTCTTGGCTGCTGTGTATATTTATTCTGGATGGTTTTTTTTATTGTTTCCTATATTTTTGGTTGTTTTAATTATTTTTATAATTTTGGAACTGTAAGCCTCCCCAAGCCATTGATTGAGATGGGTGGCTGTAGAAACTGAATAAATAAATAGAACTAAAATTAAAAAGAATAAACCAGAACCAACAAATAACTATCCACAATGCACCAGAGAACAATTTCTCCCCCTACACATTCCAGTACAAGAAGAAACAGCCGCATCAGATAACCATGGTCCAAAGCTTCCTGATATAGGCAAGTTCCGATGGCTTTCCTGAATCCCTGCAGGGTTGGAGCTAGTTGGATGAGGAGGTTGAGATTCCAAAGAGCGAAGGGGAAGGAAGCAGCTGAGAAGACCTACTTCCTTAGTTCTTGCTGGCAGCATGCTCTGCTCATTTTTTATTTCATTCATCAAGCAAAAACAATTGGGAGAAGGTGATTCTGAAGATATCCAAATCCTAATCCAAGTAGGGTTTTAAAGTTAACAACCGGTACCTTATAGCCAGAATCAACTACTAACCAATGAAGATCCTGAAGCACAACATGCTGTTGAGCTGAAATAAATGTGCTCATAGCGTAAGTATCCAAGCTGCCACATGCTGGACTAGTAGTAGCTTCCAAGTAGTCTTCAAGGGTGACTTCACATAGAGTGTCTTGCAGTAGTCCAGACTAGAGATGACTGAGGCATGAGGACAGTGTAATCAACGTAGAGAAGTATAAGCATACTGTTGAAAAAGTATGCAAGGGCAGTTACCTGAACATCAGCTTAGCCCTCTGAGAGTAGGGGGTTAGAAGAAACTCAAGGTTTACCTGCCTTGATTCTCCTTACTTCAGAAGAGGGGAAAGGTGAAACTCTGCTGACTTTGAAGATTATCATTTTATCTTTAGTAATAGAGTTCAAATACGTAGGATTATTCACTTTAGAAGAAATTAATCTTGGAGACTTTTTCCCATGCCCAATACATGAGCATGTGAGACATACATACATAAATGCATGCAACTTGTATGCACTTATGTTTGTACACATACATATTATACATGCACATTCATACAGTATATATACATACACTCTATAGAAGAGCAAAGTATGATTAAACAAAGCTTAACATTGAATTAATAATTACCAATTCAAATTAATTGACTAAAATGAGGTACCCTATTCTCATATTCCAATCATTCTCTCTCATATGCACAAACCATTGTGACACAGAAATACACAGGTGTACATACATATACATACAGTCATCTCCTTAAGATTTACACGCTTATAGTATATCAGAAATTAGGATGCAAGTAGTGACATCCACCAGAATGTTAAAGGGTGTAGATTAAGTAAATCAGTGTTGTGGGATTGTGGTGTAAGCCCTGTCCCTTTTCTATGAATTGTAATGTTGCTTGTTCACCCAGAAGAGTCGGAGCTTGTGATGTGACTGCAATTGTGGTGTGACACCACAATTCTGATGAAAGTAACAAGATCCTGTGGAAGACCCTGGTCACAATACAATACATAATGGTGATACAATATTTGCATGACTTTATCATTGCACAAATTTGTCTGCTTGGCAAGAATTTGGCTTGCCTCAAATACTGCTGCCCCGAATTCATAATAAATTATTTGAGAATAAATTTCTTCATGGTAAATGAAGAATCTCAGATCTTTTAGAGAATCCATTTTTCTAGCAGTAGAACATCATCTAGTTAATATTGAAAATCACATTTAAGTGGCCTTCAGCACTCAGTGGTGTATCTCTGCTGATAGGAGCAGCCATTCAATCTTTACTGACAAAAGGAAACAAAGCAAATCTGATATTTGACAAAGATCCAGGTCTGATGGCATCCAATGTAGTAACCTTCTTGCAGCTAAGCAGGTCTTGGTTGCATCATTACCTGGGAAGAAGTTGCTTTAAAATATCATATATGCTATCTTGGACTCAATAAAACAAGGGAGGGGAAAAATAATGCATTAAAATTGCTTCCATACTTTGCAATTAGCTTTGCATAACTAAGAGTACTTGTATTGTGGGCTAAGGTAAAGGTAAAGGTTCCTCCGCACATGCGTGCTAGTTGTTTCCGACTCTAGGGGCCGGTGCTCATCTCCGTTTCAAAGCCAAAGAGCCAGCGCTTGTCCGAGGACGTCTCCGTGGTCATGTGGCTGGCATGACTAGACGCCAAAGGCGCACGGAACGCTGTTACCTTCCCACCGTAGTGGTCCCTATTTTTCTACTTGCATTTTTTACGTGCTTTCGAACTGCTACGTTGGCAGAAGCTGGGATGAGTAACAGGCGCTCACTCTGTTACGCAGCACTCGGGATTCAACCCGCCAAACTGCCGACCTTCTGATCGACAAGCTCAGCGTCCTAACCCACTGAGCCTACCTTATAGCAATAAACAGTGCAGAAGTGATATTCAGCACAACTTTTTACATGGGTTTTCCTTTCACCTTTTCTGCCATTTCTTTGTTGTGATTATATAAAAATTCCAAATTCAACTCCAAGTTCAAGAAACCAATTGTGTTTTCTCTGCCAAAATTAGTTTATTGGATTTTCATGCAAATCCTGCCCTGTGTGATCTTCTGCCTATAGGACAGAATGTAAATTTCAGAGGCCAAGCAAGGAGTCCAAACAAAAGCCATCAAGAGTTTTCAGAGAGAAACAAAAGAAAAAGACTTAGGTATATTCCAAAGTCTGTTCCTGGGTTTGCCAAAACATAGCTTTCAAGTATAAAGTGGCCCTCCCCTTCAGGCCTTTCAGTATTAATAAAGGACTGTAGACTGCAGCATGGAATATACCAAAAGCAATCCAAGGACCAGTTCACAGGAGTACAGGCCACAAAGCCCCAGCTTGGTGCACTGCAAGAAGAGGCACAGAATTTAAAGGCTGCTCCTCCCTTGCCAAATCTTGAGAGACTCGGGAACCTGCTCTTAGGAGACATCTCACTCCAGCTCAACTTGGGCGGGAAAGAGAGTACTTATGTGCTGAGATTTAGACATGAACATAATACCTAAACATGGCTATTACTAAGTCAATACAATTGTAAAGAAGGAATTCCAGAAGATCCTAGTTAAATTCCTTATTATCCAAAGGGTGTAATATTAATATAACAGTTGGGTTTAGTTGCTGTTTGCAAGAGGAAAGGAGATTCCATCCTCATTCATGCACCGAAGTTTGGCAAGTGACTTTGGGACAACCTGTCTCTGTCAATTATTTCACGTGAGTGTTGTTTTACGAATACAATGAGAGAAAATTATGTGCACCTTATGAACTGCTTACAGTTTACCAGTGATTTCCCATTGCCTTTACATTTGGAGAAAATTATCCTTATTTTAACATTCTTCCCAATGGTTCCACGCTTCTACTATCTTTTAATGACCACATCTTAGAGCCATTGCTCTTCCAACTCTATCACCATTGTCCACAGCCAAACTACCTGGCTTCCTTTCCACCTTTCCCCACTTGTCACTCCGTTTAGGCCTCCTTCCCAAAACATGGCTCTACCCTGCCCTTTTCTTTCAAACCCCTCTTCAAAACTCAGTTTTACCAAAAAGATGTTTAGGTATAGGGTCTCCTAGTTGAGAAGGGGGGTTGGACTAGAAGACCTCCAAGGCCTCTTCCAGCTCTATTCCGATTGGTTGGTTTTATTCCTTATAATCCTCATTTCCAGACCTAAGCATATTCAACAGTATGTGCTCATATTCTTTTTTTTTTTTGCCTGCAGCCTTTCTTTTATCAAAATTTTGGTTGTAAGATTCTTCAGGGAAGGGAAGTTATTTTTACTCCATTCTTCTCTTGCTTTCTGCTTACCTATTAACATTAACAGCACTTTGGCGCTAGGAATAAAGCAATACTTTGCTTTGTCTTTTGTTCACCCTTCTTGTTACTTAATTGTAGTGTGAAATAAGTTCATCTGCAATCAACCCCCCCCCCACACACACACCCTTTTCTCATCCACCCCCACCTCTGTGCCTTCTGCCAGGTTGGTGACTGTATTAAAAACAGCCTCCCCCAAGTTTCATTACCAGCCTACTTTATCCACCTGCTCTTTAAACCTCTTTTTATTCCAAACTGAAAGATAACCTGCCTCCTTTCAGATGTTGTGCACCGCAACTTCTAAACAATTGTGATAAGGGATTATAGGAAATAAAAAGTCCAAAAATTGGGAGAGTACCAAATATAATCTATTCCTTCTCTAATCTTTTCTTCGGTTCTTTATTTGCTGAACCTCTTTCCCTATCCCTGTTTTATTCATTATACCTGCCTTTTTATTCTGAATAATGGAAAGTTGGCTGGCCTTAAATCCTACTTAACTATTTAGAGAAGATTGTTATCTATCCATCCATCCATGTATCAAAAGCCTTGGTGGAGCAGTGGACTAATGCCTCCTTAAGTAACACCAGCTGCCTGCAATTAGTGCAGGTTCGCATCCCACCAGGCTCAAGGTTGACTCAGCCTTCCATCCTTCCGAGGTAGGTAAAATGAGGACCCAGATTGTTGGGGGCAATTAAGCTGACTTTGTAATAATGCCGCTTGGGGTGTGTGTGAAAGCCCTAACAAGCAGGCATATACATAGAATGAAGGCTACTGCTAAGCTTGTAAGCCGCCCTGAGTCTTCGGAGAAGGGTGGGATATAAATGGAATTAAAAATAAATAAATAAAATAAAAGTTAACATTTCTGCTTCAAGGCTTAAAAGGCAAATTAACCTAGGAAAAGAACATCACTTATCTCCTCACGTTCCTTTGTTCCTCAACACCCTCCCTGACCCAGAGTCTCACGTGAAGGATAATAGCTCTTGAGTAAGTGAGGTCACCAGACTTCTGGGTCACGACAGAGACGTTCTTCCTAAGGGAGAGACAGTTTTAAGCCTGCTGAGTTAGGGAATGATTTTCGGAGCAGAGATGAAGCTTTCACCGTCAAATTCTGACATTTTCCCAAATTTTGAATTTTTTTTAATTTTAATTCCATTTATATCCTGCCCTTCTCCGAAGACTCAGGGCGGCTTACAAGCTTAGCAGTAGCCTTCATTCTATGTATATGCCTGCTTATTAGGGCTTTCACACACACACACCCAAGCGGCATTATTACAAAGTCAGCTTAATTGCCCCCAACAATCTGGGTCCACATTTTACCTACCTCGGAAGGATGGAAGGCTGAGTCAACCTTGAGCCTGGTGGGACGCGAACCTGCACTAATTGCAGGCCGCTGGTGTTACTTAAGGAGGCATTAGCCCACTGCGATTTAACAAATCCGCTTTTTTTCCCCCCCAGAGAAGCTTTCCCTACCGCCTCCATCTAGGCATCTCTGGAATGGGGGGAAACGCAGGCTGTTTCTTAGGGCAGCGTTTCCCAACCTTAGGAACTTGAAGATGCGTGGACTTCAACTCCCAGAATTCCCCAGCCAGCATAGCTGGCTGGGGAATTCTGGGAGTTGAAGTCCACGCATCTTCAAGTTCCTAAGGTTGGGAAACGCTGTCTTAGGGCACTTTTCACATTTCCCGGGGACTCTCTTCCCTCCCTCCCCCCCCGTCTTTCCACGTGGTCGAGGTCGACCGACAGTCGAGTGGCGCAGCGGTTACGCATCAGCCCCTCGGTTTTCCTCCGACGCCGGCGCGCCTCCGAGGCCCCCACGCAAGCCTGCATCCACTCGCTTCGCGCTCTCGCTCTCCTCCCGAAATGTTTTATTTAACATGCTGTACCGGAAGGAGAAGCCATCTTCCCTCTCCTCAGCCCTGAGCCGCCACCGTCGTCGCAGCCGCCGCCGCCGCCACCGCTGCCATTCGGGCTGTCGTGCGCCCCAGCCCCCGGATCTCGGGGGCGGTGGGAGGAGGAGAGGCGTGGGGAGTCGGCTGGCAAGCCCCGACGGCTGGGGGCGCCCTGGGACGGAAGCCTAGCGCCCGCCGGGGCCGGCTGCATAAAAGAGCCGAGGGGAAAAGAGGGCTCCGCATCTCAGACGCTGCCCGCCGGAGCTCCCCTCCCTGCGCGCGCGCGCGCACACACACACACACACACACACACACGCACGCACCGCCCGATCCCGGCAGGAGAGGGTGGAAGCGGCCGCCCGGCGGGGCAGAGGAAAAACCGGCTCGAGCGCGCAGGGATGCGACTCCTCCAGCCCGGCGGCGCGGCTGCAGTTGAGGCTGCAGCAAGGAGCGGAGCTACCGGGAGCGCCGCAGACAAAAGACCCGCCTGCGCCTGCTGCTGCCCAGCCAGCTCCCGAGGGGAGGAGGAGGAGGAGGAGAGAGGGCCCTGTCGCCGGGGCTGCAGGTCCTGAAGCGGAGGAGCCGCCTCCCCGCCGCTCTGGCGGCCGGCAGAAAAGGAAGCTCGGGAAGGCGAGAGAGAGAGAGGCGCAGCCCGCCGTTGCAGCGCGTCTGCTGAAGCCTCCTCCTCCTCGTCGTCGCCCTCCTCCCTCTCCTCTCCTCTCCTCCTGCCTTCCTTCCTTCCTCCCTCCCCGGATCCTCCGTGGAGCCGATTGCAGGCCCTGATCGCCGGCAAGCTCTCCCTTGGCTCGCCTCGCTTTAACAATGGCCCGAGGAAATCCGGACGCCGGAGCTCCGCTTAGAGTCCAAGAGGGACTTTTCCAGCGCGCCGAATCCTAGCGGAGAGCAAACCGGCCGCCTCGGAAAAAGAGGGGGAGCGCGGCTTCTGTCCCAGCCTAGCAGTCCGCCCGCAACGCCTGGACTTCGCGCCAGGCAGGACGGCTGCCCGACCCTCTCCCCTCCCACACACACACACACACACACACACACACACGCATACACACCCCGCGCCCTCGTCGCCCACCCCGGCGGGACCTGGAGTTGTCGAATTCGGACCTCTTCGATTAACCCTTCGCTGTCCGCGCCCAAAGCCCTTTCTCTCCGTCGTAGCCGGCTGCAACCTCCCCCCTCCCCATTTCCTCCTGCCCTTCGTCCATCTCTGCGCCCCCCCCCTCCCTCCCTCCCCGACACCTGTAAACGCGCAGCTTGCCTTTCCCCTCCGCGGCGAGATGTGGGCTGCGAGTCTCGCTCCCGACGTCCGCCCGTCTTCCACCTGCCGGGCCCTTTCCCGATCTTCTCCGTTCCCCGATGCTAGGCAGGGGCGCAGCTAGACGGCGGCGTCCCGCACCCCACCTCTCCGTGGCTCTCCCCCCTCCCCATCCCGAAAGGTACACGCTGCCGCCGCCGCCGTCCTCGAAGAAGGTAAATGATGTTCAAGTACCGGATCCGCATGTTTTTCAACGAGCTGAAGCTGCTGGTGTTGATGCGGCGGGGCCGCCCGGAGCCCGAGCCTGGAGCTGGGGGAAGCCGGGGAGCTCTGGGCGGCAGTGGCTGCGGATGGCCGCCCTTCGCCGATTGCTCGGTCCAGCAGGACGATGAAGCGGAGTATTACGGCGGAGGAGGCGCCGAGACGCGGCCCCGGAGCCTGGCCTTGGAGGAGAAGGACCCTCGCCTTCAGCCGCCGGGGCACCAGCCGGGGCATCAGCCCACCGCGGGTGGGGCCGGAGGAGCTTTGGACTCAGTGTCGCTCAGCAGCAGCTTGGATAGTGGGATGAGGACCCCGCAGTGCCGGATTTGCTTCCAGGGACCAGAGCAGGTCAGTGGACTGAAAGAAATGTTTGGGGGAGAGGGGGGAAAGGAGGAGGTTGTCCTGGGTTTTGAGGTGTGGCCGAACCCCAGAGAAAAAGCCCCTTGTGTCTGGGTCAAGTTGGAGTCTGATGGCAGGATGCCAGACCAGCTGGGTATTAGAGGAGGATGGGCTAGACCGTTGGACAACTTCCTCCCCAATTTTCCCTAGTGTCTGCATCTTATTGGGGACTCCTGTCAGTTCACGGTTTCAAATGTCCTGGGGTGGGGGTGGGGGCAGAGGGTAGAAACACCAAGGCCAAGGTAGTGACAGGAGTGGCAGCAAAAGCCATAAAGTTATCGAGATGTCAGTGAAGTTAGCCACTAAAAAAATGCTGAGAGAGAGGCGTTTGGATGCCGGGATGTCACCTGGTGTCAAGGTGGAGACCACATCATGTCCTGCGACCTGATTTCCGGGATGCCAAGGATTTGAGATCTGTTTGGGGACGTAAGCTGAACGATAGCCCCAAAGACACGTTTCAAGATTTGTTTTATTTTTGTTTCTGGAGAAGCTCACATGGTGCCATGGGATGAAACTAGTGACAGTGCGTGCACAAGTGAGAATGGTTCTTAATCCCTGTGGCTTCCCTCTTTTCCTGCCAGCTCTCCAATCCCACATGTGGGCTTGCTTGCAATTTATTTCCCAAAAAAAACCCTCAAAAGCCTTTTGGGGGGGAAAGCTGTATTAGATGACCTCATTGTGGATATGGGGACAGTCTGGGTATCAACCCAGGCCACTTAATCTAAGTAGGGAACCACAGGAGAAGCATGCTATCTCTTGAGATGGCTTTCATTGGCGTTTGAGGAAGTGCAAGCTGCTCTGAGACCGTAAAGAGGACCCTGGGCTTACCAAAGACGTATTGTGCTATTGAAGGTGCTTGGAAATGCAACATTCCTGAGCTGCCAGGAAGGCCATGCGCTGGGACCTGAGAGCAATTGAGGTGCTCCCTGTGAATTCCATTTCCTTGGCTGGCACAGAGCCTTTTACGTTTGCACGTGCCGACAGGGTGTCTTTAGGATTTCTCCTCCCTTAGCCTACTGCCTCTAAGAGTGCAGAGTGATGGGCTTTATGCTCTAAGACAAAGAATAAGCAGACTTCTCCTTTGGAGTGCCTGTGCAGCAACAGCAGTTGTAGTGGCTCCCTGCAGGGATGGGAAAGGCTATTCTAAAAAGACTGGGCAGTAATGAGCTGCTGAAAGGAGTCTGGATGGGGAATTTGGGGAGTTCCAGGGGATAATAAGCAGCAGGAGGCTTCAACGTGAACCTGGCAAAAGGCCTCTTGAGTTGTGTGTCAATGGGAAGAAGACCACACCTCCAGGAGTTGTCTGGTTGGCTCAGAGAAATAAATGCCACCTATTGATCCCTGTCGCCACCTCTTGCAGCAAAGCTGTGTTTTCCTGCAAGAAGCAGGCTGTTCCAGGCATACCAGTGATGGTCACCTATGGCTTAGAGCTTTGAAATGCATAGAAAAGACAACAGTTTGCAAAAAAGGTAGACCCCGGGTGCCTCTGGCTTCCTTGTCTCAGAGATACTCATAGGAGAGACAATGGGAGGATTGTTCGAAAGCGTCTCAAGTCTCCCACTTTAGAGAAGTCAAGATCTATGAAATTGATACTGATTGTACCGTGTAGGGAGAACAAACCGAATACGGGCATGGCTTACCTTTACAATTCCTATGTTGGGTTGCTTCAGCCTTCTCTTATGCGGGCTCATTTAAACATAGATTGTGGAGTAGATACTAAGAGTGTATGTTGGAATTCATAATTAATCATTTTATTAGGGTCCAGTTAGCCACAGTAATTAACACTAGGTAATTCTCCATCTGTGTGGTTAGGAACAAAAGTCGGAATATGTAGTTACTGTCCCATTTGGCATAGGGAGAGCATTGGTCTGTGAAGTTTGCATTTTTTTTTGTTTTTTTGGAAAAGACGAATTAGCCTGGAGAGTGGCTGATGACCTTTATTTAATATGTCCCAGCCCGATCCCCACCAGATGCATTAGACTTAAGCAGTTCCCCTAATTCTCAGACAGCGTGGATTTAAAGCCGTGGTAGGAAACGATGAGAGTAGAAATCTGGTCCATCATAGGTTATCAGGCTGGCAAAAGTTGTCCTATGACAAGATCACCCTGAGTGGGAAGACACAATATTTATGTGAAACATCCCTGAGAAATGCAAAAACAGTAGTAACCGTGCAGATTATACCCAGTTACAGAATTGGACAGTACTGCACTGGGGTGTTTTTTTTTTTCTTGATTAGTTAATCTGAAGTGATCGGATGGGTTAATCTTGCTGAGCATTACCTATTCTAACTAGTATTTGCTCTATTCAAGTTCTTCAGCAACAAAAAAAAAGAGTTGATCCTCTAGTCACTTTAACTAGGGATACCAGGAATTGATTTCTTCCCTCCCGCGGAACATGTGCTTTACTACTGGGAATGGCCAGGATTTTCAGAAAGATCAGCCAAAGTGTTAAGAGAGTTGGGTGCACCAGGGAGAAAGTGCTGAAGTCGAGCAGGTGACCATTTGATGATCTATCTGTTCTGCAGGGTGGCAATTCTGCTGGTCTGATGGAGATGGATCTTTCCCCCACTTTTTAGCTGAGCTGAAGAGGTAGAGAGAAGCTGGGTGTCCGTGAGGCACGCAAGGAAAAGCTCTTTTCAGATCATGCCCTGTGCATGCTTGCCTTACGCCAGGATTCAGTCTGAGGAAGGGAGGCTATTGTGCAGAAGACAGCATTGATTGTAAGGCTGCTTGCATTCTTTCACATATTGAATGAATGAAAAGCTATGGGAAGCTCTATGAAAAGCCAGGCGACTGAGCTGGCATTACTTTAGGGTGTGGCTGATTTTTTTGTTTGAGTGACTGCACATGTTGGCATGAAAAACCACACTGATTTCCTTTTCACAAATTGGAGGGAGGTAAATAAAACTAATGTGTCCATGCACTTTTGTGTGCCTGTTGCTCAGATAAAAAGCTCTCGACGAACCCATGCAAACCATGACTGCATTTTGATGTGCTTCAAAGAATGTTGGTAAAACTGTGTTCACACAATGAGACATCCATGTTCCTTTGCATCTCCCTTTCTGTGTCTTTAGATTTAAGGAATATTTGAGCATTTGCACATCTGTCTTTGGGCTCACGTGGATGTACACCATGCTTATATAGGGTTGTAGAAGTATACAAGTACAGGGTATACAAGTATTCTACTGATATTTCCTCCACCTCAAGCTTCTTGGTGTGTTGTGTATTATTATTATTATTATTATTATTATTATTATTATTATTATTATTATTATTATTATTATTATTTATATTTTTATACCGCCCTTCTCCCGAAGGACTCAGGGCGGTGTACAGGGCAATAAATATATAAAAAAGCGGAATAGAAAAGTTAAAAAAACGATTAAATATTTAGCCCAGTTTAAAACAGTATTAAAACATATTAAAACCCCTACCCTAACCCATCAGACCAGGTCAGACTGCTCGAATAGATATGTTTTTAAGTCGCGCCGGAAGGAGCGAAGGTCGGGGGCCGTCCGGAGCTCAACCGGCAAGCCAGCAAATAATATGTGTATATGTAACCAGATTCTCGTTTCTAAGTAGTTGTGTGTTTTCCTGAGACCTAATTTGGACTCAGGAGGAGAGGCATAGGTACATTTTGCTTTCTGATGGTATATGTATATACTGTACCTCAGGTTTGTTGCGTGCATCCACATGTGATCTTATTTCCATGTGGCCATTCATATGCATGTAAACTTAACTAATCCTTTGCAAGCTAGAGCTCTCCAGATGTAGTGACTATAACTCCCATCGCATACCCAACGGGACAAAGCCTATGGTGCTTAGGAGGTAGTGAATGCTGCACTTCAACACAATTGGATGCCCCCACCTTGGAGGATCCTGGGATAGATGACATGAGTGAGTTCTCTAATTCTTCATTAGTTAACTCTTAATTTGAGTCAGAATGAGCCCCAGACTTTTTATTCTGCCAAGGTTCAACTGTGCAGCATGCAAAATAATGGTACAGGGTAAGCATATTACTGAGACAGATAGGCACCCGCCCACCAAAAATGCTTGCTAATAAAGAGTAGAGTCCAGCTGAAGTGGCAGAACATGGCGAAACAAGAGGATCCTCATGTAGCTTCCCTTCATTCCAAGAGGGCTTGGGCAGAGCACCTCCCTGAGGGATTATGTTGCAAAGATCAAATTGATTCAGCTCCTTCCCCCACCCCGGCCTAAGCACCTTGACTCTTGAAAACACTCCTGGGTTTAATTGTGCTTCTGTTCTGCATGTTTTTGGAGCACATAAAAGTGACTTCTGATGCCTCATGGTAGGCTTATCTGTCTTGATTCCCATATGATGATAACTTTATTGTCACTTTGAATGTACACCAATCGGCATACATCAAAATGAAATTTCGTTGCATACAGCTCTCAAAGGGTCACCACCTCCAATATATACTCCTTGTAGAATCGTGGCCCGCTCAAATTTCACATTGTCCATTTTAGTCTCTAGGGAGTGAACGATGGCAAACAGGACAGATGGAAATGGGGCTTCATGTGGATTAGCCCTCACGTTAGCTTGTATTCTGACAACCTCGCCTTATATTATTCCCAAATATAAAATAGTGCAGGCGACAGACGTGACATCCTCCTATTTATAACATGCGCTCGTCTATCTAGACGTGCACCCGATCAGGGAGCCACAACTGGCCAGAAGCTCACTATTGGTGGCAGACCTGGGTTTGCTTCTGCATAATGTATGAAGTAACCCTCTGCTTAGCAAAAAAAAAAAAGGATAAATTAAAGCTTGAAAGTCCTGCTAGGATTGATAGCGATGCCTGCAATTGATTCTCGGAGAGTTGCCTAAAAAATTTTGGCTTCAAAAATTTGGTCTGAAAGTGGAAGGTATTCTTGGAATTATTAAAAAGTCATGTAGAAGTTGAGCACCGCTCAAAAAAGAAACACGGCTTAAAGTTCTTGGGGCACTTAATAGGCCTATATAAGGTTGCTTTTGGTGGCCAGAAATTGAGGGGGCCGGGGTTGGGGGGAAATTCAAGTCAAGACCACAGTCCTGGGATTTTCTTATGGCCTCCTGCCCAAGCGGTAATCAATCCTGCTTACCTGTATTTTTCAAGATCAAACTTAAGTATAAGACCCATTTTGATCTAAAGGAGACTAAATTCTAAGTCCCGCCTTAGGCGTGGAAGCTGGCTTGGTCAGTCCTTCCCTTTCAGCCCGATGCACCTCATCTGATTGTGGTGTAGCATTTGGAACAGTTTAGGAAAGAAACTATTGTGGTTCAACTCATGCCAATTTCAGCTCCTGGCATGCCTAATTAAAAGGATCAAGCAGCAGACGATGGGGGAAAAGCTGCCTTCCAGCTGAGATCCTGGAAAAGTTCATTCCCTCAAAGGGAGCAATACTGAATTAAGCAAACAGATTGTTTCACCATGTTGATAGCAGCGGCTTCTGTCCTGATCAACAGAAAATCCCTACCACACCCACTTCCTCCCAAAAATCTATTGTCCCTCTCTCTGCTATCCTGATACAAAGGGCTTGGTCTTTTCGTTTCATCATTTCTCCTCTAAATATAAGTTAGTGATAACAGAAATGCTGGATTTCTGCTCTTCTGTTGTCTGCAAGAGGCCGAAATTACAGGAATCCATGTGTTTGTGGTAGGCCTGATTCAATGCAGGGATTCACTCATACCTGAGTGAACGTTAATCTTCTGAAATGTGCTAGGCTACCCAAAGTCAGGGACAGGGATATGTTCCAAAATACCCAATGATCTGACAGGTCTATTTTTCAGGTGCCTGATTTTTTTTCTCCTGAAGAAAATACTCCATTTTATTTTTATTTTTATTTTTTATTTTAATTCCATTTATATCCCGCCCTTCTCCGAAGACTCAGGGCAGCTTACAAGCTTAGCAGTAGCCTTCATTCTATGTATATGCCTGCTTATTAGGGCTTTCACACACACACACCCCAAGCGGCATTTCATAAGTTTAACAACAATAATTGTTACTAGTATTACAATGTTGGGCGGGGTTAGTCATTTCTAAATCTACAGTAATTATGCTTTTGTCAAGTGATTAGCTTTCTCAAATATGTGAGATCAGCAATACATGTCATCCATCGGAAGCTTTTCCGGTACAAATGGGATGTTTTCCGGTGTAAACTGCCTGGTGCAAAGTAGCCTAGTCACCACTGCAAAAATTTACAATTTGAAACTTTTCAGAAAACCCACATCACAATTACAAATTTGTGGGATTTCTTTCCATTCTACTTTTCATTTTTAGTCCGCTTTCAGTATTGTCACTCAATGTTCCCAAGCATATAAGCATGTGAGTGTTCTAAATGATGGCTGTAGATTAAAAATACCAGTTTGGGATCCCGGGAATAAATTATAGGAGTACAGAATCTTACCACATTATTTGTGCTGTTCCGCACTTCTCCAGAAAGTGGTTCATACATGATTCCAAATCTGCTTACCTTTTTATGTGCTTATTAGATGGCTCTTGGAAACAGGACATAAATGTATACATTTATGGGACTGAAATCTAATTGTTTCTATTCTAGTGCTTTAAACTGGGCCTTGCTGAGGCCACAAGGAGAAGATTCTCTACCCAAACGTATAATCACCAACCAATACCCCCAAGGAAATGTTGTTCCCAGGTCTGAAACTCATGTGCACATCTTGATTTGGCCATCAAGCTCATTAGATGACCTTAAGCCAGTGGCTCTTTTTTAGTCAGCTGAGTGCACCTTCAGTCAGCTCAAGAGCTGCATCAACTTTACATAGCACACTGTGGGACACACTCTGAAAAATATCCATTTTCATTGTTTTAAGGGGTAACGGATGTTCTAATCCTTTGTAAAGCTTACACTCCAGTGCTCCCCCCTAAATGAAAGAAAGGACAAACATTCTTGGCATCGCTCACTTTGAAGAGCTTTGGGCTGCTGAAGAAATGCTGGTAGATTGCAAATGGCCGAATGTATAATAACCATCCAATACCTCCAGGGAGACATTGTTCCCAGGTCAGAAAACTCATGTGCATATCTTGATTTGGCCATCAAGCTCATTAAAAGACCTTAAGCTAGTGGCTATTTTTTAGTCAGCTGAGTGCACCTGCAGTTAGCTCAAGAGCTCTTGTGAACTTTACATAGGACACTGTGGGATACAATCTGAAAATATCAGTTTTCAGGGGGAACACAGATGCTCTAAACGAGAGGTCCCCAACCTTTTGGGCACCAGGGACCAGTTCCATGGAGAGAGGTTTTTCCACGGACCGGAGGGGGTGTGGTTTCATGTGCAGCCCGCAGCCCGCGGATGTGGCTTCACTTGTTTGTGTGGACCAGGTTGCTGGCATGCCCATGGCCCAATACTGGTCCACGGACCGGGAGTTGGGGACCCCTGCTTTAAACCTCTGTAAAGCTTATGAAGTGTATACAGGTAGTTCTTGACTTACAACAGTTCATATAGTGACTGTTTGAATTTAAAACGGCACCTTAAAAAGTGACTTATGACCATTTTCCACACTTAGGACAGCTGTAGCATCCCCATGGTCACGAGATTTACATTCGGATGCTTGACAACTGACTCACATTTATGATGTTTGAAGTGTCCTGGAGCCAGGTGGTCCCCTTTTCTGACCTTCTGTCAAGCAAAGTCAAGGGGGAACACAGATTCCCTTAACAACTGTGTTACTAATTTAACAACTGCAACGATTCATTTAACAAATGTGGCAAGAAAAGTCGTAAAACGGGGCAAAACTCACTTAAAAAATTTCTTACTTAACAACATAAATTTTGGGCTCAACGGTGGTCGTAAGTTGAGGACTGCCTGCATTGCCTTTTCATGTGTACACTCCAGTGCCCACCAAATTAAAGGCTTTACTTCCTTTGAAGAGCTGTGGGTCTGCTGAAGGGATGTTGGTAGGTTACACATGCAGGCCACAGTGTTTGCCCCTTAGCTTAATATATTTTACAGTTTGTTACTGAGATGGAATGGGTAGGAGCAGATCTGTATACACCAGGCTGAGCTCCTTATTTATTTATTGCTTATTTAAAATGTTTTTATCTCTTTTTTGGCCATGAGCCCTTTCATCCCAACATTAGTACATGATTAACAGAGATGACAATAAAACAGCAACTTGAAGGAGAGCATAATCGCCAACAGAATGAGATAAAACCAGCCAAATTTCAAATAATAAAAACAATAACACAGAATGTTAATCCATAAGTCATGATTTTCAAACCACAATAGTTAGAATTGTACAATTATACCAAGCCAAAATCAGACAAACCACATTATGGCTTAGGGCAATGTGTGAAGCCCATCTGTTTGAATCAAACATTCAAGCGCATTCAGAGTTATAAAGGCAACAAAGGATGATCAACAGAGCTTTCCTCTAGGATGGCACTACTGAACTGGATTTCTGAAAGTCCATTCAGAAGAAGGTGAATGGACTTCAGGGTTTGCAGCTGTAAATCATCTGAAATCATGTAGCAGAAATCAACCAGGTTTGCCCAACTTGGTGCCTTCCTGATGTGTGGTAACCAAGGAAGTTGACTATCCACTTTTGCTTCCTGACTCATCAGACCTACGTACACACCAGGAAACTCCAGCTGAGCAAGACAGCAAGATTTCCCATTAAAGGGCACCTTCAGCAGTTTCCTCTATAACAGGGGTCTTCAAACGTGGCCCTTTTATGACTTGTGGACTTCAACTCCCAGAATTCCTCAGCCAGGCATCCTGGCTGAGGAATTCTGGGAGTTGAAGTCCACAAGTCATAAAAGGGCCACGTTTGAAGTCCCCTGCTCTAATAATGTAAACAGGCCAAATATCTCTTTGTAGAAATGAAAACTAAGCTGAAGAAATGGCTCCTATAACAATACTACATGATCTTGGTTTTCAGAAATATATTTTCAGGACTTAGCAGGGTTGTTCCCTTTGGGGAGCTTGTGATGGCGCAGAGAGAATCAACCTTTCTATGTGGCATCCAATGACTGAGGTTTACAATCAACAGGTATGCCTAGTAGCATTGTCTGGATGGTGAATTGTAGGAGTTACAGCCCCTCACTCTTTGAATTGGGAAAAGACTGATCTCCTTGATTGCTTGATTTATAAAATGTCTACCCTACTTTTTCATTGCTAAAATCAAACGCTAAGCCCATCTAGTGGTAATTAGAAAATGCAATCAACTTCCATAAGATGCAGCAATGAGGTCAATTAACTGAGATGACTTTTTGTTTGCCTGGTAAGGATGAGGCACATTCCATACACGTATGTTGCATCATGATTAATGACCCCATAATTAAATATACCTTGCTTGTGTAGGAAGTTTGCAGATATTCAAGTTTGCGAAGTGCAGCCCTCTCTTGCAAAGTTTGACTCAAAGCTGATTTAAGAATAAGGACCGTTACAACTTTACGGCACTTCATTTAGTGGCATTCAAAGTTATAACGGCACTGGAAAAAAGTGATTCATGTCTGATTTCACAGTTGTGACCATCACTGCACGCTCATTGTTATATGATCATGATCTAAGTGTTTGGCAGCCAGCTCCTGTTTACAAAGGTTTCAGCATCCCAGGGTTACATGGCCACCATTTGCAACCTTCCCAGCTGGCTTCTAACTAGCAGAGTCCAAGGCAGGGGTAGGCAACCTTGGCTCTTTTAGGACTCGTGGACTTCAACTCCCAGAATTCCTGAGCCAGCCATGCTGAGGGGAAAGGGAGAGGTTTCCATACTGAGCCATGCTGGCTCAGGATTTCTGGGAGTTGAAGTCCACAAGTCATAAAAGAGCCAAGGGACTATGGAGCAGCCTAATGTTGCCTTTCAACCATCAGCACCTGGACAGCTCCTACACAGAGTGCAGCTTCTTTTTTTTTGTCTTTATTAAATGCATATCCCGCTTTTCAATCAGGAGTTCAGGTTGCTCCAAAATCATCCTGAATCTGGATCTCTGCACTTATAGTCCAACATCTTAGCCATCCCACTACATTGGCTTTCTTCCAGATTTGTGGGCTTT
This sequence comes from Vipera berus, assembly GCF_964194415.1. Classification (NCBI taxonomy): domain Eukaryota; kingdom Metazoa; phylum Chordata; class Lepidosauria; order Squamata; family Viperidae; genus Vipera; species Vipera berus. The sequence continues at coordinate 137,140,026 of NC_138203.1, read as the reverse complement.
GACTCCCGGAATCCCCCAATCAGCAAAGGTCATTGCTGAGACTTCTGAGAGTTGAAGCCCAAGCATCTAGAAAGCATCTAGATTGCCAAAGTTGGGAAACGCAGATTTAAATTATACCTTCTAAATTGGGATCTGCAGATGTAAATTAGTATGGGGGGAAGGCTACGTGTAAACTTGTATCCTGTTTCATCTTCTTTGATGTTGCTTCCTTTTAGTTTTGAGACAGAGGCATCGTGTCTTTGTATATCAGAAACAGTGGAATAAAGCCTTTCACCTATCTTCACTTTTTGAAAAAAAACCAAGCTGGCTGCCATTAAGTGCAGAACAGTGCATGACTGGCCTGGCTCTGATTTAGGAAAGCAGTTCTTTAATTTTTAACTGAAGGGTTGTAAATTTGTCCAGTCTGCTCTGGCCATACTCCTAGTCCCCGTGGCTGACCAAATGCAGATCCCAAAAGGGATCTTTTTTAAAAAAAGCTGTTTGTTAGCAATAAGCCCCTGGGTTTTGCGTGTGAAACAGATGGATCACAGCTGATTTCCCTCTCCATAAAGGTTCTTGGAAGGAGTGAGTGGGAGTGTCTCCACTGGGACAAAACATATGGTTCAAATGTTTAATGAATTTCAGAAGAAAATGATCTTGGTCTTTGCTGTGTGATTGGCTAGTTAGCCTTTTGTCAGAATCATTTCAGTACTTACACCAGAAGCATGTGAAATGGGAATGGCCAGTAAAGGTGATAGGGCTTCACAGCTCAGGTTTATTGGATACAAAAATATGAGGTTACGTTATCATTTAAGAACATATAAAAAGAATTTTTGTGTGGTCCAACATGCTTTCCCTCCGCCTAATCATGGATGGATTTTCATTCCTGCTTCTGAATGATGGTTGTCGCTATTGCAGGTAATCCTTGACTTATGACCACAATTGAGCCCAACATTTCTGTTGTTAAGTGAGACATTTATTAAGTGAGTTTTGCCCCCATTTGACAGCCTTGCTTGCCACAGTTGATAAGCGAACCACTGCGATTGTTCAGCTAGTCACACGGTTGTTAAGTGAATCTGGCTTCCCCATTGACTTTGCTTGTCAGAAGGTTGCAAAAAGTGATCACACGGCCCTGGGATACTGCTACCGTCAGAAATAGGAGACAGTTGCCAAGCATCTGGTATTCTGATCACGTGAACATGGGGATGCCACAAGTGCATCCTAAGTGTGGAAAATAATCATAAGTCACTTTTTTCAGTGTCATTGTAACTTTGAACGGTCCCTAAATGAACTGTTGTAAGTTGAGGACTAGCTGTATTTTAGCACGTGGTACCCTACTTCCAAGAAGACACTGAAATTCTCCTTTGCCACCTTTGGAGCCTGTGATTTGGGCCTCCCCTGTTTCAGGTGGCATGGCCATGTGCCCAGCGAGAGGTCTTTCCTTGAGTGAATTGGACTGTGTTGCTGTTAGCGCCGGAGGCTTCCAAGAGAATGGAGTCTGGCAAAGGAATGAGTCATTGGAGAGGCAGGGTGTGCACGGAAATGTCATTTTAATTGTAGGGCTGGCTTATCCTACTGGCAATGGTTGAGACATTTCCCAGCTGATGCAGAGATGTCCCTGTTGAAACTTTGGCTAACCAATTGATAAGGACTTAAAAATCAGTTGAGGTTTATATACTTTGTGCCAGGATTCAACCTATATAAGAAGGGGAATCTTCTGAACACATGCACAATGCCTCATAACCACCTTTCTGGTATGGTTGCATGATGATAGATCGGTGGAGCTAAACTGCCTGATAAGTGGCTCATTAGATGATACAAGTTCCTCGACTAACTCACACAGGAAGAGTGGTTTCCATTGTAATCCTTTCGGACAGATCTTTTTGAAAAAAAGTGGATCCAGATGTCTCTGCTGAAACTTCCTGAATCAACTCCCCTTCCACATTTAAGATAAGATAACCTGTATTGTAGGCGTGAGCTTAAATGGACTCCAGAAGTTGGTAGAGGACAGGATGGCCCTGGAGGAACATTGTCCATGGGGTCGCGATGGGTCAGACACGACTTCGCAGCTAACAACAACAACCTGTATTGTGACTTTTTCTGTAAACATACTGGCATACATTAAAAATTGAAATTTTGATGCCCGCTCTCAAAAGAATATACATACACATACATACATACATGCATGCATGCATATATATATATATATATATATATATATATATATATATATATATATATATATATATATATATATATATATATATATATATATATATATATATATATATATACACACACACACACACACACACACACATACATAAAAAATATTACATATATATAAAGGTAAAGGTAAAGGTTCCCCCGCACATGCGTGCTAGTCGTTTCCAACTCTAGGGACCGGTGCTCATCTCCGTTTCAAAGCTGAAGAGCTAGCGCTTGTCCGAGGACGTCTCCATGGTCATGTGGCCGGCATGACTAGACGCCAAAGGCGCACGGAATGCTGTTACCTTCCCACCACAGTGGTCCCTATTTTTCTACTTGCATTTTACGTGCTTTCGAACTGCTAGGTTGGCAGAAGCTGAGACGAGTAACAGGCGCTCACTCTGTTACGCGGCACTCGGGATTTGACCCGCCAAACTGCTGACCTTCTGATCAACAAGTTCAGCGTCCTAACCCACTGAGCCACCGCGTCCCTTTTTACATATATATACACACATGCATAAATATATTACATATATACACACACATACATAAATATATTACATATACACACACATAAATGTATTACATATATACACAGACATACATAAATATAATACATATATGCACACACATACATTAATATATTACATATATACACACACACATATATTTATGAGCAGATCCAAGGTGCCAAAATACCTCAGATTCCTCCTGTCTAGAAAATGGTTCCAAAGCTTCATCTTCCTTGATCCAGCTATGCCACCCATCTTCATGTCATGGGCGTTAAAGTGGACATCTGAGCTTGTCAGTTCTTTGACTAACATCACAGGAGTTAAACAAGAATCTGAGCATGTGAGCTGCTTGGCTAACTGCCAGGAGGAGGTTGGTTTGCCCTTAGTTTAGCCATCTCAGGGCAGGTTCAGGTCAGCCAAACTAAGCCGGAAAGGAGAAGTAGGACAAAAGCGTGGACCTAGTAAAGAGGGTAGCATTGCCTTGTAAGCCATGGGGACACTATTGCTAAATGCCGAAAAGGCGGAACAAAAAGAGAACAAAGGTGGGGAAATGCTAGGAAGCATAATCTGAATCAGAATACAATAGAGGAGAATGGTTAAAGCACAACTGCAGGAGCAAGGGGAAAAAAATAAAAGAGAGATGGGAAATCTTTTGTAGGTCAAGAACTAAATTTCCAGGGAGACGGAAATCTCTGGGGACATAAATCAGGAAATCAGTGAAGGGTGAATCTGAAGCCTAAAGTGGGTGAAGCCAGAACTGGCAAATAGCTCTCTGATTCTCTTTCTTTTTCCTATCTCCCTCCCCCATCGTCATCATCAGAATCTTTTTCTTCCTCTTTGTCTCCACTCCTCTATTGTCTTTTTCTCCCTGCTTTCTCTGTGGCGAGTGCTTTAGTCCTTTGCAAAATTATGTTGTGGATTTTAAGATCTTTGTTTCTCCTATCATCCATCTGCAGTTTTCATTGTGACTTTTAATGAGTTTATTTATTTGTCAACCACTGCGAAAGAATTCCTTCTTTTCCAGCTCTTGTGATCCTGCTTAACTTGTTCTGGAATTTTCTGGTGTTGGGTAACTAAGATGAGGCCGCCTAGAAAGTTATGGTCATCGAGGCCAATATTTGTCATGGTTATGTCAATGCCAATATTAATTTCTCATCTTTCTAAAGTATTTTTCCTAACATGGACATTTTCTAATTACACTAATTGTTATATCCTCCTTTCCTCACAAGACCAAGATCAGTAAAAGATCGAACATGGAAATTTTCTGAAACCCCGTGCCAATTAGTAGCTCCAAAACATATTGAATTGCTACTGCTGGCACTCCGTGGAATTAATGAGTGAGCACTATAACCTTTCTGAATTTCAAGGTAACTGTGCTTTGAAAGATACGCAGGATGAACTTTGCAGCATTTTTTTTCAGCTATAAATTAATTACAACATCTGTTCAGATAGCTGAGTTGAGCTTTGGCACTTCAATGTTGCTTTCCATTAGCCACCTATGGGGACTTTTGGATCAAATGCATCATGTAAGGAGATCATAACGTGTGTTATTATTTCTTTCTTTCCTGTCTTCTCGTTTAAAAATGTGTGCAGGAAAGAAAAGGGTTTTCAGGAAGCGTAATCCAGTTTGGTTTCTCCGCAGGTTACGGGTAGTCCTCAATTTATAACTATACATTTAGTGACTGCTCAAAGTTACAATGGCACCGAAAGGAAACACTCATGACTGATACTTGCGCTTATGATCATTGCTATGTCCTCCTGGTCACATGATCAAAATTTGGGCCCTTGGTAACCGACATGCTTTTATAGCAACAGCAATAGCACTTAGACTTATATACTGCTTCACAGTGCTTCACAACCCTCTCTGAGCAGTTTACAAATGTCAGCCTATGGCCCCCAACAATCTGGGTCCTCATTTTAGCAACCTCAGAAGGATGGAAGGCTGAGTCAACCTTGAGCCGGTCAGGATCGAACTACTGGCAGTCGGCAGAATCAGCCTGCAATACTGCATTCTAAACACTGCGCCACCAGGGCTCTTAGGATGGTTGCAGCATCCCAGGATCATGTGATCATCATTTGGGACCTTCCCAGCAGGCTTCTGACAAGCCAAGTCAATGGGGAAGCCAGCTTCACTTAATGCCCATGTGATTCACGTAATAATTGTGATAATGGCCTCAGCAAAAAAAAGATTGTAAAATCGGGCATGGTTCATTTAATGACTGCATTGCTCAGTGATAGAAGTTCTGGTCATAAGTTGAGGACTATGTGTAGTGAAGCTAGGACATTTGAGTTTTCATTAACAGTGGGCTAATGCCTCCTTAAGTAACACCAGCTGCCTGCAATTAGTGCAGGTTCGCATCCCACCAGGCTCAAGGTTGACTCAGCCTTCCATCCTTCTGAGGTAGGTAAAATGAGGAGCCAGATTGTTGGGGGCAATAAGCTGACTTTGTAATAATGCCGCTTGGGGGGGGGGCGAAAGCCCTAATAAGCAGGCATATACATAGAATGAAGGCTATTGCTAAGCACATTGGTTTGTGCTTAAATTGTAAGCCGCCCTGAGTCTTCGGAGAAGGGCGGGATATAAATGGGATTAAAAAATAAATAAATTTACTTAGGCCAGGAGTAGGCAACCTTGGCTCTTTTATGACTCGTGGACTTCAACTCCCAGAATTCCTAAGCCAGCATGGCTCAGCTTGGAAACCTCTTCCTTTCCCCTCAGCATGGCTGGCTCAGGAATTCTGGGAGTTGAAGTCCACGAGTCACAAAAGAGCCAAGGTTGCCTCCTCCTGACTTAGGCAAATGGCATATCTTGTCCTGCCTTTCGAATTTGGTCACACAGAACAAGACTGTAGGGGCAGGGAAACAATATGACTACAGGCACTGAGTGACAGCTTGCTTTACTACCACTTAACATGCATTCAATGCCAAACAGCTTGCTAGGAACTGTGCTGAGCTTTGATGTGACAGCTCTTTGCTTAAGGGGCTAAGTATCATGAAGTTGTATGTGCACCACTTCTCAGATCCTTGGTGAGGTATATCAGGACCTGCTGTTGCATGGTCTGAAACGGTGACCCGATTCTGAAACTGTCACTGTATTTTGTTGATCTCACTGATTCTAAAGCAGTCATTATTAGAATGTAAAGAAGACAACAGCTGCAGGAGAAGGAGAAAGAGGAGGAGGAGGAGGAGGAGGAGATCAGATTGCTGATTTCTGTGTTGAGTGTAGATGTTGACTCACCTCACCTGCATGAAATTTCATTCTTTCATTCTGCATGCAATTCCTTGCCACCTGTGGCTACCTGTACTGAAAATGTACTGAAATGCAGGATTGCAATATTGCTTTACTGCAGTGGTCACTATATTCTAGTCAATACAGGTAGTCCTTCAATTAAAACCACAATTGTACAGTTACAATTGTTCAGACTTACAGTGATGCTGAATAGAAGGCTTTATGATCAGTCCTTAGAGTTTCCAGCCACATGATTGTAATCCACACACTCAGCACCCAGCTCAGTATCACAACCTCACAACAAGCACGGTCACATGATTATGATTTCTGATGTGCCCTGCCAGCTTCCCACAAGCAAAGTCATGGGGGAAGCCAGCAGGAAGTCAGAAGGAGCAATCACATGAGATCTTCAGTTAATAGCTTCGTTTAACCAGTATTGCTGGAATTGCCATTAGTAAACAAAGTCATTTGACATCCCACTTTATGACTGCATCAGTTAGTGACAGACATTCTAGTTCCAACTGCCATCATGATCCAAGGACTCTTTGTATGGTGGAAGGCTAGATTGCATTCATAAGATTCGTGGCTTGGCAACATACTAAGGAGGACCAAATTTAGGGAGAACATGCCTGTGGGTGCAGCAGTCAGACTTGCATATATAATGCTGGTAGCTGTAACATTGAACATAACTTTTCTTCATGTGGTTATTTATCGACAGAATATATAACTGTGGTTTGAGGCCAACCACATTGCTATTTTTTTTTACTAGCAGCTGTGTCTCACATTAACATGAGAACAAAATTGGTGTAATATAGAACAGCAACAAGGAAGAGACCGATTGGAATTTGTTGGTAGATTCTAGCTGATTTGCACTGGATTGGTTTAAGACTTTTGGTAATATATTCTCTATAGCAGTAACAACTTAAGAACCATTTTTCCTCCTAAAAGTGAACATTGGGGAGGAAAAAGATTGCTTGTGGAAAAGCTAGGAGTGGCATTTTTTTAAAAAAAAGATACATTACCTTGATTTATAATTTTGGGCTAAATTTGCATAAAGAGTGATGATCTCTGTTTCTTAGCTGTCTGCCAATAAATTTCATGAAACTGTAGATGGGAAATCTCAAGGTTCTATCAAAACATAAAATAGTTCTTGTAAGCCTCGGAGCTGCTCACCTTCAGTTTAGCTGATAGAAATTTGGACCAGTGTTGGAGAAGACATGGTTTGAAAGTTCCACTTAGCTACCTGTTTTGCTAGAGAAATTCATCATCATCATCATCATCATCATCATCATCAATTTATTGGGGTTGTACTGTGTACCATACTGGAGAATTGAGAGAATGGTACATCCTGAAAAATCCCCTTTTTAAAATTCTTACATCTCTAGGCAGAATGACTTTTGTTGTTTGCTTACCTGCAAAATTAGTGAGTTGTCTCAACAGATATGCATGCCATAAAATTTCAGAATCCAAAGCAGGAACAGAGCAGGTTCATTAGGTTTTAGGATGTGCAGATCCTTGCTAATACTTTGGTTTTTCATTACTTCATGAGCGAAGCAGGAGAAACAGGCATACACCACATTGTGCCTCTAAATCCCTAAATAAAAATGTTGATCTCCCCCCACTTCTCTTTCTGACATAAGCAAAACAGCAAACTATCTTGCCCCGAGTTGGATTCCTGGCCAGGTCAACTGGTATTAATGGAAGTAAAACTGACTTGAAAGAGTCCTCTGGAGTAGCCTCAGTGGAGCCTGACTTCTTCTGCCTACAAAACAGCTGCTTGATCAGCAAGCGGTGTCTGATTCTCAGTTGCCATTCCCGGAGTTGTGTGAGTGTGCCACTAATTACAGGAGGGCACGGTAGCCAAAATCTTGCTGAAGTTAAGTTGTTGGAGATCCTAGCGGGTTATTCAGTTTGGCAGGCTGAATTCTCTTTTAGTGCGAAAGGAGGAAGTTAGTTGGAGTGGCCTGGAAATGGGCAGGCCCTACACAAGAACACTGCTTGCCGATTGTGGGGCCGCCAATGGATTCTGCTGTGGCTGCTCCTCACTCGCAGATGGGCTTGCAAATGACAACAATTCCACTCGCTTGCTTTTCCTTCTTGAATTAATCCCAACTCCTGGCACTGACAAGCGGCATCCTTGTGCTGCATCCTTGTAAATAATCTTGCTCTTCACTTGCCTGCTTTCTCCCTCCAGTGAGGACGAGGACAGTGCTGCTGCTGCCGCCACTACTTGGGGCATGTTGCCAAGAACTAAAAAAATATATATGGGATTCTCCGTATCAACTGATACGAACCCTCACAATCTCCCCGTTTCCATTGCCAGTGAATAAGTCAGTGCTTTTGGCTCACAGGCTGAGACTCTTGATTCGAGGGTTTGCCTCCGGCTTGAAAGTTCCCACTGTCTCAACTTGCTGTGCACAGCAGGATTCCACCTTCCTTCTACTCCCTGGACTGAAAACCACCCAAAGGGAGAGTCAGAGCCATGTTCGTTGGTTCGGGAGTTTTCTAAAAGAGCTGCTGGGTTATTACCAGTTCAAAGCACTGAACTCACTTTGGGGTCCTGGAAGAGCCTCTGCAATCTCATCTGACCTTCAGAGACGAATACCAGATTACCTGGAAGTTTTGCTGAAACTGACAAAGATCTTGCTTCACTTGAAGCCAAACCAGGGCCTGCTGTGAGCTTTGGCATGGATTATAGAGCATGATCTAGACCAGGGGTAGGCAACCTTGTTTCTTTTATGACTCTTGGACTTCAACTCCCAGAATTCCTGAGCCAGCCACGCTGAGGGGAAAGGCAGAGGTTTCCAAGCTGAGCCATGCTGGCTCAGGAATTCTGGGAGTTGAAGTCCACGAGTCATCAAAGAGCCAAGGTTGCCTACCCCTGGCCCAGACAAAGGCCATCCTCTAGCCCAGACATGTCAAACACAAGGCCCAGGGGCCGGATCCGGCCCACAAAGTGGTTTCATGTGGCCCGCAAAGCCATCCTGGAAACAGTGAGGGAATGGCCCCCACTGCCTTGGCCCTGGCCCAGAGACCCTCCTTCTGCCAGAGACCCTCAGATCTGTCCCACTCCTGCCCAGGCCCCCATAGGCACCCTTGATGTGAATGATGTAGAGCTGGCCACGCCCACCCAATAGGCCATATGCACTCTAGCCACGACCACCCAGTAGGCCACGCCCACCCTGGCCATACCCACCCGACCCCTTGAGGGCAACCGCAATGCTGATGCGGCCCTCAATGAAATTGAGTTTGACACCCCTGCTCTAGCCTAATGTTTTCTGGAGAGTCCTCGGTACTCTCTGAGGTTGGTTGTTGTTGTTGTTTTTTAATTTATTTGCAGACGTTTCATTACCCAACTGGGTAACACCTTCAGTGCTAGAAGGGAATAGGTTTGCTCTCTGTATTTAGTGGCTTGCCCTCTCAGTCTTGGTGGGAATGTTGTTTTCTGAGAACAAACCACACTGCCTTTTAATGCTGAAGATGTTACCTAGTTGTGTAATGAAACATTCGCAAGAACACAACCAAGCTCAGAGAGCATCAAAGACTCTACAGTTCAACCCTGATCTACAAATGTGTTTTCTCCTGCCTTGATACCTGCGATCCTGGCCCAATAAGTGATATTTCATCTGAGAGGAGGATTTGACTACATCTACCAGCATCCTTCAAGTCAACCTGGCATCTGTGATGGTGTCTTGGTATTAAACTGACCTCAGCCCATTTCCCCTGCTTTATTTTTACCCAGTGTGGTGTTTCCACATTTGAGGAGCTAAAGGTCTTCCGTTGAACATAGAAATCCCTGGATATGTCATAGATTAATATACCCTTAGCAGCTAGGCATGATAACAGACAGAAGCTCAGGTGGACAGCTGAACTAAGCGGGGCAACAAGGATACTTGCCTCCTGTGAGCTTCTGACATATTTCCACTGCCGGCTTCCAGAATCTCTTCTATTTTCAGCAGCCTTCAGGGTGTTTTTTTTTCCTCCCAGTAAATGTATGTGTCTGCATTTGTGACAGAAAGGCAGAGCACACACATTGGAATGAGGGCGAACAAGGCAGCAGCAAAAGGAATTAGCTAGCTGTGAAATTGCCGATTACAATATCCCTCCATGCCGGTAGAGCGCTCCTGGCACAAATTGGCAAATGTATCCTGGGCACAACTTGCTAGTGAGACATATCATCCACTGGCATATGTACTTCCTATGAGGGTATTAGCCGGTTTGAGCTTCCATGTCTCCTGTAAGCCCGTGTTGGGGGCAGGGTAAATTCCAGTTGGCATTTAGCAGATGGAGGAGGCTGATGGACTCCCCCCCCCCCGCCCCGCCCGTGAGCACTCAGAAGCTAAAACTAAGGGGGAGTGTGGAAGACTGGTAGAAATTGGTAGTAACAGCAATTGGAGTAATTTTCCCTGTTGTGTAAAATGGATCCCATTATACCACCGGAACCTGCAAGTGTGTCATAAATAGCTAAGCAAAGTGGTTAGCACCACACAGTGATTCCGCAGCTTAAAATTGGCTCAATTGATGTGAATCGTCATACAGATATAAATGCAGGAAAGGCATCCTCTGCCATCCCTTCATCGACAGCTACTGACGAGGAGGTTTGAGAGAACCAAGACATGTTTCCATGAAGGGGTTGCAAAGAAGTCATTTTAGGGAAAGTCCCAAAGGTGCTTTTTTAATCCAGTCAGAGCAGAAGAAGCTTCTTGGATGAGAAGCGAAACGTCTTCAAAGGAAAACAAGGAAATCCAGTTGCCTCTTGAAAAAAACACCTTTGGGACAACCATGACTCAGATGACTGAGAATCTCCGTACACATTTTAGGGAAAGCCACCTTCTTTCCCGTTGAAGATCTGCTGGGAGTCAAAACGCTCTGCATCTGTCCATCTAGGTGTGCGGCTTGGTTAAGAGTGGACAGCAGTGGTCTTGAGTGGCTCGTGGCCTTTTCTGTGGAACTGAAAAATAAGCCCACTGCAGGCGGCTGAACTTGACCTGCCTATTTTAAACCTACAGTCTGTTGGAAAGCGAGATTGAAAGAAGCAGAAGTGCCAGTTTGGCTTGTAGAGCTGGAGAAAACTTTGGCAGACAAGCCTGATGTTTCATGGGGCTAGCAATGCATGCCTGTGTGCTCCCTTCTGGCAGAATACCTGCTGCTCAGCCTGTGTAATGCCTGTGTGTCTGTGTGTGTGTGTGTGTGTGTGTGTGTGTATGATTGAGTTTCTAACTCTCCCTTTCCTTAGGGGAAAAAAACCCTATGCTACAAACTGTTTTAAATTCTCTTCATTGCTTAGGACAGGGGTGTCAAACTCAATTTCATTGAGGGCCGCATCAGCATTGCAGTTGCCCTCAGGGGGCTGGGTGGGTATGGCCAGGGTGGGCGTGGCCTACTGGGTGGGCGTGGCTAGAGTGCGTATGGCCTACTGGGTGGGCATGGCCAGCTCGACATCGTTGGCATCAAGGGTGCCTATGGGGGCCCGGGCAGGAGTGGGACAGATCTGAGGGTCTCTGGCAGGAGGAGGGTCTCTGGGCCAGGGCCAAGGCCGTGGGGGTCGTTCCCTCACTGTTTCCAGGATGGCTTCGCGGGCCGCATGAAACCACTTCGCGGGCCGGATCTGGCCCCCGGGCCTTGTGTTTGACATGTCTGGCTTAGGAGATCTGGTGAGAATGCAAAAACATTACTGGCAGTCCTCGACTTACGACCACAATTGAGCCCACAATTTATGTTGCTAAGCGAGACATTTGTTAAGTGAGGTTTGCCCCATTTTACAACTTTTCTGGCCACTTTTTGTTAAGTGAATCACTGCAGCTGTTAAATTAGTCACAATGGCTTTCCCACTGGCTTTGTCAGAGGGTCGCAATGACCCCAGGACACTGAAACTGTCACGGATATGATCCAGTTGTCAAGTATCTGAAAGTAAATCACATGACCATGGGGTTGCTGCAGTGGTCATAAGTGTGAAAAATGGTCGTAAGTTACTTTTTTGTTGTAACTTCGAACAGTCACTCAACAATCTGTTGTAAGTCAAGGGCTGCCTGTATTACTCGCCCTTTCCCCCCCCTCAGCCTGCTTACATTTCTTTTGTAACGACAGGCAAACAAACATGAATATGTCCAGGTAAAGATAAATCCATGTTCACGTATTTTTGAGTGATATTGCACAAAAATGTTCAGCTCTGGTAGGCGAGAGCTTTAATTTTATCCCAATTAAAGAAAACGATCACCAAAACCGAACGTTTGAAAGGCAGGCTTAGAGTTCAAATGTAGTCTCTGTGCAATGCCTTAGCAGCAGCACGTACTGACCTTCAGTCCCTGACAACAGATTTGGGTTGCCTTATGCCGGTCTAGGACTGTCATAAGCATTACATTTGGGTTGCCAAATTCTAGATAACCAAATTTTCTCTGTCTCCTTGCTGCCATTTAGTGACCATCTGGAGTTTTGCTTTCAGAAATGCAGAATAACAGAGTTGGAAGGGACCTTGGAGGTCTTCTAGTCCAACCCCCTGCAGGCAGGAAACCCTGGCCTATACCATTTCAGACAAATGGCTGTCCAGTCTCTTCTTAAAAACCTCCAGTGTTGGAGCATTCACCGCCTCTGGAGGCAGGTTGTTCCACTGGTTAATTGTTCTAACTGTCAGGAAGTTTCTCCTTAGTTCTAGGTTGCTTCTCTCCTTGATTAGTTTCCATCCATTGCTTCTTGTCCTGCCTTCGGGTGCTCTGGAGAACAGCCTGGCTCCCTCTTCTTTGTGGCAGCCCCTGAGATATTGGAACACTGCTATCATGTCCCCCCTCGTCCTTCTCTTCATTAAACTAGACATACCCAATTCCTACAACCATTCTTCATATGTTGATATGCTTGCGAAGGATGCCTTATGATAAAGAAGTTTAGTCTCCTTGCTTCCCCGTTTTCTACAGGGAGGCATTTTATGTGGACAGAAGTTCAACAACTGAGGTGGAAGCAAGGGATGCAGAACAGGTTTTCCTCCTTTGAACAGGACAACAAAAGCCTCTGCACACTTCTAATAGTAACACTTCTTTATACGAACACTGTCGTCATCATCAGCACAACTGAAATGTATGAAGCTGAGACACAAGTTACTTATCTTAGTAACAGTCTATGCCTTGGGCTGGCTGGCTGGCTATGAATTCCGGATTTTGCAGTTCTGACACATCTACAAGGTGCCAGGTGGGGAAAACTCTCTTTGATGTTTCCTTGGGGAAACAAAGTGTGAAAAACAAATAGGGGCAAACTTGTTTGCAAACATACATTCATTAGGAAGCCACAGAGATATCTGCAGCTGCTTGTTAGGCATATTTTTAGGAACAAACTGGAGTTTACTGCTTAGGAATGTGTGAAAAGGCTCTGTGTCTCTAGAATTTGTATCAGAGGCTTTAATGATTTGAGTGTGAAGAGGCAGGAGAGGATGCCGAGAGGTTGTGAAGAGGGGGGTGGGTTGTCAGTCGGATTCTGCAACCAACCCTGACATGAGCTGAATAATTATGAAAATTGCACTGTAACATTTGACTTTCCCATTTAATTAAATTTGATTTTATTAGATGCAGATTGCCCTCAGCCTCAAGAGAAGTAGTTAGACTTATTTGGATGACAATAGCTGTAGTCATATGTTCAGCTGTACAGTCATGGCTGTAGGTGCTGTGAGAAGAAAGCATCGTGCCCACCTCATGGCTGGCCCTATTGTTGGGTAGAGTGAAGCAACAGTTGCTGGGTAAGAAGTGGGAACAACCTGTTGGAAGGGAGGATTGTGCATAGGGGTAGGCAACCTTGGCTCTTTTTTGACTCGTGGACTTCACCTCCCAGAATTCCTGAGCCAGCATGGCTCAGCTTAGAAACCTCTCCCTTTTCCTTCAGCATGGCTGGCTCAGGAATTCTGGGAGTTGAAGTCCACGAGTCATAAAAGAGCCAAGGTTGCCTACCCCTAGCATCGGCCATGTTACTCTGAATTTCAGGCTATTTCTAGTTATGTTGAGCTTCAGCTATTCTGGAAGGTCAATACAGTCCAGGTTCAGTCACAGTTTTATTCCATACAGTATTTACTTTGTGAACTCTCAAGCTTCCTCTTTCTGCTATGTATTCCAGATGGACAGTGATTAATATTTATATGTAAGAGTGTAGGCATATACATATGTTGTATATAGCATGTTTATACGTGTGTTATGTATGTGTACACTTTTGAGAGCAAACAATAGAATGTCATTTTTAATGAGTGCCAGTGTGCCCACAGTAAAAAAATGTCAATAAAGCTTATCATATCTTACAATGCTACCTTGCTTTCCGACATTCCAATCAACTTTGAACTGTGCATTCAAAAATGTGCACGATTAAGCTTCTACATGATCTAGTGCCTTCCTTATTCCACGTTCCAGATCAGACACATAACATATACAAGGTTTTAGGCAGCATCCTTGAAAGCCTGACCCTTCTTATTTCATGGACAGAAGGAACAGGGCTAATGGTTGCTATGCTACAAGAGTGACTTACGGATGACTTTCTTTGAGTTTATTCTGGACAATTGTAAAATAGGTGGGCACAATCCTTTAGTATATTCTGGTGGTGAGCAAACAATTGGTCAAGCATAAAGAACAAAAAATTATTTGATGTACCTGCCAAACTCATTTAAATGTGATTCTGAGCAGCATACATCTATCAAAACCAAAAGAATTCAGTTATAAGTAAGACCACACCTGGAATACTGCAGCCAATTTTGGTCACCATGTCACAAAAAAGATGTTGAGAGTTTGGAAAAAATTCAGAGAAGAGCAACTAAGATGATCAAAGGCCTGGAGACTAAAACATACAAAGAACGGCTGCAGGACTTGGGTTTGGCTAGTCTAAAGAAAAGAAGAAGTAGGGGAGACATGATAGCAGTGTTCCAGTATCTGAGGGTCTGCCACAAGGCAGAGGGGGACAGGTTGTTCACCAGAGCACCAAAGGGCAGGACGAGAAACAATGGTTGGAAACTGATCAAAGAGAGAAGCAACCTGGGACTAAGGAGAAACTTCCTGACTGTGAGGACAATTAACTAATGGAACAAGCTTGCCTCCAGAAATCATGGGCACTCCATCACTGGAGATTTTTAAGAGGAGACTAGACATTCACTTGTCTGAGACGGTATAGGTTCTCTGCTTGAGCAGGGGGTTGGACTAGAAGGCCTCCAAGGTCCCTTCCAGCTCTATTCTATTCATACAATTAAAAGTATAACAATAGTTAGGAGACCATGAGCATATCTCAACATACACTACACTTCACAAGGCAGGATCTCCTATCATCCAGGCCCCAAACTATGGGGGATTGGGAGAAGAACCAAGTTTCTGATGTCTTTCTAAAATGAGAAAGGCCAGGACAACCTGTATGTTGGAGGGTAGGGAGAGGTACTGAATCTAGGGGGAAGGAGTTGCAATGGGAAAGGACTTTGGAATGGGCAGATAATCGGAGAAAGGCAGTCCCACAAAGAACCCAGTCCTGTACCTTGTAGAGCTTTGTAAGGGTCAGCAATCCAAGGCAAATCCGCTCAGGAAACAGATATCACAAGTAATGCTAGACTTTTATTGATTTAGGCTACAATAACAAACTTGAAGGCCTAATGGTTTTTCTCCTTTGTTCCCTGTTATACCAGAGTGTTGATATGAGGGCAGTCTTGAGGGGTTTCTCCCCCCACCCAATGCCTTTCTGTATTTCTAAGCTAAATTCATGTTTACCTAACATTGGTCGCCTGCATATTTTTTTCAAAGCCGTCTCTGTACACCTCTACAATACTGTAGGCAATATTCAAAGTCATCTGGAAGCCAACCATCTGGAGCCAGTGCAGCTCACGAAGTAATGGTATTGCATGGCTATACTGAGGTTGAGTATGATTGCTTTTTCAAGCTGGCTCCTTCCAAATCTGTTCACTCCCACAATTCTCTGCCATGTTCACTGGGGGCTAAGAAGCCCAATTTATATTTATAAATGGTGTTTTTTTTTAATTTATAAATTTATGTCTGCTGCCATGTACATCCCGCTCAGGACAGATCAAGCTGGAACTTTCCCAAGAGTGCTTAGAGTGGTTCTCTGCAACATTTACTTCCTTCTCAGAAAGTATGACATCTCTGCGCTTTGTCACCACTTGATTATAGCATTTTATTTCTGTGTATGCATGTGTATCATGCCTTGCTGTATTTTTGTAGGCTTTTGAAACTTCCTACAATTTAAAAGTCAGACAGTGTAAGAATTCTGATAAAGTACGATGATCCTAATAACATTCAGTCAAACTATATTCACAGAAAAAAGCCCATGAAATCCACTAAAAAAGCTAGTGTTAGTTATTCCAGAGGTACTACTTTGGGTCTTCCTGAAAGCCTAAAGATTGTAACTAACTGGCTAAAATTCAGAGGCAAACTGGTGCGTTCAAGCAGGAAAGCACAATTATAGAGGAAGTTTTTGAGTGCCAGTATAGTGTGAAGGTTAGTGTATGGGAAGACACCAAGGAAATTCAAGTCCAAGTCCATCCTGTCAGCTGTAGAAACTGATGAAGCAGCTTGGAGCCAGATTCTCTCTCTGCAATCAACACATTTCACAGAGTGATTGCTGTGGGAATAAAATTGGAGGATGAAGGCCTATGGATGCCATTTTGAGCTGCCAGATAAAAAAAAAAGGGATAGTAATCAACACTTAGAGCAGGGGTGTCAAACTCAATTTCATTGAGGGCCGCATCAGCACTGCGGTTGCCCTCAGGGGGCCGGGTGGGTATGGCTTGGGTAGGCGTGGCCTACTGGGTGGGCGTGGCTAGAGTGCGTATGGCCTACTGGGTGGGCATGGCCAGCTCTACATCATTCGCATCAAGGGTGCCTATGGGGGCCTGGGCAGGAGTGGGACAGATCTGAGGGTCTCTGGCAGAAGGAGGGTCTCTGAGCCAGGGCCAAGGCAGTGGGGGCCGTTCCCTCACTGTTTCCAGGATGGCTTCGCAGGCCGCATGAAACCACTTTGCGGGCCGGATCCAGCCTCTGGGCCTTGTGTTTGACATGTCTGACTTAGAGGCACACAGAAAATAAGTCCACACCTGATCATTTTTAATATACAAGGAGAAATAAGAGGGGGAAAAGACAGTGTTGTGTTGAACCAAACTGGAGACTCATCTAATCTAGTGTCTTGTTCCTAACCAAATCCCAACCAGACAATGGGTGGACATGGGTGCAACAGCAGGATTCTGCTGCTCATATTCTGCAGCAACTGGCACTGAGAGGTTTTGAACCCTGAAAATGCAGATAATATGTAAATATCTTGTTTAATAGCTATCAATACAGTTGTCCTTCACTCATGAACAGAAGGAGGTATTCTTGAGGCTTCCAGAACCCAGTCTAGAAACATGCATGATTATAGGTGTGCTAGACTGTACACAGTCACACCGCTTTGCACAGTTGCCATCTCCAGACCTTGGTTCACCAAGCAGATGCTTTGATGTACTGCAGTGGCTGTTACTACACCTAAAAGTGGGGTGTCACTTTGCTTGGCAGAATGGCTTCAAATAGGTCTAACATCATGGCATTGTACACATCACGAGAAGCCAGAGTTGGTTCTTAGCATAGACAAAGCTGCAGCACTACAATTTTGTACTGTTACAGTGTATAGATTGCATATGGAATTCATATTCTATCTAGGACCCAACTAGACTTCACCTCTGCTATGACTATACTGTACTGTGTGCCTGAAACAGCAATTGCTGTTCTGACCTGAAGCTTTTAACTCCTCGCCTTGTTGACAAATGGAAATATATACCTCCCATCTTGTCTTTCCATATCTTGTTCCCCTTTCCCCTTTATCCTGTCCCTCATCTTCCTATTTATCTAAAGCAAACCAGAAGCCTAGACTTTCACAAATCCCACGGAGGGATTCAGTAATTCAGTTAGTCCTTGGTGTTTTTCTTTCCAAGAGTTTGTGGCTCTGAAAGGGGAGTCTTTTTCCTCCCTTCAGAGCATGTACTGTAAATCATGATTCTAATTTTAATTATAATTCTTCCGCTTTGTTTCTGTTATCTGTTATTGTGCTGGGCAACATTCATAAACTGTGCGTTATGTGTGTGTGGTCATTGCTGTGAAAGCTGTGTGCCCAAAGGCATATCTATGAAGCCATCCCCAACAAAATCTCTGATTAAATTCTGAAGTCCTTTAACTGCTTCTTGTATCTCTCTGTGTGTTCATAGGTTGGGAGATATTTTTTTAGCAGGATGCCGGTATGGAATGCAGTGTGGACAGAGGTCCACTACTTCAGTTTTTCTTTCAAAGTGAAAATGCCCAGCACCTTAAGTAAAAAAGTATTCATGTGTGAGTATGCGTGTGTGTCTGAGTTTTGCTTTAGAAACGGGTGACCCCAGTCAGTGTCTTTTAGTCTTTTGTACTTGGTCTCCTCTTTGTTGCAATGCTCAGAGTAATGGGATTCTGAACGTGATCAGTCGCATCTGAAACAAGATGAGAGAACTGTTGCTGACCCCTGTGTTGCCTGTCCTCCATTTGACAATAACCCACAGCAATTTCCTTTCTGAGGCTTATATCCATAACACATCATTAATACTTCCTGAAAGCAGGTCTGAAATATTGATGCTAATTGCTCTTTTGGTTTGCCTAGCAGCACATTAAGCAGGGAGACGTAACAAGCCACTTTAAAAAATAATGAAACAGGCCTAATGGATAGCCAGCCTAGAGATGGGCCTTATTACCCAGAATTCTCTGAGCAGGCTTTCAGGGGATTGTTTGCTCAGATTGGGTGTGCTTGGCATGATGGGAGATTAATCAATCAAAATAGAGCTGGAAGGGACCTTGGAGGTCTTCTAGTCCAACCCCTGCTCAAACAGGAGACTCTGTATCATTTCAGACAGGTGGTTGTCCAGTCTTTTTTTAAAAAAACCCTCTAGTGATGAAGCACTTACAACTTCTGAAGGCAAGCTGGTTAATTGTCCTCACTTCTTAATTCCAAGTTGCTTTTCTCCTTGATTAGTTTCCATCCATTGTTTCTTGTCTTGCCTTCTGGTGCTTTGGAAAATAAATTGAGTCCCTCCTCTTTGTGGCATTATTATTATTAATTATTATTGTTATTAGATATTAGCCAAGATATGGAAGGATATAGGATATACGAATAGGGAACTATAGTTTTGCAGATGTCGCCAGACACCAGTGTCCATCATCCCCAGCTATCCTGGATCATTATTGGGGATGCTGGGACTAGGAGTCCAGCCAAAGACTATAGAGTCTGTTCCTCTGCTCTAAGTAATGAAGAATTCCCTGCTTTAATGTGACTCTTCCAACTCTCTTTTCTTGCAGGGGGAGCTGCTCAGCCCCTGCCGCTGTGATGGTTCTGTCCGTTGTACCCACCAGCCTTGCTTGATTCGCTGGATCAGTGAGAGGGGCTCCTGGAGCTGTGAGCTGTGCTACTTCAAGTACCAGGTCTTAGCCATTAGCACAAAGAATCCGTTGCAGGTAAGCCTTGCCTGGCAAAGGAGCTTTAGGAATATTGGCTGGAAGGAGAAATAGACGATTCAAGAGCAGACAATGGTGGATATAGTACCTCTGCCCAGTGGTACTATATATGTGAACAACCAGTTCTCTGTGTGGATGCCGCTTCCGGAAGTCCATTCTGGGCCTGGGCAACAAAAAATTAGCTACCAGTTCTGCCAAAGTGGTGCGAACCGGCTGAATCCCACCACTGCCTCTGGCCCATGTACCTTACATAAACCTTCTCCTCCTCCTCCTCTTCCTTGTCTTCCTCTTCCTCTTACACATGTACACACACACGTACACACACACACACACACACACACACACACACATGGTTACTGTTGTGTAGAGGGTTCTTTGGTGCAGGAATGAAGACGAGGTAAATGAGTACAGGAAAACTCATGGTTTATTTCGTGCTGAATCTGAACTGGGCAAATGGCTGCAACTAGTCGCAATATATAGTCTAGCCCCTAGGCAGCAGCCAATAGGTTTGAAGCATCCATTGCCGCCTAGGGATAGCCAATAGCAGCACTGGAGACTTGTAGTCTGGGTTGCTGGAGAGCCGTTAGCTGTTCCAGCAACCCACGTGGTATTACTAATGAGCCCAGTACATAACACCCCTCCCCTCTTAGATCAGACAATATTAACACAAGTTAGTCTTAATGCAATTATCAAGACTCATTATCAAAAACAAACTTACGGTAAATAATAGTAATAGAAAAAAAACCATATAGGTTACAATGTTATTAAACAACGTCTGAATGAATAGGCTTCATTGACAGCACACTAGACAGTTAACATCATAACACTACTTTCTGTAGTACAGTGGCAAGCTGCAATGCAACAATATTATAGCTCTTTATTTTACAATGTAATCAGCAAGATATGAAGCAGGCTTGTGTGTCCTAGCGGAACGTCTCGGAGTTCCAGTCACTTTGTGGTCTACCAGTTTACCCAGTGGGCTGGGGAAACCTGTGTCACTTGGTGCTCCTGAGTCAAGGGGATTAGATGCTCTCTGGCTGGCCTCTCCAGGTTGACCCACCCCAGAGTCAGACTGATCAGCAGAGTAGGCACAGCAGTTGCTGAAGTCCAGTTGGCTTGCTCCTTCAGGGGATCCATGTTGCATTCCTGGACTCCCCACTTCTCCCTCTGGTTCCTCCTCAGTTATGAAGGAAAAGTCCTGAGAGTTCATGTGAGGACTGGCTTGGCCACAAGTTTGAGGACCTTGGGAGGGATTTATGATGCAGTCCTCACTTAGTGGCCATTCTGGAAACCGTTTTCTGAGTTGATCAATGTGGCATCTGACAACTCGCCCTCCCTCCAACCCCACTTCATAAGACAGGGGCCCGGATGCTTTGGTAATTTGACCAGGAACCCACAGATTCCCATGACCATAGTTCCTGGCCCAAACCCAATCTCCCATTTGCAGCCCCCTAGCAGGTTTTGGTCGACAGGCTTCTGCTGCCACTCTATCTGGATGCAACCTGTCTAGTTTAGCGATCAAACGCCTCCCCCCAACGTAGTTCTGCAGGACTTTTGCCTGTAGCAGTGCAGGGCATGGAATGCTGGCAGAGTAGAAAATCTGCCGATCTGTGATGCCAGTCACCTGTTACAATGCGCTTGAGTGATTCCTTCGTTGTCCTCACCATGCGTTCAGCTTGACCATTAGAAGACAGATGAAAAGGCGCAGACATTGCATGTCTGATAAGATTAGCTCTAGTGAAGGCCTGAAATTCAGCAGCAGTGAATTGGGCCCCATTGTCTGAAACTAAGGACATCTGGCAGCCCATGTGTGGCAAAGAGTTTTCTCAGCACCTGGATGGTCCTAGCAGTAGTCATGTTAGGAACTGGAATTACTTCCAGCCATTTGGAATGGCTATCCACTACTATAAGGAAGAGCTGTCCCTGAAAGGGCCTAGCGTAGTCTATGTGAATCCTAGACCAGGGAGTGTGCGTTTCCTCCCACCTGTGAACTGGGGCCTGTGGCATTTCAGGCCTTTATTGCTGGCATGTATAACAACCATGGACTTGTGCCTCAATGTCCTTATCAAGACCAGGCCACCAAAGGTAGCTTCTAGCTAAAGCTTTCATTCTGACAATGCCTGGATGGCCTTCATGTAATGAGTGTAAAACCCTGTCTCTTAGGGAAGTGGGAATTATGACTCTGTTTCCCCATAAAATGCACCCCTTGTGGGCAGATAACTCATGCCTCCTGACAAAATAGTTCTGAAATTCAGAACCTGGGCTTTTATCCAACCAGCCCATGTGTACCCATTGCAATACTCTACTAAGTGTTCTATCTGTGGCAGTTTCAGCAGCAATGTCCCCCGCATGGAGGGGGAATTCAGGTAGGTCCTGTATGGACAGAATTCTAGCAGCTGGAGCCGGATCTGGTTCCATTAGTGGCAGTGGTAGTCTGCTGAGGCCATCAGCATGGCCCATTTCTTTACCCAGTTTGTGAATCAATTTAAAAGTGTATGCAGATAGAAAAATAGACCATCTCAGCATTCTTGGTGAAAGTATGTGGGGGGTTTGTTTGTTGTGAAAAGTCCTAACAGAAGTTTGTGGTCTGTAAAGACCGTGAAGTCCCTGCTATATAAATAGTTATGGGATTTTTTTATTCCAGCATCAGTGGCTAGGGCCTCTTTGTCAATCTGAGCATAGTTGCGCTCGGCAGAGGACAATGTCCTTGACTAAAATGCTATAGGAACCTGTGTTCCATTCCTTTCTATGTGACTTAAAACTGCCCCCACCCCATAGGGAGATGCATCACATGCAAGACATACTGGTTTAGACTCTTTGTAGTGAGTTACAGTGGACATTTCTGACAAAAGTGCTTTTAAGTCCTGGAAACTTTTTTTCATGTAAATTAGTCCATTTCCATGGAGCTTTCTTATCTAGAAGCCTGTGGAGGGGCTCTGCTAGTGCGGCCTTATGAGGTAGAAATGTGTGATAGAACTTTAGGAGGCCCAAGAATGCTTGTAGCTCTCCTTTGGATCTGGGACTAGGAGCCATTTTAATGGCCTTCACTTTAGAATCAGTAGGGTGAATGCCGTTAGCATCAATTCGGAAATCCAGGAATTCTGTTGAAGGAACCCCAATACTACACTTGCTCTTTTTTAATTTGAGGCCTGCTTTGCGAAGCCTCTGCAAAACAGCTCTGAGCCTACTGGCTAGCACTTCTGGGGATTCCCCTGCAATAAGAACATCATCAAAATATGGGCAGACGCCCTGATCCATGATCCCCTGGAAAATGCCAGGTGCAACACTGACTCCAAACTGTAAGCGTTTAACTTTGAAAGCCCCCCTGTGAGTCACGATCATCTGAGCTGCAGCTGTGACCCCGTCAACCAGCAATTGCTGATAGGCCTGTGCTCAGTGCTTTTTTTGTAAAAGAAAAAGGTGCCGGAACTCACACATGTCATGCAACCTGCCTTGCCTACCCTACAAGGTTCCATCCAAAAAAGGTGCCGGAACTCCGTTCTGAGCGTTCTATGAGAAAAAAGCCCTGCCTGTGCTAAATCAAGTTTAGCAAAGATAGTACAACCTTGCAAGGAGGCTAAAATGTGGTTGACCACTGGGACCGGGTAAGCGTGTTGCTTGAGGGCTTTATTTAGAGTGCATTTATAGTCAGCGCAAATGTGAATTTCCCCGTTGGCTTTAAGTGGAGTGACTATAGGAGTTTCCCACTCCCCACCATCAACAGGCTGTAAAACACCCTGTTCTATAAGCTTATCAATTTCTGAATCAATTTTATGTTTTAAGGCAAAGGGGACCCTGCGAGTCTTAACCCTGATTGGAACTACGTTGGGATCTAGCTTAAATGAGATAGGTGGGCCTGTGTATGTTCCTAGGGCTGAATCAAAAACATCTGCATAGTCCTCGCATACTGATGCGAGGTCTACAGTTTGTGTCTGGTTGATACCAGTA
Organism: Vipera berus; assembly: GCF_964194415.1. Taxonomy (NCBI): domain Eukaryota; kingdom Metazoa; phylum Chordata; class Lepidosauria; order Squamata; family Viperidae; genus Vipera; species Vipera berus. The sequence goes on along the minus strand of NC_138203.1, from coordinate 137,116,690 downwards.
ATCTGAATACCTAAGGCATGAAACCAATCGAGTCCAATGAGACTCATTCTCTGGCCCCCTTCTACTATGACATCCAGGTGCCCATAAAACCCCTTAAATTTTACCGTCAAAGTGGCTTCTCCCTTAACTTTAACTTGAGCATTTTGAAAGTCAGTTAGGATTATGTTTGAGGGCCTTAGTTTCGCCCAATTGTTGCTGCGCTTACACACGAAGTTAAAAGTGTCTTGAGAAATAATTGAGACTGCAGAGCCAGAGTCCAATTCCATCTTACGTGGAACTCCTTGTAGCTCTACCAAGAGTCTGAGTTTAGGTTTGAGTGGGCGTCGGGCCCCGGTGCGGCACATGCTTCTATGGCTTCTGGAAAAACCCACACTAACTGGACCCTGGGCTCCAGTACCTCTCCTAGTCGGTTCTTTCGACTGGTGTTTGGGTGGCCCGTCTCTCTGGCGGGCTCTGCAAACCGCTGCAGTGTGGCCTGTCCTTCTGCAAGCTCTGCACGTGGCTGATCGGAATCTGCAATCGGCATGAAAATGGTTGCCACCGCACCCTTTACATCTAGGAAAGAGAACTGCCTTGTAAGTGTTCTCTTGCAGCTGGCTGTTGCGGTGTTTTGCGTTGGGTTGCTTTTGGAGTCTGTTGATTTCAGGCTCTTCTTCCTCGGAAGATTCTTCGGTGCATTTGGCATCCTTGTTATGGACCGTTTCTTCATGCTTTGTCGTTTTGGCGGGCTGTACTGTTTGAACTGCGCTCTCGGCGGCCTCGGCGGCCATTACTTCGTCTTGTGCTTCTGAAAACGTTAAGTTTGGTCTGGCAAAGAGTCTCTGTTGAAGCGTTTGGTTCCGTAAGCCGCAGACGAGCCGGTCTCGTAGTCTCTCTTCTAAGTTTGAGAATTTGCATAGGCGAGCGGCCTGCCTCAGGCCCGCATTGAATTCTGAAGCTGATTCACTGGGTTGCTGCACTCTCTGGTCAAACTTAAACCTCCAAGCCATTTCAGACATCTTGGGCTGGAAATGTTTGGTTCACTTCTTTCTGAGGTCTGCGTAGGAGACTGATTCTATCGGCGTCGGAATGAAAAGGTTCTCAGCCAAATCAAAGGTTGCTGGGCCGCACAGGCAGAGTAGCGTTGCGGCCTTCAGTCCTTCTTCTGCGATCTGATTTGCCCGGAGGTAGTTTTCTACTTGGGACACATAGGATGGCCATTCCTCTGGGTGCTTCACATTGAATTCTCGAAGTCTCCCGACCTTTGGTATTCTGTCTTTGCTGGTTCCCGCGTTTTCTTCTGAATCCTGCTTTCCAGGCTCAGGGAATGAGTCCTCTGAGCACGAGGTCGCTAGCGTAGCTTGCTAGCCAACCTTGAGAGGGGGAGAGGGAAATGCCTTTTCCCTCCAGCGTGCACTGCTTTCCCCTCGTAGACTTCAGCTCTTTTCAGGGAAGCAGGATCCCACCTTCGTCGCCAGTGTTGTGTAGCGGGTTCTTTGGCGCAGGAATGAAGACAGGTAAATGAGTACAGGAAAACTCATAGTTTATTTTGTGCTGAATCTGAACTGGGCAAATGGCTGCAACTAGCCGCAACATATAGTCTAGCCCCTAGGCGGCAGCCAATAGGTTTGAAGCAACCATTGCTGCCTGGAGATAGCCAATAGCAGCACTGGAGACTTGTAGTCTGGGTTGCTGGAGAGCCGTTAGCTGCTCCAGCAACCCACGTGGTATTACTAATGAGCCCAGTACATAAAAGTTGCCATCACATTCAATTATTACTCCATCTGTTCCCCTCTGAGTTATGGGGCAAATGAGAAGGTTCCCCAGAAATGTCTGTGTTCTTGGATGCGCATCTCCCTTCCCTCTTCTCTTTTTTGTTTCTCCACCCATACGCTGTCCTTAGCAGCCCCAAATGCTGCTGAAGAAGCTGCCCAGAGGGAGCAGGTTCCGCTTTGGAGCTGTCATTCACTCCAAATATATCAGCAGAGGCAGTCGAGTAAACTCCAGCAGGAGTGTCTCCCTGGAAGCGATCTTGGCAGATCAAGAGATATCTGCCTGTATTCCCTTTTCACTTCTGCAAGTGCAACATAATCTGGCAGATAACATTTAGGCTGGAAAAGTCTTGTACATAGTCTTTCTTTCTTTCTTTCTTTCTTTCTTTCTTTCTTTCTTTCTTTCTTTCTTTCTTTTTTCCTTCCTTCCTTCCTTCCTTCCTTCCTTCCTTCCTTCCTTCCTTCCTTCCTTCCTTCCTTCCCTTTCTTTCTTTCTTTCTTTCTTTCTTTCTTTCTTTCTTTCTTTCTTTCTTTCTTTCGTCACAATGTAGCATAACGGTCTCCTTCAATTTTGGGTGCTCGTTTCTCTCTCTCTCTCTCTGCATAGCCTCTCATCTGGTGAATGGAGAAGGAAAATTGTACCAGGTGACAGGGGGGAAAAAATCTCGTAGTGACTCTGCCAGTGACAAAAGAAACGAATTGATCCTGAGTCATGCACAGGCGGACAGTTTGCTTGGCAACATCAATCCTTGTCGTTAACTCCAGGGACAAGCTGTTCAGAGAGAAGCTGCTTCCTCTCTTCCTAACCTTTCCCATGGAAGGAACTGTAAAATTTTATATATATACATATATACACATATACATATACATACACACACTCACACACCCATATATACACACACACACACACATATTTACACACAGACACACACACACATATATACACACACACACACATATATATATACACACACATATATTTACACACAGACACACACATATATATGTGTGTGTGTGTGTGTGTGTGTGTGTGTGTGTGTGTATATATATATATATATATATATATATATATATATATATATATATATATATATATATAGTATATGTATATATGCTAAGAATATAGAAGTTTCAGCAGTGGGTTCTGGTGCTGGAAGTGGACTAAAGGAGAGGAATGAACAACTCAACCTAGCAAATATGATGTGTTGATTTATTTAGGTATTTCATGTGGCTGCCCAACTCACCACAGTGACTGTGAAGAACTAACAGAGCATGAAAAACTAAACAACAATATGTGCAAACCCAGATCCATAACACTTAAATCTAACTGTATCATACCCACAATGACAAAAGCCACCACATGTCATGGACACTGACTAATCTCCCAAATAATCAGATGATCCAGACACATTCTTTGGGATGGATAAGAGTGAAGCTTGTGTGACTTCCTTGTCCACTGTATGCACATGCCCGCTCTCCCTTTTTATGAAAAGAAGCCACCCTTCCCTATTAGAATGGATGGTTTTTTTAACTTGACGGGGTTGAGTATGACAGGGAAGGGTAAGGAATTGGGGGCTCTCAAGATGTGGAGGAATGCCTTTGTAATCCCAGTGATGGATGCTGGGATGCTTCAGTAATCTCTGGTGGGCCACTGCCCCTCTCCCACCTTACTACAAAGAGAAGAAACCGGAAGAGAACTTGCAACTAGGATGGGAGGGAAAGTAACATTAGACTTACTCTGATCATCCTGAAGGTGATTTGTATTGCTTCTGGGATGCTCTTCAGATTTGGGTCTCTCAGCCCTATTGGATAGGGATGCCCATCAGATCCACAAGAGTAATTGGTCAGGATCAACTCTTGCGCTTGTTTTCTCCTTACAGTGGCAGGCAATTTCCCTGACGGTGATTGAAAAAGTGCAAATTGCAGCCATCATCCTGGGTTCCCTCTTCCTCATTGCCAGCATCTCCTGGCTGATTTGGTCGTCACTCAGCCCCTCGGCCAAGTGGCAACGGCAGGACCTGCTCTTCCAGATCTGCTATGGGATGTACGGTTTTATGGATATCGTCTGCATAGGTGAGAACTTCCTTCTTCCTAATTTCTCATGTTTCTAGGCTTTCCCTATGAAAATCAAAGCAAAGAAGTACCAGGACAGATTTCAGCAGGTTTGTATTGTGATCATTAGAGAAATCCAGGTTTCCTAGAGTGTCTTCTAGGAACAGTCTTTTTTTATTATTGAAGAGTTTTAAAATACATTTTAGAATACAAAAAAAGAAAAAAGAAAAAAACCCTCCTTCCCCTCTCCCCAACCCCGCCCTCCCCTCCCCCCCTCCCCCGACTTCCCAGAGCTGAATACAGGGTATAAAAATACAAACAAACATAATCTAAAATATGCTAACAACAATAAAACATTAAAGTCTATCGCACTTTAACTCTCCATCGTCAAGATAATAACAAAATAACTACTAGCTAATTATACATCATATAACTCCACTACTCATTCAAATGCTAAATGAAACTTTTTAGTCCCATATTTGTTCTGAATATAATCAATCCATCTCCTCCATTCCACAATATATCTCTGTTGCGATTGGTCTTTCAAGTACGCTGAGATCTTCGCCATTTCTGCCAAATTAGAAACTTTTAAAGTCCACTCTTCTATAGTCGGCAGTTCTTCCTTCTTCCAATATTGCGCTACTAAAAGTCTCGCTGCCGTAATTAAATTCAACATCAACTTAATATCTATAACAGTAGTATCTGTAACAATACCCAATAGAAACAATTGCGGAGAGAAGTTTATCCTCTTCTTAAATATCTTTTGCATATTCCACCAAATTTTAATCCAAAAAGCTTTAACCTTTTTACATGTCCACCATATATGAAAATACGTTGCGTCCTCACAACCACACCTCCAACATTTGGGCTGACAATTCGGATACATACTTGCTAATTTTTTAGGATCTAAATGCCATCTATAAAACATTTTATAAAAATTCTCTTAAATTTTGGGCCTGTGTAAATTTTACATTTCTAACCCAGATCTTTTCCCAAGTATCCATTGTTATAACTTCTTGAAAATTTTGAGCCCACTTTATCATACAGTCTTTAACAAGTTCCGTTTCTGAATCAATTTCTATCAATGCATTATATATCCTTTTTATATGTGCTTGTCCTTGATCTCTGATTTGCTTTACCAAGTTTTCATCAGTCATCGAAAAACCAGTTTTCTGGTCCTCTTTCCATCTAGCCTGTAATTGCCCATACTGGAACCAAGTTTGTACAATCTTTTCTTCTTTTAAAATATTATATGGCTTTAGTTGCCATACATTCCTTTCTAAACTTAAAATTTCCTTATATGTAGTCTCATCATGTTTAAATCCCACATTTATATTTTCTATTGCGTGTTTAGGTATTGCCCACATGGGTATCTTGTAACTTAACTTATGTCTATACTTTTTCCAAACTCGCAACAGAGCACACCTTAAAATATGTGTCTTAAACACACTATCCACCTTCTTATCATACAATAAATATGCATGCCAACCAAATAACAAATCATGACCCTCAAGATTCAATAATCTCCCTTGTGTTAAATTAAACCAGTCACTTATCGCTGACAAAGCAGCAGCCTCATAATATAATTTAAAATTCGGCATTTTAAGACCACCTCTTTCACGCGTATCTTGCATTATTTTAAATTTAACTCGTGGTTTTTTTCCTGCCCAAACAAATTTATTAATTCCTTTTTGCCATTCCTCCAAATTTAAATCCTTTTTAAGTATAGGTATCATTTGAAATAAAAATAAAAATTTTGGCAAAACATTCATTTTCACTGCCGTGATTCTTCCCAATAAAGACAATTGTAGTTTTTCCCAACTATCTAATTCTTTTTGTATTTTTCCCCATAACATTTCATAATTATTTTTATATAACTTCACATTCGAGGCTGACAGATATATCCCCAAATATTTAATCCTTTTGACTATTTCAAATCCCGTTAATTCTTCTAAAACAGCCTTTTGTAATACTGTCATATTTTTAGACAATATTTTAGTTTTTTGTATATTGATCTTAAATCCAGAAACTTCCCCATATTGCATTATTATCTCCATCAATTCTACAACTGAATAATCCGGCTGAGTTACTGTAACAACCAGATCATCTGCAAACGCCCTCAATCTATAGTCCTGATCTCTTATTTGAACTCCGCTAATTTTTTCCAAATCACGTATTTTAATCAGTAATATTTCCAATGTTAAAACAAATAATAGAGGTGACAACGGGCACCCCTGCCTTGTGCCCTTCTCAATAGTACATGGTTCAGTCAAGTTATTGTTAACTATTATACAGGCTGTTTGCTTTTGATATATCGCCCTAATTGGTTGTAAAAATTTATCCCCAAATTCCATTTTCTCTAATACTTTCATCAAAAATTGCCAATCCAGGAGAGATTTCAGCAGGTTTGTATTGTGATCATTAGAGAAATCCAGGTTTCCTAGAGTGTCTTCTAGGAACAGTCTTAAGGGTATAGAGACATGCTGGATGAAACTATGACAGGCAGTGACAAACATGTTTTTATTGCGGCCTACTTGAGTTTGAGTTTGAAACAATTTGCTGCCATACCTTACTATGTTTTTGTTTTCATTTTCTTTTGTTTTTTAAAATAACTTTGAACACTTGGAGTCCTTTGCATGTTTATATAGTTAATGCAAACGTACTATACTCTGAACTCAACATCTTGAAAATCACTTTAAAGTTTTCTGCTCTCCCTGCACATAGTGCCAATATAGCTGGTCCTGTTTCTCATTCAGACGGCTAAAATCTCTAATTCATCTCCAGAACATACACATATAGCTATATCTCAGACACAAGCTCTTGATATGTAGATAATTATATCTGAATAATTCTAGAAGAGACAGAGATTGAACCAATGAGCTGATTTCCACGATCCTTTTCCCTTCTTAAAATATGCCAAACACACTAATATGCACTATTTTCATAATTTAGATACTGTAAAATGCAGAATTTAGCTGTTTTTCATACAGAATTTACACAGCACCTAAAGTCAATTCTGAAATTCAAATTCACCAGACAGCACCAGTCTCCAACATGTGAAGACAGGATGTAGTTGGTGATTTTGTAGTTGGTTCTTGTCGATGTTATCTGGGAGGAGTTCGACCCGGTGACTCCTGAAGACGTGGACAGGATCATGGGGAAGCTGAGCTCCACCACGTGTTTATTGGACCCGTGTCCCTCCTGGCTGGTTTATGCGGCCCGGGATGGAACACGAGGCTGGCTCCAGGCAGTGATAACTGCTTCTTTAAGTGAGGGTAGTTTTCCCACCGCCTTGAAGGGTGAGACCCCTCCTCAAGAAGCCTGCCTTGGACCCAGCAATATTAAACAACTTTCGTCCGGTCTCCAACCTTCGCTTTCTTGCGAAGGTTGTTGAGAGCGTGGTGGCGCATCAGCTCCCTTTGTTCTTGGAGGAAGCTGATTATCTGGACCCGTACCAATCGGGTTTCAGGCCCGGGTACAGCACGGAGACGGCATTGGTCGCGCTGGTGAATGATCTCTGGCGGGCTCGGGACAGGGGTTGTTCCTCTGTCCTAGTCCTGTTAGACCTCTCAGCGGCTTTCGATACCATCGACCATGGTGTCCTGCGGCGTCTCAGGGGGTTGGGAGTGGGAGGCACAGTTTTTCAGTGGTTCTCCTCCTACCTTCTGGGACATTCGCAGTCGGTGTTGGCAGGGGGGCAGAGGTCGACCTTGAGGCCTCTCATTTTTGGAGTTCCCCAGGGGTCGGTCCTCTCGCCTCTCCTGTTCAACATCTATATTAAGTCTCTGGGTGAGATCATTCGTGGTTTTGGAGTTGGGTATCATCAGTATGCTGATGATACCCAGCTTTTCATTTCAACCCCAAACCACCCCAGTGATGCCCTCGACGTGATGTCCCGTTGCCTGGAGGCGGTCCGGGTCTGGATGGGGAGGAACAGGCTTCAGCTCAACCCTGACAAGACTGAGTGGCTGTTCGTGCCGGCATCCCGGGAAATTCAGATTACTCCATCTCTTGCTATGGGGGGTGAGCTATTGCCCCCCGTAGATAGGGTGCGCAACTTGGGGGTCCTCTTAGACTCACAGCTCTCTTTAGAAGATCATATAGGAGCTGTGACTAGGGGGGGCTTTGCCCAGGTTCGCCTGGTGCGCCAGTTGCGGCCCTATCTGAACCAGGATGCCTTGTGTACAGTCACTCATGCGCTCGTGACCTCTCGTTTGGACTACTGTAATGCTCTCTACATGGGGCTGCCCTTGAAGACCACTCGGAGGCTCCAACTGGTGCGAGTTGTGTTGGGAGTCTCCCGATACTCCCATGTTACACCATTGCTCCGCGAGCTGCATTGGCTGCTGGTTGCCCTCCGGGTGAGATTCAAGGTGCTGGTAATGACCTACAAAGCCCTACATGGCATGGGTCCGGATTACCTACGGCAGCACCTGCGGCCGGCGTCAACTTCCCTCCGTCCAGTGCGCTCCCACAGAGAGGGCCTCCTCAGGGTGCCTCCGATCAGAGAATGTCGACTGGTGGCCCCCAGGGGGAGGGCGTTCTCTGTGGGCGCGCCAGACCTGTGGAACCGCTTGCCGGTTGATGGCCCCCGACCTTCGCTCCTTCCGGCGGGATCTAAAAACTTATTTATTTGAGCAATCCGGCCTGGTCTGATGGGTTTGGGGTTGGGTTTTTAACATGGTTTTAACTATTGTATATATCGGGCATAAATTATTTAATTGTTTTTTAACTTTTGTACATTGTTTTTTTTTATATTTATTGCCCTGTACACCGCCCTGAGTCCTTCGGGAGAAGGGCGGTATAAAAATTTAATAAATATAAATAAATATAATATATATTTTTTGTGTGTGAACATTTGGACACTGAAATAAGGGATTTAAATTGCTAAGCTTTCACACTGTGTTCAAAGCCACTGGGTTTTATTTTAGGACTTACACATGAATTCTGAGGTTGCTTTTGCTCTTTCTAGGATCAAGATCAGCTTTGCTTAGAATAAGGAGTGCCTTTTAGTTTGACAGATACATTCCCGACTTCCCGAACTTGGGCGCTTAGGAGAAATTCAATTTTTAAAAATATAGAAAAATTACCCCAGCTGGGTGTCAGCACCTAGATAATCTTAGCAGATACCAAAAGAAGAGAATATTGGTAGCTCAGGCTTTAAATGTGCAGTCCTTGGTCCTTTCTGAGTTTGGTTGTTTTCTACTTTGTTTCATTACTGAAGTAGGTAATATAACCATTCTTTGGTAATGAAACATCTGCTAGAAAACAGTCAAGCTTAGAGAGCACCAAGGACTCCCATAATCTTAGGTAAAGGTAAAGGTTCCCCCGCACATGCGTGCTAGTCGTTTCCGACTCTAGGGGCCGGTGCTCATCTCCATTTCAAAGCTGAAGAGCCAGCGCTTGTCCGAGGACATCTCCGTGGTCATGTGGCCGGCATGACTAGACCCCAAAGGCACATGGAGCGCTGTTACCTTCCCACCGTAGTGGTCCCTATTTTTCTACTTGCATTTTTTACGTGCTTTCGAACTGCTAGGTTGGCAGAAGCTGGGACGAATAACAGGCACTCACTCTGTTACACGGCACTCGGGATTCGACCCGCCAAACTGCCGACCTTCTGATCGACAAGCTCAGCGTCCTAACCCACTGAGCCACCGCGTCCCTTTTCCCATAATCTTAGCAGAGCTCAAAAAAGCAAGTGGCCTTGAACTTGGTTAGTGCTTGGCTGGTAGACTACCAGGAAACCTGAATTATAGGCTAAGCTGTTAAATTAAAAACAAAAGTACTTTAAAAAGACAACAGTCAAATATTGCTGTCAAAGAAACTACATGGATATATCTATGAATTCAGCAGAGTTCAGCTTGAGTTGGAGATTTTATCTTTTATAGGGATATTTAAGGAAGACATCTAACAGTAATTAAAGGAGCCCAGCATTGTTCAGGGTGAAGCGTGGGGGCTGAAAAGAAGAAAAGATGTTGCCACTTTAAAGGACCCAAAGGACTCTTAAAGTGGTGGCATATATTATTTTTAGGGTAAGCAATAGCCTGCAAAAGACTTGGATCTTTTAATGGGGGTCAGAGGGAAACTGTGCTTGTAAACGGTCAGAAGCATTTCTTCTTGTGACGCATGTACTTTCCTAATATTAACTGCATGACGCTACATCATGCAGCTTAGTCATAGCCTTAGAATTTGCAAAATATTTCTGTTGAGGCCTTCAGAGCTGAACACACAGCCCATTGCTGGAGAAAGGAGAAACCGTCTGTCTTCTGGGCTGGCATGTCATCATTGTTTAGTTTACAAATCAACCCCGCCCTTCTCTGCTACCCACTCTCATCCATGGGACAACCTTCTGGTTCCTTCTTCCCCCTCACTTCTGCTTTATCTTTATGTGCCAAATACGCCATAATGACAGGCATAAGTGAGCCAATCCCCACCCTTGTAATCCCTAGCAGATTGAAAGGGTATAATTCCCATTCCGGTACTTTCAAGCAGGCAAAATGAATAGCATTATGGTGGAGGGAAGCAGATTGAATATTTCAAGACCACATGGGCAACAACAACAACAATAATCTGGTTCATTGCTATTGCAATATCAGGTGATGCACAAATTGAAGAGAAACAACTAGGAAAAATAACGAAATACCGTGATCTGCAAATTGAAGTTGAGCAATTGTGGAGGAAGAAATCAATGGTTATACCAATAGTAATACAGTAGGAGCCCTTGGAGCAATACCCAAAGGACTACCTAGATAAATGGAAATTTTGAACTTATCAGACCTGAATATTCTGACTTTGCAACAAACCACACTACTTGGAACTGCCTATATACTCAGACGTTACCTTAACAGCTCTTAGGTCCTTGGATAGGATTGAATTGTTAAGTTTTTACCAGTCCCAGACTATGAATTGAACTGAAGACTAAATCTATAATAATACTAATACTAATACTAATACTAATAATAATATTTTTTTTCAATCCTTCTGTAGTGGGTTTTTTTGTTTGTGCAAAACTACCAGATTTACTTTCAAAGAAATGTGATAAATACTTCTTTACCCTTACTAAGCACGATGGCATCAAATTATCTGAGTATAAAAGGATACCGGTATTGAAAATATTGCCAGTTTTGGAGGATAGGGAAAGGGAAATGATGGACCCTTGTTTAATGTCTTCATCCTTCCCTAGCACGCAGTTGAGTAGCAAAAAATAAAATAGTAGGAGGTTGGAGGCACAAATGATTGGAAGATTGGTTCTGGGTGGAAAAGCGTTTCACATGGCACGTGTAAATGGAAGAAAGTATAAATATAAAATTTGGTGTTATTCATCCAAAATCTTCTAAACCAAAATCTGTTAAATCAAGGACCTTCTTTATCATTGCCAATTGACATTGTCAGTAATTCAGCCCAAATCCTTTATTTATTTAAATTATTATTTAATTAAATAACAGTTGAAATGCATACTTTTAAGAGACATTGATTTTTATGGAAAGAATACCTTCCTGAGATATTTCCATAAAAAAAACCCAGTGGCTTCTAAAAGTATGTGTGGTTGTCTACAAATATGAATTTAATTGCATTAATCGGCTGCTTTAAGAATGGTATTAATTTTAAGGAGTAGGTTCCTTAAAAAGAGTCAGAACTTTTTATTTAGGCCCACCTACCAATTGAAAAAAAAGCTGACCCTAGTGCTTTAATGAATGACAAAAAAGGGTGCTTCCTTTTTTCCCCCCTGAGCTCTGAATCATTTTTGAAGCATATTCAGTCTTAGTAATTTGTCCTCGGCGCACCCTGTGGTGTAAGTTGCAGGTGGGTTTCTCATCAAATGACTGGATATTTTTCCTTTAGCACTATACAACCTCGATTTGAAAGAAACCTGTTTTAAATGGGAAGCTATTGACATTCAGTAAATAATAATAATAATAATAATAATAATAATAATAATAATAATAATAATAATAATAATAATAATAATAATAAACCTTTATTGTCAAAGTACAACATGTGTACATTGACATTAGCTGAGCCTCCCCCCCCCCCGTGCTGTCTCCCCCCAACACACAGTGACCGAGCCAAGTCTATGGCACTGATGGATGAGCTGTGCTGAGATGGGCAGGATAACAGGCAGGTCCTTGTGGGCAGGAGCCATGTGCCGTCACTGAGAAATGGATGAATGACTTTTTCTGTTCCCCCTTGATTTGGTTGAACCTGTATTACATGGTAATGACCCACCTTGGGAGATGGCAGCTGGGCGCTCAAATGATTGCTTCTTTGGTACATATTTATATTTGATTGATGAACTAGAAGTTTGAACGTGTGAACAGACCAAGAGGGAAGACTTGTATTTCTTTCACAAAATTCATTTAAGAAAAGAAAAAGAAAAATACAGGTACCTGTAATCAGAAATCAATTTCACTTGTTGAAATATATGTAAACCCTATTCTAACATCTCATCTACTGAATGGTTTCTGGAAAAGTTCTGGTTGAACATTCTGATCATTCCATTTATTTACATAAAGAGAGTTGATTGAGAATTTTTTTTTGTTTTGTTTTTTGCGGGTCCTTGGAAGGGTTAGTGCCAGGGATGGGGGGAGGAACAGGACGCCGTGAGGCTGGAGTCCATTTTGAAAGGCTGACGTCTTTGTGGGGGCAGCTGGCTCAGCCGAGTCCTTCCCTGCCCCACTGCTCCTTCTGCAGCCCCTGGGCCAGCCCCCTCCCCACAGAAACTGCCTGCTCCGCAGGTACTTTTTTTCAAGAGGCAACTGAACTTTCTTGTTTTTCTTTTCTTTCTTTTCTTCAAAGAAAAACAAGAAAGTCCAGTTGCCTCTTGAAAAAGCGCTTTTGGGACAAAAGTCATGACCTGGATGACTGAGAATCTCCATAGACATTCCTAAAGACTGTATCCAGAACCAAAGCCTTTATGTTGTCTTTTATGACAAAAAGGTCAACAAATGTGCATTTCCCATCAATAGTTCAACTCGGAGAATTAATTTTATGGCAATTCCCTATGCACGTAAAATAAATATTTCTCACTGAAAACTATAAATGTTCATTATTTTTCCCACGATTTGTGCCAATAACCATAGATAGGCTGAGCTCATCTAATGCAGGGCTGGGGAACAATAGCCTTTTGTGGACTTCAGTTCCCCAAATTCCTGAGCCAGCCTCAGGAATTCTGGGAGTTGAAATCCTCGAATCACAAAAGGGCCATCTCTCCCCATCCCAGTCTAAAGTTTGGTGGCAGTTTTCCAAACCAAAGATTTTGTAATAGAATAGTTAACTCTTACACCATCGTTAGGACCAGTAAGAAACAGAAGGATGTGTTCTGCCAGTGTTTATGTCAGATACTTGGGTAGCTTTTTATGTTCAATTTTTTCTTATTCTAGTTAAGAGCTACATATGGCTTACAAGAATTTTTTCAAACACAATTTATTTACTTACATATTTTATAGCCATTATATGCTGCTACGGTCATAACCCTTTGTTATACACTTTTAAACAATACACCAAAAAGTGCCCCCCTAAACACAAAATTATAAAAACAAAGGGCAAAGCTAAAAGGAATACTTTGTATAAAACTAGTGATAAATAAACAAAGAGAAAAGGAAAAATTATAAACCATCTAAGTAAATCACCTATTCCTCAATATTAAACAAAATATACAGGTTGCCCTCAACCTACAACCACAGTTGAGCCTAAAGTTTCTGTTGCTAAGTGAGACATTGGTTAAGTGAGTTTTACCCCCATTTTATGACCTTTCTTGCCACAGTTGTTAAGTGACTCACTGCAAGTTGTTAAGATAGTAACACAGTTGTGAAGTGAATCTGGCTTCCCCATTGTCTTTGCTTGTCAGAAGGTTGCAAAAGGTGATCACATGACCCCAGGACACTGCAACAGTCATAAATACAAGTCAGTTGCCAAGCAGCCCATATTCGATCACCTGACCCTGGGGATGCTGCAACAGTTGTAAGTGTGAAAAATGGTCATAAGTCACTTCTTTCAGTTCTGTTCTAACTTCGAACAATCACGACAGTAAATGAACCATGGTAAGTGAGGACTACCTGTATTAGTTTTCAAACTTAAAAGAGAATAAGACTCTATTATTATAAATATCAGGACATCTGGTCAAAGAGAAAGATGCTATGACATTTTTAATGATCTGGATAATTGCACTTCATGTCTGGAATAATAATAATAATAATAAAATAATATTTTTCCAATTTCTCAAAATAATTGTCTTTAACAATTCCACAAGCCCAACATAGCCAAAGCTGTTCAAAAATAGTCAGATTCCACATTATTGAAACATAATCCAATGTAACATTAGCATCTTTAACGTTAAATGATTTCCCCATAAATTGACTTGCGTACATTAAAATATTGCTCCAAAAAGATGCCAACTCAAATGAAAATATGATACAAGTCAGTGACCTCTTCCATAAAATTAAATATTCATGAGCTTCAATGTCAGCAATCCGGTCTACAACCCAACAGGGCCCAAACATCTCCGGCTTTTTTCAGTCCCAGAATTGAAAGGTCCTTTTTACTATATATTGACCAAGTAATTGCCAAGCCCTTAATGGAAATAAATCCACAAACGATGACAGTCTACTAAATTTCCATTCCACATAAGCGTATGCTGATACGATAAAAGCTCAGTGATATTTTTGAAATCACCAGCATTAAAATATAATCTCAATTTAGCCAAGGAAATCTTTGGTAGTCTCTTTTGCATATAAACGTGCTCAGTAATTTGTCTGTATGAAGAAAACATTCAGATGAGTTTTTTTATGTACAGTTTCTTCCTTTAAGACGTATGGGCAGTTTTAAAAATTCTATTCTGATACCCAGTCCTGAAAACTGAACCCTCTAAGTCTGAGTAAGTACAGGTAGTCCTTGACTTATGACCACACTTAAGCCCCAAATTTCTGTTGTTAAGTGAATTTTACCCCATTTTATGACCTTTCCAGCGACAGTTGTTAAGTGAATCACTGCAGTTGATAAGTTAGTAACCTAGTTGTTAAAGGAATCTGGCTTCTCCATTGTCTTTGCTTGTCAGAAGGTTGCAAAAAGTGGTCACATGACCCCAGGACACAGCAACCGTCATAAATATGAACCGGTTGACCAAGCATCCAAATTTTGATCCACACGATCATGAGGATGCTGCAAAGGTTGTAACTTTATGAAAAACGGTCATAAGTCACATTTTTCAGGACCGTTGTAACTTTGAATGGTCACTAAATGAATTATTGTACGTCAAGGACTACCTGTAGTAACTTGCTGAAGGTCAAGTCAATTTTTGTGTTTGAGCAAAAGATTCAAATCTTGTTTTACAGACATGGAGATTTCCCACCACCACCACCAAAAAACAAAACAAAAAAACAAATCAAATGGGGAGAAGGTTAGTTTGAGTTTGTTTCTTGGGGGGAAAAATGGGAGGAAAGTTCTCATACTAATCATGAATATTTTCCTTTAGAATGATGAATAAAATACATAGTGCACTCTTTTTTTCTGCCCCCAAGTTACATCTAGGAGAAGACTTTGTTTACCCAAGTTATGACTATGCAACCAGAAGACTTTGTTCACCCAGAATCATTAAAATTTTATGCTAAGGACATGCAATCCTTGCAGGAGGCTCCAGCTGGTACTGCTGCTTTCACCAGAGAAAACCAAGAATTCACTACCATTTTTCTCTTGAGTGCACTCGCGTTTGCTGTGGTAGAGGTCAGCGGGACAGAGCGGAGCCAGCAGCAGTCCTGCCTCCTCAGAAGAGCAGATCTTAATGTTGGAAGGAACTCTGCTTCCCGTCCCTGTAAAACAAAAGAGAAGGTCAAGGCAGCTAAAAGAAATGAAAACATACTTCTGTCCTGAATGTTGGGAACGCTGAATTCATCAAGCCGTATTGTAGCCTCAATAATGTAGTTTTAGATGAGAAGCCAAGTTAGTTTCCTGCAAAAACAATAATGAAGCGCTTGGCAGCGCTTTGGTGCTGGTACATTGTCCATATACAGGTAGTTCTTGTTTAACGCCCACGGTTGGGACCAGCAACTTCGTCATTGATCAAAATGGTCATTAAGCGAATAATCACGATTTTAACGGTCTTACTTCAGCTCTCCTTTGCTTGATGAACCTGTGACTGCAAGGGTTAGTTGCCAAGGTATTTCTTCGTCACTGCTGTAACTTAAAAAGGTCAATGTATGAGGCAGTCACTAAGCAAGGGCTTCCTGTAGTTCATTAGGTGGACTGTAATCCAAAAAAGCATATCTGCAATCATAAATAGATTAGTTTTTTTAAAAAAATAAAAATGAGTACATCAGGTGACTTACACAGACACAGTTCATGCAAACTACAGAAGTAGTTTGCAGTTGCCTTCTGCAATATTTTTCAACTTTCCAATCCAGCATATGAGCTTTAAAGTCCCTCGGACCTCTTTGTTATTGTTTTTAGCCTATGTCAGGGTTATTTATTAGAAGTTTTGTGGTTAAAGCTGAACACTATACACACTTTTAAACTAAAAGATCCTTACATTTTTAAACTGGAGGAGCCAAAGATTAGTATTTTAGAGCATACCAAATTATGCATAATGTAATGTATATTCCAAAAGTGACAAGAAGATTTTAAATCCACAGAAAGCATTGAAGAAAAACACTTCATTCCCCCCCACCCCACCCCACCCACCCCAAATTTCTGTATCATTTTTCTTGGCTTCCGAATGTATGAAAATCTTTAGATCTCTCATAGCCCAAAACAGAGCTCTTTGTTCCTCCGTGAAAATTGAATGTACACAAGTGAGGAGCAGAAGATAAATGATCAGAGAGATATGGGTGTTTTGTGGCAGAGTAATGAATTTCAGGAAAGTTGGAAGAGGAAATAAAAAGAAGGGCTGCCCAAGTGAATTCAACCCATCAGCCAATTATCCCTGAGCTTTATTTCATTTATTCATTCATCTAATTAGGTAGTGCCCAGCACTATACAGAAGTGTGGGGGTGGGGGGAAATAGGGCAATTTCCTGCTCTGAAGAGCTTAGTCTGAAGTTCAGAAAATGGAGATATGGCAACGGTAAAAAAAAACAATGCTCACGCTTTGCTACAGGTTCAGTTGGAAATAAAGCAGAGGAATAAGGGAAAAGGACAGCTTAGCAAATACTGTGAACCCAGCCAGTTTTGGCTTATTCATCATCCTACAGTTAAGCCAATCATAGCTTTATACGGTGTGAGAGGTGGCCTGCAGGAACGCAGAAGATGGGCTGAAATATTTGAGGGAAATGATTTGTTCTGCATGGCAACTGACTGAATATGCAAAATGGGCAATTGATTGATTGTTGCATTTCTACCCCACCTTCCCTCAAGGACGGAAGGTGGCGACACATCCTCGATTTAATCCTTACAATAATTCTGTGGGATGGACTGGCCTGAGAAGTAATAATGTAGCCCAAGCCACCCACTTCCTGGTCTTGGCCCATCTTTTTGAGCTGTTGACTATTTTTCTACTGGCTGCTGAGACTTTTGCAAATCGGGCAATGTCCTGTAATCTAAGCGTGTTGGTTCAAGCCACCCTCTTTGTCTGTGCAAGGATCTCAACTGTTGTCCCTTGTCTCTTTCCCCAGGCCTGATCACTCACGAAGGCTCCTCGGTGTATCGAATATTCAAGCGCTGGCAGGCAGTGAACCAGCAATGGAAGGTGCTGAATTACGACAAAGCCAAGGACCTGGGGGAACCCCTTGGCGGGAGCACAAAGCCAGGGGGTCGGAATTCACGGACGAATCCCTCCTCAGGGAGTGAGAGGACCTCCCAGCGGGGCCAACGAGTTAGGACTATTTTGAACCATCACTGTGGTTATACAATTCTGCACATTCTCAGCCACCTGCGGCCTAATGAACATCGTGGGGGCTCCGGTACCAGCCGTGAAGTGGTCATGAGGGTGACGACCGTATAATAACCGCTCGGGGAGCTTTTGTCAAGAAGGAGAGGCTCTGAAGATCTGATGGAAGGAAGAGCCGATGCCCTCCGCTTCCACACACAGGCTCCCTTCCGAGCCCCTACGGGCTTGGCCACACATTGAATACTGTCTGATGGAAGAAGGCACCCAGCTCTGTGGCATTGCCGCAGACCCCACCCAAGCCTTCCTTGTAAGGGAGGAGTGCCTCAGTGTGGTTTCCTCTTCCTGATCTCCCATCAATGTGAATTCTTTTCCTTTCCATCCAGGCCTGTGATGAAAAGGGAGACAGCCCAGCCCACCCCACCCTGGCCCAGCCCTCCTGACGCCACCTCCCTGGCTTCTCTTGTTATGATTGAACTCTTTGGAAGTTGGGTGGGCTTTTATTTATTTTATTTTATTTATTTAAAAATGGCCCCTTGCTGGGTCCCTTTCTGGACAAGTCTTGGCGCCAACCCATCCAGAAATTTGGAAACATTTTTACCTCATCTTTCAAAGGAAATCCTGCCAGAAGAACCACGCCTTGCCACCCTCATCCCGTTGCTCTCTTTCTCTCTGACCAGGAGATGCCAACCAGAGAGGCTCTGAACTTTGACCATCCCCTCCCCCAAAAAATAAATATGAAAAAAATGGTGCAATAAACATGTTTCTTAAAGCAAAATGGCATCTTGCAATAAGGTTGCTGCACATTTCACCTTTAATTTACTGCATGAAAGTCTGTTTTTCCTGTTCTCCCTTCCCTCCCTTTCCTTTCTCTCCAATTACGGAAGGATAAAGGATTGTTTGTATACAAATGGGTGTCTTCCATTTGCATTGTGCACTTTCTTTTTTAAAGTTCTATTCCAGAGAGGTGGACATGTGTGTGATAGATCCTGGGGGAGAAGGAGAAATATACACTTGGGAGAGACAGGTAGAAGGTGGGTGGAAACCTCACTGTGTTCGGCCTTTGGGCCTGTATTGAGAAGAAAGAGCTTAAGCCTCGTTTAGGACTAAGCCACTTTGAACTAAATGGGGTTTGTTTCTGAATGGACATTTATAGGATTGCTCTCTCTATATCCCATTTATGCCACAATTATGGCACTTGTTTCTTGCATTTAAGAACTTGACCTCAACTGTAGCACAATCCTATGCTTGTTGATTTGGAAATAAGTGTTACTGTACTTTAAATTCAGTGGCAATTTACTCTGGTGAATAGGCAGAGGATTGGGACATTGTCACAGGTATTTAATCCTTCTTGTCTTCACTGAACATATTACAACTGTGTTTTTTTTTCTAAATTTAAAAGGAAACATTATGACATTTTGAGACTTTCAAGCTTATTTCCATAGTTGAGGTTTCTTTTCCCCAAATTCTTCCCCAAAAGGATGCTTCTGTTTTATGGTCTGCTGTGTGAATGTTAGGATTCACTCCTGAACTTGGCCATCTAAACGTCTTTAGTTTGACTATTAAACTTGACTTTCCTGGTCTTCTGGTTATAGAGATAATATTTGTTACCTTAATATGAATATTCAAAGCAAGGGTTTGTGATTGCTCTGGTGGGCTAGAAAGCAGGATCTAGATTGCCAAGACACACTCCCCAAACACATTGTCCTTGAAAACAATATTATCAAATTCACAATAGAGTACTTACACTTTTCATCTTCTAAAACTAGACGCGTGGTGTACAAAATGTTGGAAGGGAAATGAGACCGAATTATATATGAACTCAATTTCAGCGATCGTTTAAATAGCTATGGCAGGCAAATGTATGCCAGGCAAAATTAACAGCTACTTTGAATGTTTAATTTTCAGTTTTACTTAATTACACACCGTTCAAGTAATTAATACAATCCCTCATAAATAGCTGCAGAGCAGTGTCAATTAGAAGAAAAGGAAGTTTTACAGTGATGAAATCCACAGCAGGGGAAAGGAGGAAAATTGTGAGCCAGGAATTAAGGAATGACAGTCACAACATTCCCACCAGTACAAATCTCTAGCAAAGTGGAAATGAGCGGTTACTATTGTCACTAGCATTTTTTTCCCCTCCTAAGATTGTAATGTAGTATCTAAATTGGATGATGCTCCTACCGGGCCAACATAGAGGTTTGCTTGCTTGTTTGTTTGTTTATTAAATTTATATGTTGCCCATCTTGTCCAAAGATCACTCTGGGCTACAGCGTACATAGCCATTTATCTTAATGCTTAGCCATTCTATCCTTATTAATCAACTTTTGCACAAAATTGGTCTTTGCAAGATGATCCCAGAACTGTATTCCACTGTTCAGCAATAGATGTGAATGTCTGTTCGTAGGAGAGCTGAGTCTATATAGCCTCAGGCAGGAGTTTCCAGAGAATGGATGCTTTATAAAAATGTAGAGCAAGCTTCACACTCAACACTAAGATACACAGCAATACTAATTTTAAACAGCACAGTGATTTTAAAAAGTGTTCCCTTGGGCTCAGGCCCCAGTGGGGTTACTATTAATGCCTGTGCTGGAAACCCCTCTAACTAGTCTGTGCCAATCCAAATGCCACGACAAAAATATGCTCTGCTATTGCCAGGTCACAATGTTCGGTTACAGCATCACACAGGAGTAAAGGCACCATCTCCGCTTGGCCACCAGACACGATCATGGCAACGTGGAAGGTAGATGGTAGAAGACTCCCAAAAGTCTTATCAAATCCACCTTTTTTCTACTCCATCCAAAGTCCCTATACTTCACTATTCTTGATT
This sequence comes from Vipera berus, assembly GCF_964194415.1. Classification (NCBI taxonomy): domain Eukaryota; kingdom Metazoa; phylum Chordata; class Lepidosauria; order Squamata; family Viperidae; genus Vipera; species Vipera berus. Next base: position 137,096,245 of record NC_138203.1, on the reverse strand, counting down.
AATCGTAACAAAGCATACACTACTGGCTATGATTATCCCGTCATGATTTGATCTTCCATCCACTGCCTTGGTGGAGCAGTGGGCTGATGCCTCCTTAAGTAACACCAGCTGCCTGCAATTAGTGCAGGTTCGCATCCCACCAGGCTCAAGGTTGACTCAGCCTTCCATCCTTCCGAGGTAGGTAAAATGAGGACCCAGATTGTTGGGGGCAATTAAGCTGACTTTGTAATAATGCCGCTTGGGGGGGTGTGTGAAAGCCCTAATAAGCAGGCATATACATAGAATGAAGGCTACTGCTAAGCACATTGATTTGTGCTTTAGATTGTAAGCCGCCCTGAGTCTTCGGAGAAGGGCAGGATATAAATGGGATTAAAAAAATAAATATTTTTTTTTTTCTGCTAGTAAAACACTCGCTGTATTTAAGTTGCTAGTCCAGAGCCAAGAAGCAGCAGCAGTATCTCCACTTTTCCCCCAGGCAGCTTAAAGGGCACTTTTTTTTACCTGGTTTCTCCCTCCCTCAGACTGGATATTGACGGAAACATGGTTTCCTCAGTTCTAGTTCAAAACCATAATCATTATTCCCCCCACTCCCACCCACTGCATTTCACACTTGGTTTTCTGCCCTAACAAACTCAACTATCTGGATGCTGCATCTCAGGATAGGGAACTGGTAAGACGGAGTCAAAATTACAGCTGTGACTTCAGTGCAGGGCCTTCTCGCTGCTGGAGTTATATCTCTGTTAAAGAGTTCCTGGGATAGATGAGGCCCCCTTCCTCCTCATTTACAATAGTTGGAAAACGTCCTTTGAAGCCAATCAGTTTGGATGCTGTTGTTCTTACACAACGACTGTCATGAGAGAGGATATAGCAAGGGCCGGAGAAGTAAAAGCAAGAACTCTGTGAAGAAGTGGGGTTCTGCGTGCTCTCTGAGTTTGGTTGTTTTCTTGCGGACATTTCATTACCCAAACTAGCATCGATGACATTACCTAGTTTGGGTCTGCAAGGAAACAACCAGGCTTGGAGAGCACCAAGTACCCTTCATTTCAACTCTGAGCTACAAATATTTTCCTTTAGAAGGATCGCCCTTGGACAAAAGGGCTTCCACACAGTGCACGTGGCTGAAAGACGATGGCACCAAGGAGGATTGGGTGGAGAGAAGGCGGGTAGGCAATGGAAGTGGATCAGAGCTTTCACTCTGCTCAAAGGGTCAATATTCTCACTAGAAATCAATCTGACAGCCTGGAAATGCTGAAATAGTATTTGAAAGAGAGGAAAATCAGAGGAAAAAGGAGGAAAGACCCAACCTGCCATTTCTCTTCTCTGCATACCAGCTACCTGGTTTGAGCTTCACTGGTTTTCAATATTTTGAAAGGAGAGGCCATAGAAGACTGTTTCTGAGAGATGAGTGGGAAATGGCAGCCCCCTTTTACGTACAGGTAAGAACATCCTTTTGGTGATGCTTCCAGAAGTTGGGCATAACTCCCTGAACTTGTCTTCTTCTTTTGCCTAGTTCATAACATTCTGAGGCAAGATCTTGCATTCACGTTCTTTCCCAGTGCAGGAAGTTATGTGGATTTTAGAATGAAGAGCTTCTTCAAAGCCCTACATACTGTGGCTTACACAAAGCGACTTTAACATTGCACATTCTCTGGGTCTCCTTTCTAGATATGTGGGGTCAGTGTGGGGTTTCCAGGTGACTTTTAGCTTTGATTAGGATGATGGAAAATACAGCCTGTGTGTCCACTAAATCCTGTTCTCAGCTTTTGTTCACAGTTGCTGAAAATTGGGGACGTTGACTTGCTTGGGTAGGATAAGAGACACAGCAAAACTATGGTGTAAGCCTTAAGCCTAGTTATTTTTCCCTCCAATAAATGGATAATCTCACTTCCCAAACACAAGGGGGCAAAGTCATTCTTCGGTCTATCGAGATCCAGAAGCTGTGGGTGCTCCAACATGTGAGATGTTTAAGAAGAGATTGGACAACCATTTGTCTGAAATGGTGTAAGTTTTCCTGCTTGAGCAAGGGGTTGGACTAGAAGACCTCTAAGGTCCCTTCCAACTCTTATTTTGTGGCATGTGGCAAAACCTCATCTACTTGGAAACACTACTCTTCTTGGTTTTCATGCCTCCCCCCCCAAAAAAAAATTGAATACCAGTGTTATGCCATGAGGAGGTGGTAGAGCAGATTGGAGAAAACCACACTTGGAAGCAATTGGAGAAGACCCACACTTAACACCTTCATCAATAACACTTCAATAACACATTTCCTAATCATACGTTCGAAGATAACACTTTGAAAGTTTCCTCTCCCATAAACACAGTAAAGTGTAGCTATAACAAGGGGATTAAGAAACAAGCTGCCAAGGGCAGCGTGCCAATTTCTAACGTATAGGCCATAGGATTTGAAAACCTAATTGGAACTAAATGGGGACAAGCAGGTAGTTGTGATGCATACATGTCTGCATCTCTATACACAATGTCCTCTAGAGCAGGGGTAGGCAACCTTGGCTCTTTTATGACTTGTGGACTTCAGCTCCCAGAATTCCTGAGCCAGCCATGCTGAGGGGAAAGGAAGAGGTTTCCAAGCTGAGTTGAATTCCTTGAGTCATAAAAGAGCCAAGGTTGCCCCTGCTCTAGAGGATGCCATGAAAGCTGAGGATCATGGGAATTTTTGTTCCACATATCTAGACAGCCAAAATATGGTGGGGGGAAAATTCGTTAAATATGGAAGAATTTCAAATATCTGGATTTTTCTACCTCTTCTCAAATTCTTAAATATAGACTACACAGGTATGACCGGTAAGCTAGAAACTTCCATGGGCAAAGAGCTGTGTGAATTTCACTGAAGAAGAACAGATTGCAAATTTAATAATAAATAAGGCTACATTTATGCAGTAACCTAGGAATTGCTAAGGTGTCTATAGCTCTTTCCCAATTGTCACCCACAGCTTCCCTCAAATTAGAATTTTGTATTAAAAAGAATTTAGAAGTTGAAAATGGGTAAAATGCCGAGACCAACAAATTCTGGCAATTGTGGAGCACAAAAATCTTATAAAATCTCAGATAACTGCCAAAACCTCATATGGTTCCATGAGATTTTTGTCATTCTTGCGCAAAATCTTCTGAGGTCTAGTTTTGAGACTATCAAAACTTTGTAAAATTGGCAAAATGTCAAAAATTCAGTTTGGTGGTTGGTTGATGTTTATGATAGACTTGATCTTGGACTATGAGAAGCTATGACAGCCATGTATCATAGCCTCAAAGAACTATGAAAGCACATTAGAGTCCCTGTCGTAATGAAATCTAACAACTTCTAATATAAAGGGTGATAGCAAAGGAGTCTACTGACACAAGAAAAAGGAAAAAGGAGGGAACACCCAACCATTGTACCATATGTTCCTTTGTCCAATTGCTTTATTACTGTAAATATTCTGCAGACAAACAGCTAACTACGAAATGAAGAGTGCTCTAAACCCTATTCCTTGCCGTTGTTTCCTGTTCATGTGAACTTGGCAACATTCACCTCCCCCCCCTCTCTCTCTCTCTCTCTCTCTCTCCCCCTCCCTCCCTCCCTCCCTCCTTCCCTCTCTCTCTCTCTCACTCTCTCTCTCTCTCTCCCCCTCCCTCCCTCCCTCCCTCCCTCCTTCCCTCTCTCTCTCTCTCACTCTCTCTCTCTCCCCCTCCCTCCCTCCCTCCCTCCTTCCTTCTCTCTCTCTCTCTCTCTCTCTCTCTCTCTCTCTCTCTCTCTCTCTCTCTCTCTCTTGTCTCTCTCTTTTACAACATTGGTTATAATTTTCAGCATGTAATTGTGTTTCCAAGTTGGCAATGTAGGTTATAGTGAAATAGTTTCTGGCTATACAGAACATCAGGTACTCTAGATAGAGTAAATTCTTGGAAAATATTTGGATAAGTAATTGGATAACTGTTGACTGAATTCGTTCAATCTGGAAAGCCTATTTTTTTTCTTTTTGTTTTAGTCTCATATATCATGGCATTATGGCATTTTACACACCTTTCCATAACTAAGGCCAGAATGTTAGTTTAAATACCCCCAATGCCCCCTGTCTCAAACATGAATTTTTAATTATATTATTGTAAATCCTTTATAAAAATGACAAATTGAACTCAAGGTATATATAAAAAAACTATAAGAAATTTGTAGAGATATTTAAAGGGTGTTTTTTTTTTTGAAAAAAAGTGTGTTATTTAGGACTCTGTCCATGGTGCTGAAACTCCAGCTTATTTTATAGGAAGAAAGAGGCTGCCAAGCTCCTGAGCAAAATTCAAATATTTCTCAATGCACGATTCTCTCACTGGGTATGATAATTGACTGGAGAGATGCATCATTAATCATTCTGATTATAATACAACTATTTTAAATGCTTGTATTGTGCAAGGTTTTCTAGCTACCAATTGTGATTGGTTGCATTCAGATAAGAACCTCCATGCAGTTGATCCTGGAATTTCACTGTTGAAGCCAGGTGTTCTTTGAATCCATTCACCTTAGGCTTTTTACCATGCCTAGGAATTGCATGAATTACAATGAACAGAGGGATATCTACCTGAATGGTAGGATGTATTGAAGGAAGTACATGCAAAAGAGTGCAACCCAGCTCTGTAAATGTGTTGTGAAATCTTTCTTTCTTTGAAGCATTTCACCTTTCTGGTCTGCTATTTTGCATTTTTACATACATGGAAGTCTTGCTGGTTTCTAGAGGCTATGAATCAGGTCCTGGATATTTTAAAAATGTGTATGCATACTTCCAATTGGTGGTGTAAATTATGCAGTGGATTGAATGTTGCAAATATCATTTGCTGGACAGTCCTTCATATGCCTAAGTGTACTTGCTTGAAACTTAGCTAACTTCATAGGAAGTACATTTAGGACTAGTAATGTGAAATATGACATTGTTTCTATTCTATAAATCTAATTGATAAACTTGGCAAAATACAGTTTATTTGGGGGGGGCATTCCTCTCCCCAATATATGCTGATAATTGAAAACACAAATGAGATCTGCATTTCTTGCTTTACAAAGGTCATTTTGATTGCCTTTCATATGCCACCTCCTCATATCATGAGGATAAGTATGCAATGTTCGGCAACAATAGTGAAAGGCCCTGTGCATATGTATATATACACAAATGTGCACATTTCACAATTCTCCCCTTCAACTGCATTGTTTCCACATCTGTTCCCTGGCCATGTGACTAAACCTAGCACATGTTCTGGTGTGTGTGTCTTAAGGCATCTTTTAATACTGGCAGTAGCATATTTTGGCAAATTTACTCCATGACTCATTCTTATATCAGTTTCTTAAAAGGGGAATGACATCATGTAATTAATACCCATACATAAACAAATCGAGATGTTCTAATGATTTAGCTGAACCTCATTTACGCAAATTCTAATGGGAAATAGAATGATCTCAATGAGTATTACCTGCTGGTGTTTACAATGAGAAGCAGTCATTCACTTAGAGAAAGACTAAAGAGGTTGGCAATAAAGCACCACTCCTGCTGTGTAGATGTGGCACCTGATAAAGGTCCTGAGAGGAGAATAAGATGAAGGAAATGGTGTTTATCACTTCTGCCCAAAACTTGACATTAATGAAATATCAGATTGGGTAGCTTATAGTTCAACTCTGTTGCTGATAAACTACAATTAGAGGTACGATGGTGAAGCTGATGGAAACAGTTTGCATGAACTGAAGAAGCTTCTTGGATGAGAAGCGAAATGTCTTCAAGGAAAAACAAAGAAAGTCCAGTTGCCTCTTGAAAAAGCGCCTTTGGGATAGATTGCATGCCTCATTCAAGTCAACAACAACACTCACGGTTCAAAAGAGAGTGATTTTCTCAATATCCACATGCCTAATAGAGAAGAAAGTGTGCAAAGAAATGGAAGCTACAGTTCATGCTATTTGAAGTGAAAGGATTCTAACAATCAAAGTGAAAAGAAATTTTTCCATTGATCTGTGTCCACATTTTAGGTAGGCACATAGTGAGGTTGAGTAGACTCAAGTTAAATGAAGAGCTTTTCCCTAGAGTCGACTGAAGCCGCCAAAACTAAACTTTAAAAAATAGAAGTTCACACACACACACACACACACACACACACACACACACACACACACACAAACATAAACCCTGAGGGTGCATTTTCCATAAAGTTTTAAACCTGTGTTAGGGTAAGACTAATTGTTTCTCCTTCAGAGATACAATAAAGTGAGTTGCAGCAGTAAGGATAAACTTTGATAAAAGTAGTTATGTGGGCAAGAATTTTTTATAGGAATGGCAGAAGGCAACTCATGGAGGTGTACGTGGCCCTAAAGTCCTTTTCTACATCTCCCAGAATTCAAAGGATTGTGCCATAAAATGAAAAATCAGAGGAACAGCGTTCTGGGGTATACAAGCTAGAAGGCTTGTTTATGAAACAGAAACATAATAAACTGTATAATTTTCAGCAGACCAATAATAAACAATTAGTAAATAATAAAAAAATAATCTAAAAATAATAAATAATAATAATAATGTCACACATTACCCCCAAAAATGTTAGTTTTAAAAAAATGTGCCTAGGGGACTTTGTAATACCTGGATACAGGAGAAGAAAAGACAAAGAATTAGAGAAAATCAAATAAAAAGGTAAAATGCAAATAGAACAATTGTGACAAAATAATGCAAAGATGGTACCTATAGTAATAGGTGTCTTGAGTGCAATCTCAAAATAATTGGAGCACCATTTTAACCTCATCAGCATTGGCAAAATGCTGTCACTTGCAAAAAGTAGCCTTACATTGAACTGTTTATATCCTGCAATTATACCTTTAACACTATAAAACAACAATATTTGCTTATCCTACATCCTTGAGGATGACTCAGTAGATGGATAAAAATGCCAAACCCAATCAGCTATCTGGCTGACTGTGTGAACAACCACAATAATTTGTTGTTGTTAGCTGCGAAGTCGAGTCCGACCCATCGCGACCCCATGGACAACATTCCTCCAGGCCTTCCTGTCCTCTACCATCTTCTGGAGTCCATTTAAGCTCACGCCTACTGCTTCAGTGACTCCATCCAGCCACCTCATTCTCTGTTGTCCCCTTCTTCTCTTGTCCTCAACCTTTCCCAGCATTAGGCTCTTCTCCAGTGAGTCCTTCCTTCTCACTAGGTAGCAATCAAACTCTCCTTCCTGAACATTCCCCAACACCCAGATTGTTGGGGGCAATAAGCTGACTTTGTAATAATGCCACTGGGTGGGGGGGGGGGGCAAAAGCCCTAACAAGCAGGCATATACATAGAATGAAGGCTACTGCTAAGCTTGTAAGCCGCCCTGAGTCTTCGGAGAAGGGCGGGATATAAATGTAATAAAAATAAAAAATAAAAATAAAATAAACATTTCCCCAGTTTTGAATTAATTTCTGCTTCCCCTGAGGAATAAAACCATCTCAACAGAAGGCTTACTGAGTTATATCACTCAGGCCAATCAGGGACACACACACATATATATATTTGGGGAGAAGTGATTGCTGGGCTTTGCAACACGTTCATCTGAGAAACTCAGAAGAGCAAGCAGGAAAAGGCCAAGAAAAGCCATAAGAAAGGCTTCAATCACCCAGCCACCCCAATGCTTCGAATAGAAGGCCCTTGACAGTGCTTTTTTTGTAAAAGAAAAAGGTGCCGGAACTCACCCATGTCATACAACCTGCCTTGCCTACCCTACAAGGTTCCATCCAAAAAAGGTGCCCGAACTCCGTTCTGAGCATTCTATGAGAAAAAAAGCCCTGGCCCTTGATGAATCGATGTCCTACTACTTTCCTTTTTTAAGGGAATTTCAAGTTTGCTGTCTCTCTTCCTTGTTAAGACAGGTAAGAGTAATTTAATTCCTCCTTCAAGTGGAGGTCAGTTCCTGGGGACCTGATCCACATTTGTTAATTACATAGTGCTATACCATTGTTGAAATGATTTATCATTAGTTTCTTCTGGATTTTTTTTTAGTTTCATTTTAGCCTGGAGTCCCGGGATTTCCTGGTAGTTTCCCATCTAAATAGCAACCAGGGCTGACTATGCTTAGCTTCCAACCCAGACAGACAGCTACTGCCACCTGCTGAGATATGTGCAGTTTTAAACAGTAAACTTCCCACCTCCTCTTTTCCATCTGGCCATTGCAGAAAGCAATTTAAGTTAATTAATCTAACAAGCTATGTAAAAGATGTAAAAATCCAATATAAATGCTAGAAATTCACTGAGGTTATGGCTGGCTACAAAATGTACAAGAGAGGACACAAAAGATATAAAACAGATAGAATGAAAAATTTAAACTGCTCAAGAAACAATAGGAATACTTGGGAATGCGAGCGAAGTGAAACCTTTAAGAAATGTAATGCTTAGAACAATAGCCACCCATTTCTTTATGATATAAACGGGATTAATGTCCATAGCAATCAAATATTTGCCGCATAGCAAACTTTCTTCCAACAGCATATAATTTATTTTTTTCCAGAAGTGGGAGAAAGAAGTAACAGACATTGTTTTCTTAAGATTAAAATAATGACAGCATAATCAAAATCAAGATCTTTTTTTTCAAAAAAACATTACATTTATTACAGCCATCACTCCAATAAACTCTGGGTAGCTTCCAATATTGTTAAAAGCATGAAACAAAATGGAATAGCCTGACTAAAGCCATAACAATAAAAACATGATAAAAGTTCCATAGACTTTACCTCAGGCATGGGAACAGATTAGCCAGTGTTTCTTTCTGAATGGAAGATGAACATGAATTTGTTAAATGTTTGTGATTTAGTAAAAATCTCTCATGTTGACTGATCTAAATGGTAGAGTAGGTGCCCTTCTTTCAAATTCCATCCAAATAACCAATTTAGCTATTGTTCTGCTCATCACAATTTGGAAGAACAAATGTTTGATGTTTTCCAATAACCCTTAAAGGCCTGCAGAATGAATGAGCATTATCTTGTTGCCTTCCAATTTTCTTTATTCTTTTAGCTTTTTTTTTGGGGGGGGGGGAAATCCTTCCAAATGCAAGCAGTCAAATCCTTGTACTGTAGAGTTGGAAGCGTCAATTCACACCCTCTCGGCCAGCCTCCTGGTCAGTGCAGCAAACCAAGAAATGAGATTTTTCTTATTTGTAGAAAAGTCCCTGTAGTTCCAAATGGTCACCTGTATGCTATATGCCTTTCTTGAGGTTTGTTTGGTTTTTACCTCTGTGTTAATTTGTTCTGCCTCCTAAATACAGTAATTGCCTTGTACTTGACATTTAGCCAAGGTTTTATTCTCCAGTGAAGACCAAAACCAGGAGAATAGACTTTCCATCACCTGCTCCAAATTGGTTAGCAAGACTACTCTTCCCAGCCACTGGCCCTGTTTTCATGGAAATATTGGTTAAGAATTAATGAGGATGTTATGTACTGGGCTTGTGGTGATACACCACATGGGTTGCTGGAGCAGCTAACAGCTCTCCAGCAACCCAGACTAACTGTCTCCTGTCTTGCAATTGGCTAGCCCCAGGCGGCAATGGTTGGTTCAAACCTATTGGCTGCCGCCTAGGGGCTAGACTATATATTGCAGCTGGTTGCAGCCCATGTTTCAGTACAGTTCTAGCAAGAATAAAAGTATGAGTTATCCTGTACTCAGCCTCATGTCTTCATTCCTGCACCAAAGAGCCCACTATGTAACTGTGGTGACGAAGGTGGGATCCTGCTTCATCGATTAAGAGCTGAAGTCAATGAGGGGTAGGCAGCACACACCGGAGGGAAGAGGCATTTCCCCCCCTATCTCAAGGTCAGCTAGCTAGCTACACTAGCGGCCTCATGCTCAGTGGACGCATTCCCTGAGCCTAGAAGCAGGATCCGGAGACTGCAAGAACCTGAAGGAAGAATGCCAAAGTTCGGCAAATTAAGAGAATTTGATGTGAAGCACCCGGAGGAATGGCCATCTTATCTTTCGCAAGTGGAAAACTATCTCAGGGCTAATCAGATCATGGAGGAAGGACTGAAGGCTGCAACGCTGCTTTGCGTGTGTGGTCCAGCAACCTTTGATTTGGCCGAGAATCTTTTCGCGCCAACACCCATCAAAGCAGTCTCTTATGCAGATCTAAAAAAGAAGCTAACCGGGCACTTCCAGCCCAAGATGTCTGAGATGGCGTGGTGATTCAAATTCGACCAGAGAGTGCAGCTACCCAGGGAGACAGCTTCAGAGTTCATTGCGGGCCTAAGACAGGCCGCACGCCTATGCAAGTTCACAAATTTAGAAGAACGTTTATGAGACCGGCTCGTCTGTGGCCTCAAGACAGAACGCTTCAGCAGAGACTATTTGTTAGACCCAATTTAACGTTTTCTGAAGCACAGGATGAAGTGATAGCCGATGAAGCCACCGGGGGCACAGTGCAGACAGTTCAGCCCACCAAACCTTTGAAAATCAAAGAATCGGTCCATCTTGAGATCGCCAAATGCACGGGAGAATCATCAGAGGAAGAAGAACCAGAAGGCTCAGGGCTGTTTTGCAGAGGCTTCACGAAGCAGGCCTCAAATTAAAAAAGAACAAGTGTAGTATTGGGGTTTCATCAACAGAATTCTTGGGTTTCCGCATTGATGCTAACGGCATTCACCCCGCTGATTCTAAAGTGAAGGCCCAAATCAAAAGGAGAGCTTCAAGCATTTTTGGGTCTCCTAAATTTTTATCACACTTTCCTACCTCATAGGGCAGCAATACAATTTTAAATTAATTCACAAACCAGGGAAGGAAATGGGCCATGCTGATGGCCTCAGCAGACTACCACTGCCACTAATGGATCCAGATCCAGCTCCTGCTGCTAGAATACTGTCCATAGAGGACATACCTGAGTTTCCCCTTCACGCAGGGGACATTGCTGCTGAAACTGTCACAGATAAAACACTTAGTAGAGTGTTGTCATGGGTATACATGGGCTGGTTGGAAAAAAGTCCAGGCTCTGAATTTCAAAGTTATTTTGTCAGGAGGCATGAGTTATCTGCATATAAAGGGTGCATTTTATGGGGGAACAGAGTCATAATTCCCACTTCCGTAAGAGACAGGGTTTTACACTCATTACATGAAGGCCATTCAGGCATTGTCAGAATGAAAGCTTTAGCTAGAAGCTACCTTTGGTAGCTTGATAAGGCCATTGGAGGGTCAAGTCCATGGTTGTTATACATGCCAGCAATCTAGGCCTGAAATGCCACAGGCCCCAGTTCACAGGTGGGAGGAAACGCACACTCCCTGGTCTAGGATTCACATAGACTACGCTGGGCCTTTTCAGGGGCAGCTCTTCCTGATAGTAGTGGATAGCCACTCCAAATGGCTGGAAGTAATTCCAGTTCCTAACATGACTACTGCTAGGACCATCCAGGTGCTGAGAAAACTCTTTGCCACACATGGGTTGCCTGATGTCTTAGTTTCTGACAATGGGGCCCAATTCACTGCTGCTGAATTTCAGGCTTTCCTTAGAGCTAATCTTATCAGACATGCAACGTCTGCACCTTTTCATCCATCTTCTAATGGTCAAGCTGAACGCATGGTGAGGACAATGAAGGAATCACTCAAGCAGGTGATTGGCATCACAGATTGGCAGATTTTTTACTCTGCCAGCATTCTATGCCCTGCACCACGTGGGTTTCTGGAGCAGCTAACGGCTCTCCAGCAACCCAGACTAACTGTCTCCTGTCTTGCAATTGGCTAGCCCCAGGCGGCAATGGTTGGTTCAAACCTATTGGCTGCCGCCTAGGGGCTAGATTATATATTGCGGCTGGTTGCAGCCCATGTTTCAGTACAGTTCTAGCAAGAATAAAAGTATGAGTTATCCTGTATTCAGCCTCGTGTCTTCATTCCTGCACCAAAGAGCCCACTATGTAACTGAGGAAATGTACATAAAATCACCTAAAGTGCTGCAATCAGGCCTATCTCCAGGAAGTTACAGATATCTGAGTTTTACTTAAAATGCACCAGGCAGGAAAGGGAAGAGATCAGAATATATTTATTTTTTGGACTGCACTGGAGGAAAAAGTGTTAGCCTTAAGAAAAATGTTCAGCTGAACTCCAAGATTACCTTTACAACTAATGAAGTTTATGGCACAAAGATCGAAAAATACTGAAATAGCCACAACCAAGGAATAGATTGTAAAGATGATGGGATCTGAGGAAATGGCAAAATTGATCTGTTTGATCAAGGTTAAGATAAGCACTTTTATTAAAGACCGGAAATCTCTCATGGACTTTTGCTGAAAATGGAAAACAGTGAACTGGTGATTAATGGATTTGCTGATTAAAAGGGTTGATTATGGGAAGAAGAGAGTAATGATGTTACTTTATTGAAGTAGGAGAGCAGGTACATTGGTTTGTAACTGATGTAAAGAACATTGGGAGTTGCTTCTTTATATATCTTTCCTTTTTTCTATTTGTTTTTATTTTCCCACATTTCTCACTTTTTCACTTCACACTGATCTTTCTTCTTTTCCGTAATCTTACTTGATGTTATTTCATGTTTATCTTTTATCTCAGATTTGTTTTAAATAAAAAAAATATATTTTTTAAAAAAGAGTTTGTGAGCAAGCAGCCAAATCCCAGCAACCTGGCCCTGCCCAGCCACAGCTGGCCTAAATAATAATAAGCAATAAATAAGCTTGCATAAAGTCGATTTACTGATAAAGTTTATAGCTTACCACTGCATCCCCTTGAAATGGTTGCTGAGCCAAAGATACAGGCAAGTGCCTACTGCATCACATCGATGTCCCATAATCAAAGTCTCTTCAGGGTTTCCTCTTTCCTTGTGGAAAAAGCCTGCCTCCTGCTCCTTACCACTAAACTGCAAATTGTTGAACAGAGAAACGGATGTCAGCAGATAGATGGGAAAAAAATTAGCTACGTGCAACTTAAACAATACTTTGAAGTGAAAAGCTATACAAATATTAAACATAGGGTTCAACATGAGGACCCAGATTGTTGGGGGCAATAAGCTGACTTTGTAAAAATGCCGCTTGGGGGGCCCCCGAAAGCCCTAATAAGCAGGCATATACATAGAATGAAGGCTACTGCTAAGCACATTGTGCTTTAGATTGTAAGCCGCCCTGAGTCTTTGGAGAAGGGCGGGATATAAATGGGATTAAAAAAAAACATTGCCAAGCACTAGAATGGAAGGCATCTACTTCAGGGATGGCCTGCTAAAAGTTGGAGCAAGTTTTTTGGAGCCTGGGATGGAGCAGAAGAATGGCTTTGGGGCTTCACTTTAACCAAAAATGTCTTGGCTGGACATCATCTTTAGAACATCTGCAAGCCTCAAGCTTTCTGTCACTCTGTCCCCCCGTTTGTTTATTTCATCAAATTTCTAGGCCATCCAGTTCCAGAACGACTTTGGAAATCCAGTATTTTGGAAAATAGGAAATGTTCTTGGCGGTGAATAGTATTAATCAGAGGCTGCCAAGCATGGAGTTATCTCTTTCATAATGCACTGTCTATATAAAGCAGAAAAAGATCACATAAAGATTAACTTGTACAAAAATAATGTAGTTTGGGGACATTTTTCCCCAATTCCTGAAATGAATGATATTTGAAGATTTTGTATGTTCCCTGTATGTTCCTCTTTTTAAAATATTGTAATAAAATAAAAACTTCAAAGAATTGTTCCCATTAAATGTAGGTTTTACCCATGATTAACAATTAAATATTTACAGTTGCTCCTGTATCAATAAATCTCAGGATGGAATACAATCTATAAAAGCAATAAAGCAATCAAATCACACTTAAAATACAGAACATACTTGAGGCTGGCTGTTGCATAGACAGGCATACCTTGGTAAACTACATTCCAATAAAACTTATGGATATATATATATATTTAAGTTGGAGGAAAGTAGGGCCCCGAGGAAATTATTTTGATCATTTCAAATTTGGGAATTTTGCCTGAACTGCATTTTCCCCATTCAATCCGTGTAGAGGCTTGCTGTTCACCTCTAAGGGATATGTATAAAAGTCATATCCGGTGAGGAGTGGCAGTAATAAGGGTGGAAGTTGCCCAGGGCAGACCAAGATAGGACACCTGCCAGGTATATCCCAAAGCTATTCACATGGTGCCAACACTATCTGCATAACTATGGCTCTCTGTCAGACAGGAAACTGTTCTGGAGAACTCACCAATTTAATTGAATGAGCACTCCAGGGTTAGCCCTGGCCGTGCCCCATATCTTTAGATCTTCTGGTAGCCCCTGCCAAATCTCAGGATTAATAGCTCTTAAGATATCAGAGGCAAGGTGTGTGCTGGCTTTCACACTTGGAGGAGTCAGCAAATTACTTCATCCCTTTCCTCAGAGAAGTAGAGTGTTACTGTAACACCTACAGTAAGAAAAGTCATAACCCTTGATACAGTGGTGGGATTCAAATAGGTGAACAACTGGTTCTCTGTGTGGATGCCGCTTCCAGAAGTCCGTTCTGGGCCTGGGCGGCAAAAGATTAGCTATCAGTTCTGCCGAAGTGGTGCAAACTGGTTGAATCCCACCACTGCCTTGACACCGACATCATGTTGGCCAGATCCATGATACCAAGGGCTCTCTGGCGTAATGTTTGGAGAATGAGTCAACTCCTTCATTCATTCATTTCCTTCTTTGTGAAGACACACATTGGCAAGACTTTCTTTCTTTTTTCTTTCAACAGCATCTGTAAACTATTAGTAGATACTGGTCTCTCACTTTGAAGAGTACCCCGTAATTAGGCATCACCACCTTCTCTGCTAGCTTCACCAGCATTATGAAAGCCTTCTGAAGACACCACAGCCAGGAAACCTCTGCTGAAACAGGAACAGAAAATGCCTTTGACCCTATAGACCAGGGGTAGGCAACCTCGGCTCTTTTATGACTCATGGTCTTTAACTCCCAGAATTCCTGACTCAGGAATTCTGGGGGTTGAAGTCCATGAGTCATAAAAGAGCTGAGGTGGCCTACCCCTGCTATAGACCATGGGTGTCAAACTCCACATCACATGACGTGTCATGACATATCGCAACTTTTTTTGCATTGCTGTAGCTGGGGTGGACGCAGCCTCCGCATGATGCAACTGGCCCACGGGCCGGCAGTTTGACACCCTTGACCTACAGATGAAAAAGTCTCAAGCCAGAGGCAGAGCTATGCAATAACATTTGACACATAATGTGAAATGCTATAATAAGCAAAGCTGTGGAGAAAAAAATAATTTTCTATTCAGCCTCATTCTTAAATCCTGAAGATCCTCATATAGTTTCTGCAGCTTGTAATGTACACATGAATCTCACCTCCTGTGCTTATATATGAGACAACTTGGAGCTCTTTAAAAGTTATGGACTACAAAATTTCTGCAATGCTTTCTCATTGCTTGCGGAGCTGATGCTGATGGGAACTGAAGTCCAGTCATTCGTGTTTTCCTTCCCCTTCCTCTGATTTTATCAATAATCTTTTAACTTTATCTGATGAGTTCAACTGGTGCAAAGAAAAATGTCAAGCTTCGGCAACCGCACTATTTCCAAGAGTACTTCTGAGTCTCCAAGACATCCAGCTTAAGAATCCAAATAAATTTCCAAGTTCATTCCGTCTCCGAAAATCTTCCTGTTTATTGAATACACTGCATGAGTATGTTGAAGCAAAACTAACTCTGAGGTTCCGATCTCAATTCATAGACTTAAACAATAATTTCCCCAGCCAAACCCCCCAATGTCTTATGTAGTCCATATAAACAAGTTCACTTTGTTATGGGAGCCAGGTCTGGTGTCCTTCAAAAGGTTTCAGGCTGTCACGGTGTTCAGCTGAATTCTAGAAGTTTAGTTTCTCCATCTAACTCACTTGAAAGTAACACCTCCCCCCCGCCCACTAATCTAAAGGCAAGTTGAACCACAGAGGCATGTAGCTGCCAGAGTTTCATCCTTGACAGATCACAGCTAAGGGTTCACTAGGAAGGGTATCCATCTGCCAAGGATGGTAGAAATCTTCAACATTTGGCATGTTCTTTGACCATCAGGAAATAGTGTGTGACTGGGTTCATCTATTGGGGCTCATTCAGCACCCACAACCTTTGTAGTTATATGGAAGATTCTTCAACGTTTTGCTTTCTGATAAATATCTGGTGCCCAGCTCACTCCCTCCATAGCAGCCACATTGAGAGCTGCCAAATGCTCCCCTCATTTTGTAATTCTTCACGCTATGTTCTACACATTGTGTCCATTGTCCAAAGATCCAAAGGACGAGCTTGCTCTTGGTTCAATTAACACTAAGGCAGTGGCTTTTGGACTATACACTCCAGAACAATGAAGAATGCTGGGTCTTTTACACAATTGCGTGCTTAAGCTGGATTCTCAGATCTTTTATTAACAACATGGTGACCACAATGGGGCATAACCACAGATTTGCCAGGAGGGAAACTGGTCCTCCTCCAGCTAAAAATCTGCGGCTTCCCTTTTTAACTCTGAGGAGGGTGGAGAGTGTCCTCTTTTCACTCCAAAGTCACAGGCAGCAACCACTCACTTATTTTCTGTCTATGATAGTCGATGGCTTTCTTATAAATACGGTTGATTGTTGAGGCGTAGCCAGCCGTAGGTTTAGTCACTCTAGCAATTGCTCATCAATAATTTAATATGCGTCATTGTATTCATCATTCATACTGTGCATTTTCAAAATAAGTCACTGCTTTGGTGTTTTATATACACGTTTCGTCGGTTGACCCAAAGGTGCTTTTTTTTTTCCCAAAAGGCAACTGGACTTTGCTTTTCCTTGAAGACTTTTCGAAAAATAAAGTCCAGTTGCCTTTTGAAAAAGCACCTTTGGGACAACCATGACCTGGATGACTGGGAATCTCCATAGACATTCTGTATGTTGTTTCTGTGAATTTGTATGCGCTAATGCTGTATTCTATTGTGCCACGTGAAATAATAATAATAATTGTTGAGGCAGGGGCTTTCCTTTGGAGCGCCCCATTTAAAGTGAATTTCTCAAGAAGCTGATCTTCTGGGGAGTGAAGCTTATTAGAGCCAAAGATAATATCTGTGGCTCCTTGGTGACTACAGGCATTCAATGGTCTACTTATGGGTGCATTTTATCGCACGCGGCAAATGGACGTTTCTGGAGGAAGTGTCATTTTCATCAAGGAAATCCCTTCCAAAATACACACACAAATACACACACACACACACACACACACACACACACAAAATTATGGAAGATCCCAAACAGGGACCTCCTGCCCACAGATAGTCCTTGATTTAACAATAGTTCATTTAGTGACCGTTCGAAGTTACAACGGGACTGAAAAAAGTTACTTAGGACCATTTTTTCCACTGAATTATCATGGCAGCATCCCCGTGGCCAAGTGATCAAAATTCAGATGCTTGGTAACTGACTCATATTTATGATGGTTGCAGTCATAAATAATGCCATCTCGCTTAGCAACAGAGATTTTGGGCTCAATTGTGGTCATAAGTCAAGGACTATTTGTATTCAGTTTGAGCCACGGTGGCGCAGTGGTTAGAATGCAGTACTTAGGAAAGAAAATGGTAAGTGAGCACCTGTCCAGCCTAGACGAGTTCAAATCACCAGGACCAGATGGATTACACCCCAAGGTTCTCAAGGAACTGGCAGATGTGATCTCAGAACCACTGAACTATATTTTTCAAAGATCCTGGAGCACTGGGGAACTACCAGAGGACTGGAAGAAAGCTGATGTAGTTCCCATCTTCAAAAAAGGGAAAAAAATAGATCCAGGAAACTACAGACCTATCAGCCTGACCTCAATACTTGGAAAGATTCTGGAAAAGATAATCAAACAACGAATCAGCGAACACCTAGATGCAAACAAAGTCATTACTAAAAGCCAACATGGGTTTGTCAAAAACAGATCATGCCAGACAAATATTATTGCATTCTTTGACCAAGTGACAAAATTAGTGGACCAGAGGAATTCTGTGGATATAATTTACTTGGACTTCAGTAAGGCATTTGATAAAGTAGATCACAACCTACTACTTGATAAGATAGGAAAATGTAGATCATACAGCATCACCACCAGATGGATTCGTAGCTGGCTGACCGGCTGTACTCAGCGTGTGGTCCTCAATGGAACTGCATCTACATGGAGGGAAGTATGAAGTGGGGTGTCCCAGGGCTCTGTTCTGGGCCCAGTGCTCTTCAACACCTTCATCAATGATTTGGATGAGGGGATAGATGGGGAACTCATCAAATTTGCAGACGACACCAAGCTGGCAGGAATAGCCAATACTCCAGAAGATAGGCTTAAGATACAGGAGGATCTGGACAGACTCGAACACTGGGCGCTATCTAACAAAATAAAATTCAGTGGTGAAAAAAGTAAGGTTCTACATTTAGGCAGGAAAAACCAAATGCACAGGTATAGTATAGGTGGTACTTTGCTCAATAATAGTGACTGTGAGAGGGATCTTGGAGTCCTAGTGGACAATCACTTCAATATGAGCCAGCAGTGTGCTGCAGCTGCCAAAAAAGCCAACACAGTGCTAGGCTGCATTAACATAGGGATAGAATCAAGATCACGTGAATTATTAATACCACTTTACAATGCCTTGGTAAGGTCACACTTGGAATACTGCATCCAATTTTGGTCACCACGATGTAAAAAAGATGTTGAGACTCTAGAAAGGGTACAGAGAAGAGCAACAAAGATGACTGGGGGACTGAAGGCTAAAACATATAAGGAGCGGTTGCTGGAATTGGATATGTCTAGTCAGGGCTTTTTTTCTCATAGAACGCTCAGAACGGAGTTTCGGCACCTTTTTTGGATGGAACCTTGTAGGGTAGGCAAGGTGGATTGTATGACATGTGTGAGTTCTGGCACCTTTTTCTTTTACAAAAAAAGCCCTGTGTCTAGTTTAATCAAGAGAAGGATTAGGTGGGACATGATATTCCAATATCTCAGGGGTTGCCACAAAGAAGAGGGAGTCAAGCTATTCTCCAAAGTGCCTGAAGGCAGGACAAGAAGCAACGGATGGAAACTAGTCAAGGAGAGAAGCAACCTAGAACTAAGGAGAAACTTCCTGACAGAACAATTAACCAGTGGAACAACCTGCCTCCAGAAGCGGTGAATGTTCCAACACTGGAAGTTTTTAAGAAGAGACTGGACAGCCATTTGTCTGAAATGTATAGGGTTTCCTGCCTGAGCAGGGGGTTGGACTAGATGACCTCCAAGGTCCCTTCCAACTTTATTATTATTATTACTTCTGCTGATTGCCGGCTGTCAGCAGTTCAGCAGTTCAAGTCTCACCGTCTCAAGGTTGACTTAGCCTTCCATCCTTCCAAGGTGGGTAAAATGAGGACCCAGATTGTTGGGAGCAATAGGCCGACTCCGTAAACCGCTCAGAGAGGGTTGTAAAGCACTATGAAGCGGTATATAAGTCTAAGTGCTATTGTTACTGCTATTGACCTTGGATGATTATTTAAAGCAGGACTCTTGTATATGGCAACCTTTGAAGAAACCTTCAAGAGACAATAACAAAGCCTGCATTCCGGCAAATTATTCTTACGTCGTTTCAAAGGTGGTTCTGCATTTCCATATGAAGACATTTAGAAAAGTACATTTCAAGCCAGGTTTAAATTAATTGATGGTGTATGTTTGATCTTATGTCCCTAGGATTTAGCTCAGGAAGTTTGGGAAGAAATCTGGTGCTGATGGGCCAGACTGAGCTGCTTTTTCGATTACTCATATTTTGGTGACGGATGGCTGCATGTGCAAACTGCCTCAGCTGAAAAATGTGACACTTGATGTAATGTGGGCAAATACAGGCATGCTGGTTTGTCTAGTGCTCCTTAACCTTTACAAGCTAGTCGCATATAATGGCTCTCTTCCAGTTTTGCCACTATCAAGGGGGTTTCATCGTAAACAGTGATTTTTTTATATATATAGATACTGGTTTTGTTTTTTTTTAAATGGGACACGCTTAAATATACCAAGCACAGTACAACACCTATTTTTTACCTACAAAAACCACCCCATGAGTTAAATTGGGTTGAGAAGAATCACAGAAAAACAAGTTCGATCCCATTGTTGTGGTCTTGACTTTTCTTTTTCAGGAAGCCTCTGCCATATTGCCTCTTTGGCTGGATCCAGACGGGTAGTGAGAGTGACAGAGACAATCAAGAGGAACAGAGAAATTCAGTGGCAAAATCAAGGTGACGGGCAATAGGATTATTTATCTTTAACAGCACTTCTATTCACTGTGATTGTGAGTGGCCTCTTAACTAAACCAGCTTTTTCTCAGTCAAGTATCCCAGGTTCTGGATGGGCCTAAGTACCTACTTCACTTTCCTGAAGAATGCTCCGTTGAACTTTACAGACTCAAGTTCTTTTTGAACTTCACTGTGTTTCTCTTGTTTTATTATTTGGTCCTTATTTGTTGCTCCTTGATTCTGGCTCCTAGAAGGGCTCCGTCGTCTTTACTTCCATCTCCCCTACCCCCCCCCCTTTTATTCATGGTTATGTTTCGTTTCCAGCACTTTGGAATTCCCTTGCTCAATTGGTTTGTTTCATTTCCTCATTAGCACCTTTTAAGGAAAGCCTATATTTTATCTCCTCTCCACACCAATAAAAGCTGGGTTTGAACTGCTGACATTACTGTCTTTGCTTTTTCCCCCCTGATGATTTATGTATTATTTTATTCATGAGGTTGCTCTCACCTCAATCTTTAATGGACCATGGGCAGTTTGCAGATGCTAGTACTAAATAAGACAAACATAGTAAATAATAGAAAGTCCTGGTAAATACAAAAGTTACTTTAAAGCATTAAAGCTAATACGGGCACCGATACTCAAGCTGATGTTCAAATGCCTTCTAGAAGAACTGGGGTTTTCCAGCTTCTGGAGGACCACAGGGATGGATGGTCCTCCAGGCTACCCCATAGGAAAGGAACTTGCACGCAGAGGTCCCACCATGAGGACTCTTCTGCATTGGGCTGAGAAAGTATCCCTGGGAGTAGAATGGGATAACTCGCCATGGCCAACTTGCTGTGGGACAACTCACCGCAGGACTATTCGACAATTCAATTATTTAAAATATTTTTAAAGTTATTTTAATCTTTTGTCATTCACATTTCATTTTGTCCCTCCTTTGGCATCTTTTCTTTGATGATTCTATTCCACTATTTCTTCGATATTAGTGTAACTCTTGTCCTGTGGTGAATTGTTCCCACAGCAAGTTGGCTGCGGTGAGTTGGACATGGTGAGTTAGCCATGGCAAGTTATCGTAGACCTCCCCGCCGCTCCCCTGAGAGACAGGAGGAAGAGCCACAGGCAGGACAATGGTCGGGCAAAAGATATCTCAGCTACAGAAGAAATGGGGATGGAGAAAGCAACTCAGAAGAGACCCTCCTTAGTAAAGGGATTGATGTCAGCCTGTCCTGCTCCAGGTTTCCGCCACAGACATACACTCACAGTTTCTCGGGAGAGCATCAGTTTTACTTCAAGGCTGAAGAGTTAACCATGAAGCAAAGGAATGAAAGTAAAGCAAAGGCTTGCTTGCAAAGTTTGCTACAAAAAAGGGGCACACAGAAGATTCGTCTAAAGTTAGTCCAAGTTTCAGAGTCAGGTCAAGGTTGTCAGCCAGTCCAAAGTCAGAGGTTCAAGAGTAGAATCTTTACATGTCATACACAAGCCAGAAATCAGACAATCAGATGTTTCTAGCAAAGAGAGCTTGACTCAGAGCTGCTTCTTAAATAAGGCTGCAGCCGGCTGTCAACCATTTGAAGGTTTACTCCTCTGCCTGGTGAGGAGCCTACTAGAACTTTGCTGTTCTGCTGTCTTCTCTACTGGTCTGGTGCAGGGACTGGAGGCCTCACATCATCCTCATCTCAGTTTTCAGCTGTTCAAGTGGTGCCTGTGCTTGGTCAGCCTTAGGTGACATCTGGCTTGGTCCCTCCTTTGGCTGACATTCCAGAGACAAGGCGGGAACAGGTTCTTCAGTATCAGAATCAGACTTGGAATTTGAGTCCTGAGCCTGGGCCAAGACATAGCCCATCCCAGTAGTCCATACAGGAAGCAATTCCATGAATACAAACATTGCCTTTACAGTAAAGTTACTGCATGGCAAAAGAATTGTACAAGTCTGAAAGCACTTCCCCCATTCCCTTGCTTTTACTTTCCAGAAATTTAGAAAGGGTGAATCAAAATTATTTTATGAATGTCCCTGGGCCCTAATTATTATCCTTGTTAAAAAATTTTTTATCCTTTTATATATTCCAGTCAACTCAGGGTGGCAAGCATGCCTAATGGTCTTGCCTTCTCTTTTCCCCAGTAGTTGGGCTCGGAGAGACGGACTGTCCCAAAGCTACCCAGTCAGGTTCCATGTCTAAGATGGGACTTATATTTACTGTCCCCTGGTTTCTAGCCCAGCACCTGAACCACTACACCAAACTGGCTCCATGACACCAAATTGATCCCATAGATCCATTCTTAAAATCACTTAGATATTCTTGCATGGTAATGGTTCTATCCCAGTAGGTTTTTTCCCATAAGAGAATAGAAATGGGTAGATCGTAGGTTCTGAAGAGAGAAATTTATTTATTTATTTATTTTATTTTATTACATTTATATACCGCCCTTTCCCGAAGGACTCAGGGCGGTTTACAGGGTGATTAAAACAAAAAATACAAAAGTTAAAAACAATTTTAAAAAATTACATCCGTCCCTGAACAAATAAAACCCCAGTTAAAATTAAAATTAAAATTAAAATTCTCAGCCTGGGCCAGAGAGCTCGAAGAGCCAGGTCTTCAGGTCCCGGCGGAATGAACGGAGGTCGGGGCAGTCCTAAGCTCCACTGGCAGCTGGTTCCAAAGGGCAGGCGCCCCCACTGAGAAGGCCCTATCCCTGGGTGTCGTCCGCCGGCAATCTCTTACCGGTGGCACCCTGAGAAGACCCTCCCTGTGGGAGCGCACTGGACGAAGGGAGCTTGATGCTTGCTATCTAATGGGTCCAGCTTCTACAAGGTTAGTGACTTTTTGAGAGTGTCCAAAACATGGTCTCAAAATGCCAGCTGAACTCACGAGTCCTTAGAGTTGCCCAATTCTTAACTGAAGGTTTATCTATATGTCACTTTTCTTTCAGTCTGAGAGGTTTGGTTTACCCAGACCTGGAAGCCTTATTTTAAGAAGTCAGTCAATCTTTTGAAGTTGGTCCTTATACATAGAATTGCACTGTACATACAACTTTAATTTGTTCTCTTCATCAAATCTATACAGGAAAACAGGCAAATTATTTAAAAAAAACATATGCCAAATTGAATTCTATTTAAATTGTATATTTCATATTAACCAGAATGGCCATTTTTATAATCATGAGCCTTTTTAATCGGGCTTTTCTCCTGCCTTGATTTATGCGCCAACGCTTATGTGACGTATTTTATCTCCGACTTCATTGTAAAGAATCTATATGCAGAATTGCTATTGTGGCTTTTCTTTCAGTTGGAAAGTCCTACAATCCCTCCCCTGTGTTCTTGTCAGGAATGGTAGGATATTTTGTTCCTAATAGGCTGCTGGAATGGGGCCCAGCTGAAGGAATCCTTCTGAGGGGAAGTTTGCAATTGTTGTTTACAGCTTTTGAAAGGCTTCACATCCAAAATCCTATGAAAACTACCTCTGTGCTGGGTAGAAGATGAGAAGATGAGCACAAACGCGTGTTGCTTTCAAAAGCAGCAGCTTATCTTTCATAGCCTTCTGTACTCCCAGTGTTCAGAAGCGATGAGTCACTGCTCAAATTACCTTTCCAGGGTCCAAAAAATGTGGGCTGCAAAACTGTGAGCAAAGAAATGTTCTTTGCATCTTTTTTGTTGTCGAAACTACAGTGGCGTGAAAGGGTATAGTGTTGTGTAGTGGGTTCGGGAGAGTAGGAAGGACGCCAGGCCGATGAGTACAGCATAACAGCTCTTTATTAGGTGGAAGTGATTGTACTGGGAAATAGGGGTTACCTGCACTCTTTATATACCTAGCCAGTACCTGGCCAGGTACACAGCCAACCAATCGGATTGAACCTCTGTTTCCCGCCGAAACTGATTCCCGCCAAAACAGTTACAGTTCGATGCCTCCTAGTGGTGACTCTTATACAAGTGCTTTAGGTGTTCCTTTAAGCCTAATACATAACATATAGAACTCCCTGTAAAAATGCTGCTGGCTTGTTCCCCTCTCCTCGGGACCTTTAGCCTTAGAGCAGCTTCTGGACATAGACACGGCCTTGGTAACTGTGGTTCCCAATGAGAAGTCCACCATTCAAGAAAGGAGACTTGGAGTAGGAGGCAGATGTCTCTCTCTTTCTCCCTCCATCTGTCCCCAGGGATGAAAAAGAGGTAACACCGCACAGATAGCTTGTGACAGCTAATTCAGGTTTACTGTAGAGATACATTTGGCTGTTGTCCCATGGATGTTCAGCTGATAGATCGAAAGGAATTGCTAGCAGGCAGAAGAGAGACAGAGAGAAGAAAGATAACGTCTTACAATTTTCAAGGGCAGTAGATCATTTTATGCCCTGTCCCAATGATGCCTGAAACACCTGGCTTTCTAGGTGATTTCCATCTGAAGACAGTAACTTAGGTGGTCTAATCCTCCCTTGGATACTCTCCATCAACCCTTCAGGTGGAGTTATTTTTCTATAAGAAAGATCTCTCTATCAAACAAGCTGCACTGTAGAGTTAATGATCATGCTGGTTGCCATACATCTGAAGGTTCTCTGAAGACATCCTTCCCAATAAACTACTCCCTCCAATAATGAGTCTAGAAGGGGTAGCCTCAGAATGGTGGTGGGCAAGTTCCCCGCAAACAGGACTAAAGGCTGGACTGAGTGGCCATGTAGAATGCTCCACTATATTATAGAGGAACTAATTTAAAGCATCAGCTAAGACTTAGATGTGCCTTATAGTCCAGGAAAGTATCACCAACTTATGGGCACTGGGACTTGGCACCAATTGTTTTATCTAAGTCTTCCAAGTGCCAGTGCTAAACAACACTAATGTACATCAGTAGGGAATAAGGAAGATACCCTTGATGTTAACTAGGCAAAGGGCATTGAACCATGCTTTTAAGTCCAGACCCATGAGATAATTTTCAGAAGCAGCTCAGGCAGATGCTTCCTAATACACTGGAATATAAGAAGGAGGAAGAGGTGCAGCACAATCAGACTTGCAAACTGTGTTATTATAGTCAATAAAAGTAGTTTTAGCCTTCCAGTGGGAGTTGATTGTCTGGTCTTCTTAGTAAGACTGACATCATGTGAGGTTTTTTTAAAAAAAAATCCTGTATTTTTTTTTGACAATGTCAGAGAACTTGCCCAAATATAGCTCTACTATAGATTTACAAATAGGTTTTGTATTATGATTGGCTACTGCACGGTGCTGCCTAGAAGGGACAGAATGAATGATAAACAGTATAGTTGAAAGTAGATCAGCAAAGTTTTTAGATTTGGTTGTATCATTTAAACCAGGGGTATCCAGCCTGGGCAACTTTAAGACCTGTGGACTTCAACTCCCAGAATTCCCCAGCCAGCATGGCTGGCTGGGGAATTCTGGGAGTTGAAGTCCACAAGTTTTAAAGTTGCCAATGTTGGACACGGTAATTTAAATGTTTTTAAAAGGGTTATCGTTTCAAGCTTTATCTGATTTATAATCGGTTTATATAGCTTAGCCTCTCTCCAGAATAGTGAGTGTTACAATTTGAGGAGTGGTGAGTGCTTTCTTTCAATGATCCTGAGTGTATATCATGTTATATCACCTTTGGGGAATCAGAATTACACAATTCCATTAGTTGCAACTATGTAGCACAGGAGTAGATAATCACAGGTTTGTCTCTCAACCCAGTTTAGATTTATTGTGACCTTAAAGCACAGGCAGAGTCAGTATCATATTTTTTTAAAAAAAGTTCATTATTTAATTCAAAGATAAAAAATAAATATAGCACCAAATGGACGTGATCCATTATGATTACAGAAACTGCTTCAAAATACAGAAAAACCATACTTCATTTTTAAAGATAAAGGGTTTTTCCCCCCTTTCTGACAGCTTCTGCTACCAACATTTCTCTATTGATAAATTACAAGCTAGAAAAATATAAATATGTTGAGAAATGCATTAAATATTAAAAATTAGCATGGCAATAATAACAATAATAATAAGGCACCGAGACACATAATTGTTCCATTCCCAAAGTTCTAAATATGATACATCCACTGTGTTTTCACAGCAATAGAGGAGTTCTGATTACGGCGTGGTGGCCTAGTGGTGAAGACACTTGACTCCCACCCAGAAGGTTGAGAGTTCAATCCTAAGTAGCAGCAGATGTTTCACTCCTAGGGCGTAAAGCAGGGATGTCAAACTGCCGGCCAGCGGGCCGGATGCGTCACAAGGAAACCACGCCCACCCGGCAATGGGGGGAAAGTTCCGATACGTCTCGCGACGTCATGTGACGTCGCGAGTTTGACATGTCTGGCTTAAGGAAAAAAGATGTGAACTCCATATGGCATCAGGAAAGGCATCCAGCCAGTAAATGCTCAGCTCCACCAACCCTACCCTGAATTAAGGGATTACAGAGTTGTAAAAAGGGAATTTTAGAGGAGTTCTGATTACAGCTACAAATCAGAAGAAAGTCTTTTCATTCAAAACCCTGAGTTAAGGAAACCACACACTATTGCCGTTTAGCAATTTGTGTTATCGTGGCTGGCTGATATTTGAAATGGGGTTTGGTTGGTTTCTGTGGCCTTTTTTATAGCCTAGATGGAGACTGGGAAACATTCTTGGTCTTGGAGTCATTTTGAAGTGTCCATGTCCCAGAACTGCAGAGGGGATTTCTCTGGAGGTAACCTTGCTCAGCAACATGGGTCTTCACCCTCTTTTTTGTCCTTTCAAACTAATATCAAGAATTCAAAGAGGTAGCTCCACTCGGGGCTACTGGATTCTATACAGTAAGGTTCTATAAGCACCAGTTGTGCATTAACAGGAAACCTAAGTCAATAGTTTTCCCTTGTTTTGTCCGGTTTCAGCGACTCAGAAACTGCAAATTGATGTCCTTCTCTGGCACAAGCAAGGTCCGTGTCATGGGGCTTACAATTTGGCCCTCCTCTTCGGGTTTCACTTCGAAATGCATCAGGATCTATTTTTTTTTAAAGGGAAAGAAAGAAACCTTTCAGTATTCTTTGAGACCAGGCTAACTTTAACTCATTAAGACAGTTCTTAATTTTAAAGTTGCCATCTCAATTTACAGTACAAAGGCTATTGGAGGTGGGAGGAGAAGTGCATTCAAACAGGGCAGTTATAAACTGACTGATCCAAAATCCTCATGCAACTATTCCATCTTTTCCTCTTAGTGATATTTTTGCAGAAAAAACGGGGAATAATTGATGAGAAACATGGGAGATTTAAAAATGGAAGGCAGCCACCCAGAATTCCTTTAATAGTAAAATGAGTAGCATATAACTTTAAGAAGGAAGGAAGGAAGGAAGGAAGGAAGGAAGGAAGGAAGGAAGGAAGGAAGAAAGAAAGAAAGAAAGAAAGAAAGAAAGAAAGAAAGAAAGAAAGAAAGAAAGAAAGAAAGAAAGAAAGAAAGAAAGAAAGAAAGATGACTATGTTTTGCCATTGTGTCCTTCCCCCCACCTCCCCAAAATTCCAAGTTTTCAAACATGGCAATTGTAGCGCAAGAGCTTATCTGGAAAATATCATCATCATCATCATCATCACCATCTGTAGACCGTACCCTAGCTAGCGCCAGATATACTTCAAGTTCCGCAATGCGTCGGCCAATGCAACTGCGTTTGCCAAAGCCAAAGGGAATGGAGGCATAGGGGTGATGTGAAGCGTTCTTGTGCAGCCATCGCTCAGGCTGGAAGGAGTTGGGATTGGAGAAGTACTTCTCATCTCGAGAGGTAGCATAATGGCAAAGGGTTATCAGGGTCTAAAGAAAAGATGAAGAGGAAAAAAAGGAGCCTCATAAGAAAAGCAATTCAGAGACCCATGTTCAGAGTGTCTACATGTTTCATTGCTCTACATCTACTTCCTTGTCCTTCTTGAAGTATTTTCTTGGTTCCCATTTCTTGATCCAAACCTTCAGTGGTCCCTTGTTTTCATTTTGCCCTTAAGACAGTATTTCCATTAAGGAATCTTTTCCTTGAGCTCCAATGTAATAAGAATTCCTGTATGCTTATCCCAAATTATTTATACATTTCCAGAGACTTGGGGACCCAGAGTAACAGGTTTGTTTTGGATCTCCCTGGTGCCCTACAGTGAATAGTTGTATCTACTTTGCTCTTTCTTCCCATTTATTGTATGTTATTATTTTTTTCTTCTTGGAAAGGACTTCACAACTTCCATGCTCCTTACAACTTTGTTGATGTTAAAACTCAGCTGCACATTAGACATGTAAGGAGAGCGCCAGTAGCACATCATGGGCAGCTAGTAACTAGATGAACACATGTGGTTGAGATCACATGTTGTCTAGATTATCAGCCTTGTCTTGAGTAGGCCCGTAGCTTAACTCAGCAGTTGCTTCTAATTGTTGTATCCAAATGTGACGTGAATGGTGTGTGGCAAAATACGGCAGACTGATGGTTATTGTGCTTTCTTTCCATTTCCATTTGCATTATCTCTGCCCTTGCTCACCTTCTTAGGGATGATATAGTCTCCCACTTGGATGTCCCTGTCTGAAATGACCCGCGCATTACCAGGAATCACTGGGTACAATCTGTAAAGAGCAGACAAAAGCACAAGTTATTTTAAAGAAATCACAGATTTCACTCTTTGTTCAGCTGCCGAGGACTATCGATACTCAGTGCAAACCATATGGATAAAAATAAAGTTATCTAGCTCGGAAGCTAAATTTGCATCCAGCCTCCATATGGACGCTCCGCTGCAAAAATTTAAACAGGAAAGATTAGTGCCTTCTAAGTGCCCTGGTGGCGCAGTGGTTAGAATGCAGCATTGCAGGCTAATTCTGCCGACTGCCGGGAGTTCGATCCTGACTGGCTCAAGGTTGACTCAACCTTCCATCCTTCCGAGGTCAGTAAAATGAGGACCCAGATTATTGGGGGCAATAGGCTGACACTGTAAACTGCTTAGAGAGGGCTGTAAAGCACCAAGGGGTGGTATATAAGTCTAAGTGCTATTGCTACTGAGCCATGCAAAAGAAAAGCAAAGAGTTTTAGTAGATTTTAAAATCCATGTTGGTATAGGTAATCCTCTACTTAAGACTGTTATTGAGCGTGGAATTACAGTTGTAAGTCATTGCAGTCATTAAGTGGGTTACCATGTGATTGGACCCAATTTTATGACATTTTTTGTGGTGGTTGATAACCCATTTTACCTCATGGGAATTTTTTTGACTGGAAGTAAATACCAGAAACCGTAAAAAAAACACCAACCCCCCCCCCTCAAAATTTGTGATCATGTGATCTCAGGATTCTGCAGAAAGCCATAAAGGTGAGCCTTTTGACAAGTGTCCAAGAGGTGACATCATAACAATGAGGGATATGTGTATTATGGCCATTATAACTTCAAAATTGGGGTCATAAGTAGTTTGTGGTGAGTCTATCATAACTTTGAAGCAAACAGTGTAAGCCAAGCAACTACCTGTACACAAATGGATTTTTACATGGACAAATAAGTTATGGATGATAAAACGTAGCATCTCTGAATGCCAAAGGCAGACAAGAATAGAAGGCCGATCTTAAGACAGGTCTTAAAAATAACAGGTGACCTTGAACTGCTACCATTCAGCTTCTGCCCTGAAAAGCACTCTAGCCTAGCTGGCTTCTGAGCAAGGAGAAACCTGTCCGTCTTTTTGGCTTCCCCTAGCAAGATCAACATAGGATGCTTCTGTGTTTCTACCTTCCGCATCCCAGCTTCCCATCTGCTCCTGAAATAAGACTCACCTCAGGGCCTCCTTCACCACCGCTTTCAGCAGAGGCATCTGAGCGACCTCAGCAGCTGTTGGAATGAGTCTGTCCTGCATCACACTGGTGACTTCTTCGTGGACAGCAGCTTGTACCTGAGGGTGACGGGACAACTCGTACAAACTCCAGGACAAAGTGCTTGAGATCTGCAGGGATACAGAGAGAAACGGATTCAGAAGCTAGTCTAAGGGTATAGAGAATAAGCTCTCTAGGAGGCTGGAGGCATTGTTGCAAAGTAGTCGGTACTGGGGTTTTTTTGCGCTGACTGTCTAGACTAGAGTATTCTTCTTTCGTACAGCCCAAGAAGACAAACTAAGAATCATGGATGGAACCCATGTCCTTCCATCAGATTATGCCAGGTAAAGAGCAGAGCAGCTAATACTATTAGCTGCATTAAACAAAGCTGCAAAGGGGCCACAGGACCATGGATGAGCACCATCCCCTAGAGTTGGACACAACCGGACAGGGAAAACCTTCACCTTTACCTTTAAACAGAGCTGCAGAGTTCACAGTGCAGAAACTATTTACAGGCTCCCGCAGATTTTCTAAAAGCTAAGATGCATTCACTTTACATATTTTATCTCATGTGTGTGCTAGACTCAGTGCTTTTTTTGTAAAAGAAAAAGGTGCCGGAACTCACACATGTCATACAACCTGCCTTGCCTACCCTACAAGGTTCCATCCAAAAAAGGTGCCGGAACTCCGCTCTGAGCGTTCTATGAGAAAAAAAAGCCCTGGCTAGACTATATCCCTCACTAACTGGAAATGATGGGAAATGCAATCTAACAGAAGTGGAAAGTTCCTGATTGGGGAAAGCTGTCCTCGCTCTAAGCAATGGACACGGGAAATAAATTTCAGGTTCAGGCAAAATCCCATTACACCTGCATCCTTGCCCTCCCCTACAGAACAGCTACTCAAGGGAAGGAATATGGTCCTCCTGACTATTTATTCAAGATAAGGTTATCAGGGCCTGCAGAACAGTTAAGTCCACCATAAGAAGCCGAGATTACCCCTCTAATCTCTTGCCTGCAATATCTGTCAGTGCTTTCCCCATCGTACAAACTAGTTACAGCTGAAGTTGGATTGGCTGCGGCTTCCACAGCTAGAGAGAAATAAGGCTTGCAAGGATAGAAAACATTCAATTTTAGAGCATCCCCAACTGCTTACTGTGTCCACACCAGCCAGCAGGAGCTCGGTCACATTTCCATAGATGGATTTCATGGAGAGTTTTTCTTGTGCCAAGTAATAAGTGAGGTATTTTCCTTCGACTTTCTCCCCCTGGTTGATTCTTTCTGAAACTTCAGCCATCCGCTTATCAATGTGTCCTTTGGCTAGAAAAGAAAGGGGCAAAAGATGATTCCTTGTCTCTCTGTTGGAGCCATCCAACAACATAGTCAACAACCCTCACGACATATCGGTCAAGTCTGAATGTTTCTTGTTTCTCGTTTTAATATGATCTTAGGCAAACAAGAGAATATCATCTTGTACATATAGGCCATCCCTGGCTCTCGCTAACATGTCAGCAATAGATATCTATTTGTTTTAGGTATTTACACACTGCCCTTCAATCAAATATTCAAAGTACTACTATTTCAAATCTGCATTCAGGGAAATTCCTGAATAATCTGCAAGGAGAAAAGGATAATTGTAACAGAAAATGAAATGAGAAATAGCACATTTCTGGTCCTTATAAAATCATGCTTTATCATAAATAATACTAGCAACAACATTGATAATCACATAAGACTATCTATCTATCTATCTATCTATCTATCTATCTATCTATCTATCTATCTATCTATCTATCTATCATCATCTATCTTCTATCTGTCATCTATCTTTCATCTATCTATCTCATCTATCATCATCTATCTTCTATCTGTCATCTATCATCTATCTTTCTTTCTCTCTATCATCTATCAATCCTCTATCTATCTAATCTATCATCTATACCTATCTATCAATCATCTATCTCTATTTATAACACTTATATAACCACTCATCTTTCAGCTCCCAATCAAACATTAGTTAAATATTACTTAAAGTAAAAAAGTTTAGTGGCAGCAACACTCACCAAACTCAAACATATAGTCCCAAGATTCACAGAACTTCTGCCATGGCTTAGGAAAGATTTGGTGCAAAAATTTGGGCATAGCCATCGTGAGCAGAGTCATGACAAACATGGTGTTGATGGAGCTAATGAACTTCTCTGTTTCTTCTGGAACTTTGGGTTCCAGGCAGCCAATGCGGGATTCAAAGAGGACCGAAGAAATACCTAAAAAAAACCAAGCCAGGAAGGGAATTAAAAGGGTGGTCACTTCAATCATTACAGCAGAAACTTTCTACACCAAACTTTCATCCCTTAATATCTGAGTTTTGTTTCATTTTGTTAAACAAGCACTGGCAACACACTTTGAAGTTCTTCTCTGCAACCATCAGGGTTTTAAAATTGTAATTAAAGAATTAAATTTAAATATTGAAGTTAGAGGCTTTCACTTTGCAGAATTCAACCAAAGTTGCCATTATTTTAATGCCTAAAGCCCTCTGATTAACAAGAAACTTGCAACGTGAACATTACTGAGGACTCATTAAGTGATGGTATAATTGTGCAAAAGAGAGTAGTAATGAAAGACGTATGGGGAGAAAAGTATAAATTAAATATTCTTATGTGTTTGTATCATCAACCCTATAAAAAATAATATATAGGCAGTCCTCGACGTATGGCCACAATTGGGACCAGAATTTCTGTTGTTAACCAGGGTGGTTGTTAAGCAAAGCGATCGTTAAGCAAATCTGACTTCCCCCATTGACTTTGCTTGTGAGAAGCTGGATGGGAAGGTTGAAATTTTTATTTTCTTTTATTTATTCATGAAAGCGATTTCTCGTAGCAAAAATGACTCTGGCAATCATGTGACCCAGGACACTGCAACCATTGTAAATACGCACCGGTTGCCAAGGCGCCCCACCCCCCAAATTTTGATTTGTAGGATGCGGTGACGGTCCTAAGTGTGAGGACCAGCTGCAAGCCACTTTTTTCAGTGCCATGACTAAGTCGAGGACTAATTGCAGTTTATCTCAGATAAATGCTCCATTGTACTCCGTTGTAACATCATCCTGTGTTTCTCTACTTGTAAGTGAAGTCACCAGTGTAACTCTGATACAGATGAAGTTTGGTGGGGC
Organism: Vipera berus; assembly: GCF_964194415.1. Lineage (NCBI taxonomy): Eukaryota > Metazoa > Chordata > Lepidosauria > Squamata > Viperidae > Vipera > Vipera berus. The sequence continues at coordinate 137,063,142 of NC_138203.1, read as the reverse complement.
GATTGCAAAACGGGCACAGTGGTCAGGTACCTTCTAATCCAAACTTGTAGAACTCATCGGCCACGTTCTTGACAACGTGTCGCTCGTGGAGACTCCTCTGGTGTTGCAGCCGGCAGATCAGATCACTGACCACCTCGTTCAGGGTGCCCGTGTAAGACTCCACCTCCTTGGGTTTCAGCATGTGTTTTCCTAGGATGCTGCGGATCTGCTGCCACTCCTCACCTTCCCTGTGGGGTAGGAAACAGCCTCCGTTAGTCTGCTGGGCAGGAGGAAAGCTCTACTACAGGAAAGCTCTGGGGAGAGAAAACCTAGAAAGCAGCAAGAACGTTCTCCCATTTCCAAAGAGAGATGCAAGTATCAGCTTGAAAGAGCTACACCTCCACCCTCGGAAAAGAGATTTTTTTTCCCCTGCCCACCCTCCATTCAATTATGTCTGATTGTCAGAGATTTGATTGTACAAGTCGCTCCTGGCAAGGTTTTTCAATAGTGGTTTACCATTGCATCATTCATAGGGCGGAGAGAAAGTGACTGGACCAAGATCACCCAGCTGGCTGTGTGCCCCAGGCAAGATCAGAACTCAGTTTCCTGCTTTCTAGCCTGAGGCCTTAATCATTACAACACACTGGGATAGATAGTCCACTAATAGTCTGTAAACAAACAGCCCAGAGCCCCTCCGAAAGGGCTGAGGGCTTATCTCTGCGTTACATTTCCTTTTCTTGTTACTCATATCCTGCACTGGTCCAGGCTGTGGAAGCCACCAGCCCGGCAGATGGGAGAAGCCCTTCGGAGGAAGCCTGAATCATCCCCATGACTTAGTGAGGCCCTCAGAGCGATTTCTCACTTCCCAGCTTGTACGCTTGCAGAAGACTCAGCAAGATTCTTCTGTTCTCATGTAATGCAAACATGGGGTTTCTCTCCTTCCCTCTGGCCCTCCACAGGCCAGCTCTAGGGAGCAGACCTCCAAAGGAAGAAACACAAAATGGAGCAGACACAAAATGGAGGCTAGTCATTACGATTCAAAGTTATCCCCATTCGTGACCTCATACAGGTAGTCCTCAACTTACGGCCACAACTGAGCCCAAAATTTCTGTTGTGGAGACATTTGTTAAGTGAATTTCGCCTCATCTTACAACCTTTCTTGTTCAGGGAATCGCTGGGGTTAAGTTGGTGGCACAGTTGTTAAGTGAATCTGGCTTCCCCATTGAATTCGCTTGTCAGAAAGTCACAAAAGGGGAGCATGTGACACCCTCACCCCACCCTGGGGACACTGGAACCATCATAAATATGAGCCAGTTGCCGAGTGTCCAAATTTTGAACATATGACCTCAGGGAATGCTACAACAGTCGTAAGTGTGAAAAAGGGTCACAAGTCACTTTTTTTCAATACTGTTGTAACTTTGAATGGTCACTAAATGAACTGTTGTAAATTGAGGACTACCTGTAGTATGACAGAATCCTTGACCTGATGCTTTAAGGATGCTTTAGCCCCCTTTCCAGAGCCAGACAGCTGAGATGCCAGAAGAAAGAGAATAATTTCAGCTCAGCATTTAAAGTAGACAAGCTCTAACTAAAATTCGGGGGCCGAGAAGCTTCAGCCAGTCTGGCTGATGGTCAGAAATGTTGTGTGACGTAGCTTTGGAGGGTCCATCGGTTAGAGTGGCATATAGTGATACATAAAAACCAATAAATAAGGTGTGTCCCTCCCATTACACAGCCCAACTGTGAAATCCTTCATGTAGGACTAGCTGAGATCTTTGCTCCAAAGTTTCCATTACTGCCCAATTCTGCTGATTTTGTGTGAGAAATAGAGAGGGCAGGAAACATCCTATCCCGTGACATGAAAACATATCTTAAGACACCGGAGGCTGTAGTCAGCTGTGTAATTTGCCACTACCACCTACACATATGTTTTGTGAGTATGTGTAGGTAGTAGTGGTAAATTACACAATTGTCTACAGTCTCCACTGCCTTAAGATGTGTTTTTGTGTCAGACAATACTGTTGATATCCACATTGCTCAGGAACAGGATTTTTTCCCCCCAGGATAATATGTTGCCTTCTGTGAGAGGTAGGATACCAGCCCTCCCAACTCCCCACCCAAAACCCAGGTGAACTGGCAGTCAGATCTTACTTGAGCACTGATTGAAAGACAACACACATTACTGGAATTGAGGGCAGAAGACTCTATCCCCCACCCACCTCACTTGCTTTGGCTGCCCGAAGTAAGTGGTTCACTTGACCTACCAGTGGGGCCTGTCCTGTCCTATCTCGGCCTTTCTAAGCTCTTGCAGCCTTCTCAACATGCCAACTTTGGAGAGCCAACAGCTTTCCCGTTTTTTTGCTTCCTAGAGAGGCATGAAATTCGTCCCCTTTCAGCCAAGGTTTATAGGTTGCTGGATAAAAGTTGTATTATATTGGGCTCTGTATTATATTGGGCTTTGGTTCTTATTTTCAAGTTTGATTTTTTATTTTCTAGTTCTGATAGTCAGCTGTTGCAAGAGCAGAAACTCCTTCTATAAACCAAAGGATGAATGGCAACGGGCTTTTAAAATTGCTGCCTAAATGGCCATCAGAGCCCCATCTTCACATGCATAAAACCTTCTTGAAAGTCTCCGGGAAGTCACTAGAGGGAGCTACTCCATAGCTAAATAATGCATGAAATTTATTTGCTGGGTGGGAAATAATGAAAATGGAATAACCTCTGCCAGGACAGCCTTCAGGGGAACTCTCCCGCAACATGGACTCCTGCCAGCCTGCCTGGAGAGCAAAAGGCAGCAAATACTTACGCTGTAAGCAGCCCGTATGCATGGCCTCGGCACACTCGATAATCCTTCCAGGAGGAGAGGTCAGAGCGAATGGGATGCTTGCCTTCCTGTCTTAGCACCTGTTCAATCAGGCTGGGATCTGCCACATGGACTGTGAGGATGGGCCCAAAACTCGCCTTCCATACTGGGCCGTATTTAGCCTTGCCTTCAATCTAGGAGGAGAGCAAGAGAGAAGCTTGTGAGGAGCGATCCCATCATGATCCAATGGCTTTCCCACTCAGGGAAGAAGATCCAGTCAGGAAACATAATAACACTCTCCCCCCACCCCCGTCTCTCTTGTTTGATTAACCCCAAACACTGCATAATTTCTGAAGGGATTACCAAATAAGGAAGGATCTAAAAAGGCTGTTAACCTCAAATCCAATCCATTCCAGGCAGAAATATACTGGACCCATGGAAGATACACTTCATGTGTCACGTTTCTCCACAGTTACATTTCCTTCCTGAGGGAAAATTGATTGTGGATTTTTTTTCTCTCCCTCACTGGGAACCTCTATGTGTCAGAAAGGATAAGCATCTGATGTCCAAAATGAATACCCAAATACAGGTAGTCCTCGACCTAGAACAGTTCGTTTAGTGACCATTATGACTATTTTTCACACTCATGACCGTTGCAGCATCCCTGTATTCACATGCCTTATATTTGGATGCCTGACAACTGACTCACATTTATGATGGTTGCAGTGCCCCAGAGTCATATGTTCCCCTTTTGCAACCTTCTGAGAAGCAAAGTCAGTGGGGGAAGCCAAATTTCATTTAACCCCCATGTTAGTAATTTAAGAACTGCAGTGATTCACTCAACAAATGTAGCAAGAAAAGTCATAAAATGTGGCAAAGCTCACTTAACAAATTTCTCACTTAGCAACATAATTTTTAAGCCCCAATTGTGGTTGTAAGCTGAGGACTACCTGTACATCGGTACATCGCAGTACCTCTATCGTGCAAGGATCTTCACATATGTGAAAAGGGATTAACTTGGATTTAATATCTAAAGAAGCGCTAAAAAAAATGGCCAGCGCAAAGACAGTAGCTTATTGGACAAAATAGGGGCAATTTAAATCCTGAAGATTACGTGACAAAACTAAGTAGATGGGCTTTTTCTGCTGCAACAACTGGGACTGAAAAATAGATTTAGTTTTCTTGGGATTGATTCCCTGTGATGTAGACTCTTAAAAGTGAGGCACAAAAGGATTTTTGGCTCTCAGAAAATGTGTAGGATTGTGCTTTCCATTTATTTGGTTAGAGCCTCCTGCAGATTCTTGAGCAGCTTTCATTATTTAGTCTGATTTTCTGTTAAGTTGCTACTCCTCATGGCTGTATGTCCCTTGTGATAAAGCCGAACAGTGAAGGAAATCTAAGCAAAATCAAAACTGAGTTCTTAAGTTAAGCATCAGCATTTTTCAGTGGTTCATTTGCTTTTCCCTGTTTGGAAACTACAATAGTATATCAACAATAATCGAACTGCACAAAAAACATCGTGACAATGAATACACACAATTGTCCTTAGAGGATACACATGGAAAGAGAGGATATCATGAATACTTCCTACACCATCCAAAGACAGCAGTGGGGCATAAATCAAACAGCCTTACCCACCCTAAAAGCTGTGTGGGGGTCTTTTTACCTTTGTGAAAATAATTGACATTAGATTACCAGTACAGCATTCAACAAACTTAACACTGATATGATAGTCCAAAACAGTCTTCTCTTCACCCCTCAGATTATTTTCAGTGATAATCAGGACAACGATATTACAGATGCCAGCAAGGGCATTTTACAAGACAGGTGTTGAATGTTTTTCTCTGTCTATCTAATGATGTACTGCTAAACCTGCAAACCTATTTTGACAACATCAGTGTAGTAGTTTGCACTACTGTGTTTCAGTAATGTAACTCGGTATCAGAGCATCAGATACCTGTGGAAGGAAGAATTGGATTGCAGTAGGAAATTATTCTATACAATAGGACCATTGCAAATTTAAATAGGGGCAATTTAAAAAAAGTCACCAAGAAAACAAAACATTCAGAAAGCACCAAGAACACTTCAATTAAAAAAAGAAGAAGTTTCGTGTCCATTGTGCTAAAGCTAGAGGAAACACCAGGATCGATGAATGGCAAAGAGATTTTGGAAGTAAAATAAAATAGTCTCTTTTTTAGAGCACACAGAAGGAGATAATTTCCGCAAATATAATACAACACCGTCTTATTGAGACAACTACTGAACACACTCATTGAACACACATGTTAAAACAAGAACGGGCTAGGGCGCTCCCATCTGTACTCGCCTCACAGAACTATCAGTGATTTAAAAATTATACAGTGTGTTCCATGCGCACGCAAGTACAGTTTAATGCCATAGATGGCCACAAGGTCAAGATGGCTTTGCTCAGCTCAGTGGCTTAGGTTTTTCAACAAAAGCTACTGTCTACGTAACAGAGCACAGTAGACCAGCAAGCCAGGAAAGAACATGCTGAACTAACATTTACTGAAATAGCCTTTTGCTTGGAGACAAAAAGTGCCCACCGCAAGGTTTCCATACATGCAAGTGACGATCCTGACCCCAGAACGTCTGCGGCTTGTAGGATACCTATTCCAGTTTTATAAATATGGCATCATAAACCAGGGGTCCTGCTATGACATGGTTCAGGAACGTCTTATCGTTTGTCTTGCCTAGCTCTTGCTGAATTGTCATTAGGTGCCTGTGATTCCTCTCCCATTGAGTCCGGTGAAGCAACAGAGATTTTTAAGCAAAGTTTTAGAGAATTGCTCAGCATGGCTTATGAGAGTCCTAGGGGGTATATTTTATGCCATATCCTTAACTTGGAGACTCATTTTCACACTGCTTTAAGGATGCTAGGGGCCAACCGCTTCACCACATTCCTACAAGGAGATAAGTTATTTGGATAATTGGAATTCTGGGCAGAAGCTTAAAAAAGAAATAATCAAGGCATCATCCATGAAGTAAAAACGGGCATATATTTAATTACTTTTAACTTTTGTAATTTTGTATTTTACTCTTGCCCTGTACACCGCCCTGAGTCCTTCGGGAGAAGGGCGGTATAGAAATATTAATAAATTAAATTAAATTAAATCAAAAAAACAAAAAACCCAAGAATTAAGGATTCAAAGGACAATTTGAGAAATCGTGGTTCAAGAGCCATACATTCAGAAAAAGTTTGCTCATCCAATGGCGCCGTTTCTTCTGTTCTGGGGCACCCCTTTTCAAAGTGTCCTTTTTTCTGACACAGTCAGAAACCCTTGGGGACACCTCTGAACAAGCAACTGGGGAGAAGGGAGCAGAATTCATTGTGTTGAATGTGACTTGTGTTCCCAAAGGGTGCTCTGTGCCTGCTCTCCACTGTCCCCTTCCGAAAAAGGAAGGAACCGTAATTGAGAAAAAGAGGTCTTAGTTGAGGTTTGGATGGTGCAACTACCTCACTTTATTCACAGATATTTTACAGGAGAGTCAGACTTGGTTATCTCCCATCCGTAAACCTTTCTTTAAAAAAAAACACAAAACCCACACAAAACATTTCCTTAGGCAGATAGGCGTACCCCAGCTTGCAAAGGAAAGCCTAGAATGCTGCACTTCTTTCCAACGGTAGTCCCAGAAAGCTTTTGATTATAAGCTATCTTGGATCAATAGAAAAGTGGGGAAGGGTCCATAGGATCGTTGTGGTTTTTTTTTAAGACTATGCCGTTCATTGGTTTTACATAAGCTCTCACAAGAAAGAGGGTTTCCTTTTTTTTTTTGATGGGGAGAAGCATTAAGGAAAAGACTCATTAGTTTCAAGCCTTAAAGGAGAGAGAAGAGGGAGGGAGAGAGGGAGAGAAAGAGAGGGAGAGGGAGAAAGAAAGAAAGAGAGGGAGGGAGGGAGAGAGAGGGGGGAGAGAAAGAGAGAGAGGGGGAGAAAGAGAGAGGGAGGGAGGGAGAGAGAGAGAGAGATTATCATAGTGGGTGATGAGGGTGTAGGGATGATATTCTCCTGTCTGTCTGTCTGTCTGTCTGTCTGTCTGTCTGTCTGTCTGTCTCTCTCTCATCTCATCTCTCTCTTTACCTACCTACCTACCTACCTACCTACCTATCTACCTACCTACCTACCTACCTATCTATCTATCTATCTATCTATCTATCTATCTATCTATCTATCTATCTATCTATCTATCTATCTATCTATCTACCTACCTACCTACCTACCTACCTACCTACCTACCTACCTATCTATCTACCTACCTACCTACCTACCTACCTACCTACCTACCTATCTATCTATCTATCTATCTATCTATCTATCTATCTATCTATCTATCTATCTATCTATCTATCTATCTATCTATCTATCTATCTATCTATCTATCTATCTATCTATCTATCTATCTATCTTCCCAAGGCGGCTCTTACCTGGAGTTCATGCAGTCGGGACAGGCCTCTTTTGCAGAAAAGGTCGGTGAAGAAGCCGAGAGCGCTGGGTCCCGGCATCTCCTCCAGAGTCTTGTGGGTTTCAATAACTTTCGATCGCGCCCCGAGGAGAGATTCCACCCACAGCTCAGGAAAGAGCTTCGCGAGCAAGGATGCCTTGGTGGCCAGCTTGAGCGTCTGGGACATCTTTGCGCGGGGAAGCCTGAAGCCGCGGAGAGCACCGGAGAGCTGTGTTGCAGCAGCATCTTGGACCACCTGTATTTATCTCAGCCGAGCTCAGAGCCCGGCTAAGAGGAGGCTGTTGAGCAGGGCCCGCCCCGCCGCCACCCGCCCAATCAGAGGCGGGCGCCTGAAGGGCTTCCCCCGTCTCCTGCGCTTTTGTAAGCAGCCAAGTATCCCGTCGAGTCTTCGGTCCTATCTCTTCCCTTCCCTTCTTATCCTGTCCTCTTCTTCTTCGCTCTCTTATCCTCTCCTCTCCTCTTCTTTTCTCTTCTGATTTCCTCTCCTCTCCTCTTATCCTTCTCTCCTCTTCTTCTCTTGGCTCTCTTCTCCTATCCTATCCTATCCTGTCCTATCCTTCCCTTCTCCTCTCCTCTTATCCTTCTCTCCTCTTCTTCTCTTGGCTCTCTTCTCCTATCCTATCCTGTCCTATCCTTCCCTTCTCCTCTCCTCTTATCCTCCTCTCCTCTTCTTTTCTCTTCTGATTTCCTCTCCTCTTATCCTCTCCTCCTCTCCTCTTCTTCTCTTGGCTCTCTTCTCCTATCCTATCCTTCCCTTCTCCTCTCCTCTTATCCTTCTCTCCTCTTCTTCTCTTGGCTCTCTTCTCCTATCCTATCCTGTCCTATCCTTCCCTTCTCCTCTCCTCTTATCCTCCTCTCCTCTTCTTTTCTCTTCTGATTTCCTCTCCTCTTATCCTCTCCTCCTCTCCTCTTCTTCTCTTGGCTCTCTTCTCCTATCCTATCCTTCCCTTCTCCTCTCCTCTTATCCTTCTCTCCTCTTCTTCTCTTGGCTCTCTTCTCCTATCCTATCCTGTCCTATCCTTCCCTTCTCCTCTCCTCTTATCCTCCTCTCCTCTTCTTTTCTCTTCTGATTTCCTCTCCTCTTATCCTCTCCTCCTCTCCTCTTCTTCTCTTGGCTCTCTTCTCCTATCCTATCCTTCCCTTCTCCTCTCCTCTTATCCTTCTCTCCTCTTCTTCTCTTAGCTCTCTTCTCCTATCCTATCCTGTCCTATCCTTCCCTTCTCCTCTCCTCTTATCCTCCTCTCCTCTTCTTTTCTCTTCTGATTTCCTCTCCTCTTATCCTCTCCTCCTCTCCTCTTCTTCTCTTGGCTCTCTTCTCCTATCCTATCCTTCCCTTCTCCTCTCCTCTTATCCTTCTCTCCTCTTCTTCTCTTAGCTCTCTTCTCCTATCCTATCCTGTCCTATCCTTCCCTTCTCCTCTCCTCTTATCCTCCTCTCCTCTTCTTTTCTCTTCTGATTTCCTCTCCTCTTATCCTCTCCTCCTCTCCTCTTCTTCTCTTGGCTCTCTTCTCCTATCCTATCCTGTCCTATCCTTCCCTTCTCTCCTCTTATCCTCCTCTCCTCTTCTTCTCTTCGCTCTCTTATCCTATCCTATCCTATCCTATCCTATCCTATCCTATCCTATCCTATCCTCCTCTTCTTTTCTCTTCTCTTCTCTTCTTCTCTTCACTCTCTTCTCCTCTCCTCTCCTCTCTTCTTCTTCACTTCTCTTCTCCTCCTCTCCTCTCCTCTTCATTTCTCTTCCCTTCTCCCTTCTTTCCCCTCCCCCTCCCCTTCCCTCTTTGCTCCAAAATCTTTAAATCTTATGAAAATTTAAAGTCTTAAGTGCTTAGTAAAGAAAAACAGTGATCAGTGATAGTAATGAGTTATGTTCGTTATATAATCATAATCAAGTCTCTTTAAAAATAAAATTTAAAAAAAAATCTCCCTGGTATTTACATCCTATGACTGAAGTTGACCACATCATAGCATTTGAATGAATGGAGTTGTGTATGTCTGGGGAAAGTGTCCAGAGGAGGGCAACAAAATCTTTTTTTAAAAAAAATAAAAGCAGTTCATATGAGGAAAAACTAAACTGCTGAGTACATTTAGGAAGAAAAAAAGATCTGCTAAGTGTTGCACATAAATTAGGGATGGAATTAGGAAGGCAATTGTGAGTCTGTGATAGATCACTGAGTGACTCAGAAATTGGCAAAGATTTCAAATTGCATTGTTTTAAATACTAATGACAACAACATTACTCCCTCCCACAGTATAGTGCTGAAATTCAGAAAGCTTGAGTTAATTAATTGAAGGGTTATGTAAAAGAATTATGAACCAGTTGCAAAAGGAAGTGTGCTCTGAGTCCAGAATTATTTCGGTTTTTTTATCTGGAACGAACACTAGCTTTCCCTGAAAGTGTTTATCTGAAAAATGGAAACCCCATCTCATGATTTTTCCGCATGACTAGGTCAAAGTGCTCCCCTCCAGTCCTTGGTGTGGAAGTTGCCTTACACCCATTGCCAACTTCTATTCTGCCACAATAAGGCTGGTAAAGAAGGCTGTCTATGGGCCAAGTTAAGGAAAGAGATCAGTGAATTCCTCATCTTCCTTTTTCTCCCACCAAGCACTATCTTTGTCTGTCTATCTGTCTGTCTGTCTGTGTGTGCGCGCACACATGTGTGTGTGTGTACATGCACACTTATGAGTCAAGGCTGATTTCTGGCAATTGCCTAGATAAGTCACTGCAGTTTTCTTGGCAAGGTTTTTCTGGAAAAGGTTTGCCCTTGTCTTCTCCCTGGGGCTAAGAGAGAGTGACTGGCCCAAGGTCACCCAGATGACTTTGTACCTAAAGCAGGACAAGAATTCAGCATAACCTGCTTTCTACTCCAGCGCCTTTAACCACTACACCAAACTGCTTCTCAAGCACCATACATTCAGGGCCAAATTAAGGGCAACTGATGCTTGAGCAAAGCCCAACAATGCCCTCCCATTGCTTATTTGACAAGACATTAAGACAGGGGTCTTCAAACTTGGCCCTTTTATGACTTGTGGACTTCAACTCCCAGAATTCCTCAGCCTGGCTCAGGAATTCTGGGAGTTCAAGTCCACAAGACATAAAAGGGCCAAGTTTGAAGACCCCTGCGTTAAGACATTAAGTTAAGTGCTGAAGGTGAAATAAGATATGAAAAATTCAGTTTTCTTCCAGGCCATACCCCACATCTATATTAAAAGCAGTTCATATATTTGTGTAAATTACTAACAAAGAATTAAGGGAGACTAAGATGCATTTCTGACTCTTTAGTCTTCATCAGTCAGTCATACCCTTCTGAGATTCGAACCTGGGCCCAGGTTCAAATCTCAGAAAGGTATGACTGACTGATGAAGACTAAAGAGTCAGAAATGCATCTTAGTCTCCCTTAATTCTTTGTTAGTAATTTACACACACACACACATATATATATATATCGCTTAAAAAACCAGTCAAAGAAATAATAAAGAACAAGCTTTAAGGATCCCTTAGGCGAGTCAAGCGATGAAGTAAATGCTAGCCAGGCCAGGACAGCCGTGTGCCAACGGCCAGTTTGGACTCGGATGAGAAATCCGACGACGTGTAAACGGTTCCGTTCCGATGAACCGCTGCCTCCGCAAGCAGAGGAGGCTGCGCCGCCGGCAACCAGGAAACACAGCGGTCCCCCACTTCCCGGCGCAAAGGCTCGCCGTGCGGAGAGCGGAGAGCAGAGCAAAGGGAATCGCGCGCTTCCGAAGGAGCGTCCTCAGAATTGCTTCCATTGAAGAAAAGCAGCGGGCTCGGGGCCCGTCCGTTGACCCAACAGCCGTCCGTTGATCCAGACTCCGTGTGCCTGGACTCCCGACCGGAAGCCTCCTGAGCGGGACTCTGGACCTGGAATCCTCGGAGCCTCGCTCCATCACTCTGGTTTGAATTTGGCGCTCTCTCAAGGCAAGTTTGCTGGACTTTTTGGAGGGGGGCGGTGGGGACTCGAATTCTCGAGCGGCTGTGTGTGCATCTGCGCTCACCTTCCCTTCGTGGCTTGTTTGTTGGCTTTGCAAACTTCCCCTCTGTGCGTTTGCTGGATGCAAAAGTCTCGGGCCACGGGACGGAACAAACGGGATACCTGATGATTACCTTCGAGCACAAACGTGGACATTTTAGACGCTCTCCAAACCAAAGATTTTTTTTTTAAAAAAATTGCAAATTAAAGCTGAACGCAGCAGCAGATAAAGACAATTGCAAACATTAAAAGTTGAGCGCCAGGCAGTGAAAGATTTAAGGGCCTGACAGTTGGGGAGGGGGGAACTCTACGTTGCCGTTTCTAAGTGCCCTAAGCATAGGCTCAGTGTGGGTGCCTGTACTGAGGGGGGGAAAGCAACCGTCAAGTGCTCGCTTCGATTGGACATAGTTAGACAGGTGCAGAGAGCGGTGGGTTTGGCAAAGATGGCAAACAGGCTGGCAGGAGTGGGATGAAGGAAGGATGAAGAGGGAGGGACATCCCCAGATGCTTGCAAAACTGATAAACCCACGTTCCAAAATAATCGGGCTAAAAGGCACAGAAGGACTTATGTGGTAAAGTGAGCGGCTAGCTCCACAAGTCCATCCTTTACGAGGACTGTAAGCACTGACTATAGTACCAGGGGTAGGCAACCTTGGCTCTTTTATGACTCGTGGACTTCAACTCCCAGAATTCCTGAGCCAGCATGAAGTTGAAGTCTACAATTCATAAAAGCCCTGGTCTAGAGCCAGGGGTAGGCAACCTTGGCTCTTTTGTGACTCGTGGCATAGCTGGCTCAGGAATTCTGGGAGTTGAAGTCCATGAGTCATCAAAGAGCCAAGGTTGCCTACCCCTGGACTATACTAACCAGCGTGGCAAACCATACGGTTCCAGCCCCATGACCACAAATGGCAGAAAGACCTGTCCCAGAGCTAATTGAGATTGGTCTAAGAACAGCCACCATCACTCTGGCCCCTGGAACAGCCAAAGCCAGAGCCAGATCAATAAACCCCAGGGAACCACTGCCCTCCACTGACAGTTACAGGGGTCAGTGTGGTACATTGTCCTAAAAGCCAATGAAAGTGCAGTTGCAGGATGCAGGTGCCACAGGCCTTTGTACCGGGAGGAACAACAGGGGAGACTTTTGGTTGTGCATTCTCAAAAATAGTAAAAATACAGCCAGATGAAACTCCTTGCCAGTGGAAGCAGCAGAAATGGCAGCAATGGGAAGAGGGCCAAGTTGGGTGAAGCTGGTCCTTTTTCCTGGTTGAAACTGTCCTTCTGTGCAGAGCTGCTTTGTTGCACTGGATTTGGTGCATCTTTCGTACAAATTGCTAAGAAGAAAATAAATGGGCAGCTGTTATAGTCACCAGAAGTTCTGTGCAGTCCTTTTGCATCTTCTGATTCTCTGAATAAAAGAAAAAGAACAAGTGAAACTTCATTCACATATCTTTAATCCAGTTACCTAATTAACGCAGCTCTGGAATTTTCAGTAATTTGAATCATGACCCAGCCAAATTAATTGAACTGACACCCACAGTTGAGCCACAAGGACAATTATTCCAAGCAGAACATCTTGGGCATCTGTATCTGCTTAGTGGTTAACACAATCTGGGTTGTTGTATTTCGGTGACCAACAAGGGTTATAGGGAAATACTATATATATTTCTGTTGAACGGGTTTGTTTGTTTGTCTGTGAGTTTGCTTGTGAAGCCTGTTACACATCAAAATCTCCTTGTTTTTTTCTTGCTACAAGATTTATGCAAACCATCAGTTTCACACTTCTGGGAAGGCTGGGTCAGTGGCACCCACGTAAAGATGTGTTGAGGAGCATTTTCCCAGAATGTATGGTAAATTATTTTCTCCTCCAGATTTTTCTCAAGAAAATCATTCCATCTCACTGCCAGAACACTGCTTTGTAGAGTTTTTCCTGGGATCTTTCCCTGAACATATATGTGGCTATTTTTTCTGTAATTTCAGTGTTGATTTTTTTTTACTTGGGACTAACAAGTAACTTGATTGTAGAAGGGGTAATCTGCAAGGCAGGTGGCACTTGACTGGAAAAGTTTTATTAGTTCTCTTACTTTTATATTTTTTGGCTGCCACACCTCTGTAGTCATCCTGTCCTTTCCCTTGCATTACTTTTCAATAACCAGCATTTAATGTTTAAGAGGTGTTTTTTCCCCCCTCACCAGAAATTATATTCAAATAATTAAGGAGTAAATTGTTCAACTATATCTTCTGAGATTGCTTTGGCTGGTGGTTTGATGAAAGTTAGTTTGTTTTATTTCCCTTCCAGAAGTAAACGGAGTACTTTGTCTGCCAGACTATGAGGAGCATCGGTGTTGTCAGGACAGCACTTGGGGGCAAATGTCCAGGAGAATGGGCACAGCATGTTGGATTGCTAAAATTCCCTAACCTCAACCTTCAACAGTTGGGAACTCAGAGCTACACACAGCCTGAGAGGAGAGAGTCATTTCCAATAAGTTGCACACATGTCATTAGTAAGCAGACCAGAAAGGCTTAAGGCTCCATCATTACTTTTGTCTAAACTATATCAACCATTACTGGCTGCCCATGTAAGATAGTGGTTAAGGTGTTGGAGTAGAAATGGAAGACCTAGGTTTTAATCCACCCATAGAAGGTCCCTATGGGCCAGTAACTCTCTTTCAGTCTAGGAACTGGTATGGTATAGTGCAGGGGTCTTCAAACTTCGCCCTTTTATGACTTGTGGACTTCAACTCCCAGGATTCCTCAGCCAGCATGCCTGAGGAGACATCCAGGTTTTTGTCCATTCTCAGCCACAGAGGCCAATCTACTTTACAGGATTGCTTGTGGGGGAAAAATGGGAAGAGGAAGGGCTGTATATGGTGCCTTTAGCTCTCAAAACTGCAAGAAAGTTCAGTTCCATCAGCAACCGAATGTCCAGCTGTGAATCTCACCCTTGGCATCCCTTGATGACATTTCAAATCCTTCTCACCTAGTTCTCACTAATTTTATACTACAGACTTTTTGATCATTTCTTTGTCCCAATACTTTTTGTTATAAAAAAGCAATTGTATCAGCATAGGCGTTCACATTATTTTAACATGTTAACTCATCTAGTTAGAAAAAGCAGTGCAGTCAGTAGGGGGCCCTGGTGGAGCAGTGGTTAGAATGCAGTATTGATGGCTAATTCTGCCAACTGCCAGGAGTTCGATCCTGACCTAGGTTGACTCAGCCTTCCATCCTTCTGAGGTCAGTAAAATGAGGACCCAGATTGTTGGGGGCAATAGGCTGACTCTGTAAACCGCTTAGAGAGGGGTATAAAGCACTGTGAAGTGGTATATAAGTCTAAGTGATATTGCTTGCTTGTGACTCTTTTATCATCTCATCAGCGGTTGCGATCTCTGAGCAAGCAAGATGGAGGACAAAAAGGAGCCACAATCTCCATCTCTTTTCTTTCTCTGGGTCGTGGTTCAGATTCCTAGGCACGTCCCCATGTGCAGATAGCTCTACGTAGAGCCAGGGGACTTAACATGTCTCATGTCTGCTAAGCTTGAAAGCCGCCCTGAGTCTTCGGAGAAGGGCGGGATATAAATGGAATTTTTAAAAAAATGCATACGAAGAGATCCTACTTATGACCGGAGAATTTTGGCTTCATGACGTTCCACTTCACACGGAGAAAGTCTCTACTTACATTCCGTGTACTGGTACAGAATTAGTTCTTCTTGTCATATGTGCCAAACATACAGCAGAAAGGGATTGGCCGTGGAGTGAAAGAAGGGCAGCAGTGTGTGAATAGAATTCCTCCAATCGTAAAGCTACCAACAGAGCCAGCAACATGGAGCTGGATGGAGCGGGGGGGGGCAGAATCCTGTATCAATAGCCGGGCAAGGCCATATGACAACATAGCTCACTCATTTTCCTTTGAGCACTGGAGTAATGTTAGTTAAGAGGGAACTTCTGAACTTTCCTTTTTTAAAAAAGTGAGTGGTGTGTGTGTGAAAATATTCCATTCAAAATCTTTGCTGCAGATAAAAGACAGTTGTTGCCTTATCAACCAGCTGTGTTTATTGAATTACCAATCAACAACACAAAAGTCAAATCTTAAACATTCTGGGCTTAAGTGTTTTTTTTTAATTATGTTAAAAATGGTTGAGGGGAAGTGAAATTATACAACTGATCTCACCATTTATTTTAAATGCCACGAGTTGTTTCTCCAAGTAAACAAAACATCATGAGAGTGAAGATACCCATTGCCTGGTATCATGCAGTTCTGGCATCATCAGCCAAATCTTTTCTTTCCTTTTTCTCTTCTTAAGGCATCTACGATCCAAAGATAGCATTTTGACTTCAGATTATGTTAGTGGGAATTAGGAAATAGGAAAGTTTATTCATCTGAGCAATTCTTATCTAGTTTTATAACCAAAGAAGTCCCCTTTGGTGTGAGAAGTATCATTTGATCAATAATGCACTGAGGTCACTGTCTTTATTTAAATTATGGATGAGTCCTTCCGGTTGCTTCTAAACTGTTAGCTGCATTTATGCATTATCAATAAAGCAAGATGAAATTGTTACGAGTTTTAATTAAATCGGTCACCTTAACCTTTTTATCTTGAATAACCTTTCAGACCCACGATTTATAAACTGCACGCCTTTGCAATTACAATGGGTAGAAAAACAATGTTGCTTAAAAATGAATGTCAAATATGGACTGTTCAGCAAATATATTGCGCGTGGTACCGTTCTGTAGTTTCTAGTGCTCTCCCAGCATGACGATTCTAGTTATTTCCCCAAGCCAGAGAATTGCATATTGGTCCTGCCAAGTTCTACAATATTTGCAGTTTTTAACTTTTCATTTTGTAAATAGAAGAATCGGAGACAGCTGCCTTACCTGCTTACTCACTTGGTCTTCTTGATTCCAATTGGGCTCTCCAGCAAAGAGAAGCCATCATCTACTTTCTGGGATAATTTGAACCAGGGATGGTAAGAAATGAATGCAGGACCATTTGCAGATACGATTAAGCAGCCCCTTGTGGGTAGCCAGCCCTCCCAAAAGAGGCAAAGGAGCCTGGATTTCCAAAATTGGCACGTGTCAGTTTGTAGCAGAAATGCAAAGGTGGAAATAATGGATGTGATTTAAATGAAAGAAGATGGCAGATAATCTGTACCACCAGCCAAAATGACGCCAGCCAGAGCACACGACATAAAACGTTCCCCATCCAGGTTTGCCTACAAGTTTTTGTTTTTTTAAACCTTAAACTGCATTTTAACAAGAAAACTAAAACTGTAAAATGAAGAACTCCTCTCAGATCTGGCCCTTTTTCATACTTTGCGGCATTTTAGGTAAAGCCGTAATTGATTGTCTAGTTTCCAGCCATTGTTGCAACACTGGTTTTTTGGGTTTTTTTTTGCTTATTTGTAAGCTCCATGAATCGTTTGGAAAGAATGGATTTCCTGTGCAAATATAGGCAGTCCTCAACTTATAACCACATCGGAGGCCAGACTTTCCATTGTTAGTCAAGGCAGTTGTTAAGTGAGTCACATCCAATTTTACCTTTTTGCCATGGCTATTAAGCGAATCGAACTGGACACGGAACCACTGATTGGTTCAAAATTGGGAAAGGAGTCCGGCAAGGCTGTATACTGTCGCCCTGCCTATTTAACTTATATGCAGAGCACATCATGAGAAAGGCAGGGCTAGATGAATCAAAAGTTGGAATTAAGATTGCCGGAAGAAATATCAACAACCTAAGATACGCAGATGATACCACTCTAATGGCAGAAAGTGAAGAAGAACTAAAGAGCCTCTTGTTGCAGGTGAAGAAGGAGAGTGCAAAACTTGGGTTGAAACTTAACATTAAGAAAACCAAGATCATGGCATCTGGCCCTCTCAATTCCTGGCAAATAGATGGGGAAGAAATGGAGGTAGTGACAGATTTTATTTTCCTGGGCTCCAAGATCACTGCAGATGGGGACTGTAGCCAAGAAATTAAAAGACGCTTGCTCCTGGGGAGGAAAGCCATGGCAAATCTAGACAGCACACTAAAAAGCAGAGACATCACCCTGTCAACAAAAGTGCGTATAGTCAAGGCTATGGTCTTCCCAGTTGCAATGTATGGCAGTGAAAGTTGGACCATAAGAAAGGCTGAGCGCCAAAGAATTGAGGCCTTTGAACTGTGGTGCTGGAGAAGACTCCTGCGAGTCCCTTGGACTGCAAGGCGATCAAACCAGTCAGTCCTAGAGGAGATCAATCCTGACTGCTCTTTAGAAGGCCAGATCCTGAAGCTAAAACTCAAATACTTTGGCCACCTAATGAGAAGGAAGGACTCACTGGAGAAGAGCCTAATGCTGGGAAAGATCGAGGGCAATAGAAGAAGGGGATGACACAGAATGAGGTGGCTGGATGGAGTCACTGAAGCAGTAGGCGTGAGCTTAAATGGACTCCAGAAGATGGTAGAGGACAGGAAGGCCTGGAGGAATGTTGTCCATAGGGTCGCGATGGGTCGGACACGACTTCGCAGCTAACAACAACATTAAGCGAATCACTTGCAGTTGTTAATGACGTGATTGTTAAGCAAATCTGGCTTTCCCCACTATCTTTCCTTGTTGGAAGCCAGCTGGGAAGATCACAAATGGCAATCACGTGACCCTGGGACACTGCAACCATCATAAATATAAGTCAGTTGCCAAGCATTCAAATGTTGATCTCATGAACATGGGGGATGCTGTGACAGTTGTTAAGTGCGAGTTTCGGTTGTAAGTCACTCTTGTAACTTGGAATGGTCGCTAAATGAATAGCTGTAAGTTGAGGACCATCTGTACTGTATGCTTGGATAGACGCTGTTGAAGTGACTTTTGTTATTCCTTGTGTCTCCTACTTCGTTGCTGAATAATTGGCTTAAGTTGCAATGTCTGCTTATTTACAAGAATGTTACTCAGAATGCAGAAACTACACATGTGCAGTTCAGACATAGAATGTAAACATCTGGCCGTAAAGAGCTCTGGGGACATTCCTGGATGCAGACTGGTTTCGTGTTTGGTGCATAAACAAAATCTGCTTCAAACAGTTTGTTGACCTCTATTAATTAAAGATAAGCAAACAAAATCTAGGCAGCAAAACTCCAGACGACTAGAGTTTTGTAGTCCAGATACAGTGGCCCTAATCAAAGAGCAGGATAAATATGGTGGCAGGAGTTTGATCTTTGCATTTTTGATTTTCTTCCATGAAAGAGCATTCACCCCAAGTGACAGATGGCAGCTCATCAGAAATTGCAAGGTAGAAATTCGATGGCCTTCCCACCTGCACTTTCCCACTTCTTTCCTAAACGCAAGAAGTGGCTCTACAGTATAATTCTCCATTTTATTTATTTTGTGGTTTGTTTGTTTTTTTGCTGATCCCTGTGGAATTCTGAATGCCTGTTACAAGCATTCACAAAAATAGCTCTCTTGGGGGCTGAGACCAAGCATCGTACATCCAGAAGGGAAGCCAAATTGCAAAAAGAAGTCAACTGCCACCATATTTCTCATCTTAAGACCAAGGGGGTTTGGGTCTAGACCAGGGGTCTGCAACCTTGACAACTTTTAAGACTTGTGGATTTCAGCTCCCAGAATTCCTCAGCCAGCATAATATAGCTGGCTGAGGAATTCTACTAGCTGAGGAATTCTGGGAGCTGAAATCCACAAGTCTTAAAAGTTGTCAAGGTTGCAGAACTGTGGTCTAGACAACCACAAGAGGATTGAGACCAAACTCTGCTGGGGGTACATAGTTGTGCTTTGCAACGTATTAGTGAGTAGCTTCCCATTTGTCTTGTTTTTTTAAAGTTAAAAATCGTCAGGGGGGCATATTAGGGACCCTGGCTCTATGGGATCTGCCTTTGAAATTGCTGAACACTCTGGCTGGAATGCATGTACCAAGCGATTGAGCAATCATAAAGGCCAAAACACAACTGGCTCTAAACTGAAATATGTACCCAAAGGGTGGGTGCTTTTTAGCCCTAAACTGCTTTAGATGGATTCTTTCAGACAAAGGTTTTTTCCCCCTTCTGCTCAACAGGTATTTTAATGACATCCTCTTTGAAATTGAAAGCATCTCCCCTACTTTATGCATATTCTTCCTTGGGCTGTCGCAGGCGGTTCTTGGGGGGTGGAAAATAGCTGATTATTACAAAAAGCTTTTTTCATGATATGATAAAAGAGCCAGACGGAATTGCCTGTGGTGTCGCATCCGTTGCTCGAATGAGGCAGCGGCCTACCATTTTTAACAGGTTGGAGGAAAGGACCAGAATGGCAGGACTTTTGTCAAAGTCCCCAGTGTACAAATACAGATAACTCACAGGACTATCCAACGCAAAGGAACAAAAGTCATAAAAATCTAGCCTGATCCAGCCTTGGCAGGAGTAAGGAGGTTTTCCTTAAAAAGGGAAGCTAACCTGTGGCCTTAATCATCCTGAGGTCTACAAATTCTGGGGTCTGGTGGAAGAAACCTGCCCTCGCCCTCAGCCAGACTCTCTCATCCTGAGCTCTGCTTCCTAGGAATTACCCAGCTTGCTACACCAAGTACTTGTTACTCAAGAATTCCACACTGATGCACATCGGTGTTCAGTCTGCTAACCAGAAAGTAAGGAGGCCGCCTGGAGCAGCGGGGAAGCTGCAGGGGGTGGGGTTAGCAATGACAACCCAATAAACGTAACAAGCCTTTCTCACCCAACTGAGAAGTGACTCATAACTTGGGGAGTGTTTACAAGATTGCACTCACAACAATCACCTTGCCATTCATTCCCATTTGGCGGTGACTCATCCTGAATGAGAACATATTAAGTCTCCGAAGAGAGATAACATTATGCGTGATGAGCTTTTATGACACATTGCCAATTCTGTCTATTCCAATTCTGCACAAATTGAGAAGATGGCTATTGGTAACTAGAGGTTACTAGTGAGAGTATCTTTAATTGCCTCCCCCCCCCATTTTAGGTGTTTTAAAATACATTCCTAGCCCTTACGGATGCAATGAAAAGGCTGAAACTGTGCACGAAATTCCATTTTAAATTTCCTCTAAAAACAAGGAGTTCTCAGGCTCTTGCTAGGAGTGGCACAGACATCGATGGGAATCCTCAAGGCTCCTAACTCTTCCTTGAAGTTAGTGGCAACGAAGGAAATTACAGAAAACAAGTACATAACTTTAATTAAATTTTATGATTATTCAAATAATAATTTGGACAATGTTCGTAGTATTTTACATGCATAAACTTCTATCTTTGCTAAAATATACAGTGTGTGCATGGCATGAGGGAGAAGAGATAAACATGTCATGCAAACTCCCAAAACTTAATTTAACTAGCTAATTAATCCAGGTAGGTTTAGATTTGGATGTTGACTGACGGGGGCTAATCTATTTCCATCCAAGTGAATTATTTATAAATGTTGATATTTAGTAATCCTTTTCCCGGTGGCTTTTAGATCTTGATCTATTGGAAGTTTCTGTTCTTAAATTTTACTTCTCCTTTGCAATTATATTCTACAGTTTCATGTCTTTTAATTGTTCTGAACCACTCAGAACTGTATAGTTGAAGCAGAATAGAAATAATCCAAAATAAAATAAACTACCCCTATTCATAGTGTGGATAGAGCTATTTTTTTTTTCTTGATACTCTTAATGGAGGCAAAGTCCAAAAGAGGCCTTGTAAAAATGGGGCCTAATGAGCCTATTGGGTCACTTCAGGCTACCCACTTGCAGTCAGACATGGAAGAGATAAATTTAGATGGAACTGTAGTGGCGCAGTGACTAGAATGCAGTATTGCAGGCTAGTTCTGCCGACTGCCAGGAGTTCGTTTCTGACCAGCTCAAGGTTGATTCAGCCTTACATCCTTCCGAAGTTGGTAAAATGAGGACCCAGATTGTTTGAGGCCATATGCTGACTCTGTAAACCATTTAGAGGGCTATAAAGCACTGTGAATCGGTATATAAGGGCTAAGTGCTAGTGCTATTACTGCTATGTAAGCCCTCCCAGCCTATTTGGAGTAGCACTGATTATGATTGCACTGTTTTATTTTTAATTCCATACTGGAAGGGAAGGGAAATATTCAAAAGACAAAAAAGGAAGAGAAAATGATGCCCACCCACTAAAAACTTTACTATGGAAAGTTTGGTTTAAAGGTTTAGGCCACAGGTCGGCAACCTGCGGCTCCGGAGCCGCATGCGGCTCTTTGAGCCGTCTCTTGCGGCTCCCAGCCGCCCGGTGCGCGCGCACCTCTTCCAACGGGCAGTGGTGCGCGCGCACCTCTCCAAATGGAGAGTGGCACCGCCCGTTTGGAGAGGTGCACGCGCACCTCCCCGAATGGGCGGAGGTGCGCGCGCACCTCCCCGAATGGGCGGAGGTGCGCGCGCACCTCCCCAAACCTTTGGAGAGGTGCGCGCGTACCTCCGCGCGAATGGGCAGCGGTGCCGCTCTTTCAGGAAGCTGCCGCGGCCCGTCTGTGAAGCTGCCGAAAGCGGCAGCTTCGCAGACGGGCCGCGGCAGCTTCCTCAAAGAGCGGCGCCCCTGCCCATTCCGAGAGGTGCGCGCGCACCTCTCCGAACGACCGGAGTTGCGCGCGCACCTCCCCAAACCTTTGGGGAGGTGCGCGCGTACCTCCGCGCGAAGGGGCAGCGGTGCCGCTCTTTGAGGAAGCTGCCGCGGCCCGTCTCTGAACCTGCCGAAAGCGGCAGCTTAGCAGACGGGCCGCGGCAGCTTCCTCAAAGAGCGGCGCCCCTGCCCATTCCGAGAGGTGCGCGCGCACCTCTCCGAATGACCGGAGTTGCGCGCGCACCTCCCCAAACCTTTGGGGAGGTGCGCGCGTACCTCCGCGCGAAGGGGCAGCGGTGCCGCTCTTTGAGGAAGCTGCCGCGGCCCGTCTCTGAAGCTGCCGAAAGCGGCAGCTTAGCAGACGGGCCGCGGCAGCTTCCTCAAAGAGCGGCGCCCCTGCCCATTCCGAGAGGTGCGCGCGCACCTCTCCGAACGACCGGAGTTGCGCGCGCACCTCCCCAAACCTTTGGGGAGGTGCGCGCGTACCTCCGCGCGAAGGGGCAGCGGTGCCGCTCTTTCAGGAAGCTGCCGCTTTCGGCAGCTTCCTCAAAGAGCGGCGCCGCTGCCCCTTCGCACGGAGGTACGCGCGCACCTCCCCAAAGGTTTGGTGAGGTGCGCGCGCAACTCCGGTCGTTCGGAGAGGTGCGCGCGCACCTCTCGGAATGGGCAGGGGCGCCTCTCTTTTTGAGGAAGCTGAGACGGGCCGCGGCAGCTTCCTCAAAGAGCGGCACCGCTGCCCATTCGCGCGGAGGTACGCGCGCACCTCCGGTCGTTCGGAGAGGTGCGCGCGCACCTCTCGGAATGGGCAGGGGCGCCGCTCTTTGAGGAAGCTGCCACGGCCCGTCTGCAAAGCTGCCGAAAGCGGCAGCTTTGCAGACGGGCCGTCGCCGTCGGGCAACCGGGAACCGGTTCCATCTCATTTTTAAAAAAATGGCAGCCGCGTGCGTCCGCGCATGCGCAAAAAACCTTTTTGCGCATGCGCGTGCATGGACACACGCACGCGGCTCCCTCTTTTTTTAATTTGTGATGGAACCGGTTCCCAGTGGCTCTTTTTCTTTTTTAGGTTGCCGACCCCTGGTTTAGGCAAAACAAAGAAGTGAGTCAACAGATTAGGAAGGAGGATAGCTAGGTCATTTACCATGGCTGCAACAGATCACTATTATCCAGAGCAAGCATTTTCCACTTCAAAGGAAGCCACCCCAGCAGAGGACTTGCTCTACAGTTGACATGGAAATGACAGCTGTCGTGTATCCACTGCATTCGAAGGACAGGAGTTTCTTCTGCCTCTTGTGCATTTTAAGGCAGAGAAACATTTAATGACTCAGCAAGGAGCCTGGCTTTCATACAGGGAAGGGGATGAGCAAAGTACGCAGTTTCTCCTGCAACCGAAGCTAATGAAAGGATGAATCACGAAAAACCAAAG
Source organism: Vipera berus (assembly GCF_964194415.1). Classification (NCBI taxonomy): domain Eukaryota; kingdom Metazoa; phylum Chordata; class Lepidosauria; order Squamata; family Viperidae; genus Vipera; species Vipera berus. The sequence goes on along the minus strand of NC_138203.1, from coordinate 137,039,920 downwards.
ATAGCTTTGGGCAGAAGGCATTTCACCCATCTGCCCCTCAGCTTCTCTGCAAATTGCACTGGCCCATCGCCTAGGAATGGTTGGTGATGCAGTGGTCAGCATGCAGCATTGCAGGCAAAGTCTGCTGACTGCCAGCAGTTCAATCCTGACCAGCTCAAGGTTGACTCAGCTTTCCATCCTTCCGAGGTCGGTAAAATGAGGGCCCAGATTGTTGGAGGTCAATAGGCTGACTCTGTCTCAGAGAGGGCTGTAAAGAACTGTGAAGCAGTATATGAGTGCTAAGTGCTATTGTTATTTTTCCTATGTGACATTATGAGGGGAGCAGGCTGGCAGCTTGTCGCTGCAGTAATTCCCCACCGCCCCAAAGGATTTTAGAATTGGCAAAGATCTGGCAGAAGAGGGGAAGGCAGTTGCCCTGTAACATATACCAGTTATTGGAGGTAGAAGAAGTGGATTTGAAAGTGAGCTTTGGGGGAGATAAAAGAGTATGACAAGAAATACCAGAATGGACCAAGTCCCCAAAGGTCTTACTCATGCTCTGAAGCCAAGGGAAGCTGTATCCCCCAATTCACTTATTTTAATGAAACCTTCCAAGTTTATTATAAAGAAAATAAAGTGACAAATGAAACTATGACTTAAGTGAGCCTCACCTCCATCCCTAACTCTTGGTCCTGCTGCGAACTTCTGACCTTTATATGGTCATCAGGAAGGTCAGTTGGATGTATTCCTTCTAGGGGCAAAATTAAGAAGCAAACATGTGAACTAAGAAAATCCTTTTGCAACAGTGAAATGTTTCGCCAGAAAGGATTATCCACCCCTATTTATGAAAGGTCAATTCCAGGGCAGTCAGAAGCATCCAATCCTCCACTTTCTCCATTCTTCTTGCTGCAGATATGAATGCCTTCAAGGATTTAGGAAGCTCCCAGTCATGTTCTGGCCATTTCCTGTTCCTGTGCTCTGTCCCTGATGCGACGGAAGACAGCTGGGAAGACTTTGCCTCCATTTCTTTGAACCTTCTTCCCTTCTTCGGTTGAGGTTCCTAGGAGGCTTACAATGGGGTCAGTGGCCTGTTTAAAGAAAACAACGGTATGAGCTTACTGGAGGATCCCAACATCCAGATCAGCAAATATGTCCAATGAGGACACGTCACGTCACGTAGCTCCTCAAACAGTCCTTGCCCAACTGGCGATCCCAAGAGGGAAGCACCATCGGTCCAACCACCGGCAACTTCTGCAAAGAGCGAATACAGAAGTTGAGCATTTGGAGAGTTTTGTCGTTCCCTCCCTCCCGTTATTATTATTATTATTATTATTACTATTATTATTATTATTATTATGGTTCATCGCACAATCATCCAGGTGTTTTAGACTGGATTTGGCATTTTCAAGGTGTTCCCAAGGATCTGGGGTAGAGAGACGTCGTTAGATAGTGTTAAAAGGTATTATCACAGGATGTAAGCTGTGCCAAGTAAGGCTGCCTTTTCAATTGACTAGTGATGATTTTGTCAGAGCTGATGGTGTTCAAGTGATGCTCCAGTTGCATTGGGATCGCACCCAAGGCCACCTATTAGTATTGCTACTATCTTTGCTTCCTTTTGCCATAGTTGTTCTAATTCTACTTCCAGATATTGCCAAATGGACTAAAGGTCAGCAAGATGCTTTGTGAATAAATCTGTTTATTAACTTTTACTTGCAGGTCTTGAATTTACAGACTTCCAACCCTAGGTACTCTCACTAGGGAGTCAACATTGTGATCTTAATGCCAAGGTTGTAGAACAACCTTTCCCAACCTGGTGGGATCTGCAATTCCCACACCCAGACATCATGGGAGCTGAAGTCATGGTTATGCTAATTTTATTCCCCAACTCTAGGATGTAAGAGATGCATAATGCATCTAAATTTAGCCTCTTGATGTCTTGTAGATCCGCAGGATTTACCCCAAATGAATCTATGCCAGCATATGCACCTTCTTTTTCGCTGAAATCCCTTGCTTTCACTTTTGAGTTACCAAACGTAGCCATTTAAAACAGCTGTTACACAATTGGATTATCAGTGAACTCCCAATACATCACATAAATAAAGATGGTGTGGGTGGAGGAGTAGAAATCTCTTTTAGAGAAGTACGGAAGCAGTTCCTGTGGTTTTCAAGCGGTTGCAACCCTATCTTCCTTCTTTCGTTTATACCCTGTATATAGACAGATATGCAACATTTATATGGCTACCCATCTCACAAAACGTGATCCTGGGGGAGTATAGAACAATTGATAAAACCATAAAAATATAAAAAGTTATTTTTTTAAAAAAAAAGTTTTTAAAAAAATCACAAGGTACAAGAGAGAATAGATATTAAGCACGGTAATGGAACCACCTCAAGATTTCACTAAGTCAGAAGCTGTGAACGCTCCAACACTGGAAGTTTTTAAGAAGAGACTGGACAGCCATTTGTCTGAAATGGTATAGGGCAGGGGTAGGCAACCTCGGCTTTTTTATGACTCATGGACTTCAACTCCCAGAATTCCTGAGCCAGCCAAGCTGGCTCAGGAATTCTGGGAATTGAAATCCATGAGTCATAAAAGAGCCGAGGTTGCCTACTCCTGGTATAGGGTTTCCTACCTGAGCAGGGGCTTGGACTAGATGACCTCCAAGGTTCCTTCCATCATCATCATCATCATCATGTCAGAAAGTTCTTAATACAGATTGTCTTCAGCTTACAATCATTCATTTAGTGACCAAAGCTACAACGGCATTGAAAAAAGGGACTTATGGCCATTTTTCACACTTCTAACCATTGCAGCAGCCCCCATGGTCACAGGATTAAAATTTGGGGGCTTGGCAACTGGCTTGTATTTATGACAGTTGCACTGTCCCAGGGTCATGTGGGTCACCTTTTGCAAACTTCCCACTGGCAAAAAGACAAGCAAAGTCAATGGAAGAAGCCAGATTCACTTAACAACTATGGCCAAAAAAAAAAAAGGTCATAAAAAGAGAAGGCACAAATTGCTCAACAGAAATGTTGGGCTCAATTGCAATCATAAGATACAATTGCTCATTCTACACGGGTTTGATACTTTGGTAATTTGTTTTAAAAATGCACTTTTCCGGATTGCAACTGGTGCAGAGAAAGTCCCATGAGCTGCAACCGGAATCAGGAACTTTAATGCAACGTGCAAAGAGTGACATACTTATATATTAGTCCCCATCCCCCCCTGACACATATGCCCATGGAAAATCATGTCTGAAATTGCAAAATCTGTTACAACAGAAATTGCCCAGCCACACACACACACACACATTCTTACCAATTCTTTTAATGGCACTTCCTCGAAAAGGGGGTGATCTTGAAAATGCTTCACCATCCACGTGTGCACCTCTTCCACGTCTGTGATGGTATATACTAGGGCCTAGGTGAATGAAGACTAGGTTATATAAACAGGGTGTGAAAAAGGCCTTTGTGAATCAAATACCAGACTGCTAACGAAGGGAAAAGGTAGTTTAAAACAGGGCTTTTCAACCTTTTCACCCATTGTACCACTTTTAGGATATGGCAACATCCGAGTACCACCAGTCGCTTAGAAAGGTGTCAAAAACTTGATGACCAAAAAAAAGGAAAAAGGAAAAAGGAAAAAAGTGATGAAGTACAGGTAGTCCTCGACTTACAACAGTTCGCTTAGTGACTGTTCAAAGTTACAATGGCACTGAAAAAAGCGCCCCCCAAGCCACAGCCGAGCAAGACACCTGCCTGCCTGCCAGGCAGTGCTCTTCTTCCTGTCTGAAGTTTTCATTGTTGTGAGCATTTCGGTTGAGGATTGGCAGCGGGGGTGGGGTGGGGTGGATGTTTGGTTTTTATTCCCCCCCCGTCTGCTGGGTGGTTGCAGCAGATTTTTGTCACTTTACATGACCCTGGGACACTGTGACCGTCATAAATAGGAATCCGTTGCCAAGCATCTGAATGTAAATCACAAGACCCTGGAGATGCTGCAACATTTCAGCTGATCGGCGCTTCTTCTGGGCTCAGAAGCGCTGGGATCAGTGCCGAGCTCTAGTGGAGCCTGGCGCTGATCCTGGCGCTTCCGCTGAGCCCTGCAGCTCCAGCCTTCTCTCGCTCAGGCTTGTGTGGTGCTGCCACCGATTCAGCTCATTCCGCTCCCCCAGGATGGTCGCGTACCACCTGCCAGGTGCCAATGTACCACAGGTGGTACCCGTACCACTGCTTGAAAAGCCCTGGTTTAAAAGACACTCATATCTACAAATTGCAGGTTCACTAGAAAAATCTTACAGCAAAAACTATCCTGTGCAGTAGAAAAAACAATGTCAGACCCGTGAGTAATTGCCAGCTACCTCTGACTCTGAACTCCCTTCTCACCTGGAGCAAAATCTTTGCAATCCTGGGGTTGCTGGGAGGGTACCGCTGCCATCATTAGTTCCGTCATCCCCATAGGAAGCGCTTCGCTTGGGCTTTTCCCAACCTCTTCCTCCAGAGCGCTAACTTTGGGGAAATCATGGAAAAGCCGAAGGGAGAATATGATTCATCTCAACTGGGTGAGGCCGGATGCCATTCATCCCAAAGACAAGGCTTAGTTGGTTTCAACTCCAAAAAAGGATGGCACGCAAGCACTTTCTACTTTTTTCTCTGGCAGGTGAAAGTGGAGTCAGCCAGAATGCCCTGCAGGAAGCAGCTAAAGATCAGGACTGAAGGAACCTCCTCCCAAGGTTCCCTGCCAGCACCAGCTCCCTACGAGATGTAGGGTAAAGTTGATCCTTTTCCTCCGGCAAGCAACTGGCACTCTTCCCTACTCTCAGATCAGAAATTCCCAAATGTAAGCAGGGCCTTTTCCCCTTAGGGCAGGGGTAGGCAACCTCGGCTCTTTTATGACTTATGGACTTCAACTCCCAGAATTCCTGAGCCAGCTGGCTCAGGAATTCTGGGAGTTGAAGTCCATGAGTCATAAAAGAGCCGAGGTTGCCTACCCCTGCCTTAGAGGGTTTAGGATATGCTGACGTGATGGGCACACGTTGAGAGATTTCAATAAAGAAATTAATTGCCTTTCTGATTTAAAGGCAAATTCCCCTCTTCAGGCCACCAATTAAAATCTGCTCTCATGAATAAACAGATCCTCAAAGAGAAGATGCATCTTCCATTCATACTGTCTCTTAGAGCACTAAGGAGAGAAAAGACTGTCTGGACCAGAGGTGGGGAACGATGGCCCCTTTATGACTTGTGGACTTCAACTCCCAGAATTCCTGAGTCAGCATGAATAGCTCAGGAATTCTGGAAGTTGAAGTCTACAGGTCCTAAAAGGCCTGGTCTAGACTAATGTTGGATATATACTACTGTATTCTGCTTTGGCCTGATGCCTTAACTCCTACACTAAACTAGCCCTTGCTCCCTTATCTATTGAAGTCAAAAATGTGTGCGTGGGCATACCTTATAGGGTAAAAATTAAGGAAAAGGGTTCTCTCCAAGTACTGCAAACACTTAGGAATGATCAGTACAAATGTCCAGTCATCCGGGAGATGAAGCGTCAGAGACGAGGTCTAGAGAGCTGTTGGAGATCCAGCCGGTCTGAGTCTGACCGGTTGCAGTTAAGAACCTTTACGAGGTCTTATCTCGCAGCGATGAGGACAGCGAAGTCTAATTACTTCGCTGCCCTCATCGCGTCCGCAGATCGCCCAGCCGCCCTGTTTAGGGTGACTCGCTCCCTCCTTAATCAGGAGGTGAAGGAGGAGCCCTTGCAGGGGCGAGCCGAGGAGTTTAGCTATCATCTGATGGACAAAATCGCTCAGATTCGAGCCGGTTTGGATTCTGACTGGGCAGAGACTGACGGGGAGGAATCGAGCGGTCTAGAGAATGTTACCTGGAGTGAATTTGATCCTGTGACCCCAGATGAGGTGGACAGGATCATGAGGAGACTGAGTTCTGCCACGTGTTTATTGGACCCGTGCGCCTCCTGGCTGGTATATGCAGCCCGGGAGGAGACACGAGGCTGGTTCCAGGCAGTAATAACTGCTTCTTTGAGGGAGGGTACCTTCCCTGCCGCCTTGAAGGAGGCGGTGGTGAGGCCCCTCCACAAGAAGCCTGCCCTGGACCCAGCTATTTTGAACAACTATCGTCCGGTCTCCAACCTTCGCTTTCTTGCGAAGGTGGTTGAGAGCGTTGTTCTGAACCAGCCCTCTTCTGGCCTTGTAGTAAGGCAAACCCCTATTCAGAAAGAAGAGACTGGAGAGCGTCCAAGGCTAAAAGGCATCTGCCAAGATTTATTACGCAGTTAACAAAAACACTAGAGCTTGTCTTCTCAAGCGGAAAAGTTGCTTTCAGCAACCAGCCCCTCCCCAAACACTCCTTTTATAGAGAGCTCAGGGCGTGGTCTCCCTGTGCCTCCTCCCGAGGAGTCCCACAGCCTTTCTTTGTTTGTTCCTGCTCGACTGCCTCCTGCGTCGGGCGTCCTTGAACAGGGCCAGCTGTGGGTCATCTTCCTCCGCACTCTCGGGCTCACGCAGCTGAGAAGAGGTCCCCGGCTGAGGGCTCTGCAAAGCCTCCAAACCATCATCAGCCGGTTCGTTTCCCTCCCCCTCATCTGAGTCATCCGATACATCGGAGCCGGCTGTCGGACCCACAGGCTGGCCCTGAGTCACAACACTATCCCGCACCGCAGGGCCCTTCCCCCGGGTCTGCCGATCCGGATGCGGTCGGGATGGGAACTGTTCGTGAAAAGCAGTCACCAACGCAGGGGCATGAACGGCGGTCGCGTCTTCCCATGTGAAGTCCTCCGGCCCGTACCCTTTCCACTCGATCAGGTACTGGAAGCGACCTTTCAGCCAGCGGGAATCCCTGATGCTGGCGACCTCGTACTCGGGGGTGCTGTCGCCATCACGAGGTCCTGATGGGGGAGGTTCCGCTTGGCGAAGTGGACAAGCCGGTTGTTCGGGGACCAACAAGGACCGATGGAAGACGGGGTGCACGCGCAGGGAACGTGGCAGAGTTAAACGATAGGCGACCGGGTTGATGACGGCCTCGACTGGGAACGGTCCAAGGTAACGGTGGTCCAGCTTCCTCGCCGGCCGAGTGGATGGTAGGTTTCTGGTGGACAGCCAGACCCGATCCCCCACCGATAATGGAGGCGTATCCCTTCTCGACCGATCGGCGAACCTCTTGTAGTCGGCCTTGGCCTTCTCCAGCTGCCGTCGCACCAACCGATGGATTGCCTGTACTTCCGCCATGAATTCGTTCGCTGCCGGCTCCGGTGAGTCCATGGGAGAAAGGGGGAAAAACCTGGGGTGATAACCCACGTTGGCCAAGAACGGTGTCATCTGCGTGGAGGTGTGCTGCGAGTTGTTAAAGGCAAACTCGGCTATGGCTAAATAGTCCACCCAATTGTCCTGCTGCAGGTTAACATAGCAGCGCAGATACTGCTCTAAGATGCCGATGACCTTCTCGGTACCCCCGTCGGTCTGAGGATGATGCGCGGACGAGAGGCAAACCTTAATGTCCAACGCCCGCATCAACTCCTGCCAGAAGCGGGCTGTAAACTGGGCCCCCCTATCGGAGACGACCCTATCGGGAAGGCCGTGCAGCCGGAACACCTGTTGGATGAACATGCGACTAGTGGCGCGAGCTGACGGTAAGCCGCGACAGGGGATGAAGTGCGCCATCTTGGTCAACATGTCCACCACCACAAACACTGTCGTGAAGCCGGAGGATGGGGGTAGATCCGTCAGAAAGTCCATGGACACAGCCCCCCAGGGTCTCTTGGGCGTTGGCAAAGGCTGCAGTAAACCAGGCGGGGCCCCTGTCGCTGACTTGGCCTGCCTGCATGGGACGCAGGAGGTGACATAAGACTGGACATCGTGTCGGACTCGGGGCCACCAGAAGGTACGGGAGACCAGGTTCAGAGTCTTGAACAGGCCAAAATGCCCCGCAGCCGGGTTATCATGACATTGGCTGAGGACGAGTCCCCTGAGTGGCCCTCCTGGAACATAGAGCCGGTCACGATAATACAGGAGTCCATCCGTGACCGACCAAGGCGAATCTGGCCCCACCTCTTCCTTCCGCTGAGCCACCCACGCCTCCTGCTGCTGCGCCTCCCGGATCCGAGCCCGTATATCCACCGGCTCCCGCACCGCAGCAAAAGACTCGACGGGGATCACTGTCCTGGGCGGAAGCTTGTCTTCCACTCGGGTGTACTCGGGCTTCCTGGACAGAGCATCCGCTCTCTGGTTGTGCCCGCTTGGTATGTACCGCACCCGGAAGTCAAACCTCGCAAAGAAGAGGGACCACCGGATCTGGCGTTGGTTCAAATTCCGAGCGGTCTGCAGGCTTTCCAGATTCTTGTGGTCCGTCCGGACCTCGATTTGATGCCGCGCCCCCTCCAGATGATGCCTCCAAGCCTCGAACGCCGCCTTGATGGCCAGCAGCTCCTTCTCCCAGATGGTATAGTTGCGCTCCGAGGGGTTCAATTTCCGAGAGTGATACGCGCAAGGGAAAAGGGTACCGTTGGGCGTCGCTGCCTGGAGCAACACGGCCCCAATGGCAATGTTGGAGGCGTCCGCCTCCACGACAAACGGCCGTTGCGGGTCAGGATGCTTCAAGATGGGCTCCTTCATGAAGGCGTCCTTCAAAGCTTGGAACGCCTGTTGTTCGGGGGCATTCCACTGGAACCGAGTCTTCTTCTGCAGGAGCCGGGTAAGGGGGGCTGTCAAGGCAGCAAAGCCAGGGATAAATGTTCGATAGTAGTTGGCAAATCCAAGAAGTCGCTGAACATCCTTCACGCGACGCGGGGGTTGCCAACTCTGCAACGACTCAACTTTACTCGGTTCCATGGCGATGCCCTCAGGAGAAATGCGGTGACCCAAGAAATCGATGGTCACCTGGTAAAACTGGCACTTCTCCAACTTGGCAAACAGCCGATGTTTCCAGAGGCGCTGCAGGACCTGACGGAGATGCTGATGATGCGCTTCACGCGACGGGGAGTAAATCAGGATGTCGTCCAGGTAAATTACGACAAACTGATCCAACAGATCTCGAAAGATGTCGTTCATAAAATGCTGAAACACAGCGGGGGCGTTGGTCAGGCCAAACGGCATCACCGTGTACTCGAAATGTCCATAGCGAGTACCAAACGCCGTCTTCCACTCATCACCCGGCCGTACCCTGACGAGGTTGTAAGCTCCACGCAGGTCCAGTTTCGTGAAGATCTTAGCCTCCCGGAGTCGGTCCAAGAGCTCGGGGATGAGGGGCAGCGGGTAGCGGTTACGCACCGTGATGGCGTTGAGTTTCCGGTAGTCACAGCAGAGCCGTAACTCGCCCGACTTCTTTTTGACGAAGAGCACGGGCGCAGACACTGGCAAGGACGAGGGCCGGATGAAACCACGAGCCAAATTCTTTGTCAGGAAGTCCCGCAATGCAGCCAACTCGGGCTCCGACATGGAATACAAACGCCCCACTGGGAGAGGCGCATCAGGAACTAGATCAATGGAACAGTCATAGGGCCTGTGCGGGGGTAATTGGTCCGCCTCTGACTCGCTGAACACATCAGCAAAGTCGGACAGTTCGGGAGGCAAAGAAACCCCTGAGGAACCCTCCACCTGGCCGGCACAGATATGGCGGGTGTGGTCCACGCACTGCAAACTTGGGAAGGTGACCAAGTTCTGAGACCAATAGATCTGTGGATCATGCGCCCGGAGCTACGCCAGTCCCAGGACCATGGGGAAGTGCAGATCCGAAGTGATGTAGAACTGAATGGCCTCCACATGGGAACTGATAGCCATACTCACTGGTTGCGTGGCGGCCGTAATAGGCCCGGACAGGAGCACTCGACCATCAATAGTCTCCACTAGCATGGGCGGATCCACCGGACACTGAGGAACAGCCCATTTGGCCACGAAGGCCGAGTCCATAAAGTTAGTGGTAGCCCCAGAGTCAATTAAGGCATGGACCGGAATCCCCTCTGGCTTGCCAGGAAGGATCAGTCGTGCCTCCAAAATCAAATGCCGTGGAGGTTCACAGGCACCATCGGAATGGCGTCGCTCGGCGTGGTCGTGGTGGGTCGTCCGATCTATCACACCGTCTAGATCGGGCTCGGGCTGTTTCCCGACAGCAAAGCAGGGGACTTTCTCGGGGCCGGCTTGGTCACTGATGCCCGCTGACGCTTCTTTGGACAAGAAGCAGCCAAATGTCCAGGGTCCCCACAGTAAAAACACAACCCCTCCGATCGTCGTCTGTCCATTTCCGTCACCGATAGACGGGACCTGGCGGCACCCAGCTCCATTGGCTCCTCCCTCTGGACTGGGGGCTCACGCACAACAGGGGCGGCAGGGGTCTGTGGGGTGGCACGGCGACTCTTTCGCTGCTGCAGCCGGGCATCGATCCGCAGACAAAGATGGATCAGCCCATTCAGATCTGAGGGAATGTCCACACGGGCCAGCTCATCCAACATCTCCTCTGACAAGCCATCCTGAAAGGCATCCACGAGCGCAGCCTCATTCCAGGCGGAATCCTGGCTAAGCAGCCGGAAATCGCTGATATAGGCCTGTAGAGGGCGCTGACCCTGCCTCAAAGCTTTCAGGTGTCGGGTGGCAGTCTGCGCCTTAATCGGGTCCTCGTACATGAGGCGCATATGGTCACAAAACCCCCCAAAGTTATCCAACAAAGGGCTAGGCTGTGCCAACAGAGGCGTGCCCCAACGAGCTGCATCTCCCGACAGAAGGCTCAACACGAATCCCACCTTATCTCGGTCAGTGGGGAAATCAGCTGCTCTCACGCTGATAAAGAGCTGGCATTGTCCCAAGAAGGCAGGAAACAGTTCTGGAGTACCAGCAAATTTATCCGGCATAGCTATCTGACATTTCCTCCTGGGTGGGGGTGCAGCATGTACCTGAGCTTGCAGTTGAGCCACCTGAGTTGCCAGCAAAGTGAGTTGCTGGGTGAGCTGGGCATTCTCGGCAAGAAGCTGCTCCATCGTAGTAATAAGGGGTGGGTGGCTGAAAGCAAACTGTTCTGAACCAGCCCTCTTCTGGCCTTGTAGTAAGGCAAACCCCTATTCAGAAAGAAGAGACTGGAGAGCGTCCAAGGCTAAAAGGCATCTGCCAAGATTTATTACGCAGTTAACAAAAACACTAGAGCTTGTCTTCTCAAGCGGAAAAGTTGCTTTCAGCAACCAGCCCCTCCCCAAACACTCCTTTTATAGAGAGCTCAGGGCGTGGTCTCCCTGTGCCTCCTCCCGAGGAGTCCCACAGCCTTTCTTTGTTTGTTCCTGCTCGACTGCCTCCTGCGTCGGGCGTCCTTGAACAGGGCCAGCTGTGGGTCATCTTCCTCCGCACTCTCGGGCTCACGCAGCTGAGAAGAGGTCCCCGGCTGAGGGCTCTGCAAAGCCTCCAAACCATCATCAGCCGGTTCGTTTCCCTCCCCCTCATCTGAGTCATCCGATACATCGGAGCCGGCTGTCGGACCCACAGGCTGGCCCTGAGTCACAACAAGCGTGGTGGCACTTCAGCTCCCTCTGTTCCTGGAGGAAACTGATTATCTGGACCCATACCAATCGGCCTTCAGGACCGGGTACAGCACAGAGACGGCATTGGTTGCGCTGGTGAATGATCTCTGCCGGGCTCGGGACAGGGGTTGTTCCTCTGTCCTAATCCTATTAGACCTCTCAGCGGCTTTTGATACCATCGACCATGGTATCCTACTGCGGCGTCTCAGGGGGTTGGGAGTGGGGGGCACTGTTTTACAGTGGTTCTCCTCCTACCTCCTGGGCCGCTCACAGTCGGTGTTGACGGGAGGGCAGAGGTCCGCCCCGAGGCCTCTCGTTTGTGGAGTTCCTCAGGGGTCGGTCCTCTCTCCCCTCTTGTTCAACATCTATATGAAGCCGCTGGGTGAGCTCATTCGTGGTTTCGGGGTGGGGTATCATCAGTATGCTGATGATACCCAGCTTTTTCTTTCCACCCCGAACCAACCCAGTGATGCCCTCGACGTGATGTCCCATTGCCTGGAGGCGGTCCAGGTTTGGATGGGGAGAAACAGGCTTCGTCTCAATCCTGCCAAGACTGAGTGGCTGTGCATCTCAGACTAACCAATCTTTTCCATCGTTAACTATGGGGGGGTGAGGTGTTACCCCCCCCGTTGATGGGGCCCGCAACTTGGGCGTCCTCCTGGATTCACGGCTCAGTTTGGAAGATCATATAGGAGCCGTGGCCAGGGAGGCTTTTGCCCAGGTTCGCCTGGTGCGCCAGTTACGGCCTTATCTGGACCGAGATGCCCTACGCACAGTCACCCATGCGCTCGTGACCTCCCGGCTAGACTACTGCAATGCTCTCTACATGGGGCTGCCCCTGAGGACCACTCGGAGGCTTCAGCTGGTGCAGAATGCAGCCGTGCGAGTTGTGATGGGAGTCTCCCGATACTCCCATGTAACACCTCTTCTCCGCGAGCTGCATTGGCTTCCAGTTGCCCTCCGGGTGAGATTCAAGGTGCTGGTGATGACCTATAAAGCCCTAAATGGCATGGGCCCGGATTATCTAAGGGAGCACCTGCTGCCAGCGTCAATTTCCCATCGTCCTGTGCGCTCCCACAGGGAGGGCCTCCTCAGGGTACCACCGGTCAAGGATTGCCGACGGGCGATCCCCAGGGGGAGGGCGTTCTCTGTGGGCGTGCCTGCCCTATGGAATCAACTGCCAACAGAACTCCGGACTGCCCCCGACCTTCGTTCATTTCGCCGGGACCTAAAAACCTGGCTCTTTGAGCTATCTGGTCTGGGCTGAGGGGTTTAATTTTTTTAAATTGTGATTTTAATTTTTGCGGCTAGACTTAATTTAATTTAATTTAATTTTATATTGTATTGTTTTTAAATTTTGCCTTGTAAACCGCCCTGAGTCCTTTGGGAGTAGGGCGGTATATAAACCGAATTAATAAATAAATAAATAATAAATATTCCTCCTACCTTTTCCCAGTGACCCGATTTAATGGGAAAATCTTAATTGGGATTTTTGTTAGATAACTGAGAATCTCAAGGCTTTTACTGGCTTAATGAGAAGTCATCCTGTGACCGATTACTTGCTCATCTTTTGTTTAACTTTGCCCGGGAGTTGGCTTAATCTCCAGGGACTTAGCTGGAATTCCTTCCCTTCATTTGTCAAGGATTGTTGGAATTCTGTCCAAGAATCTTCTAGGACTCCACTTCTGACATCTGGTTATACAAGGGCTATTTTGGGAAATACAATGTTTTTGTGTGGACGATTTTAGATGGTAGGCTTAACAAACCTATTTTAAACTTTTCAAAAGGACAGCAAAAGTCTAGTCCCTTTTACTCCACTGATTTTACAGCCTCACCAGCATGTGTACTCCAATTCTCCCAAATGATAAAAATGAATGAATTAAAAGTGCAGTGTAATCTGAAGGTGTCTGCCTACTGACAAGTCTCACTGTCATAACATGGTTTGAACTACTATGGTAGGAAAAATGCTCTTCAATAAGGAAGCTTTCTAATCTCGTACATTTACGTTTTCTTTTATGCCAAAATCAAAACAGCCCCTGAAATGTAGGCAAACGGGAAGAACTGAATAAAAATCTTTGTCTTCCGTGAATTTCATTGGATTATAAACCTAGGCTGCTTTGGGGAGAGCTAAACTACCCAAAATATATTCCCTGCTCACCTCTTCACGCAAGATATAGGCGTATTCTGCCAGCAAAGTGGAGCTGATAATCCGCCACTTGTGTTTTGTCTTCTTGAAATGAGGATCAGGGAAGAGGAAGAACATTTTGAGGAGCTAGAGGTAAGAGAAGATAAAAAGCACGGAGGTGGTTTGCCTGGTCTTTCAGCAACTCAGCTCTCCTACTCAGCATTCAGATCACATTCAGTTACTAAAGCTATGAAGAGCAATTGCGGGCAGTCCTCGACTTACGACCACAATTGAGTCCAGAATTTATGTTGCTAAATGAGAGATTTGTTGAGTTTTGCCCCATCTGACGACTTTTTTTTGCCACAGCTGTTAAGTGAATCATTAAAATCAGTAATACGGTTGTTAAATGAGTCTGGCTTCCCCCTTGTCAGGAGGTCCCAAAAGGGGATCACCTGACCCCTGGGATACTGCAACAGTCATACATATGAGTCAGTTGTCAAGCATCCAAATGGAAATCATGTGGCCGTGGGGATGCTGCAACGGGCACAAGTGTGAAAAATGGCCGTCACTTTTTTTCAATGCTGCTGTAACTTTGAATAGTCACTAAGCAAACTGTTGTAAGACGAGGACTATACCAGCAATCATCTCTCTCTTTTGAATGAAGGCTGCCCCTCAGCAGCAGGACGTATAGATCATGTAAGGTAGCTTCCACTAGAACAGGGGTAGCCAACCTTGGCTCTTTTATGACTTGTGGACTTCAACTCCCTGAATTCCTGAGCCAGCATGGGGGAACCTTGGCCCCTTCATGACTCGTGGACTTCAACTCCCAGAATTCCTGAGCCAGCCATGCTGAGGGGAAAGGGAGAGGTTTCCAAGCTGAGCCATGCTGGCTCAGGAATTCTGGGAGTTGAAGTCCACGAGTCATAAAAGAGCCACGGTTGCCTACCCCTGGCCTAGAATCGCTCTTAGCTTTTTAGATTAAAACACTCTTCAGACAACGGAGTTATTATCTAAAGCATCTCTTTGATGCCTTGGGAAGTCAGTGCAGGAAGTACATAAGATGTCCTTTGTAAAAATATAACAATACCCTCCCATGAGCCACCCCAAAGATCCCTGAAATCAAAACTCTCCCAAAGCTGAACAGGGCAGGAGAAGATTCTTCCGTGCAAGCACAGAGAAGCGGGTTTCAGGGCCCCCAAGACGGCTCTTGCTTCCTGCAGGATCCCCAGAGAGGCTTTTCAGGGACTCACCTGTCCCTTGCAGAAGAAGTTGGGCAGGTACTTCATAGCATTGCTGCGAACGCAGGCAATATTCTGGAACTGCCCAGGGTGAGAGGCTCGGAGTGCCTGGATTCGGTCACAAACGTAATCAGAGACTTTCACACGGAGCTCCAGGCCCAGCATTAGTGTGTTTGGGAACAGGGGGGACAGGGCCACTGCGAAAGAAAACAGCAATCAGCAACCTTACGTCCATTTGTATTCCACCTGCGTGAACATAGGTTAAGTGAGGTCTTCATTTTGTTCTGCCTCCACCCGAATATTTTTCTTTTAATTGCAAGAGCAGGGAGTCGACATGTTGCCAAGCATCAACCTCCTGCCTCTCTTTAAAGTTGAGGTGGCAAAAAGCATGCTGGGACAAGGGGGTGGGGAGGAAACCACACCACTTTGCCTTCTGATGAAAAGATGCTTTATGAATGGCAGGTCCATCGTGGTGTCGGTTCTCTGCCCTTCTCCTGCATTTCGGGTGCTTAGCAACAGCCCACATTTATGGCTGTTTGCAGTGTCCCACAGTCATATGACTGCGATTCCCAATAGTTTTGTTTTTTTTTGCCAAAAACAGCATTTACTTCCATTTTGGGGTGGGTGGGTGTAAAAATGCCCCTTAGCAAACAATTGGTGCACTTAAGAGCTGAGGTGGTAACTTTGCAACTGCAGTGTTTGTTTAATGACCACCACAAATAAGGTCAAAAGATTGCATCGGTCATGTGACAACCACTTTAGGACCATCACGACTTAAAAACGGTAATGGGCAGCTTCCATTACAGTCTTGAGTTGAAGAGAATACCTGTATAGACATAGTTCTCTTGCTGAAATCAGGAGGAAAAGTCCTCTTAACTTGGACTGGATTGCCACCAACTTTGATTGTACAACTTCAATTTTTTCATCCATTTTTTTTATTCCAAGCAGACAAACGTAGCAGGTTCTACCAATTTGGTGCCTGCCAGATGTAAGAGAATTACAATTTCTAATATTCTTAATTACTAAACCGAACGTCACTCTAGCTGGCATTTTGGGGAGCAGTAGTGTCCAACAGCTTGGGAAAACTGATTTAAATTGGGTGGGATAAAATATTTCTTTCTGTATTTAAATTCCACATTTTTATAGTAAAAGCTAAAGCTAAATTTGCTTAAGATTTCCGAGCAATCTTTTATTCAAAGCACTAATCTGATCTGCCTTCTTTCAGCTGCCATACTCCTTCAGATTATGTCCCAGGATTATGATACTGTGGAATTCAACACTATATTCAACAGTCTGAGCTGCCTCTTGCTGTTCTTTCAAAGCAATTTTTGAATGCTTCTAGCAACAGAGATGTTCCCTAAAGTGCCGGACAAGCCTTGACAATCTCTCAAACATGGTCATGGTGGCAAAAGGCTAAAGCTTCAGGATCCTGCTGGGGCATTTTGCAGAATTGTTATTCTTGAGCTCTGATCACAGCACATACAGCCCTCCAACTCTCAATTGTTTAATTCACTCTAAAAGCCTTTAAAACCAGGGCAATAGACAAGCCTTGTTTGTCTGCAATTCCCATTGTCAACCAGAATATTATAAATCTGCAAAACAAGCCTGCAGACTTGGGAGTCTCTTATTAGTTAACAGCTTATATATTATGAACATATGATAGGTATATCCTCTTGCTTAATGGCAAAATGGTAGAGCAAGGTCCACCTCAAATTAGCACTGTTTGCAAGATGCATATAAATGATGGGCTGCACAGACCATGCTAACCCGACAAACGCACTTCTTCCTTCTATCATCTCCAAGCACATCTATCATCCATGCTGCCTGGGGAGTTATGGGGGAAGAGGATGGCCTCTTGTTGGAAAGATGGAGGGGGGGAAGAATGAGCCAAATGGGAGAAAAACAAGATATTAAGGTCAACAAGAGATGAACAGGAGATGCATAGCTGGAACTGAATACAAACATCTATCGACAGGATGTGTAAATAACAGGTCAGATGTGCTTCTTTGACTCTACCCACATTTATATTTATATTGCTATCTATTGGGACCAAACTATGTTTGCTTTCATGGAAGGCTGCACAGGCCTGCAGCCTTAATTGTACCAAAGGATAGGAGCTTTGATAGACTTACAGGTATCCCTTGACCTACGACCACAACTGACCAAAATTCCTGTTGCTAAGTGAGATAGTTGTTGAGTTTTGCCCCATTTTACGACCTACCTTGCCACCGTTGTTAAGCGAATCACTGCAATTATTAAGTTGGTAACATGGCCGTAAAGCAAATCTGGCTTCCCCATTCACTTTGCCTGTCAGAAGCTCGCAAGGGGCACTGCAACCATCCTAAGTAGATGCCAGTTGCCAAGCATCCAAATTTTGATCACACGACCATGGGGATGCTGCAACGGTCATCAAGTGTGAAAAATGGTCATGGGTTGTTTTTTTTCCAGTGCCATCAATTGTAACTTTGAATAGCCACTAAACCAAAGAGTGTAAGTCAAGGACTACCTGTACTAGGCACACCAATAAGACCACAACCCTACAATTTCATGTGCTACAACCATTATGGAATTCATTGGGTCCTATCTTCAATGTGGAACATGCTGCAAGGAGTTAAGATCTTCTAGGATATTTCAGATGGAAACAATTTAAGTCTCAGAAGGCTTACAGCATCTCTAGGCTTTATTTCCTATGAACTCACGCTTGGATTTGAAAAATAGCTTCATAGAACCAATTCACGCAGGAACAACCGTCCATGCGAAAAAGTGAGCACAATATATGTGATACCTATATGTGATACCTAGCAAAGCAAGGTCCTTTTAATCAGATTGTACACATGGTAGCCACAATCATCACCTAAAAATGACCTTTAGTGGAAATCAGGCCATAGGCCTGGATGAAAAAAAAAAAAGTACTCAGCTTCCTTCCTGACTTACATCAAAAAAACCTTCGGAGATCCTATCCCAAAAGAAAAATAAAATCTAAAAAGGGTTTCTGATGGTATGAATATTCATGTTATCACTGAAACCACCTTCCATAAAATATGGAAATAAGCTTAGTCATCTCTTGTGAATCAACAGAAGGAAAAAAATTACCAAGTAATCCTCCGTAACCGCAGCCAATATCAGCAAATTCCACTTGATATCTAGGTTTGATTCTTTCCTCCACATTCTTTTGATCATTATGCCAATTATCATTGGTTAAAGGAGCAAAAAACTCTGGATACAGTGCAGACCAGTCCATTTCTTCAGGCTTGGCAGGACTAATGGGGGGGAAAAAACCAGAAGTTTATGAAACAAATACTGCAGAAGGGAAGCTAATAAGGCTATGCACACTTCAAAAACAATGCAGATGACCTATTTCAGACTAGACATAAATGCAGTGCTTGTCTACTATACAATACAGCTGTTTGGGCTTGAAAAAAGAAGCCACAGCTTTAAAAGTTGCATTAATTTGAACAAATGGATTCCTTAAAGCATCATTTTTTTTCAGGCTTGTGCAGAAGCTGAAAAAAGTCTGGGCTACACTCATGAGCAGCAGAATTCCTGTTGTATGAGTTGAAGGCCTGCTTTTGAGTCATTTTCAAAGAATAGGTAAAGGTAAAGGTAAAGGTTCCCCCGCACATGCGTGCTATTCGTTTCCGACTCTAGGGGCCGGTGCTCATCTCCGTTTCAAAGCCGAAGAGCCAGCGCTTGTCTGAGGACGTCTCCGTGGTCATGTGGCCGGCATGACTAGACGCCAAAGGCGCACAGAACGCTGTTACCTTCCCACCGTGGTGGTCCCTATTTTTCTACTTGCATTTTTACGTGCTTTCGAACTGCTAGGTGGGCAGAAGCTGGGACGAGTAACAGGCGCTCACTCTGCTACGCGGCACTCGGGATTCGACCCACCAAACTGCCGACCTTCTGATCGACAAGCTCAGCGTCCTAACCCACTGAGCCACCGCGTCCCTTTTCAAAGAATACCTAGTAGTAAAAACTACATATAGATCAGTTTCTATATTCTGACTTGAGAATGCTAGGAACTGGAATCCTAACATATTTAAATGGTGCAAAAAATTTTAAAAAAATATTTGAGCCTATATTCTGGAATATAATTTAATGTGGAGTTTTTTGGTGCTTTTTGAGCTTGTTTGCACCTGACTAGGTAATATCGGTAATTGCAGGTTTGCTCCGTTTACAATTCCTTGATTAAGGTATTGTTCTCTGCTTGCTAATCTGCTGTTAAACATTGTTTATCTGGGTGTAGGCTGCTGGAGAGGATTTTTTTTAAAAAATTGAATGGTGCATAAATGTGGTTTATCTCTACATGTCTACTGATGGCTGATTTGTCTGAATGTCAAGTTTCTAGGAATTCCCTAGCATTTTTGGATTTAGCTTGGTGTAGAATGCTCAGTTTTCCAGTTGAAACTATGGTTGAATCTGTCCATGTGTTGCAAGATTGATTTCCATTTTGTCTTCTAACTACTAGTTGGAGTTAAGAAATGCGCTCTGCTAGTCTTCTGTTTGTTCGACCGGTACATAGTGGCTGTTACAGTCCTTACATTGTATGCTGTAGATGACTCTTGTTTTTTCTTGGGCTACCATGTTTCTTTAGTTTACTTAAGATGTTTTGGAGGCCTTCAGTTGATTAGTGGGCTGTGGTGATGCCATGTGGTTATAACAGTCTGTTGGTTATCTCAGAGATGCTTCTGAGATGACTATTTTAAAACACAGGAATATTCAAATGACTTATACTTCTACTAACATTCCAAGGACATGTGTAATAGTCAATGAAATACTAATCTGGAAGCAAAAGATTTCCCAAATACAATAATTTAGGGAGTTTTGTGTTAAGACTAACCATGATAAATTCCAATGATGTCAATAGATTCTTAGGATTGCAATCAATCCACTAATTCAATAAATTCTCACTTTGGAAGTAAAATTATCTGAACTGTCTTCCAAAGATAGATTAAGTTAGATAGTTTATCTACCTTATTTTCTAAAGTTTTTATATGTTAACATTTATTTCACATAATTATATGCTGCACTACATTATTAGTTTCTGTAGTATGAGAATTTTAAGTTATATGACTTTCTAATAGTAATTCTAAGTGATATTTTTCATAGCTTGTAAGCTAAACTGCACATATTGAGATGGCTGTAAAAGTGCCATCACTGAATGTTATTTTATATTGGTCAATGACCAAAACAAAAGTGGACTGACTGCTCCATAACTTCATTTCTGTTTCATAGGATTACTTCTAAGCAACTATACAGAGGACTGCAATGTTAATAATACTTTAAAATCAAATCCCAAGGACATTACAGTATTTTTAAGCAAAATTCAACTCAAGCAATAATGGCTGAATTAAATAAAATTTACTCCTAAAACTGAATAAACACTCACTGCCATCCTCCTATAATGCACCATGAAAAGAAATACGCCAATCTTTTCTGAACTGGGCACTCTCCAGATATGTTGGCATTGCAGCTCCCAGAATTCTTAATTAATGGCCAGGCAGGTTTAGGATTTCTTTAAGCTAGTTTGCAAATCAGAATGTGCAAAAACTGGGCTATGCATCCACTCTGCCATCTCTCAACAGGGGATTGGTGCCAGCTGCAGTTCCAACTGGCCTCCAGACAGCCTTTCTTCTGTCTACCCTAAACTCAACTCTGTAAACTCAAATCTAGTTTACAGAATATTATAAAATTTACACATTCAGTGTAAATCATGGTAAAACTCCACATTATTACAAATGGCCACAAAAATTGGGCGTTTACCTATCTCCTTGCTGCCATCTGCACTTCTGTAGCAATGACTATATATAGTGTGCTGGTGAGAAAGATGTTGTCTTGCTATCTTTTAGAACAATCGTCCTTTTAAAACCAGTAACCTGGATGAAACAAGGCAGTTTCATGCTTCTCCCCCCCACCCCCCTTATCTTTAAAGAGATAAAGCCTTACTCCCGATAGATCGACAAATTTTTCGAAATCCAACTAAATTTACATTCAGGTTAATTTGTCAGCAGCAAGAATTGGCCATCTCGTGCTTTGCTAGATGTTCTGAACCACAGCGCAAAAAAGGGGCTGCATCCACATTGAGCATTCAGAACAGCTCAAACGAAAACTCAAGTGACTCGTGAGCAAATGCATTCCCACCAAATAACAACACTCGCTGGAAACTCGACACTCTTCCTTTTCGGGGAGGAATTGTGTGTGTGTGGGGGGGAGGCTTTTGTGAACTCGCAGGAAAACTATTTGCAGCACAGAGTGGGAAGGAGATAAGAAGCTAAGGCACCGTTAAGGGGTCAAACCCTGTCTACACTCACTAGAATAAGGTGTGATCCGCCAGCGGGTTAGAGTGTGCGCGCTGCCGGTAGAAACGCTTCTGGGGCACCACTCTTGCCTCTTCCTCCATGGCCAGAGTCCGAGCCCCGGAAATGCCGGATACACGTGGATTCGCCTGCAGGTAGAAGTCGCAGATCATTGACGTCACGGCGGAGCGCAAGCGCGGGAGAAAATTGGCCGCGTCTTCCTTTTAAAGAGCCGGTGTGTGCCTATCGTGCTTGATGGGTGCTATCGATGGACGGGGAACTTCCAGCAATATTTTTAAAAAAGGGGAAAAAAGCATATTCCAGGGGTCTTCAAACTCGGCCCTTTTATGACTCATGGACTTCAACTCCCAGAATTCCTCAGCCAGACATGCTAGCTGAGGAATTCTGGGAGTTGAAGTCCATGAGTCATAAAAGGGCCGAGTTTGAAGACCCCTGGCATATTCGAATAAAAGACACGTCTACATCATTGCCTTCCTCATTCTGTATCTAGTAGCTGCAGGGTACGAAGTTGGCAAACCTTTATCGAAAGGTGTATATGGAGCCAATTTCTTTTTCCAAAAAAGCATTACTGTGCCACAGCTCAACCCGATTGTCAGAAGTAGTAATATATATTGTTTAACGTTGAGAACTAGCTACATACATTATCTTGTTGAAGGTTTATTATCGCCAGGTTTAAAATGTATTATGATTGGTCATTCAGTCAACAGATGCTTAGACTGGATTTGGTATTTTTGTCTACCTATGGAGTACTGTACTTCCCAAACACCTGGGATAGGCAGATACCGTTTGATGGTGTTAAAGGTATCGTTTTCGTGGCTACTTGCACAATCAGCTGCATGTTTAGATTTGATCTGACATTTTTATCTAGCTATCCAGTCTTTCCCAAGGACCTGGGATAGGCAGGTGTTGTTTGATGGTGTTAAATGTAGTGTAAGCTGTCTGCACTTAACAGTGATTTTTTTTTCAATAGGAGCCAAAGGAAGAGCTGGATTCTACTGTGTGCAGTTGTGTTGTGTATTATGGATATTCTGCTGCTTCTGATGAAATTTTGAACAGCTTATTTTAAAATTATTTTACTTTTGTTATTTCTGAAGGTTTGTATATCAGCAGTCCAATTGTTCTGACCATTCAATGCTTCCAGTTGCATCAGGATGATTGCTTTTATCATGCATGGGTCAATCATAGTTGCATGTTTTCCAGAGCTATCTACCAGGTACCTCCTGCATTACCAGCCACAGGAACAGAACTGGACTCCTTGCTCACTTTCTTCAGGATGGAACTCATTAGTTATTTATTACTGGTGTTTAATTAATCACAAAAAAGGAAAGAAAGAAGAGCAAATCACAAAAAGAATACTGATAGTGTTACATACATTGTCAAAGGAAAGGAAAGAATGAAACGCAAGCGCTTTAACAGAAAAAAGTGAAAAAAATACAAGAAAAAAAAGATATGTCATTATAACCATAAACAGTTACAATTCTACATACAATTGTATCTCATTTTACCCTGCATGCTGTTTCTACTGCTTGTACCTGTCAATTGGACTATTTTGAACATGAGTTTTATCACTGTTTTAAACAAGTGTTTAACCTTGTTCAGAAATAGCCTGATTCACAGGTAAACATTATGGGATCATCTCTCCCCAATGACGTTTACTATCCCATTAGATCCAGCAAGAAATGTATGCTCCTGTTCCCATCTGAGAGAGTGCCATTTCAAAAACCTTGGCTTTACAGTCAATTCCAGGGCCTTGATAATGTGGGTGAGTCCACTTTTTGGTTAAATTGATCGTGAGGTGATATTTTTGGCTGCTATGTTATGCTGTGTGTTATTTATGTTTTTAATTATTAGGTTTGCTTTTCTGTTTTTATTATTTTTAAATTGCCACCCAGAGCTATGTGTATTAGATGGACTTCCATGATAGATAGATGATAAATAGACAGACAGATGAAAAGACAAAGAGGAATTACAAGGACCATCTGGCAAACTCCCTCCCACTTCATTACATGCCTCTTGCTAATTGGGCTAAATTCATTTCACTGCACTCTGTCCCATTGTAAAGAGAGGGATTGGTCATAGTTTTTCCTGTTTGCATCTAATACTTGGTGGGAGGGAAACAAAGCCAGAGGGATCTAGCAATTTCTTCCTTAACATATCTGCTGGGGCATGCTATGAAGACAACACCATTTGTCACCTTATTACTGCAGCAAAATACAAATAAAAAGTAGAGCTACATAATTTATGCAGGTATACTTTTCTGCTGGCTCGTGGATTGATGGATTACCTTTAACTCAGTGTTCTGAAAGCTATGTTTATCTAAAAAACAAATGTTTAGATCTTTTTAAGATCTCAGGATCTTTAAAAGCATCCCACAGAGAGGGTTCCTTGAAGATTATTCATCTTCAAAGCAAACCTCAAAGGTGGGATCTTGTCTGAATCAGTCCATTCGTCTTGGTGACTTACTATACTAGTGAGCTCTATAATATCTTCTATATAACCCCATTTTCCTCATGCGCTTGTTCAGGTAATTGCTGGGGGACATGAGCAGTGTACCAGCAATTCAACAAACAAAATTATTTCAAATTTTGCTGAATTACAGTTGGTAGTATTACCACTGGTTCTGGGGGCACTGAAGACAAAAATCTTGTCCATGAGATGCCAAGCTTGCTATGGAGGTTGACTATGATTTATGGCAGGGGTGTCAAACTTGCAACGTGTTGTGACATATCACAACTTTTTTTCCATTGCCGGCAATGGGGTGGGCGTGGTTTCAGCATGATGCATCTGGCCTGCAGTTTGACACCCCTGATTTATACCCTCCTATGTTGTTAGGTTTATTTGGGATGGTCTCTGAAGCAGATCTTAATACTTGGGTAGGCTCATGTAAAAGAAGGCAGTCTTTGCCTGATACTGCTATTTAGGAGTTCAAAGATCAAATAACACTTAGCAATGGCACTTAGACTTATATAAGACTTCACAGTGCTTTACAGCCCTCTCTAAGTGGTTTACAGAGTCAACATATTGCCTCCAACAATCTGGGTCCTCATTTTACCCATCTCGGAAGGATGAAAAGCTGAATCAATCTTGAGATGGCCAAGATCAAACTCCTGGCAGTCGGCAGAACTAGCCTGCACTACTGCATTCTAACCACCACCACCACCACCATGGCTTGGGTAGCAAAAGACTCAAAACCAACACTTTGGGGTTTGTGCATCATACTATATCATCATGTGATTTGTTTGGATTTGGCTTTGCATACAGTGAGAACTCAGGCAAGTGTGGCTTTATTCAAACTATCATACTTAGTATGATCATTGAAAAGTGTCTGGAAGTCATTGGGATTTAGGGTAACTGATTCAAAACAGACGTGGCAGGTTGTGTTCATCAAGGCAGCAGCAGACATACTTCTGCTGTACTTTGGACTGACTATAGTTTCTGGATAGTCTTTGAATGCAGCCATCCGAATGCTGCATTAACTCATCCAAGTAAGCTATTATCAAGGCATAGACAACTATTGAGTTTTGGAAGAGATGCAGCTGCTGCTGAGAGTTATCTCATATTCCAGAAACCACCTGGCCTTCTGAAACCAAGACTGGATTAAAAACACAAAGAACTATTATTCTTTTATCTGAATAGCCTGAATCTTATATGTTCTATTTCCTGCTTCTGACCACTCATTTCCCTGGGGAGCACTTAGTATGTAGGTTATAGGCGTAATCCAGTGGTGGGATTCAAATATGTGAACAATCAGTTCTCTGTGTGGATGCTGCTTCTGGGCTTGGGCAACAAAAAATTAGCTACCGGTTCTGCCGAATTGGTGTGAACTGGCTGAATCTCACCACTGGCATAATCCATAAATAGGAATGCTGTGAGCAAGAAGCTTCTCAGGAAGTGGATCCCAGTCTTACCATTGTACAATAGTAATCTTCTAAAAAAGGCATTGCGTTTGAAGTAGACTTTTGATATACGTGACTTCTTAGTTAATTGTACCGTTAGCCTCTTTCTATCAAAATGGCTTTGCAAATAGCTGAGGAAAGGAGGGAAGCAAAAGGCAAGGGAGAAAAAGAAGGATACGCCCAATTGAATGCAGAATTCCAGAGAATAGCTAAAAGAGATAAGAATGCCTTCTTAAATGAACAGTGCAAAGAAATAGAAGAAAACAATAGAATAGGGAGGACCAGAGATCTTTTCAAGAAAATTGGAGAGATGAAGGGAACGTTTAATGCAACAATGGGCATGATAAAGGACCAAAATGGCAGGGACCTAACAGAGGCAGAAGAGATTAAGAAGAGGTGGCAAAATTACACAGAAGAACTATACAAGAATGAGCTTAATGTCCCTGATAATCACAATGAGGTGGTCACTGACCTTGAGCCAGACATCCTAGAATGTGAAGTGAAGTGGGCCTTAGAAAAGTTGAGCAACAACAAAGCTAGTGGAGGTGACAGTATTCCAGCTGAGCTATTCAAAATCTTAAAAGACGATGCAGTAAAAGTGCTACACTCAGTTTGCCAGCAAATTTGGAAAACTCAACAGTGGCCACAGGATTGGAAAAGATCAGTTTACATTCCTATTCCAAAGAAAGGCAGTGCCAAAGAATGTTCAAACTATTGCAGCATTGCACTCATTTCTCATGCTAGTAAAGTTATGCTTAAAATCCTACAAGCTAGACTCCAGCAGTATGTGGATCGAGAACTACCAGAAGTATAGGCAGGATTTCGAAGAGGCAGAGGAACTAGAGATCAAATTGCCAACATACGCTAGATCATGGAGAGAGTGAGAGAGTTCCAGAAAAACATCTACTTCTGCTTCATTGACTATCCTAAAGCCTTTGATTGTGTGGATCATAACAATCTGTGGCAAGTTCTTAAAGAGATGGGCGTACCAGACCAACTTATTTGTCTCTTGAGAAACCTATATGTGGGCCAAGAAGCAACAGTGAGAACTGGACACGGAACCACTGATTGGTTCAAAATTGGGAAAGGAGTCCGGCAAGGCTGTATACTGTCGCCCTGCCTATTTAACTTATATGCAGAGCACATCATGAGAAAGGCAGGGCTAGATAAATCAAAAGTTGGAATTAAGATTGCCGGAAGAAATATCAACAACCTAAGATATGCAGATGATACCACTCTAATGGCAGAAAGTGAAGAAGAACTAAAGAGCCTCTTGTTGTGGGTGAAGGAGAGTGCAAAAGTTGGCTTGAAACTTAACATTAAGAAAACCAAGATCATGGCATCCAGCCCTCTGAATTCCTGGCAAATAGATGAGGAAGAAATGGAGGTAGAGACAGATTTTATTTTCCTGGGCTCCAAGATCACCGCAGATGGGGACTGCAGCCAAGAAATTAAAAGATGCTTGTTCCTGGGGAGGAAAGCCATGGCAAATCTAGACAGCACACTAAAAAGCAGAGACATTACCCTGTCAACAAAAGTGCGTATAGTCAAGGCTATGGTCTTCCCAGTTGCAATGTATGGCAGTGAAAGTTGGACCATAAAAAAGGCTGAGCGCCAAAGAATTGAGGCCTTTGAACTATGGTGCTGGAGAAGACTCCTGCGAGTCCCTTGGACTGCAAGGCGATCAAACCGGTCAGTCCTAGAGGAGATCAACCCTGACTGCTCTTTAGAAGGCCAGATCCTGAAGCTGAAACTCAAATACTTTGGCCACCTAATGAGAAGGAAGGACTCACTGGAGAGGAGCCTAATGCTGGGAAAGGTTGAGGGCAAGAGAAGAAGGGGACGACAGAGAATGAGGTGGCTGGATGGAGTCACTGAAGCAGTAGGCGTGAGCTTAAATGGACTCCAGAAGATGGTAGAGGACAGGAAGGCCTGGAGGAACGTTGTCCATGGGGTCGCGATGGGTCAGACACGACTTCGCAGCTAACAACAACAACAGTCAAAATGGCCACTTTGCAATCCTTTATTTGGAGTCCTGAGAAGTTGAAATTCTTTGATATTATTATTATTGAGTCTGTATGTCAAGCCGGTGTCCATTATTTTTATTTTTTTTAGTGCAAAGTTAAAGTACCTGATAAAGTACACATAATATGTCTCGCATATAGCTTGCATCTGTATAACCAATCTCTTTTCTTCCCTTCCCCTCCCTCATCCTATCAGGACCTAATCCTTCCATTCCCCCCCCCCCGCCCCCCACACCATCCAGCCAGAACTGATGAAGCTTCTTGGATGAAAAGCAAAACTTCTTCCTCAAGGGGAAAAAAATAGTCCAATTGCCTTTTGAAAAAACACCTTGTGAGAAAACTAGCCATGTCTAATCTAACAGACAGAAGGCTTAGGGGTGACATGATAGCTGTTTTCCAATACTTGAAAGGCTGTCAGAAGGGGGAAGAGGGGGTTGATTTACTTTCTAAAACCACCTGAAGGCAGAACAAGAAGCAATGGATGGAAGCTTGTCAGAGGAAGATCCAACCTGGAACTAAGGAGAAATTTGGGGTGAAAATGAGAACAATCAGTTAGTGGAATAGTTTGCCTTCCAGAGTTGTGGGTGCTGCATCACTAGAGGTTTTCAAGAAAAGCTTGGACAGCCATTTGTCCAAAGCAGAATAAGGATTCCTGCGTTGGGAAGAGGGTTGGATTAGAAGACCTCCAAGGTCCCTTCCAACTCTTATAATTCTGTGGGTAATGAGAAGGATTGCAGGAAAGATGAGAAAAACCAAGAAGAACTGTAGTAAATTAAGAAAATGATGCTATTTGAATGGCAGCCTTAGTACTGCAGACAGGACAAGAGGAAATGTGGTATGAGAAAAAAGATCTGTTGGCACAAAAGAACAGACACAAATCCAAATGGACCTTTGCCAAATCAGCTGTTCCGTCATTCTTCTTTATGTGGGATTCTTTTTTACTGGAAGAATGGCTCTAGGGGGATTTATTTTAAAAAAATATGAAACTGATAGAATGAATCATGCAATCACTTACTGAATATCAGCTGTTTCCAGTTGAAGAAGAATTTGCTACATTATTAAGAATTTTACTGTATTTCTTAACATACATGTAAGGATTGTTCCATGGCCCAAACAAAGCTGCAAACGCTTTCAGGTGGGCAGGCATAGAATCAAAAGAAACCTACTGTGTTCCCCCAAAATAAGACCTATCCCGAAAATAAGCCCTAACTTGATTTTTGGGGGTGGGTTTAATATAAGCCCTACCCCCAAAATAAGCCACAGTTTTGGGTCGAGGCGCACACCTAAAAAATCAAGCTGGGACTTCCGGGTGGCAAGGCTCCGCCACCGGCAGCCATTCTGGCTGTCAGCCCCGTCGTCTCCGTAGAGCCGCCGAAAACAGCGCCGATCAGCTGTTTTGACGGCTCGGAAGCCCGCTCCTCGGGAGAAGAGGAGGGGGTGAGCGCCCACGTAGGGGTAGAGCTCTCCGGGGCCGCCAGAGTTAAAATTCTGGCGGCTGAAGGATTGAGCCCCCCTGAAGCCTGAGTTTGGTCCGGACTGCGGGATGCTTCTGCTCCGGATTTTTGGAGCAGAGCAGGGCGTAGCAACCATCCCTGCCAGCAAGAGAGAACTTTAGAGAACTTGGATGCAGGCAGAGCGATACAGGAGAATCAGGTGAAAGTGAATTTATGATCTTTAACTCGGTGGACTTTGTGGAGTTTGATGAAAGTGAAAGTGCGTAGCAGACAATAGTGGGTGAAAATGGCTGCCAAATCTTCTAAAGTTTCTAGAAGCGCGGGGGCTTCTCCGGTGCAGCAATCTTCGTTACAAGCCTTAATGCCCCCCCGCACCTGCACCTGTACCTGCACCAACTTTTACAGTAAAAGATTTGCAGGATGTTTTGCAAGAGGCTTTGAAAAAGCAATCTCAACAACTAGTTGATCTTATGGATGAGAGGTTTACTGGAATGAGGGCAGATATCTTACTTGCATTTCAAGGCATGGCTGTATGCATAGAGCGCTTGGACGAGAGAGTGGAAGATCTCAGCCAAAATAATATCAGATTAGATGCAAAAATGACAGAGACTGAAAATGTGGTTGATAAAATTGACAACGATTTGACCTTGGTACAGTACAGAGAGATGGAGTTCGCTGTGAGAATTAGAGGCTTAAAAGAGGATTCTAAAGAAAATTTGAAAAAAATAGTTTCAGAGGCTTTGGAAGGTGTTTTGGAGCGACCAGCAGAAGCAATCATGGAGGATATAGACAAAATCTTCCGTGTTAATTCGTGGATTACAAGACAAAGGAAATTACCCAGAGATGTGGTGGTTTATTTTACAAAGAGAGCAATTAGGAATGAGGTTATCCAAGCTTTTTACAATAATAAATTTGCAATTGCTGAACAAGAAGTTTTGATTTTAAAAGAGATCCCTCCAAGAATCCTAAGGAAAAGGAAGGAATTTGCTTTTCTGGCACAAGAATTAAGAAGACGCGATATTAAGTTCAGATGGGAGATACCAGTGGGTATGGTGGTGATGCATGAAGGCACGAGACATCGTCTTCTTACAGTGTTACAGGCACATGATTTTTATACCAATGTTTTAAAAGCAGTCCCCATACCACTTTTGGAACCTAAAAACAAGAATGGTGAGGGAGAGTGTCAATCACGAAGTGAGAATCTACAAGGTGCTGAAGGAACTACGCAGATGAAAGGTGGAGAATTCCAGAAAGCTACAGGAGTGGATCAAATTTCAGTATCATTGGAGGAGGTTAGAGACCAGAGAATGACACGTGCTGCTGCCAGACGAATGAGACGAGAGCAAGAAAGTTATGATGGCACCTCCAAAACTTACTTACAGTGAGGCAGTGGGAGGAGCGCGACCTAAGAGAGTGCAGGTGATTTTGGAAGAAGCGCTCCAAAAGCTTCAGGTCGCGAAAGATGGCGACAAAGTTTCTAACCTGGAATGTTAATGGCTTAAATTCACCACAGAAGAGAAAGAAAGTTTTTCAATATTTAAAACAATTTAAGAATGATGTTATTTGTTTACAAGAAACAAGAAACACATATTAGAGTTACGGATCAAAAGTATTTGTTAAACTCAAGGTTGGGTACACAATTTATTGCTTCTGCAATGGATAAGAAAAATGGAGTGGTTGTTTATGTTAAGAATACTCTGACAGCGGCTTTAATTGAAGCAGATAAACAAGGAAGATACATTATAATTGAACTGTTAATAGAAGGCAAGAAAATGCTTTTGGTTGGATTATATGCTCCTAATCAACAACAAGCAGATTTTTACAGTTTATTACACAGCAAGATTACTCAGTGGGATTATAAATCTTGTATTTTTATGGAAATGGCGTTTTGGATGTACAAATGGACAAGGTTTTTTTTTTAAAAGCACCCCAAGTCATGCTAAATTGCCTAAATCTTTTTTTGAGATGAAGGATGACTTGGAATTGCGAGATATTTGGAGAGAAAGAAATTTGCAAGGAAAGAACTATACTTTTTTCTCTGATAGACATCAATCTTTCTCCAGGATTGATTTTATATTAATTACTAATGATCTTTTTTCTAGGATTAAGAAGATTAAGATTTGTCCAAGAACTATGTCTGATCATAGTCCAGTATGGTTAGAGATAGAAAAAGATAATAGGGATAGGCGCTCCTGGCGTTTAAATGAAAATTTGTTTAGATATCAGGAAAATGTGGAAGAGTGTAAAAAACAGATGAAGGAATTTTTTAAAATTAATATGTATAAAGGTACTTCTATTGAAATGGTTTGGGACGCTAGTAAAGCTTATATGAGAGGTGTATTAATATATTTGAACAATAAACATAGACGTAACATGGAATTTAGGAGGAAAGAATTAGAGGATGAAATTAAATTAAACTAAACTAAATTACGGTATGCTAGACATAATATTTGTTGTAATGCTAATGATCACATGGTGGCCGTGACTAGGGGGGCTTTCGCCCAGGTTCGCCTGGTGCGCCAGTTGCGGCCCTATCTAAGCCGAGATGATTTATGCACGGTCACTCACGCGCTCGTGACCTCTCGTCTAGACTACTGCAACGCCCTCTACATGGGGCTTCCCTTGAGGACCACCCGGAGGCTCCAACTGGTACAGAATGCAGCCGCGAGAGTTGTGTTGGGAGTTTCCCGATACTCCCACGTGACACCTCTGCTCCGTGAGCTGCATTGGTTGCCAGTTGTCTTCCGGGTGAGATTCAAGGTGCTAGTAATGGTGTTCAAAGCCCTCCATGGCATGGGGCCGGAGTACCTCAGGGAACATCTGCTGCCGGCATCAAGCTCCCTGCGCCCTGTGCGTTCCCACAGAGAGGGCCTCCTCAGGGTGCCACCGATCAGAGAATGTCGATTGGTGGCCCCCAGGGGGAGATCCTTCTCTGTGGGCGCTCCGGAGCTATGGAACCAGTTACCGGTTGAGCTCCGGACGGCGCCCGATCTGCGCTCCTTTCGCCGCGATCTGAAAACATACTTGTTCGAGCAAGCCGGCCTGGCCTGAGGGGGGATTGGTGGGGTTTTTTATCATTCTTATTGGGGTTTTTACTATGTATCTATTGTATTTTAATCGGGCATGTATTTAATTATCTTTTAATTTTTGTAAATTTCTGTGTTTTATTCTTGCCCTGTACACCGCCCTGAGTCCTTCGGGAGAAGGGCGGTATAGAAATGATAATAAATTAAATTAAAATTAAATTAAACCAGGTAGATGGCTAGCTTATTTGTTAAGGAAGAAGCAAAGGGTTTCTAATATAGATAGAATAGAACATAAGGGTAAGGTAGTGTACCAGCAGAGTCTTATCAAAAAGACCTTCGTTGACTTTTATTCTAAGTTGTATGCTAGAGATAAGATTAGTGAGGCAGATATTGATGAATATTTGATGAAAGCCCATATTCATGTTCTTACGCAAGAACAAAAGGAAGAGATGAACCAATTGATAACTGATGAAGACATTTTTTCAGCAATTAAACAATTGAAAGTGGGCAAAGCGCCAGGTACGGATGGATTGACTGCTGTGTATTATAAAAACTTACAGTTAGAGATGGTGAAGCCTTTAAGGGAATTGTTTCAGACAATTCAAATAGGAGGAGGGGTACCTCCATCATGGAAAACTGCTTTTATTTCTTTGATTCCGAAGGAAGACCAGGATGTCACCCAAGCAAAAAATTATAGGCCAATATCACTTTTGAACATGGACTACAAGATATTTGCTAAAGTTTTAGCTAACAGATTAATGAGGGGAATGCAACAAGTAATTCACGGTGATCAAACTGGGTTTATAAGTGGTAGACAAATGAAGAACAATGTGAGGCATATAGTAGATTTGTTGGAATTTTTGGAAAGAAACAATCAGATCCCTGCAGCGTTGATCTTCTTGGATGCTGAAAAAGCCTTTGATCAATTGGATTGGCAATTTTTGTTGAAAGTATTAGATAAAATGAAATTTGGGGATAAATTTTTACAATCAATTAGGGCAATATATCAAAAGCAAACAGCCCGTATAATAGTTAATAATAGTTTGACCGAAGTATGTAATATTGAAAAGGGTACAAGGCAGGGATGCCCGTTGTCACCTCTATTTTGTTTTAACATTGGAAATATTGATTAAAATACGGGATTCGGATAAAATTAAGGGAATTCAAATTAGAGACCAGGATTATAGATTGAGGGCGTTTGCAGATGATCTGGTTGTTACAGTGACTCAACCTGATTATTCAGTTGTAGAATTGATGGAGATAATAACACAATATGGGAAAGTTTCTGGATTTAAGGTTAATATACAAAAAACTAAAAGGCTGTTTTAGAAGAGCTAACGGGATTTGAAATAGTTAAAAGGGTTAAATATTTGGGGATATATCTGTCACCCTCAAATGCAAAGTTATATAAAAATAATTATGAAAAGTTATGGGGAAAAATTCAAAAAGAATTGGAGAGTTGGGAAAAATTGCAATTGTCTTTGCTGGGAAGAATCGCAGCAGTGAAAATGAACGTCCTGCCTAAATTTTTATTCTTATTTCAAATGATACCGGTTCTTAAGAAAGATTTTAATTTGGAAGAATGGCAACGGGGTATCAATAAATTTGTTTGGGCAGGGAAAAGGCCACGTGTTAAATTTAAGATTATGCAGGATACTCGTGAAAGAGGTGGTCTTAAAATGCCCAATCTTAAATTATATTATGAAGCTGCTGCGTTAGCAGGAATAAGTGATTGGATTAATTTGACACAAGAGAGATTATTAAATCTTGAGGGCCATGACTTGTTATTTGGCTGGCATGCATATTTGTTGTATGATAAGAAGGTAGATAATGTGTTTAAAGTGCATATTTTAAGACAGGCATTGTTGAGAGTTTGGAAGAAGTATAGACATAAGTTAGATTACAAGATGCCGTTGTGGGCAATCCCAAAGCACGCAATAGAAAACATAAATGTTGGCTTCAAACATGATGTGACTACGTATAAGGAGATTTTAAGCTTGGAAAGAAATGTCTGGTGTTTGAAGCCGTACAACCTCTTGCGAGATGAGAAGATTGTTCAAACTTGGTTTCAATATACTCAGTTACGGGCCAGGTGGAAAGAAGATCAGAAAATTGGTTTTGCAATGACTGATGAAAATTTGATAAAGCAAATTAGAAATCAGGGGCCAGCACATATCAAACGGATATATCTTGCATTGATAGAAATTGACTCAGAAACAGAACTTGTTAAAGACTGTATGATAAAATGGGCCCAGAATATCCAAGAAGTTATTACAATGGATACGTGGGAAAAGATCTGGGTGAGGAATGTAAAATTCACACAAGCTCAAAATCTAAGAGAGAACTTTTATAAAATGTTTTATAGATGGCATTTAGATCCTAAAAAGCTTGCAAGTATGTATCCGAATTATCAGCCAAAATGCTGGAGGTGTGGTGGCGAAGATGCAACATATTTTCACATATGGTAATTTAGCATTTGAATAAGTAGTGGATTTATATGATGTATAATTAGCTTGTAGTTATTTTATTAAGAGTTAAAGTGCGATAGAATGTAATATTTTATTGTTGTTTGCACATTTTAGATTATGCTTGTTTGTATTTTTATACCCTGTATTTAGCTCTGGGAAGTCGGGGGGGGGAGAGGGGAGAGGGGGAGAGGGGAGGGGGAGGGGAGGGGTTTTGTATTTAAAAAAGTACTGTAAAACTTTTCAATAAAAAAAAAGAGTCACCAGGTCTTATTTTCAGGGGATGTCTTACCTTAGGACCATTGCAGCCAGGCCTCCCCCATCCCAACAGCTGTTACACCACTGCTTGACTTCTTCAGTGGCCGCTTGCTGCGGCTTGCAGCCAGATACCATGTGGTGCTTCACTCCAGTGCCGCCACTCACGGTAGGAAGCCATGCGGTTTTTTGGGCTGGTGCCACTGCTTGCAGGAGGAGGTTGCACGGTGCATTGTGCCATGGCATGCGTGAGCGACAACACTGGCGCAAAGCGCCACATGGCCTCCTGCCGCAAGCGGCAGCACCGGCCCAAAACACTGCATGGCCTCCTGTTGCGAGCGGTGGCACCGGCCTGAAGTACTGCATAGCATTCTGCTACAAGCAGTGCCACTGGCCTAAAAAAACCACAGGGCCACCTGCCATGAGTGGCGGCACCAGTCCAAAGACCTGCACAGTGTCCTGCTGCAAATGGCAGCAACGGCCTGAAACACTGTGTGGACTCCTGCTGCGAGCGGCGGCATCAGCACGAGCGGTGCAACGAGCCATGCGGTCGCAAGTGGCCACAGAAGAACTCAGGCAGTGGCGAGACAGGTGTTGGAGCGTGGGAGGCCTGGCTGTGGCAATCTTACCAGTAAGTGGGTGCAGGATGCATGGGGCATCTACCCCCCACCCCAGCTTGATTTTTTTTTTATTGAAAAGTTTTACAATACATTTTTAAAAGACAAAACCCCTCCCAACCCCCTCCCCTCTCCCCAAACCTCCCCAACTCTTCCCTCCCCTCCCCCTTCCCCCTCCCCGACTTCCCAGAGCTAAATACAGGGTATAAAAATACAAACAATCATAGTCTACCATATGCAAACAACAATAAAATATTAAGTTCTATCGCACTTTAACTCTTATTGAAATAACTACAAGTAATTTATATATCACATCAATACTTATTCAAATGCTAGGTGAAATTTTTTTAGTCCCATATTTATTCTGGATATAATCAATCCATCTTCTCCACTCCACAATATATCTCTGTTGTGACTGGTCTTTCAAGTACACTGAGATCTTTGCCATTTCCGCCAAATTGGAAATTTTTAAAGTCCATTCTTCTATAGTCGGCAGTTCTTCCTTCTTCCAATATTGCGCTACTAAAAGTCTCGCTGCCGTAATTAAATGCAACATCAACTTAGTGTCCACAACGGTAGTATCTGTAATAATGCCCAGTAGAAACAATTGCGGACAAAACTTTATCCTTTTCTTCAATATTTTTTGCA
Source organism: Vipera berus (assembly GCF_964194415.1). Taxonomy (NCBI): domain Eukaryota; kingdom Metazoa; phylum Chordata; class Lepidosauria; order Squamata; family Viperidae; genus Vipera; species Vipera berus. Next base: position 137,004,370 of record NC_138203.1, on the reverse strand, counting down.
TATTCCACCAAATTTTAATCCAAAAAGCTTTAACCTTTTTACAGGTCCACCATATATGAAAATACATTGCATCTTCACAACCACACCTCCAACATTTGGGCTGGCAGTTCGGATACATACTTGCTAATTTTTTAGGATCTAAACGCCACCTATAAAACATTTTATAAAAGTTCTCTCTTAAATTTTGGGCCTGTGTAAATTTTACATTTCTCACCCAGATCTTTTCCCAAGTATCCATTGTAATAACCTTGAAAATTCTGAGCCCACTTTATCATACAGTCTTTAACAAGTTCCGTCTCTGAATCAATTTCTATCAATGCAAGATATATCCTTTTGATATGTGCTTGACCTTGATCTCTAATTTGCTTTACCAAATTTTCATCAATCATTGAGAAACCAATTTTCTGGTCTTCATTCCACCTAGCCTGTAATTGCCCATACTGAAACCAGGTTTGTACAATCTTTTCTTCTTTTAAAATATTATATGGCTTTAATTGCCATACATTCCTTTCCAAACTTAAAATTTCCTTATATGTAGTCACATCATGTTTAAACCCAACATTTATATTTTCTATTGCGTGTTTTGGTATTGCCCATATAGGTATCTTATAATTTAACTTGTGTCTGTACTTTTTCCAAACTCGCAACAGAGCATACCTTAAAATATGTATCTTGAACGCATTATCCACCTTCTTGTCATACAATAAATATGCATGCCATCCAAATAACAAATCATGGCCCTCAAGATTTAGTAATCTCGCTTGTGTTAAATTAAACCAATCACTTATCGCTGACAAAGCAGCAGCTTCATAATATAATTTAAAATTAGGCATTTTAAGACCACCTCTTCCACGCGTGTCTTGCATAATCTTAAATTTAACTCGTGGCCTTTTCCCTGCCCAAACAAATTTATTAATACCTTTTTGCCATTCCTCCAAATTTAGATCCTTTTTAAGTATAGGTATCATTTGAAATAAAAATAAAAATTTTGGCAAAACATTCATTTTCACAGCTGCAATTCTTCCCAGTAAAGATAATTGTAATTTTTTCCAACTATCTAATTCTTTTTGTACTTTTCTCCATAACTTTTCATAATTATTTTTATACAACTTTACATTTGAGGGTGATAAATATATCCCCAAATATTTAACCCTTTTAACTATTTCAAATCCCGTTAGCTCTTCTAAGACAGCCTTTTGTAATACTGTCATATTCTTAGGCAACATTTTAGTTTTTGTTTTTTTAATTTAAAAGTTTTAAAATACATTTTGTCTTTAACAATCCCCCCTCCCCCTCCCCTACCTATCCCTCCCTACCCCTCCCCCCCTTTCCCCCCTCCCCCCCTGACTTCCCAGAGCTAAGTACAGGGTATAAAAACAAAAAAAAAACAATCATAAGCATCCATTTGCTACCAATAATAAATTCTTAAATCTATCACTCTCTAGCTCATATAAGATAACTACAAGCAATACTAATATTTCATATAGAAAAAAAAGAAAATAGAAAGGAAGACCTATTCAAATGCTAAATGAAACTTTTTAGTCCCATATTTGTTCTGGATATATTCAATCCATTTTTTCCACTCCATAATATAACGTTCTTGCGAATGATCTTTCAAATAAGCCGAGATCTTTGCCATTTCTGCCAGGTCAGAAACCTTTAAAGTCCATTCTTCTATAGTCGGCAATTCCTCCTTCTTCCAATATTGACCTATTAAAAGTCTTGCTGCTGTAATTAAATTCAACATCAACTTAGTGTCCACCACAGTAACATCTGTAATTATGCCCAACAAAAACAATTGCGGACAAAACTTTATCCTTTGCTTGAAGATCTTCTGCATATTCCACCAAATTTTTATCCAAAAAGCCTTGACCTTTTTGCAGGTCCACCATATTTCAAATCCCGTTAGCTCTTCTAAAACAGCCTTTTGTGATACTGTCATGTTTTTAGACAACATTTTAGTTTTTTGTATGTTAACCTTAAATCCAGAAACTCTCCCATATTGCGTTATTATATCCATCAATTCTACAACTGAATAATCAGGCTGAGTCACTGTAACAACCAGATCATCTGCAAACGCCCTCAGTCTATAATCCTGGTCTCTAATTTGAATTCCCTGAATTTTATCCGAATCACGTATTTTAATCAGTAATATTTCCAATGTTAAAACAAATAATAGAGGTGACAACGGGCACCCCTGCCTTGTACCTTTTTCAATATTACATACTTCAGTCAAACTATTATTAACTATTATGCGGGCTGTTTGCTTTTGATATATTGCCCTAATTGGTTGCAAAAATTTATCCCCAAATTCCATTTTCTCTAATACTTTCAACAAAAATTGTCAATCCAATTGATCAAAGGCTTTTTCAGCATCCAAGAAGATCAACGCTGCAGGGATCTGATTGCTTCTTTCCAAAAATTCCGACAAATCTACTATATGTCTCACATTGTTCTTCATTTGTCTACCACTTATAAACCCAGTTTGATCACCATGAATTACTTGTTGTATTACCCTCATTAATCTGTTAGCTAAAACTTTGGCAAATATCTTGTAGTCCGTATTCAAAAGTGATATTGGCCTATAATTTTTTGCTTGGGTGACATCCTGATCTTCCTTCGGGATCAAGGAAATAAAAGCAGTCTTCCAAGACGGAGGTACCCCTCCTCCCATTTGAATTGTCTGGAACAATTCCCTTAAAGGCTTCACCATCTCTAACTGTAAATTTTTATAATACACAGCAGTCAATCCATCCGTACCTGGCGCTTTACCCACTTTCAGTTGTTTGATTGCTAAAAAAACTTCTTCATCAGTTATCAATTGATTCATCCCTTCCTTGTGTTCTTGCGTAAGAACAGGAATATTAGCTCTTACCAAATAATTATCTATATCTGCATCTCTAATCTTATCTCTAGCATACAACTTAGAATAAAAATCAACAAAAGTCTTTTTGATAAGACTCTGCTGGTACACTACCTTACCCTTATGTTCTATTCTATCTATATTAGAAGCCCTTTGCTTCTTCCTTAACAAATAAGCTAACCATCTACCTGGTTTATTAGTATTACAACAAATATTATGTCTAGCATACCGTAAATTAGTTGCCACTTGATCTGCCATTAACTTATCAAACTGACCCCTTAATAAAGTAATTACCTCTTTAATCTTCCCATCGGATTCAAAATTAAAGCCTTTTCTTTTTCCTTAATTTCATCCTCTAATTCTTTCCTCCTAAATTCCATGTTACGTCTATATTTATTGTTCAAATATATTAATACACCTCTCATATAAGCTTTACTAGCATCCCAAACCATCTCAATAGAAGTACCTTTATGCATATTGATTTTAAAAAATTCCTTCATCTGTTTTTTACACTCTTCCACATTTTCCTGATATCTAAACAAATTTTCATTTAAGCGCCAGGACCGTCTATCCCTATTATCTTTTCCTATCTCTAACCATACTGGACTATGATCAGACATAGTTCTTGGACAAATCTTGATCTTCTTAATCCTAGAGAAAAAATCATTAGTAATTAATACAAAGTCCATCCTGGAGAAAGATTGATGCCTGTCGGAGAAAAAAGTATAGTCCTTTTCTTGCAAATTCCTTTCTCTCCAAATGTCTCGCAATTCCAAGTCATCCTTCATCTCAAAAAAAGATTTAGGCAGTTTAGCATGACTTGGGGTGCTTTTAAAAAAAAACCTTGTCCATTTGTACATCCAAAACACTGTTCCAGTCTCCCATCAAGATACAAGATTTATAATCCTACTGTATAATCTTGCTCGTGTAATAAACTGTAGAAGTCTCCTTGTTGTTGATTAGGAGCATATAGTCCAACCAAAAGCGTTTTCTTGCCTTCTATTAACAGTTCAATTATGACGTATCTTCCTTGTTTATCTGCTTCAATTAAAGCCGCTGTCAAAGTATTCTTAACATAAATAACCACTCCATTTTTCTTATCAGTTGCAGAAGCAATAAACTGTGTGCCCAACCTTGAGTTTAACAAATACTTTTGATCCGTGGTTCTAATATGTGTTTCTTGTAGACAAATAACATCATTCTTAAATTGTTTTAAGTATTGAAATACTTTCTTGCTCTTCTGTGGTGAATTTAAACCATTAACATTCCAAGTTAGAAACTTTGTCGCCATCTTTCGCGACCTGAAGCTTTTGGAGCACTTCTTCCAAAATCACCTGCACTCTCTTAGGTCGCGCTCCTCCCACTGCCTCACTGTAAGTAAGTTTTGGAGGTGCCATCATAACTCTCTGCTGTTCTTGTTGTTGCTCTTGTCTCATTCGTCTGGGAGCAGCACGTGTCATTCTCTGGTCTCTAACCTCCTCCGATGATACTGAAATTTGATCCACTCCTGTAACTTTCTGGAATTCTCCATCTTTCATCTGCGTAGCTCCTTCAGCACCTTGTACATTCTCACTTTGTGATTGACACTCTCCCTCACCATTCTTCTTTTTAGATTCCAAAAGTGGTATGGGAACTGCTTTTAAAACATTAGTATAAAAATCACGTGCCTGTAACACTGTAAGAAAACGATGTCTCGTGCCTGCATACATCACCACCATGCCCACTGGTATCTCCCATCTGAACTTAATATCACGTCTTCTTAATTCTTGTGCCAGAAAAGCAAATTCCTTCCTTCTCCTTAAGATTCTTGGAGGGATCTCTTTTAAAATTAAAACTTCTTGTTCAGCAATTGCAAATTTATTATTGTAAAAAGCTTGAATAACCTCATTTCTAATTGCTCTCTTTGTAAAGTAAACCACATCTCTGGGTAATTTCCTCTGTCTTGCAATCCACGAATTAACACAAAATATTTTGTCTATATCCTCCATAATTTCTTCTGCTGATCGCTCCAAAACACCTTCTAGAGCCTCTGAAACTATTTTTTTCAGATTTTCCTTAGAATCCTCTTTTAAACCTCTAATTCTCACAGCGAACTCCATCTCTCTGTACTGTACCAAGGTCAAATCGTCGTCAATCTTATCCACCACATTTTCAATCTCTGTCATTTTTGCATCTAGTCTGATATTATTTTGGCTGAGATCTTCCACTCTCTCGTCCAAATGCTCTATACATACAGCCATGCCTTGAAATGCAAGTAAAATGTCTGCCCTCATTTCTGTAAGCTTCTCCTCCATAAGTTCAGCTAATTGTTGAGATTGCTTTTTCAAAGCCTCTTGCAAAACATCCTGCAAATCTTTCACTGTAAAAGTTGGTACAGGTGCAGGTGCAGGTGCAGGGGGGGGGCATTAAAGCTTGTAGCGAAGATTGCTGCACCAGAGAAGCCCCCGCGCTTCTAGGAACTTTAGAAGATTTGGCAGCCATTTTCACCCACTATTGCCTGTTACGCATTTTCACTTTTATCAAACTCCACAAAGTCCACCGAGTTAAAGATCATAAACTTGCTTTCACCTGATTCTCCTGTACCGCTCTGCCTGCATCCAAGTTATCTGAAGTTCACTCTTGCTGGCAGAGATGGTTGCTACGCCGTGCTCTGCTCCAAAGCCCTGGAGCAGAGGCGTCCCGAGGTCCGGAGCAAACTCAGGCTTTGGGGGGGCTCAATCCTTCCGCCACCAGAGTTTCAACTCTGGCGGCCCGGGAGAGCTCTACCCCTGCCTGGGCGCTCACCCCCTCCTCTTCTCCCAAGGAGCGGGCTTCCAAGCCGTCAAAACAGCTGATCGGCGCTGTTTTCGGCGGCTCCACGGAGACAACGGGGCTGACAGCCAGAATGGCTGCCGGCGGTGGAGCCTTGCCACCCGGACGTCTTTGACCTGGTGACTCTCTTGGAGGTAAAAATAATATAAGACTGGGTCTTATTTTCAGGGAAACACGGGTATATAAAAATAACATTCAAAAAGAATCCTAAAGGTACTCAAAACCCTAATTAATTATTACAGATTGACGAATCTCTCGGAAGTCCTGGTTGATTTGCCAGAATAAGGACTTAATATAGATACTTTATAATTATTCTTCCTAAATATCCTGCATGTACTGATAAAGCTACATGGGGTTCAGTGTTTCCAGAGAGCTCAGGATAATTAAGTAATAAGAGCAACTCCTATGGTAAAATGTATGGGATAAAACACCTGGCTATTTGAAGAAAACTGTTATGTTTTTATATTTTATGTGCATTTCTATCCAGCAATAACTACATGCTCTGTCTCCAGTATGGAAAACCACTTAGCTACGATTAATTTAAGTTTAAATCAAATTAAATATCCTCTAGTTGTATTATTCAGGTTTAGATGCAAATTATGACCAACATGGTGGCCTGGTGGTGAAGACACTCACCTTCCACTCGGAAGGTTGAGAGTTCAATCCTGTTGTGACTCAGGGTCAGCCTGTGGGTCCGACAGCCGGCTCCGATGTATCGGAGGACTCAGATGTGGGGGAGGAGGGAAACGAACCGGCTGATGATGATTTGGAGACTTTGCAGAGTCCTCAGCCGGGAACCTCTGCTCAGCTGTGTGAGCCCGAGAGTGCGGAGGATGATGACCCACAGCTGGCCCTGTTCAAGGACGCCCGACGCAGGAGGCAGTCGAGCAGGGACAAACAAAGGAAGGCTATGGGACTCCTCGGGAGGAGGCACAGGGAGACCACGCCCTGAGCTCTCTATAAAAGGAGTGTTTGGGGAGGGGCTGGTTGCTGAAAGCAACTCTTTTGCTTGAAGATAAGCTCTTGTGTGTTTACTATTAAATCTTGGCAGAAGCCTTTTAGCCTTGGACGCTTTCCAGTCTCTTCTTTTGATTAGGGGTGCGAGAAGAGGGCTGGTTCAGAACAAATCCTAGATAGCGGCAGATGTTTCTCTCTTAGGGTGCAAAGAAAAAATATATGCTGCGAACTCCGTCAGGAAGGGAATTTGGACAACAAACACTCAGCTCCATTCACCCGCCCTGATTCTAGCCTGTGTAGGAACTACAGAGTCATAAAAAGGGAGGCTTTAGATGTAAATTGCATACAAAGTCTCAGTACTCGACCGCTAGTAACACAGACAAAATAACGCTGTCACTTCATTTAAGACAAAAAGGGAAACCTCAGAACTGTTAGATATTTGGATATATCTTATTCTTGCATCTCCTAATTATATTTCTGTTGTAAATGGAATAAGAGCTCTTCTCAGACATTGATCATCCTGAGTATTTATATGATCCATTCAATTTATATGACTCAAGTGTTGAAAGAAAAATCTTCATTAGGGTCCAGTCCAAGCTGGGAATAAACAAAATGGAGACTGCTTTAGAAAGAAGGTTGCAGTTTATTGAAGAGGAGAGCCAGACAGAAAAATGGCTCTGGGAAAAACTAACCACATTTAATAGAAGTGGTGGGTTTTTTATACCTTCTTGGGCTTTTGTTTGGAGTTGTTCTTGTGGAATGAACTTTGACCTGAGTCTGAGTGTACCTTTCTGGTATTCTGATGGTGGTGGGTTAATCGTATTATGTCCCAAAGGTCATATCCTGCTTCCCTGTGGCTGTGACTGATGAGTGTTGGATTTTGGGGCTGAGGGATTGTTGATTCTAGGGATTTTTATCTTTCTAATCCAAGGTTCCTGGCTCCAATCTTTCTGACAAGATTATCACATCTGCATTTCTGCAGCTCTGGTTTCTGTTTGGGGCAGAGAGACTTGGGGGTGGGGGGTTGGTTTCTGCCTTTAAGATCCTTTGGGGAAATATATTCTGCCTTTTTAATATTTCCCAAAAATATTTCTTTCTCTTGGGGAGGCTGACACAAGTTATATCCTTATCCAGCTAGCTGAATTTGTTGGGACCCTTTACCAAAGGTTGATGGGAGCTCCTAATTTTATTCAAATCTGAGTTAATAATTTAATTTCTTAGGGATTTCATCAGCAGTTTGATTGGATCTTTTTGGAACATCGATGTGATACTATGAAATATGCCAGTTATCTTTCTACTTTCCAACAGGCTTACAACGTTTCAGTCATAGCCCTAACAAAGAGTCTGTGATGTCATCATCCTACTATTCTATTATTATTTCTCAGTAAACATTTTTTGCTTACATTGGCTAGTCCTCCAATTCACTTTGGAATTCTGCTTTCTGGTTTCCACCCAACAACACTCATATTTTTTGGGAAAGAACTATTTTTTGGTGAGATTATTAATTCTGGTATTTGACCACATACTTGGGTCCTTTTCCAAAGAAACTTCCATCGTACTTGCAAACAATTAACAGAGGCAATGGTAATTTTAGCTTCATATTTATCAAGGAATTTAGTTCCTAATAATGTAGGTGATATAAATCTAGAACTGGAGAATGGATTTTTAGCTAAGATACAAACTTTTCAATTCTTGATCAAGAAGCTCAAGTTCCATTATTGAATACTATTCCAAGGTTGAAAGTGCCTTGATCCCTACTGGGTTCTGTAGTACTGTTTCCAGACACAAATAATCTTATCAGAAACCTGTACATCTTCCACTATTTCTTCAAAACATAACCTACTGTAGTTTGTGTCAACCCACTCATCAAAATGTGAACCAGCTCCATAAATAAATGACAGCCCCATCTCCATTATTCCTATATTCCTGAAAGTCTGTTTTTTGTTGCTTGGATTTGTTTTCTTCTAGTGAGTAATATTCCCAGCAGCTTTTCCGCCAATGTTCATTTCCTCATACAGTATCTCAGTTCTAATGAAAGTGCTCTCTAAGGACTTCAGCAGTTTTCAAGACTCCCATCCTCCTTTTTTCTTCTTTTCTTACACTATTTTTTTCTTCCCCTTTTTCTAATTCTTTATTACTTTTTTTCTAATTTCTTTCTGAACTTTATATTTTGATAAACCAATAAAAATTATTTATATACATAAAAAGTCTCCCATCCTCCTGATCAACTCAGCCTGATTGCAGACATTGCATTAAGTTATCACTTAGTTAACCATGATTAAGTAGGCAATTGGCTTCATTTGTCCCATGTTTTAAATCATTCAATTATTGATTGCAAACCACAACAGCCAGATTCACACAATATAGTCATAATTCAATTTGCTTGCTTGTGGCTTATTGTATTATAGGGATCTAACCAGTCTAAGAGTCTCGTCTCGTGTCAGAAATGCAGGAATTAGAAAGGGAAAAATTATTAATTTAAATTTAAAAAGATTAAAAACTTGAATAAAAAACATAGATTTTTATAGTTGTAGCCCAATGGCGGGCCCTGTTGATGGCAGAGATATTTTCAACCAGCGAGTCGTCTGTGTGCATGTTGGTCCCAGGGGGCACTGTAAAAGATGGATAAAGATAGTGCCGGATTTGCAGTAATTATCCTTGTCCTCGGGGAGAAACCCCCATTTTAACATGTGATCTTCTTGTCTTAACTCCTCTAATGATTTAAGTTGCCAATCAGTCCCTTGCAATCTAAGTAGTTCCTTATAAGAAACCATATCCATACTCACTCCCATAGATACGCCCTCTATCGTGTTTCCAGGAATTCCCCAAATCGGTATTTTATAATTTAACTTATAATAATACTTTTTCCAGACACGCAATAAAGCACTTCTAAGAATATGGGATTTAAAAGCCCTGTCCACCTTCTTATCGTAAAGCAAATATGCATGCCATCCATATACCAAATCCCATCCCTCAAGATGAAGTATTCTCTTGTTAGTTAAATTAAGCCAATCACTAACCCACGTCAAGGCAACCGCATCATAATACAATTTCAAATTCGGCGCCTTGAGTCCCCCTCTTTCCCTAGCATGTGATCTTTAGTTCTAGCCAAAACATTGTCCAGTCTGTTTAAACATCTCCAAGCATCTCCTCTCCTCCAAACCTCAAGACAACTCCTCAAGTGGTTCTATACAATTATGAAGGTTTCCATCTTTTTAACCATCCTTTTTTGAGGTGTAGTAACAATTTCCTTGCCGCAGTCTAAAAAGCTCCTTCTTGATTTCGATCTTTTTGTAGGGGGTACTTGGCCAAATAATGGATATGCCGGATCATGTAACACCTTTCCATATTCCAGATCTTGTGCTTCATTCCTTCTAATGCCTGGAGGGGCTATTCCCACCAAGACATATAGTTTGTCAGAGCCAGCCTGAGAGTATCTCAAGGAGAGTGCTTTATTCCCACTCTAACATTGCCCCTTTCAACCCATGGGAGAGAATGTGCCAGGATCTCAGCTTCTGTGCTCTGAATGGTCTCTCTATCTCTTCCCACCTCAGTTCTTAACTCCAAAGGAGCCCCTAAATGGGTATGTCTAGTTTAATGAAGAGAAGGACGAGGGGTGACATGACAGCAGTGTTCCAATATCTCAGGGGCTGCCACAAAGAAGAGGGAGTCAAGCTATTCTCCAAAGCACCCAAAGGCCGGACAAGAAGCAACCGATGGAAACTAATCAAGGAGAGAAACAATCTAGAACTAAGGAGAAATTTCCTGTCAGTGAGAACAATTGGATCGGCTTGCCTCCAGAAGATATGGGCGCTCTATCACTAGAGCTTTTTAAGAGATTGGATAGTCGCTTGTCTGAAAGGGTGGCGGATCTCCTGGTTGAGCAGAGGGTTGGATTATAAGACCTCCAAGGTCCCTTCCAACTCTGTTAATCTGTTATTGTGCTTCCCTTGCTGTCCTTACAGGATGAAAATATCCAATGCATCAGAGAGCAGATTGGCCCCATTCATTTTATACCAGCTAAATGCTAATTACAGAACATTGTTAATTTAATCATCATTTCTGATTTCAGTCCAAGATCAAGTTGCAGGCAAAGAGTTTTCCTTTGATGATCTTAGCAAGCCAAATCTGTACTGGAGTCAGATCTTTAGAAATGTCAAGAGAACTGACAGCAGACTAAGATTAATAACATAAGGAAAAGATGAACATGGCTTTAACCAAACAACAACAAAGACAATATCACTTCCTGTTTACAATACCCCACCCCCAAAGTATTCCTTCAAGTAAACCAAATCAGTACGACCACTTTGATAAGGCCTAACCCTCTCAGCAGATCTTTTTGTGTTTTGAATGACAGTCACTTTTAAAAAATCACTTCACATCGTCAGTGGCATTTTCTTTTTCACTATTATTTCTCCCTGTTAGTCTGGACTGGTCCCTCAGCTTTCTCTGTTCCTTTTCAGAATGTATTTCCTCTCTTTCATCCTGAATACCTTCCCCCTTTCGTCCCTGCCTTCCTTTTTCCCACTCTTCAACCCAATTGACTTTTTCTTCCGTTGCCTAGGTAACTAGCTCTAACCCCAGATCTGCTGTAGCCACTCAGGCATTCCATGGCCAGCTGCAGCAACACCCATCATGTCAAGATGTTCACCTGTCATTGATCTGGGAAGGATTAAAAAAAAACCCTACCTACAGCCAACTGCTGGCTATAGGAGAGTGACAACTCCTAAATGCTGAAGTACCACTTGTCTAGCTTTGTATTCAATCATGTATATACTCACAGATAAGCCAAGAATTTTAGATAACAAAATACACCCCAAATTATCTATGGATGGGCTTGTCTGTGAGTATACTTTTTAAAAGTACTTGCATTTCCTGATATACTCATGGATAAACCCATCTGCAGCTAAGCAGACTTTCCCATTTTTAACCAAAATGGATGGCACATTTTCCATGGTATCATGGTTGAAGATTCTTTTATCTGCAGGTGGGCTTATACACTCATATATGGTAAATTTCTTGTCTAAATAGATCCTGTAAGTACTACTTCATTGAAAAATGTTTCCCCCCCTTGGGAGTGTAAGTTTCTGGATTCATTCTAAACAACTAACTACAACAAATTACACACAAAACATAAAAAAGGAGTGCAGCTTCAATCAATTTTTGACACCTTCCCCTGAGCTCTAGATCACTCTGAAATATAGTATGGTTCTTTCTCAAAAAGAAATTGGATTTATCTACCTGCTAATGGAATCAGAAACTAATTAATTCATATTTAGAAGTTATAAATAACCAATGATATAATTATCCAATGTGAAGAATTATGCTATTGGTATGATGCCGTGAGCCACACTACTTAGTTTATGCTGCTGTGGGATTTAAGACTAGTTTTATGTCTTTTTCTCCACTTTCAATCACCCTTTCCAGATTTGACGCTGTCAAGAAAACAAACCAAAGGATTCTAGATCCAGAGTTCTCACTTCAGGCACCAATGACCAGACTAATCTACTTCAGACATACTTTGTGAAGGTCTAGTTCAGACATACTTTGTGAAGCTGTAATGCTGGGGAAGGTGGAAAGAAAGAGAAGAAGAGAACCATGAACAGCAGTAAGTTCCTTGTTGGATTGTTACAGTAAGTAACATCAGCACCAATGCATCTTTTTTCAGCTGTATCTATGTGATCAAATCAGCATTAGTCATTTTAGGTGGATTTCTAGCATAGTAGGGAGGGTTGCAAATATGTGGGTCTGTTTTTTCAGCCAATCAGCAAAATATTCTCTCTTCGGCCCTGCCCTCCACACACACATTTCAATAATTAGCCAGATTAGCAATAGTAGTATGGACATATCAATGTTCCAACAAAAGTCTTGAGTATATTAGGATGACTCATGGGGGAAAAAACTATCAGATTCACTTAATATTGCAAAAATCATAGTGAGGTATATTTGGCAGCATAATCTTTTAATACAAACTAATGTACAACCTAATGCAAACTAATCTTAAAGAAAGAGAATAGAGTGTAAGGAGTAAAAGGTGCCAAGAAAAAAATAGAAGACAGAGAAAAATAAGAATATAATAATGAAAGAGAATCTTCATCACAATAAGTACAAAATAATATAGTGAATTTTCACTCCCTCTAGAACTACTATTAATTATATCTTTATCCCATATCAATCTTTGATCTATAGACAAATCCATAAAACATCATATATTCATTCCTGAAAATCTATAAGAGGTTGTCAGAACTAACAACATATCTTGTTTTAATTTATACAAATAAATTTATGTTGCTAAGTGAGACAGTAGTTAAGTGAGTTTTCCCCCACTTCACAACCTTTCTTGCCACAGTTGTTAAGTTAATTACTGCAGTTTTTAAGTTAGTAACATGGTTGTTAAGTAAATCTGGTTTCCCCATTGACTTCGCTTGTCAAAAGGTTGCAAAAGGTGATCACATGACCCCAGAATACTGCAACCGTCATAAATATGAGTCAGTTGCCAAGCATCTGAATTTTGATCCTGTGACCCTGGGGATGCTGCAATGGTTGTAACTGTGAAAAATGGTCATAGGTCACTTTTTTCAGTGCCATTGTAACTTTGAACAATCACTAAATGAACTGTTGTTCTACTGCTTAGAGTAGCTTTGATTGAAGTGGTTGATGAATTAATTAATTAATTCATTCATTAATCAGTAAATAAGATGGTATCATTCCACCTAGTTGTGTGCTGGCTATTGTGAAATCTCTGTTGAAAATCCCAAACTGGATGATGGCCAGTCTCAAAGTTTACATTTTATTGCAACGCACTCAGACATGAAATAGTATCTTGATTTCATGGATATTGGATTTTCTGTTTTTTAATTGATAAAATGTATTTTTTTTCAATTTACCATTATAAAAGCACTGGATTTTGTTTTAATGTTTAGTTTTATTTCTGCAGAAAAACCCAAAAAAAACCCAAAACCCTCTTGGCTTCTTTAGTTACGCCGCATCTGCCAACTTTTTGGTCTTTCCATTTTGACTTGAATGATTAACTGGAAGCATCCATCTTGGTTGGTTCCATCTCTTCCTTGGCGAATATTATTGGGATATTATTCTATTTCACATGGAGGTCACTGATATTTATAAACTTTCAGGATAAATTTTGCAATTTATGCTATTTAGAAGCTACATGCGGCTGCTGGAAGGATTGCCTAGAGATTTGGAAATGCATTTTCATCTATATATGCAAATAACATGCAGCTTTCCATTTGATTCAGTGCCCTGAGCTGAAAACTGCAGGCCTTGGATGAGAACTCATAAACCGAAGCTTTATCTGAAGAGTTGAAAGAGAGAAAAAAAGTCAAAAATTAACTTATTATGATATGCAGACACCTTCCTCATATTTTTAAGGAACATCCTCATGAAACTATTTCTGTCTCATCCACAGCTCTTTGCAGAAGCAGCCTAAAGTCCTCTAAATGTATTGCTATTAAAGTGGTATCCCCTCTCTTCTTCTAATACAAGTCTTGCTGTATAAACTTTGAAGGGTCTGTGAAAAGCCTAGTTATGATACAGTAGGGGAGTGATCTGACCTGGCATTTAGGTCTCTTGCAGGTCCCCTTCCCATCCAGAATAACAGAGTTGGAAGGGGCTTTGGAGGTCTTCTAGTCCAACCCCCTTCTCAGGCAGGAAACCCTACCATTTCAGATAAACGGTTGTCTAATCTCTTCTTTAAAGCTTCCAAGATTGGAGCATTCACAATTTCTGGAGGCAGGTTGTTCCACTAATTCATTGTTCTAACTGTCAGGTAATTTCTCCTCTCCTTGATTAGTTTCCATCCATTGCTTCTTGTCCTGCCTTCAGGTACTTTGGAGAATAGCTTGACTCCCTCTTCTTTATGGCCACCCCTGAGATATTGGAATGCTGCTATCATGTCACCCCTAGTCCTTCTTTTCATTAAACTAGAGTAGACATACGCAATTCCAGCAACTGTTCTTTATATGTTTTACCCTCCAGTCCCCTGATCATCTTTGTTGCTCTTTTTTGAACTCTTTCTGGAGTCTCAACATCTTTTTTTACATCGTGGTGACCAAAACTGGATGCAGTATTCCAAGTGTGGTCTTATCAAAACATTATAAAGTGGTATCAACACTTCATGTGAGCTTGATTCTATCCATATGTTAATACAACCTAGCATTGTGTTGGCTTTTTTGGTAGCTGCAGCACACTGCTGGCTCATATTGAAGTGATTGTCCACTAGGACTCCAAGATCCCTCTCACAGTTACTGCTATTGAGCAAGGTACCACTTATAGCAGTAGTGGCAAACATATGGCACATGTGCCAGAGGTGTCACTCAGAGCCCTCTCTGTGGGCACGCATGCCATCACCCTAGCCCTGCCTCCCCCGTGACCCCCTCCTCACCTGCAGCCCCCTCAGAGGAGAGTCGCCCCCCAAGCTCAGCCTGGTGTCGTCTGCATATTTGAGGTGTTCTCCATCTATCTCCTTATCCAATCATTGATGAAGATGTTGAAGAGTACTGGGCCTAAAACAGAGCCGTGGGGTACCCCACTGCATACTTCCCTCCATGCAGATGCAGTTCCATTGAGGACTACACATTGAGTGCAATTGGTCAGCCAGTTACAAATCCATCTGGTGGCGATGCTCTCTAACCCACATATTTCTATCTTATCAAGTAGTAGGTCGTGGTCTACTTTATCAAATGCCTTACTGAAGTCCAAGTAAATTATATCGACAGCATTCCTCTGGCCCACTAATTTTGCCACTTTGTGAAAAAATGTAATAAGATTTGTTTGGCATGATCTATTTTTGATAAACCCACGTTGGCTTTTGGTTATGACTTTGCCTCTAGGTGTTCGCTGATTCGTTGCTTGATTATCTTTTCCAGAATCTTCCCAGGTATTGCGGTCAGGCTGATAGGTCTGTATTTTCCTGGATCTATTTTTTCCCTTTTTTTGAAGAGGGGAACTACATCAGCTCTTTTCCAATCATCTGGTAGTTCCCCAGTGCGCCAGGATCTTTGAAAGATATAGTTCCGTGATTCTGAGATCACCTCTACCAGTTTCTTCAGAACCTTGGGGTGTGATCCATCTGGTCCTGGTGATTTGAACTCATCTAGGGTGGACAGGTGCTCACTTACCATTTTCTTGCCTATTTGTGTTCCTAATCTGTTTTTTATGGTATTGTTTTTGATACTGTAGGTTGGACTGTATTTTCCTCTATGCCATTTGGCTTGAGAGGGACATAGAGCTTGTTGTTGTTGTTGACAAGGGAATATTGATCTTCTGAAAGACTGGTACTTTTCAAATAAATACTTGTCTTCTAGAAGATTGAATCACTTGGGTTAAAAACAAGCAAACAAATATTAGCTGACAAGTTGGTGGCTTTTGAGATGGACTTGTTATACCGAGAAAGAGATCAGTTGATTGTCTGCAACTTGCAGTCTGATTGACAGGGCAGGATTTTTCTGTTGCTGTTCGTTGTCACCGTTGAATTAGGAGAGAGAGAGAGAGAGAGAAGGAGAGGAAGGAAAGAAGAAAGTAAGAGAGAGAGAGAGAGAGACAAAGAAAGAGAAAGAAAGAAAGAAAGAAAGAAAGAAAGAAAGAAAGAAAGAAAGAAAGAAAGAAAGAAAGAAAGAAAGAAAAAGAAAGAAAGAGAAAGAAAGAAAGAAAGAAAGAAAGAAAGAAAGAAAGAAAGAAAGAAAGAAAGAAAGAAAGAAAGAAAGAAAGAAAGAAAGATCTCTTGGCTCCTGCTGGAAACTTCCCTCTACATCCATTTTAAGATGGGTTACAAGACAGACCAGATATCTGCCTTGCACAGAGTAGACTTGTCAGCTGAGATATTTTATTTGTTTATTTATTTTGGGGACACTATCAGTCACCCAGGAGACTGATATCTTTGTGGCAAAACAAACAGAAACGTTCTGTATAGGAAAAGCACTGAATGAAGTACGTGTCCCCTAACCCCATCCTGTCACACATTACAGAGAGTAACTAATAGTTGTTTTTCTTGCCAGCAGATGATTTTGGATGGGAGGGGGAAAGCAGCCAGGATATCTGTCAATCATTGCCTGAACTTCTACAGTAAATCTGCAAAGACAGCACTGCTCCCCAGCCTAGTTCCTTCTACACAGTAAAGCTCATTCAAATTCTGCCAGCCAACTTTTCTGCTGATTCTAAGACAGGAGGAATGTGCAGATAACATGGCTGTAAGGAAGAGGCCCAGGACACGGGACACTGTAGATCAGGCAGGTCAAACTGCCGGCCCGTGGACCAGAGGAGTCATGCCATGCCAAAACTGTGACCACCCCATTGCCGGCAATGGGGGAAAAGTTGCAATACGTCACGCAATGTCACATGACGTCGCGAGTTTGACATGCCTGCTCCAGATGGCAGTGAAAAAATCTTTCATTACTTTCCAATCTGCCTTAAGCTCTGACTCTCAACTTATGACCACAATTGACCCCAAAACGTCTGTTGCTGAGACAGCTGTTAAGTGAGTTTTGCCCCATTTTACAACCTTTCTTGCCACAGTTGTTAAGTGAATCATTGCAGTTGTTAAGTTAGTAACACGGCTGTTAAGTAAGTCTGGTTTACTCATTAACTTTGCTTGTCAGAAGGTCGCAAAAGATGATCACATGACCCTGGAACACTGCAACTGTCATGCACATGAGTCAGTTGCCAAGGGTCTGAATTTTGATCATGTGACCATGGGGATGCTGCAATGGTCATTGAGTGTGAAAAATGGCCATAAGGCACTTTTTTCAGGGCCATTGTAACTTTGAACGGTCACTAAATCAACTGTTGTATGCCGAGGACTACCTGTACTTAGATGGGAGATCAAATATATATAGATTTGTCCCGTGTCTGGGACTAAGCAAGTGTATTCTGAATACTTAACAAACATTTAACACATATCTTCCTTCTCAGCAGAGAGGGAGGGAGGGAGGGAGGGAGGGAGGGAGGGAGGGAGGGAGGGAGGGAGGGAGGGAGGGAGGAGAGAGAGAGAGAGAGAGAGAGAGAGAGAGAGAGAGAGAGAGAGAGAGAGAGAGAGAGAGAGAGAGAGAGAGAGAGAGAGAGAGACTGTGGCCTAGGGGTTAAAACAACTACTTAAGACGCAGTCGGCCCAGGTTCAAATCTCAGAAGGGTATGGTATGGTTGACTGATGAGAACAAATAAGTTTGAAATGATAATATCGGTCTCCCTTTATTCTTTGCTAGCAAGCCAAAAAAAAATTTACACAAATATGAGCTGCCACTGCTGTGGCTACTGCCTGTAGATGGCCTTGGGCTAGGCTGAAACAGGAAATAAGATTTGTCCTGTGTCTGGGACTAAGCAAGTGGTGTCTTCGGTTTTGTGCTTGTGTGAGTGAAGCTGTTCAAAAAAAAACCTCTACAGAGTTGCCCACCTGGATGGAGGCTTTGTCTTTTGCTCTCCCCTGCCCAGTGTTCGACCAAACAGGATAAAAATAAGTTCCAGGTGTTCCTGTTCTCCCCCCCCCCCCATATTAAAACAGGTGATAACACTCTGCTGTGTTTGGAAATCTGTTCTTTCTGTTGATGGAAATGTTTGTGGGTGGTAAGGTTGGCCTGTACCTGCAAGTTTCCATGGCGGATTAATAGCCCACTGGATTCCAGAAGTCATGGCCATTTCCATCACCAGGACCCTGAATCCGACAAAATCTGTAGGCTGCTGTTGCCAGCTTCGGCCTTCATTTATTTGTAGCCTTGCTTGCTGTGTAGAGGATGATGGGGGGGTGGAGGGGGGGTTGGGGGATAGAATACATCAAAGGAAAAGGAATACTCCTCATCCTGTGTTTATAATTTCCAAAATCTCCCCTCAGCCCCCTCCCCGCTACATTTACTGTTTGAGGAAAAATTCCCTTGCAATTAAAATAAGCTGTTCTCCTAAGCTTATTTTTTCTGTAGGGAGTTTTCAGGAGGGTATAAATGTGGAGGAGAAAGCTGACTCTTCACTATACTTTGTGATCTCTCTCTCTCATTTAGGAAAGGAAAAAACAAAACTTCCAAGGGAAAGTTTTGGGAATATTAGACCACATCAGGGCAGGGAGGTAGTGGTTCAAGTACTAGACCAGTGGTTTAAATCCACCTTCAGCCATGGAAGTTCACTGGATGACTTTCTCAGTCCAATTTAATATTATTATTATTTTAAAAAGTAATAAATGAAATAAGATTAACCCTTTCCTAACCCAAGTATAATTTTTCTGGAAATACCTTTCCAGCATGACATTTAAGCTGATCACCCCCTCCACTGGCACCTACGTGGGCACCCTGAATAGCTGGATAGTTTCTATGGGAATCTTTTTTGTCCATTCTCAAAAGCATTGTGTTGTTACCTGGTTCTTCTCTCCTTTTTTAGAAGGTACAATCTATTATTTTCCAGAAAAGGTTGATGCAGAATACTAGCAGATTCAGTATGTGCATTGCAATCCTTGTTAATAGCTGACAAATCAAAGGAGGTGCGTAGTAGTAAGAGGAGTTGTGAGATTCTTTTCCAATTTCCAAATTTTTCTTGAAAAATGTTCTTGAAAAATTTTTCCAAATTTTTCTTGAAAAATGTTCTTGAAATTTTTTTCCAAATTTTTCTTGAAAAATGTTCTTGAAATTTTTTTTCCAAATTTTTCTTGAAAAATGTTCTTGAAATTTTTTTTCCAAGTTTTTCTTGAAAAATTTAAGATTATCTAGAAGTTGCAAAAATAATATTGAGTTGGTCAAAAGCCCAAGAAGCAGTATGGAGGTCCGAGAGCTTTATTCCCATGGTTTAACATAATATCTTGTTTTAGTTTATGATCATGGTTTTATAAGTCTTTTTTCACTACTTTTTATTAAAATGTACCCCTGAGAACTCCTGTAACAGAGCGACTAGTATCAATAGTAGAGAATGTTTGTAGTTCAGGCCTGAATTGTGGGATCCTTGGTGCTCTCTGAACTTGATTGTTTTCTTGCAGATGTTTCATTACCAAACTAGATAACATCATCAGTGCCAGAAGGGAGTGGGTTTGCTCTCGATTCAGATACTAGTGGCTTTCCCTGACAAATATCTTGACTGAGCCAGTAATTTTGTGGTAACAGTTGGGTTGACTTGAGCTTCAGCTAATGGGGAGGAAAAGGGGTCTAGATAATGGAGGCTTGAGTCCTTTTCAGTCCTTATATTCATTGTGGCTCTACTGATCTTGCTGAGTCACCACTGAACCCTGAGTTTTTCCTCTTGAATTTCAGTTCATTCTCAAACAGGAGTTGGAATATATCACTCAGAAATGGAAATCTTTCCAGCTTTCCTGAGCTAGTTGAAATAATAAATGGGGAGACAAATAAAGCATATGAAGGCATTTTTAAGCAATGCGAATATGGGGCCAGTTTTGTTTAACATGCATTCCTGTGTCCCTCCCAAATTCATCATCTTTTCCCGGCAAAATTGATCTGGTATTATAAATCTATTCCTGGAATGGATTTACTTTGCTCAGAATACTTCCTACAGTTGTGCAATTTATACTTGTTCTGACTCATGGCTCTTTCTTATAGCTAAATCTTGAATATCTTTTAACAGCCTATCTTGGTGTAGAAATGTTGGGGATGAAGAAATTATATTTGTGCCTATAGTTACTAGTCAAAAAATGGCCCCCTTTTCAGATTCTTAAGTGGCTTTATCTATAAGAAAACAAACAGTTTACGCTTCAAGTCACATCTGAATTGAAAAAGAAATGAAAGTTGTTGAAGGATCCCGGCTAGTTTGCTTTTTTCTTTCCAGTATTCCTGGAAAGTCTTGGGTGGAGCATCAACAGATCCCAGTGCAGCTTAATGTGAGAGCCTAACTTTTTTCTTTCTTTCACACAGCTGGTCCTGACCAGGCAGATTTCATTTCTTCAGCATTGTCACCTTCCTTCCTCCCCTTCCATCTACTTTTAGCAATATCTTTCTTGATGTAAAAATCAATATTTTTTTTGTTACTCTGATATGAATTTTTTTTCCTCATGGCCAAAGCAAATTACTTTTCCTACTTGTGTCTTATCACTATTTATCATTCTTGACTTGCAACAGCTTGTTTAGTGACCGTTCGAAGTTACAACGGCACTGAAAAAAGTTGACTTATGACCATTTTTCATACTTACAATCGTTGCAGCTTCCCCATAGTCACCTCATAAAATTCAGATGCTTGGCAACCTGTTCATATTTATGACGGTTGCAGTGTCCTGGGGTCATGTGATCACCTTTTGCAACCTTCTGACAAGCAAAGTCAATGGGAAAACCAGATTCACTTAACAACTGTGTTATTAACTTAACCACTGCAGTGATCCACTTAACGACTGTATATAACAGTACATTACAGTATAATAATTAAGGAATTGCAAATATCTGAAAGGGGCTAGATGGCAGAAGTCTAGTCTATCTAGACTAGAAATGTCAAACTTGTGACGTCACGTGATGTCGCGCGACGTCAATGGGGTGGGTGCGGTTTCCTGGTGACGTGTCCAGCCTGCGGGCTGGCAGTTTGACACTCCTGATCTAGACTAATTTCAAATCAGTCTCCAAAAATTCAGTCAAGGTCGCTTTCTCTTCTTCCTTCAGCTGTTCTGAGCATCAGTCATTTTGTGGCAATGATAGTTATAGTGGCAAGTGTCTCTCCTGTTTTTGTGTAGCTCTACCTCTGCAGTATGTGATAAATTGGGCTTATCCCTCTTTCTAAATAATGCTTTCACGATGCTGATTGGCTCAAGGCTAAGTTAATGAGATGGAAGACACTGGTTTGAAAAATCTAGACTCCCCTGTTGCTCAAACCAGAATGACCCTGTAGAATAAGGCCCAGGAACTGGAGGGGAAGGGATGTGCCCACATCTGTCTAAGGTAGCTAATAGAAAGGTGGGCCAATCCCATTTCCTAGGGGCTAACAGCACCACTAACGGAATGGCTGGTCAAGTGTTCAGACTGCGGACATGGCCAACCACTGTTGGACTAGGAAGCGGGAGGGGAGAAAAATGGAATAGCAGAGGAAAATTTAAGGCTATCCCAGGTTTGGGCTGGGCAAAAGGTAAAGGCAACACTAGAGCATGGCAGAAAAAAACATCATTGTCGGGACACGTTTTGAAAGAGTCAACTGCAAGAAAGTCTTAAGACTGCATACTGCAACCCTAAATTCTATATTGGATGGGTGAAAAGCAAGGATGGTGGGAATATATACTGCTCAAAACAATAAAGGAAACACAAGGTAAGACTGTTGGGCATATGATTAAGCCTACCTGGTTGGGTTGGAAATATATAAGCCATGATGTATGATATCACTTTGTATTTGGAATACTTCTTGGACTGTTACTATTGTTTATCTGTTCTTTACACGTGTATGACCTGGACTGTTTATTTTTGACTGTGCTTTGTATTACACCACAAAGTAAAGTATTCTGTTTTTCACACCTCAGTGTATCTGTGTGGTTACTGTGTGAACTTTGCTGCTCTCAGTACCTTTTCGTCTGTGCAACTTCTTGTTAGCTCAAGGAGATCTCTGCACAATTCCTGACAAAGACATCCTACTATTAAATACAGTACATTGTGTTGTTTAAGTGTTCCCTTTATTTTTTTTGAGCAGTATATAATAACAGCTCCTAACTGGGAATAAGAGCTTTTGGTTTCTCTTGAAATATCAGTCAGAATAGAGCTGGAAAGGATCTTTGAGGTCTTCCAGTCCAACCCCCAAGCTCAATCAGAAGACCCTAAACTATTTCAGACAAGTGACTGTCCAGTCCCTTCTTAAAACTTCCAGTGATGAAGCACCCACAATTTCTGAAAGCAAAAGCTGTTCCACTGGTTAATTGTCCTCATTGTTAGGAAGTTTCCCCTTAATTCCAGGTTGCTTCTCTCCTTGATTAGTTTCCATACCTTGTTTCTTGTCCTGCCTTCAGGTGCTTTGGAAAATAAGTTGATCCTTTTTTGTCTATATAATAGAGAACAATGATAACAATCTCTTTTTTCTCTTCCATTCATAAATACAATATTCTGCAGAGTGCAGATATTAGTGCTGAATAGCATACAGCAGCTTAGTGGAGGAATGTATCACAAGAGTATAAACAGAAATATCCTGGATCTTTCAGAAATACAGTAAGAAAAAATCTATCCAGTTTCTCTTGTACTCTTTTGAAAAGGAGAACTTTTACATATTTAGTCATTTTTCTTGAAAAGCAGAACTTCAATTTTCTTTGAAGGAAGGTTCCCCCCCCCCCGCAATTTAATGAGCTCTACCAGTAATAAGAGGCAAGCAAAATGAAATTGCAAAACAGCTACACAATTAGTCTCATGTTTGTTACACAGATGACCAATAGAATGATTCACATGATTTTCAGGACAGGAAGTAGAAATAAAACTGCAAGAGTCAGAAATTGGCAGAAACAGGCTACACGAGAGCCATAATTAGAAATGTTGCACCATCGATGTGAAACATATTCTTCAGAGAAAATGCCTCTTACACAAGGCAAATTTGGAAAAGAATCAGACTTCTTCAGAAAACCCAAATCTTGACTTGAAATCGTGAGCTTTTTAATCTACACAGAAACACAATCGGAGAACAGGAGGAGGAAATTTCATCTTGCTTCAACCCGCTTGTCAGGCCGAATGAGAGTCCATTCAGACTATACTCCCTCTCTACCACCCAGTGATTTTATTGATTTATTTACTCGAACACTCAATTTACTTTACTTTACTTTACTTTATTTACTCAACACTAAGCCATGATGGCGCAGTGGTTATAATGCAGTACTGCAGGCTACTTCTGCTGCCTGCCAGCTGCCTGTAGTTCAGTAGTTCGATCTTGACCACCTCAAGGTTGACTCAGCCTTCCGTCCTTCCCAGGTTGGTAAAATGAGGACCCAGATTGTCGGGGGCAATATGTAAACCACTTAGAGAGGGCTGTAAAGCACTGTGAAGCGGTATATAAGTCTAAGAGCTATCGCCATACAGAGGGAAGTACTGAGGGAACATTGTCTGGTGGGTTCAAGCAGCCAGTTGCAGTCTTAGCTGCCACCAGGGCCAATGCAGCTTATGGGCCTGGTCCCAGTGATGATGGAAGCTGCCATACAGGATGCACCATGCACTGTGGAAGAAACACAAGCAGTCACCGGTGTTGGAATGTAAGAGGCCATAAAAAGAGGGAACAAAAGCTAGAGGGGGGAGGAATGAATAGGGGTGGCAATCTGCCCTCCGGACCAGGCTCCTTCTTAGTCACTTACCACTTCACTCGTTACTTCTTTCTGCTATGAAAGATTAATGTCTACAGTGGATTGCAGCTCAATAAATTGTAAGCAGATGAGCCAAGCAGGGGAAAGGGGAAGGTGGCCAAAAGAAAAGAAGACAAAAAGAAAAAGGGTTCTGCTTCTCCTGCTTCTTCCTCTTGGATTTGATGGTCGCCTAGGAGCACTAATTGCAACACACGGACTTCAACGCCTTGATTTGGCCATGGTTTGTCTTTTCTGTCTAGCCCGGAAGATGCCTACTTTCTTTCCCATGCTCCGTTTCCACGTTCTCTCCTTTCCGGTAGGATTTCCAAGTACTGCACTTTATATTTTTACGACATTGGGGAAGTGCCACGTCGTGTCCTTCGTGGGATATTTCTGGGTGTTGCTAGCTGTGTGTCATGGTTCCAACAGATGTTAGCAGCGTTGACACCGTGGCTGTTTCTTGCCAGGTCTGCCCTCCCTTGCCGTACACATTCATTTGGAAATCCATAGTTCTGCCACTTTCTCAAGTAAGGAGAAGTCCATTGACTCTGGGTCTAAAAACAGGTCATTTTGACAAGCTGATGGAGTAGAGGATAAGCAATTTTCAATGTGTCGTATAAATTCCTCTTTATCTGCATCTCTTTTCTAGCCTGTTTCGGAATGCAGGTTTATCACTTGGACTGGTAAAGCAGCCCAGCTAACAGATAGATCTGTTAGGAAGGAAGCTGTTTCGATGTGCAGTTTTTTTTTCTTGTTTCTCTCAGTTCCCCTCTCCATTATGGCAACTTTCACCTCTTGTCAGTTTGACCACATGATGGCTTTTAGTCAATTCTTATACTGGCTGCCCAGGCATTTCCAGAAGCTTTTTGCCCTTACCTTGTATTCCATTCCATTCTGTTCCATTCAAGCCATCCTGTTCTCCCTACTTAACACATCCTTTCATTCATACAGTGGAACTCATTTGAAGCTTTCCTGTCCCTGAAATGTCTCTGTCCTTGTTGGCTTTCAAGTATGGTGCCGCCTCTCAGCATATCTCTGAGGCTGACTCTATTTTGTTCAAGCAGGTATTCGAGATTCACCTGTTCAGCGAATCTTTTGATAGAAACCTCTCGATTCCATATTTGGGGCCTGTAAGCCAAAGCACGTTTCCTTCTCATGTCTTTGATATTTATTTATTTATTTATTTATTTATTTTATTACATTTATATACCGCCCTTTCCCGAAGGACTCAGGGCGGTTTACAGGGTGATTAAAAAACCAAAATACAAAAGTTAAAAACAAATTTTAAAAGAAATTATATGTGTCCCTGCCTAAATAAAACCCCAGTTAAAATAAGATTAATCCTCAGCCTGGGCCAGAGAGCTCGAAGAGCCAGGTCTTCAGGCCCCGGCGGAATGAACGGAGGTCGGGGGCAGTCCTCAGCTCCACTGGCAGCTGGTTCCAAAGGGTAGGCACCCCCACTGAGAAGGCCCTATCCCTGGGTGTTACCCACCGGCAATCTCTTACCGGTGGCACCCTGAGAAGACCCTCCCTGTGGGAGCGCACTGGACAAAGGGAACTTGATGCCGGCAGCAGGTGTTCCCTCAGATATCCCGGACCCAAGCCATTTAGGGCTTTATAGGTCATCACCAGCACCTTGAATCTCACCCGGAGGGCAACCAGAAGCCAATGCAGCTCGCGGAGTAGAGGTGTTACATGGGAGTATCGGGAAACCCCCATCACAACTCGCGCGGCCGCATTCTGCACCAGCTGAAGCCTCCGAGTGGTCTTCAAGGGCAGCCCCATGTAGAGAGCGTTGCAGTAGTCTAAACGGGAGGTCACGAGCGCATGAGTGACTGTGCGTAGGGCATCTCGGTCCAGATAGGGTCGCAACTGGCACACCAGGCGAACCTGGGCAAAAGCCCCCCTGGTCACGGCTCCTATATGGTCTTCAAAATTGAGTTGTGAATCCAGGAGGACGCCCAAGTTGCGAGCCCTATCAACGGGGGGTAACACCTCACCCCCCCATCGTTAGAGATATTGCTGTCTAGACTGAAGATCCTGATGATAAGACACCAATGTTCTCATTTTGGTGGAGTGCCATGCATTTATTTCAAGAACATTGTTACCACAATGGTATTTTTATGGGTGTAGGTATAGAGATGGTACTATTTCAATTAACACCATAATCACAGTAAGCATAATCATTTAATATTATCAGCAGGACCTTGTCAGCAGAGACCAATGTTTATCCTAACTTAAGCTTTGGTTTTCAGATTGTGGTGGCTCACAAAAAATATCTCTGTAGCTATGTTCTGTAGTCCAGGGGGTCCTCAAACCCCCGGGCCCTGGACCAGGACCGGGCCGTGGCATGCCAGCAACTGGTCCACACAAACAAGCAAAGCCGCATTTGTGGGATGCAGGCAGCACACAAAATCACACACTTTCCGGTCTGTGGAAAAACCTCTCTCCACGCTACCGGTCCCTGGTGGCCAAAAGGTTGGGGACCTCTTTCTGTAGTCCATCATGGATTCATACTTTACATCCTCCTAGGTCTTACTGTACTATATCTTCTACCATTCCTCATCATTGGTCATTTTGCAGCAGCACCTGGAGAACTGCTTGCAATGCACCCAGTCTAAAAAAAAGAAACACACAAACACACCATTAAAACTTTTGAATATTGTGTGTTATTTTCAAAGAATTGGCTTGCAAAACACGTCAATGGACCATCAGCAGAATTTGCAACGTAATGGGATGCTAAAACCCCCATACCATGAAACTAAGTAGTACTCTCTTAATAAATGTGTTATGAGCCTCCAGCTCATTTCATGGTATATCAGCTAGGAAATCATCTTCAGAGAGTTAACTGTTCAAGATTTACTTCAGAACATCACAATGACCTGTGGCTTTGACGCACATTGACAAAGATGGATGAATGGTTGGCTACTCCAACAGGAAACTAAAAGGACAGTAGTTAAAGAGTAATCATATCTGTACAGTTGACAGCCTATTGCTCTGTTAAGAGACGTGGATGAATGATCAGAGAGAGGATCTTAATTTGAAACATCTTTCCTTTTTCCTACAACCACCCAGAAACTTAGTTGTTTTTATTATTGCTTGCTTTCACCCATTTACCTTTTCAAGGCTATCATTTTATAGACAAATCACCCCAATATTAATTCTGAAGAAGATAGTCTTACCTAATGAGTAAAAAAAAAAAGGTATCAGAATGCTTGGATCTTTTATTAGCTATGGGAACTTAAAATTAATTGTAATATCTTTATAAAAGCAGCAACACAATAACATGTGAATGATACATTCTATGGTATCTGTACCACGTGGACATAACCGAGCAGCATATGGACATTTTTTTTATATCTGTCTTCCAGGATAGTTGACAGAACATTAAACTGAGCCGGTGTTAAAGCTTTTCTCAGTTTTAATATCATGTTATAATCTAAGCGTCTTGCCAGTCTGAAAATACAAGATTGATTGCTTAACATTCTTAGGCAGGAGAGACTTGTCTTGTTATTTTTCAGTGTCCAGAATGTGTTGTATCAGAGTTGTTTTGGCTTGATCATATCCAAAATAGGGCCTCCTACACATCACCTATAGCAGGGCTTTTCAACCTTTTCACCCATTGTACCACTTTTAGGATATGGCAACACCCGAGTACCACCAGTCGCCTAGCAAGGTGTCAAAAACTTGATGACCCAAAACAAAAACAAAAAAAAGGAAAAAGTGATGAAGTACAGGTAGTCCTCGACTTACAACAGTTCGCTTAGTGACTGTTCAAAGTTACAATGGCACTGAAAAAAGTGCCCCCCAAGCCACAGCCGAGCAAGACACCTGCCTGCCTGCCCGGCGGCGCTCTTCCTCCTGTCTGAGGTTTTCATTGTTGTGAGCATTTCTGTTGAGGATTGGCAGTGGGGGTGGGGTGGGGTGGATGTTTGGTTTTTATTCCCCCCCCCCCGTCTGCTGGGTGGTTGCAGCAGATTTTTGTCACTTCACATGACCCTGGGACACTGTGACCGTCATAAATATGAATCAGTTGCCAAGCATCTGAATGTAAATCACAAGACCCTGGAGATGCTGCAACATTCCAGCTGATCGGCGCTTCTTCTGGTCTCAGCAGAAGCACTGGGATCAGCCCCGAGCTCCAGCTGGAGCCTGGCGCTGAACCTGGCGCTTCCACTGAGCCCTGACAGCCCTGCAGCTCCAGCCATCTCTCGCTCAGGCTTGTGCAGTGCTGCCACCGGTTCAGCTCATTCCGCTCCCCCAGAATGGTTGCGTACCACCTGCCAGGTGCCAATGTACCACAGGTGGTACCCATACCACTGGTTGAAAAGCCCTGACCTATAGCAATTTCACTATACTCTGCAACCAAGCCCAGCCATAGCAATAGAATTAGTCCAATCTCTACTTTTCAGCTCTAATAATTTTGTAGAACAAATTATTAGTATTATAGAAGATTGTCAGTTAGGTTATTACAGACTATAGATTCTTTATTACATCAATGCCCAGTTCATAAAAAAACACTGAATATATAAAATTGATTAAGTAGATAAGCACGTTAAACTGCTGTGTCTCTTACACATTACTTAACAGAATTTGTCATAGGGGGGGGGGGGGAAGGATCACCTGAGTCTGAAAATAAAGAGTTGTAAATAAACCTGATCATAATGACCTTGAACTTGGTTAAAGGTGCAGTTAACCATTTAATTAAAAAGTTTTGTTGCCCCAAATGAACAGCATAAAATGAACAATATAATAAAACATGTCTGATGGTTTCAATAGCCATTGCAGGTATACATTTAGCATCTGGCTGTTATAATTATTTTTATTATTTTTATCATCTAGAGATTGTGTTTTTTTAAGAAAAGAGAATGAGGGGTGGAGTTGGAAGAATGTTAGCAAACACAAATTCAAAACAGCAACATATCTCTAAGCAAAACCTTTTTTTTCTCTTTCTGGCAAATAGTAAAGACATGGATTTTTAAAATCTGACAATAAAAACAAGTGTCTTGAAATCCCTGAAAAATTAAACAAAAAGAATGGAAATATACCAAGGATTCGCTGGGCCTTTTAATCTTTAACTCTGTGTTGGTTTCCATTTAATGCTGTAACTAGGCCAGCCAAACAAGAGCATCTTCTCTGACTGAAAGTCTTGCAAAGATAACCTTTAACTGTGATATGCGTCAAGAGCTAACCGCACCTCTCCAAGCTCAGCATTCAGCAAACAGGTGACTTTGTATGAATGTGGGAATGGCTTTCTTTCCCTGTTCTTAAACTTCCAGTCTTGTGAAGCTAACAGAGATGGGTCAGGGAACATGGAGTGTCCTTCTGATCCTTTGGGAGCTGGCTCATAAATCAGCTAGCACCAGCGTTATTATTTTACTAGTCAAGCGTATAGAATGACGCTAGAGAGCAGAGTTGCCAATGGTAGGGTGCTTCAGCAGGCTCCAAGCCAGAAATTGCATGAAAAATAAGCAAATGGGAGATTGGGGACTAAAGGTAAGTGTCTGTTTTTGTGAACTATTGCCATGCCTTAAATTATAGGTTGCCTAATACAGCACATGTAGTAGTATAATGGATAAACTATTACATTTGCCAAGAAGAAAATCTGCATTAATGAAAGCAACACTTGGGAGGACAGAAAACTGTCCTTGTTTTGCTATGATTTATAAATTTGTTACTGTTTATTAGCTGGATTTCTATTCTGCCTCTCTGTTATAGTGAGAGCCATGATGTTTAGCAATCATTCGGAAAACATTTGTATTACATTTTGGGTCCAGCTCAGTTACTGTAATCGTGAGTAAAGCTGTGATTTTACACACACTTGTTACAGTGAATTAAGTGAGAAGTATTCAATGAGATTATTTGGACTAGCAAACTACCCAAACCTAGCATTTTGGCAGGGCTCACCACTGATGAATATTTTTGGACAAGTGTTTTTGCAATTCACAGCTGCATCAAGCTTCTTGCATACAGTGACTATTTGAATTTCCCTCTCAAATGTTTGCATAGCATCAGACTATTTTACAGAAAAATAAAATGCATTCTAATCTTATTGCTGGTCACTATGATTGTAAGAATTTCTGCGGGTACCAAATATAAAAACAGTCCCGTTTTTCAATAAAAGAAAAAGGCATCCAGGGACGTAATACGCTGCACGATCCTATCTATGAAGTAAATGTTATTGTTCCCTGGAAAACGAAGGTAAGTGTTGCATTTTGAATAACGACTTCCTCGTTTTCAGTAGCCGAGGGTTTTACTTTGATCTCACTTGTTAAGAAGAAAAAGTTACAGGTGTCAAGATTCGTTAGCCACTACTATCAAAGTGTGGAAATATTTTCCTCATTAGAGACCATAGTATTGGACGTAATAAGTATTCTTGATTCCGCAGAACGGCAAGATCAGATGGTCTTAACTATCTTTCGTTCCCATCTAATATTCGCCTGCATGTTTTATAGCCCGGACTTGGTTAGCCGCGATGTCTAAACCTAGGAACACTTGCTGGGTGCGCCTCATTCGGAGCGGAATCAAAGCAGACAAGCCGCCACAAGACCAAATCACGTGGAGAAACTGAGTAAGATTAAACTCCCTCCCCCTTTTCCCAGTGGGATCCAATAGCTATAAGAGGCGCTGTCCCTCCTTGTCCAATCAGAATGGGGTACGCCGCTGTTTCCCGGATCGTTCTATGCTAGTCGCCTTCCCCACCCCCCGCCCCGCCCCAAAGAAAAAGTTGGAAAGATGGCGGCGCTCCTGGCATTGGAAGGCGACGTGGAAGCGGGTTTACAGTCGGTGTTTCCGCAGGAACTGGAGTTGTTTGCTGATGCTTTTCCTGTGCAGACCCGGTACCGGCTCTGTGGGCACGAGCTGAGCATCCTACAGTACCACGGGGCGCGGCTGGGAGTGGCTGCTCCGGTCTGGGAGGCGGTGAGCGCAAGTCCCGCCTGGGACGGTCGAGATCGAAGGGATCCTTGGGTGTTCTCCGAACTCGGTTGTTAAACGTCTGCAAGAAAACAGCTTCAAGAGCACCAAGGACTGACTCCTCATTTTCATCCCTGAGCTACAACTATTCTCCTTTAATGGTCGAGATCGTTAAGCCTGTAACTAGCACGGCTGTTTCGAGCAGATCTTTTATGCCTATATAAGTAATTGGCAGAACAAAGAAAGTTTGGGCGGTTTAAAGTCATAACAATTTACGATCATACCCGGGAGTCGTTGGTTTGTTTCAACAAAAACCCCAGCAACGCCTTAACAACAAAGAAACATTACGAATATTGAAGCTTTTGTGTTCCCATTTCATTACAGTAAATACAGGGAGTGATCTGGTTTTAAAGGGGACAATAAGGATTTGGCACCCTTTACATGCACATATTTAGCTCCCTTTGGCACCTCTTTTCCTCATTTGGCTTAGCTTGGAAGCTGGATTGTTGCAAGCGTTAATACATGAAGAAACGAACATAATTGTACCAGTTTCTTTAGGGCTGCTTAATGTATTTTGGTATATCATTTGCCTCATTTCTCAATGCATATTCAGATCTGCGTCTCGATTTTATGTCATATAAGACGTGTGCTTGGCATGTGATGATCCAGAACAATTTAATATGTTTGTGCATGTATTTTCATAACACCATTCTATTTGATTGAGACTTAAAATCAAAGTAAACATAAAAACAAAAAGTCAAAATGCTAAAATAACTTCTGAATCAGCACAGTCCATTATAATGAATAATAAAAAGTCGAGCCTTGTATCAAATTTGCTTAACTTCTTTATGTATTTATAATTTAATGGTCATATTAGCATCTCTGAGTTAAGCATATCACTACTCTGAAGGTCTAAGGATAAAGGATATCTCAGATAAAGATGCATCATGGGTGTTTGCAGGGGGAGTACAATAGAGGGGCTGAAATGTGTAGCAATGTCATGACACAAATCCAGTGAGTTACATATGTGGATCTAATGTCAAAGTGCATGGACAAAAGAGTGATGTTTATACTGTGGCATTAATTTATGTGTGCTGCCATTTTTTCATTATCATGGTTACCTGCAGACAGCAGTGGGGTACCTAGGGGTAAGTTGAGATAAAAGTGCCAAAGGGAGGAAAGAATGTCTTCTTTGGATAAACAGCAAGGGCAGGATGAATATATGAAAGAGGAGGCAATTGCATAAGAACAATAAGAGAAAAGGCTAGAGGAAGATATTGTATTGTATGTAACCTTGTACAAGGTATGTTTAGTTATAAAGAACACATAAGGTATAGACTACTCATTTAGAAAAATATAAACATCAGGGAATCATAATATTTTTACTTGAAGAAAAAAAACTATAAAAAGGTCAATCCAATGTAGAATATTTCGTGGTAAATAGAATTTTTCCTAGATATGTTACATTCTAGATATGAACTCTGATGTGATCACTTGAGATGAAGGAGCACCTACTGTAGAAGAGCCACAAGAAACACGGATGAACAAAGACATCAAGTCAGATTAACTGTTCCTCTAAGCCAGGGTTGAATAGAGGTCTGGCTGGAATAAACCAGGGATGTCCAACCTTGGCAACTTTAATACCAATGGACTTCAAATTCCAGATTTCCCCAGCCTGCACCCCTGGATTAGATTAAGACCCTATCTCATCCAGCATTCTGTATTATACAGTGGCCACCCAGATGTGCCTGGAAAATATCTCCCATTTTCCAATTGACCCCTCAGGGTTTCAGGTATTCTGGGAAACCACTGTTTCTCAGAATTTGACAGAGAAATAAATTTTGCAAGTAATAACTTGTGATGTGTGTGAAACCAGGGTGGTGGAACAGAAGGATGACATGGAAGGGAATATATTTATGTAAAAATAATTGGCTGCAAAGAACCTCAAAACAAATGCTAAAATGTTGCCTCTTGGAAACAAAAAGCTTGTAGAATAAAAGACATGGTATCCTCATCAGAAGAAGTCTGTGAAACAAAATGAATTTATATATGTGCACTGATCTATTAATTTTTTGTTTGAATATTTCATTCTGAAATGCTATTCCCTCATGTTTTTTAAGGCTCTAACTCTCTGTGAATATTTTGAAGCAAAGAAGATGAACTTTCAGGGCAAGAAAGTGATAGAGCTGGGTGCTGGGACTGGTGTTGTGGGAATCCTCGCTTCGCTTCTCGGTATGTTGAATTAACTACAGACAAGGGTGGGGAAGAATACAGTAGTCTTCAATTTACGAAAACAATTGAGCCCAAAATTTTCATTGCTAAGCAGGATATCTTTGTTTTCTTCCCCTTTACAGGTAGTCCTCAACTTATGACCAAAATCGAGCCCCAAATTTCTTTTACTAAGTGAGGCATTTGTTAAGCAAATTTTTCCCCATTTTATGACCTTGCTTGCCACAACTGTTAAGTGAATCACTGCAGTTGTTACGTTAACAATGTGGTTTTTAAGTGAATCTGGCTTCCCCATTGACTTTGTTCATCTAAAGGTCGCAAAAGGTGATCACATGATGCTGGGACACCACAACTGTCATAAATATGTTAAGCTGTTAAGTGTCTGAATTTTGATCACCCTGACTATATCCCAACGATTGTGTGAAAAATGGTCATTGGTCACTTTTTTCAGTGCTGTTGTAACTTTGAACGATCACTAAATGAACTGTTGTAAGTGAAAAATTATCTGTGCTTTTTTATTACATTTATATGCCACCCTGTCTCGTGGTTGCATATTGGTATATTATGCATAGAATCATTGAAGTTTATGATGACATTTGTCTGTATTCCTTCCTTTAAAGGCTAGGGTTGAGTCAAGGAGAACAGATGGACACCAAGGCTGTGCTTTTGTGCATAATATCTGTGGCCTGAATCCTTGAAAGCTTTTTGTTGCTCAGAGTTCCCTTCCTTTTTCTTTCCAGGAGGTCACGTAACTATCACAGATCTTCCTGTAGCTTTGAAGCAGATAGAGGAGAACGTCCATCAGAATTTGCCTGGACAATGCATGGCACGAACCAGGGTTTGTGCTCTATCATGGGGTCTGGACCACAAGGACTTTCCTCAAAATTATGACCTCATCCTGGGTGCAGATATTGTCTATCTCCAGGACACTTACCCACTTCTGATAAGAACTCTCCAGCATTTATGTGGCGCTCAATCGACTATCTATCTGTCTTCAAAAATGAGAGAGGAACATAGTACAGTGCTGTTTTTTGAGACTCTGCTCCCTGTGCACTTCACCATAAAACTCGTCTTTAGGAATGAGGCTGAAAATATTAACATCTACAAAGTGACCGGCAAGGATTACATTGGTTAAAGACTAGTTAAAGACTGGTTAAAGATGCTCATTTTCCATCTTTTTTTAAAGAAAAAGAAAAAAAATGTGATTTGAGAATTAAGAATGGAATGAATTTGGTGTCTCTCGCTAATTGCTATAAGAACAAATCTGCAAACCTTGCAAGGAAGAATCCTGTCTGAGAAAGGGCAGTCCTACGAAACATATATTCCCAGTGGAAATTTAACGATATGAGGCAGCCATTATCTCTTACTGTCTTCATCCCCTAACTTACATTTTTCTGAGGAAAAAGAGAAATATCTTTAGGAGTGTGTATTTATATCTGAGGGATATCTGAGGGAACACCTGCTGCCGGCATCAAGTTCCCTTCGTCCAGTGCGCTCCCACAGGGAGGGTCTTCTCAGGGTGCCACCGGTAAGAGATTGCCGGCGGACGACACCCAGGGATAGGGCCTTCTCAGTGGGGGCGCCTGCCCTTTGGAACCAGCTGCCCGTGGAGCTGAGGACTGCCCCCGACCTCCGTTCATTCCGCCGGGGCCTGAAGACCTGGCTCTTCGAGCGCTCTGGCCCAGGCTGAGGATTAATTTTATTTTAACTGGGGTTTTTACTTATACAGGGATAAATTTATTTTTTTTTAAACTTGGTTTTTTAACTTTTGTATTTTGCTTTTTAATTGCCCTGTAAACCTCCCTGAGTCCTCCGGGAAAGGGCGGCATATAAATGCAATAAAATAAATAAATAAATAAATAAATAAGTACTAGGGGTGATATGGCTTTCTTGCAGAAATGTTCAAAAGTGGCTGAGGCACCAAGTGAACAAAGGCACATTAACAAAGATTAATGTATTTGCAGTAGTGCAAATACAAGGTGACCAAAGCATGAATGACTATCTTAAGGGCCTCCTGGTCCAGGTATGAGTGCAAATGATGCACACGATGTATTTGTACAAAGGCTCTTGATTGAGCAGAAGTTGAAAGTCTAGGAGAAATCCCAGACTTGCACACCAATTATGTCTGGAGCAATGCAACCTCACCCAGAACTAGTGGAAAATTCCCATTTTTGTGTGTGTGTGGGGGGGAAATCCCATAGCTACTCAAGTTTTATTAAGTTCAGTAGCATCACTTGGTTTGTCAAGAATCAAAATATATAGCAATCATCAGCACACTTAAGATACCTGATCTTATGCTGATGATCTCAAACCAAGGAAGGGTAGGATAGATACACCACTTTTATCTCAGTCCTGCTAGAGGTGATCCATAAATATGATTAACGGCATCCTGTATTATACCTAGGGCTGAACACTATGAAAAGGACCTCCAAAGCTGCAGCTTAACCAACTCCCCCAAGAGAGAAATTGTTCAGTGCTGTTGGATACAGTGACCACTTCTAGAGTAGGGAGTTTTTTCCCATGACTAAAATCCTGACTTTGTCTTCCACCCTCTTCCAGCAACATTATTTAACCTTCAGTAGGTCCTTTGAAAATCAGGGGTTCTCTGGAATCAAGCCACATGGGCACAATGTGATCCAAGGCTGTCACACACTCAATCCAAAGTGGCAATTAGGGCCTCAGTTAAACCACTAATCAGAAATCTGAAATCCACAGGGAGCCATAAAACTTTCATAGGAATGAGGTGGAATCCAAGTGTTGGTTCTTGCCTAAAAGTACAAGTTCAAGAATACGTTAGCTAGACGAAGTGAAGCATTTAATATGTGCATTAAAACACATGGTGCCTTTTCTCGTTTTGAGGTTTTTATGTCTTCCTCTTTATGATAGCTTATACAAAATGGAACGTGTTTGTATGTGTCTGTACGCATACGCTGTGCATTTGTATTTCCAACACTATACTGTCCCATTCACAGGAATCAAGGCTTCACTTGAATTTGTATACTGTATCTTAAAAGATGCTAGTGATGCGTATGCATTTTGTGAATAGATTCTGTATTGCTTGTCGATTGTAGAAGTACAGCTGCAACTACTCTGTTGCTGCATTACATGGAAGATATTCAGCATTATGTGGTTTCTTGAGATCATTTTCATGAACCAAAATAATTTTTTATTTATGTTACTTGACCTCCATCAATTAGTATACTGCAAATGGTAAATTGGCTAAGTATTTGCATGATTACATAGCGTTAAAAGTCCGCCCGTCTTAAAGTGGTCAATTTAGAACAGGAGTCTTCAAACTTGGCCCTTTTATGACTCATGGACTTCAACTCCCAGAATTCCTCAGCCGGGGATGCTGGCTGAGGAATTCTGGGAGTTGAAGTCCACAAGTTATAAAAGGGCCAAGTTTGAAACCCCTGATTTAGAAGAACACCGATCTAAACCCAGCACAACGAGCTGACTCGCTTTCCCTCTCTAAGGTTCAGCGGCGTCTTGCTTTCAACCAATGAAACGTCTAGGTAGATTAGAGCGAATCAGCGTCGAGGGAAGGCGGGCTTATTCTGCGCGCGCGGCTTCAGCCTAAGGAAGGCCGGGTCTCCCTGGTCGCGTACCCCGTACGGGGTTTGATGACGTCTAATTCTTGCGCCCTCAACATGCTGCGCGTTTCGGGGCTGGGGTGGACTCTGGTCTCCTTGCAAGCAAGGGGCGCCCTGGTGCTGCAGGTGAGGGGCGCCTGCCTGGAGGCGATGCCGAGCTGATTTGGTTTACTAGCAGGGGTGCTGCTTGTGGTCTGGTTTCATCCAGGTCCCTAAGACTAGAGCAGGTTGCCACGTTCGTTTTTATAGGCGGAGACCCCTTTGCCTTTAAAACTACAGGATTGCACGCGTGGGAACTTAGCGAGAGGGACTTCCCTGTTTCTGCCTGCGATTCAATTTTCACTTTATTATCTTTGTTTGTATAGAATGGCAGGATATAAATTAGTTTGGTGTAGTGGTTAAGATACCAGGGTAGAAATTGGCAGGCTGGGAGTTTTAGTCACCGCCTTGGGCATAAACCAGCTGGATGATTTTGGGCTAGTCCAGGGAGAATGCAAACCACTTCCGAAAAATCTTACCGAGAAAACCGCAGGAACTTGTCTAGTCAGTCACCCGGAATCAAGGCCGACTCGGAAGGCACAATCAATCAATTTAGTGCCTCTCTAATAGGGCTTATTTGAAATTGGAAGATCTGGAAGTAGTAATTCATGTCCTCATCATCTCAAGGGTGGACTTCTACCATGTGCTTTTCTTAGGGCTGCCCTTGAAAACTATTTGAAACTGCAATTGGTGCAGAATGATTGGCAATTTAGTTACTCATCCCAGCTTCTGCCAACCTAGCAGTTCGAAAGCATGTAAAAATGCAAGTAGAAAAATAGGGACCACTATGGTGGGAAGGTAACAGCGTTCCGTGCACCTTTGGTGTCTAGTCATGCTGGCCACATGACCACGGAGATATCCTCGGACAAGCGGCTTTGAAACAGAGATGAGCACCGGCCCTAGAGTTGGAAATGACTAGCACGCATGTGCGGGGGAACCTTTGCTATGGTCACATGATGTCAATTCTATGCTGCATTGATTTATGGGCATAGTTCAAAATGTTAGTTTTAACCTGTAAACCTTGAATAGCTTGAGTCTGCAGGTTTCTCTAGGACCACCTTCTTCAAATTGGATCTGCCCGTGAATGAAGGCAAATATGTGTGTCCCTGGATAATGCTGGGTCAGTCACTGGGACTAGAGGTTTACTCTTTCTAGGTAAAAGAGTAAACCTCTGTCCTATTGACTGACCCAGATAGGATCTTCAATCTTCCCAACCCATGTGAACAATAAGAGAGAGGAGCCTTCTCAACAGTTGCTTCTACTCTAGAAAACCTTCCCTCCAAAAGTGCAAATGGCCCATACCATGTTATTCTTCAGAACAGTAGTAGAAACTGTATATTTTTGAAAAGGAGCTTCGGAGGTTGATTTGTATATCATCTGTTCAGGGAAGGGCTCATTGAAGTGGGATGTTTTATTGTGGAATTGTGTGTTACAGTTTTTAACCTATTATTAAATATATTGTGATTTTGTAGATGTTGTATTTTTGTATTGTAAGCTTCTTAGGGTAGTTTATCACAAACATAATAAAAGAATAGAAGTTTGTTCCCACACTCTTTAGCTTCAGATTGTTGGGGAAACCGAGAGGTTTCTTTCATGCTTCTCAAGTCAGTTTGGCTCTATGGACTACATATCTGCCTTCATTTCTTCAGCATCTGAGAAGAGCATCTCTTTTCTGCATGTTCTCACCAGATCATAAGACTGCCTTGCTACAGGTGAATTGGTACCTGCACATTCTCTTTGGGAATATGACTTCCCCCAACAGAACGTTGTCAAACTTAGAATTCTGATTTTATGTTTCTCTGCTAGAGGTCATTTCTAGTAGGTTCAGTGGAATTGACTCCCAAGTGACTGTATGGGATCACTCTCTAATTCTTCTGCTTCATTTTGTCACACACAAATGGGTCAGTGGGAACTTCAAACTTTTTCATTTTATTTTTGTTTTTCCCCCTATAGCAATGGCATTTGCCTCGTTTCCTTCATGCTGGCATTCCTGTCCTGGCAGCAAAAGAAGCGCTGATGAAACTTAGGAAGAAAACTGGCTATTCCTTTGTGAACTGCAAGAAAGCCTTGGAAAAATATGGTGATAATTTTGAAGAAGTAAGAATCATTTTTGCGTGTGTGACATTGTAACCCATATCTTTCATTTTCTCATTCTTTCTCTATCAGCATGCTGCTTCCATGTTCCAAAATCCTGTTTTAAAATATCAGTAACAGTTTTGTTTTAAAGCAACAGTTTTGTGCTTGCTGGCTAAACGGTAATTCTTACTGACATCAAAGAATTTAGGCTGGAGTGAATGTAATTAAATCTGTACTGACCCTTGTTTCTTCTTGCCTTGAAAATCCATACATACTTTTATAAGCAAACGACTTATAAAGTCACGTTTTTTGTACGTTTTCTGTACAACTGACAAACCTTTATACAGATAAAATGTGAGCAGGCAGGGAAATGCTCAGTTATAGAACCACCCACTGCTGTTCCTGGATCCTCTGAAAATAACATACGTGGAAAAACCTGAAATGTGATCAAGAAACTTTCCAGTGATTTTCTAACTTTCTGTTTACAAAGTATTTTTGAAGTAGGGGCCACCCTTCAGAGCTATTTACCACTTTTTGTAGAAGTATAATGAGAGAATACATTTGTTTTTATTTAGTGAATGGCGCATCATAAATAGACTAGCAATGTATATTAACCTTTCACCTAGATAAGTAAAACACAACAAAATATAAATGTTAAAAAGATCTGTATGAACAGTTTGGAAACATTGGCTCATGAATCTGCTGAGCCCTCGACATTGATCTGGCAAATTCAAATAATATTCCCAATCTCTCCTATCATTTGGGCCTGAAAAGGTCCAGTTTTTGTTTTTGTTTTCATTATCATGTATTTTGAGAGCCAGGAAAGTCTACAGAGATGTCTGGCTGCCAGCAGTTGCTAGTTCGTTTAGTTCCCGCTGTCACACTATCCAGGGTGCACCATGAAGAGACGAACTAATCTCATACCCTAATCTAATATCTAATACCCCCTCAATTAAACAACATCTCTGGGGGATACAGGAAGTGAGCATTCTTTGTCATGGTGCTGCCCTTTTGGAACACTATTCCTGCCAAGATTTATATTTTTATTTATTTATTTATTTTATTAGATTTATATTCTCCCAAAGGACTCGGGGCGGTGTACAGGGCAATTAAAACATGGCATACAAAGTTAAAAATAAATTAAATTAAATTTAGCCCCAAACCAAGTAAATCAAATTCTAAAATTTAAAATCCCAATCCCTCAGTCCAGGCTGGCAAGCTCGAATAACCAGGTTTTCAGGTCACGGCGAAAAGAGCGAAGGTCGGGAGCCATCCGGAGCTCAACAGGGAGTTGGTTCCAGAGGGCAGGCGTGCCCACAGAGAATGCTCTCCCCCTGGGGGCCGCCAGCCGGCACTCTCTGACCGACGGCACCCTGAGGAGGCCCTGTCTGTGGGAGCGCACAGGACGATGGGAAGTTGACGCCGGCAGAAGGTGCTCCCGTAAATAATCCGGACCCATGTCATTTAGGGCTTTGTAGGTCATCACCAGCATCTTGAATCTCACCTGGAGGTGAGGCCCCTCCAGGCCCTTTTTAAGTGAGCCCTTAATACCTGAGTCTGTCTCTAGGTCAGGAGTTAGAATGTGTGGTAGCTCCCTTTGTTTTGATGGTTTAAATTATTAATTAATTAATTAATTAATTATGAGACTTGTATGCTGCGCTATCTCCCGAAGGACTCAGAACGGCTAACAACAATAAAATACAAATAAATACAAATATTAAAAAAGAATTAAATTGTGTCAAAGTCCCACTAAAACCAATAAAAACATTTAAAATCATAATTAAAAACCCCATTATCATCAGTCCAGGTCGGCCTGTTGGAAAAGATATGTCTTAAGGTCACGGCGAAAGGACCAAAGGTCTGGGGCCATCCGGAGCTCCTGGGGGAGTTGATTCCACCAAGCAGTTGCCCCAACAGAGAAGGCCCTCCCCCTGCAGGTCGCCAGCCGACATTGTCTGGCCGACGGCACCCTGAGGAGGCCCTCTCTGTGTGAGCGCACAGGGTGATGGGAAAACGTTCCTGGCAGCAGACGGTCCTGCAAATATCCCGGGCCTAAGCTCTGTGGCTTCTCTGGTTTTGGCTTCTGGATTATATATCCTTTTCTCTATATATGTTTGTATGGGTGGATAGATAGATGGACGATTACATTATCTCTCATTCTGGGGTTTGTCTTCAAAGGCTGAAATCTGGCTGCACGAACAAGCACAGAAGGAGGGATGGAACAAAGCATTGAAACTTTACGGTCGGAAGGCAAAAGAAGGTCTAATAGGGCTGCTTCAAGAGGGTAGCTCAGCAGTAATGGTAGAGGTGAGTCTTTCCTTTGAAGAAGATTTG
Source organism: Vipera berus (assembly GCF_964194415.1). Taxonomy (NCBI): domain Eukaryota; kingdom Metazoa; phylum Chordata; class Lepidosauria; order Squamata; family Viperidae; genus Vipera; species Vipera berus. The sequence continues at coordinate 136,963,338 of NC_138203.1, read as the reverse complement.
TTGGCCTTCAGGATGATTACAAAGGCCCTGTTGAGCCCCCTGCCCCTCCCCCCCCCGGAACTGGGGCCAGAAAGTTTACAAAGATGGCATGAGCTGATTGGTGGGTGGATGGATATTTTTTATCAGGGCCTCAGTGCAATTTATTTTAAGTAGTTTTTATTGAAATGTATTTTTGTGTTCAGAATTTATTTTGGCAGATGGGCTACTAGATAAATGGGTTAAATAAATAAATATTAGACACATCTGGGAGCAAGAATGGCTATATGAGAATTATATGGGGATATGCTTCCCTTTGACAACCGTATAGATCTCCTCTGTCCTGAACATGGTGTTCTTCAATAGTTTGGCCTATGGCTCTCTTTGGAAGGGGTTTTCGAAATGTTCTACGTTTGAACATTTAAAATGGTCTGCCTCAGTTATCTAGGTCGTGAGTTCAAAATGAACCGTGTCAAACTGCTTCCAAAACTGCCTATTTGAAATTCACGATGGGATAATTTGAATTTGAAATGGGTCTCTGCACCGCTGCTTTCTGACCACAGGCAGCAGGCCTAGAGATCAGGGATAGCAAGAAACGAACATTTGCATGATAGTTTGCTGTAATTCCTAAAAGCCTCTCTAGGTATAAGTTTGGAAGCAAGTGTTCTCTTGAAAAGCCACTTTTTTATGTCTCCACGTAACACTATAAACATAAATACTTGCTTTTTAGCCTGCTGAAGTAATGCAGGAAATATTCCTGATCTTTCCCAGATTCAAACCTCAGGAAATCTAATTTATCTAAAATATGGGTCAGTTCACTGGTCATAGGTTTTAAATACATGGCGTGTTTAACTTCCTGGGTTTTCCCCTTTAGTTTTTTGTTTTTATTGAGCAATACTGGCATTGAATGACATGATGCTGGGATCCTGTTTTTTTTTTTTTTGTAATAGGATTCTGTTTAGAGTCTGTGTCAAAGAGATATTTGCAATAGTTTGGCAGCTGTTTTCATTTTCTTTTAGTCTTGGGAGAACAGGCATTAAGAGTACTAAGGATCCTTTTAGCAGCCATTTTACATCCAGTTCTTGTTAGACTAGCACAAACCTTACAGTGGTCGGGCTAATATTAATATTAAGCTAATAATTAATTACTATATCGAACACGCAATAAACAGAGAGCTGCTTTTTGACATTAAAACGTACACAAAGCAATAGTTAGCTGATTCATTGTAGTTTAGAATACAGAATATCCTTACAGGGTAAGAAAGAGAGAAGAATGCTGTTGTCACATTAACAAAAAGTTAGGATCCCACTTTCACCCATCTCGGGTCTTTGGGAACATCTCATTGTCTAGCTCTATTTTAAACTCTTTAGCAATATAACTGGTGGTGAGATATTTCTAAGTTAGCCCTGCTTTTCTGCCAGGTAAACTGTGAGACCGATTTTGTGGCCCAAAATGTTAAATTTCAACAGCTGGTTCAGCAAGTAGCGATTGGAACAATGATTCACCATAAGGAGACCGTAGACCAATCAAACACATATGCTAAGGTAAGAATGATATGCACACACGTATGTACAAATGATATCTTGTAATTTTGAAGAATTTGATACTAATGTTGCATTTAAATCTTCTTGCCGGTTGGTTCTTAAGGGGCACCTTCAAACAAAATTCTAGTTGGGCACTTAAAAATGTAGATGTCAAATGTAACTTTTTAGGTGGGGGCTGGCCAACGTGGCACATGAGACTTAGCCTAAGAAACTAGTGCATTGTTGATCAGAAATAGGTATGTATTCCCCATACTAAGAGTGATATAAGGTATCTCTCAAAAGTGCCTGCAGAAATAGAATGATTCTTTGGCATTAAATCCTTAAGGAAAAATGTACCTTGCTGCAAAATTGCCTCACAGCTGATACCTTGCATCCACTTAGCAAATGAGTGTCTGACATGTATTTATTTACATTTTTGTATATTGCTGTATTGTGAGAAAACCTATAGTAATCTAGGCCTTTTCCTTGTTCACAATCATCTTAGCATGAATCCACCATTCTCTGTTTTATCTGTGTCTCAAATGTGTCTCAAAAGCTCTGTGGCGCATGTTCAACTCAATGGCGTATAAAACTCTCCAGAAAGCATCAGAGCTTTACATTCTAGGACAGGGATGGCTCACTTTTTCATGGCAAGTGTCCATGATTGACATCTTTTGGTAGGGGTGATGGTCATAGTCAGTGCTTTTTTTGTAAAAGAAAAAGGTGCCGGAACTCACACATGTCATACAATCCACCTTGCCTACCCTACAAGGTTCCATCCAAAAAAGGTGCCGGAACTCCATTCTGAGCGTTCTATGAGAAAAAAAAGCCCTGGTCATAGTATATGGAGCAATGATGCAAAATGAACAGAATTTCTATATTTGGGGAAGTTGAAAGGTTTTTTGTTGTGGTGGTGGTGGTTTTCTTTTTGAGTTGTGTGAAGAGTATCTTAAAATGCACAGTTTTCACGTGCTGCTTACCTCAAAATGTTATAAAGCATGCCACTACTGCCAGTCCAGCAGTGAAACCAAAGGGAGCTCTAGTTTTCAGCTAGTTGAGCAACCGGGCTAAAAATGCAGCCTCAGTCCTGCCGTAGGACACAAAAACCTTCCCTTCAAAAAACACCTGAGCTGAGCTGAGGCCCTGGTAAATATAGACTCCCCAGCGTCATTCTTGATAATGAGATGTGTGGCATATACATTTAATAAAAGTAAATATGGGTAACTCTGAAGGTCTCTGGTGTATGAAACTATGTTTTTGGCCTCTTCACGAGACAGCTTATTTTATAATGAGCTTATTTTTCTCATTTTTATGGTTAGAAATTACAAGTTGTTGGGAAAAGTGCAGAATTTTCACACATCATCTGTGTTCAGTGAAGTGAAAAGATATCTAACAGCATGTCTCAAAGGCTCTGGAAATCGTGGCCACTTTTGATAGTGGTTAATGGCCATCTTGTATTTTTATTGGCTGTCCTGTCCCCATCCCAATCAAAAACTGGGCTAGAATGAAGAAGGCGTCCTTAGTAATTCTGTTGCACATTAACTTCAGGGAAAAGAATAGCACCTACAAGTCAATTTCCTCCCTCAAATGCTTCTTCATGAGTGTTGTTAGACTTACTTCATGTATTTTAAATTAATTTACTTTTTTAAACAAATGGTTCTAGTACATTACATCAGGATTCCTCAAACTTCGCCCTTTTATGACTTGTGGACTTCAACTCCCAAAATTCCTCAGCCAGGCATGCTGGCTGAGGAATTCTGGGAGTTGAAGTCCACAAGTCATAAAAGGGCCAAGTTTGAAGACCTCTGCACTACATTAACTAGATAGCAGGTAGTCTTTAAGACAGTTAAATACATTTTAAGTTAAATATCTTTTACAAACCAGTAGCTGACAATTTCTGAAGCTTTCTAGATCTGATTTGCTACAAGAGCACAACAGTCCTATGAAACAGTCCTATTTCTGTTTGTGGGTGGCAAATTGAATGGGTTTGATGAAAGAGGAATCCTGCAAGAAAATACTGGAGAAGCCTTTTATTGATGTTGCTTGGGCATTGGACCACTACTTCTTGCTGACAATTTGCTGCTGATGTGGTTTGCACCATTTTTGTTATTCCAAATTCCTTGCCACATGAGAAGAAAAGCAATGCATACAAGCAAGACGCTAAAACGAACTAGTCACTGGATTTACTTTGCAGGTTTCCATTAAAAAATTAATTGACACCATGTTTGAATGTTTTGTAGCGTCTCTTAAATTCCGATGAGCTTTCTCAACTCAGGACAGGACCAGAAGGATCATTGCTTACTGACCAACTCGCTCTGGCGATAGGTGAGTGTTTGGGGCCCAGTAATAGCCAATAGTGGTCAGAAGGGAGGGGCAACAATTTCCTGTTTTCATGCACTGTTCTTTCTTTTTTTTCAATGGGTGGAATTTATGATAGATGGACAGACATAATACCGCGTTTCCTTGAAAGTAAGACCTACCCTGAAATTAAGCCCTAGCTTGTTTTTTGGGGGGGGGTAATATAAGCCCTACCCCCAAAATAAGCCCTAGTTTTGGGGCAAGGCGCACACCTAAAAATCAAGCTGAGGTGGGGGTGTGGAGCTGCCCCACATGTATCCGCATACTGTTGCAGCCAGATCTCCCATGAATTGACACCTTGCCTCTCCAGCCCACTTCTTCTGCACCTTTACTGGTTCGTGCTGTTCTCTCTGCTCCCTCTCCTCCCCACCCCCACCCCACATTTTGACTTGTTAAAATTTTTCTTTTTTTTTCTTTTAAAGGCAAACTTGGCGAGAACATGGTTGTTAAGAGGGCAGCATGCATATCAGTGCCTGAGAATTTCTTTATCGGCTGTTACGTACACGGGTCACCCTCAGAAAGCAGCTCGTTGCTTTCTAACACGTTATTTGGCAAATACGGTGCCATGGTGATCTGCAGTTCCTCGGAGGAAGAGCAAAAGTCTGACATTGCTGAAATGAGTCGGAGGCTGGCCCAGCATGTGGTAGGTATGGCCCCTCTTTCTGTGGGCTCTCTGGAAGACGAACCTGGAGATGAATCTGAAACAAAGATGCTTGCCCAGCCATATGTTATGGAGCCAACTATTTCCTTGGGACAATACCTTCAGCCGACCGGGGTATCTGTGTTGGATTTTGTGCGGTTCGAGTGTGGAGAAGATCCAGAGTTGTCCGAATCGAGCTAGGCAAGATTCGTTTGTACTGGGAATGTCAAGACTAGTTCCCAATTCTGCTTGGGCTTGGGAGCGATTCACAGAAGTAGATGGTAATGCCAGTAATGCTTTGTCTAAAGCCAAGAATGGAAAACATGGAATGTCTTTCGAAAACTCAGAAATGGCTTTTGTGCAATGTGACCAAGAAAATATGGCAGACAGATGTTAATGTAACAAATAAAAGTATGAGTTCCTTCTGTAATAGTAATTGCAAATTTACGAAGGTTGTGGCCTCTGATTCAAGCCTGTCATATTGTTCGCATTAGTATTCGGAAATGTGACAAGTCTGTTTTTATTTTCTGTAAATGAAATCAATGGGATTCTTTGAAACTTACTGTCAGCAGACGGCATGTGTCTTTTGCATACCTTTAAAGCTTTTAACCAGAGTGACAGAATATGTATTTTGCTGAGTAGTTAATAACTGCTATTCTGATTAATGAAGTGCCTGTGAAGAAGTAAAATAAGGACAGTAAAGGATTCATGAGGGGGAAGAAAAGGGTGGAATGCCAGCGACAAGTTGAGACTGGGACTGACAGTCATCTGGAAAATACCAAATGAGAGAATTCTCTGTGAGGTAAATGGCTGAATCACGAGGAACATAAATTCCTCATACCCCTTGGAAACTTCCTGCAGCCGCTTCTCAGATGAGCACAAGAACAACCACCCTCAATTGTAATGTGTTGACAACGAAGACTAGAATTGCCTTCTTGCTTCTATTCAAGCCAGCTGTTACGTCCCTTTAATGTAGTTACTACCAATAGGTAAACTAAGATTTTTAGATTTTTTTTTCCCCTGCATCCTCTGTGTCTGAAAGTGTCTGGATTAGCAGCAGTGGGGTGTTGTAGTTGCCGTCCAACAGAATAATGGCTCTTCTGCAACAGTTTGTGCTTAGGAATTTGTTGTGAACTATGTCTGATGGTTAGTAATTGGAAGCATATCGGGGGGAAAAGCATTGCAGATTTTAATTAGAGATTGCTCAAGTCAAAGCTAGAGGAGAGATTGTAGGAGATTGCACTAAGTTAAGGTAAATTGGGCTTTTGGTATATATTCTTGTTCTTAGATAAACCTTGATAGATGGCAATCAATGCTATAGAAACGGGTCTTCAAATTTGGCAACTTTAAGACTTGTGGACTTCAACTCCCAGCATTCCTCAGCCAGCCCTCACCCTGGCTGAAGAATGCTGGGAGTTGAAGTCCATAAGTCTTAAAGTTGCCAAGTTGGAAGACTCCTGCTGTAGAAGATGACAGGTTCTGAAACTGTTAAAGCAACTTAGAGGAGAGCTGCAATATTTTTTTTAAAAAAACTGCTGTCAGAATAAAAATACAGTATACGTATCTTGTCAAGAAACATTAGCTTATTCCATTATTTAATTTTCCAGGCTTTATAGCTGGCATTTTCTTCAGGGGCTTAATGTGGCCATATTTAAGAGCCGTGGTGGTGCAACGGTTAGAATTCAGTATTGCAGGCAAACTCTGCCCACAGCCAGGAGTTCGATCCTGACCGGCTCAAGGTTGACTCAGCCTTCCATCCTTCCAAGGTGGGTAAAATTAGGACCCAGATTGTTGGAGAGCAAAATGCTGACTGTAAACCGCTTAGAGAGGGATGTGAAGCACTGTGAAATGGTATATAAGTCCTATTGCTAATGTATAATTTGATGTAGGTTAAACTGAGAATGAGCGCCTGGCCCACAGAGTGAAATCCAGTCATTAAAAATAGGTAATACGCTTATTTTTTGCCCAGCCCTAACCTCAAAACAATTGTTAGTTTTATTCATGGGTAATACAAATTCATGTGTCATTTCAAAAGGTGAAAGGACAAGAACAATCACCATTTATAAACTTTTGAAATGAAGCATCTATAATCCAGGGCCTTTTGTATGCAACCTTGAAGCAGATGGCGAGTCTGGGACTCACTGGATAGCCTCAGATTCCCATCTTTCCCAACTGGCATAGTCATTAGGAATAATGGGGGTTGTAATCCAAGAATGCCTGAAAGGCCATCCTTTCACAGTTCTAATACAAGTAGTCCTCAATTTACAACAGTTCATTTAGTGACTGTTCGAAGTTACAACGGCAGTGAAAAAAGTGACTTATGAGCGTTTTTTTCACACGACCATTGCAGCATCCCCATGGTCACATGATCAAAATTCAGAGGCTTGGCAACTGACTCGGGACAGTTGCAGTGTCCCATGGTCATGTGGTCCCCTTCTGACAGGCAGTCAATGGGGAAGCCAGATTCACTAAACAACCGTGTTACTAACTTAAAACGACTGCAGTGATTCACTTAAATGATTGGCAAAAAAAACCCCACAATAATAAAATGGAGCAAAATTCCCTTAACAAATGTCTCATTTAGCAAAAGACATTTGGCGCTCAGTTGTGGTCGTAAGTTGAGGACTGTCTGTATTCCTTGAAAGTAGATAGGAGTCAGAGCAAATAAGGCACTATTCACATGTTTAATGATGACCATTGAACAGTACATGCTTATGTCTGATTTAAACAAAGCAGCAGGCCTGCCAAGCAGCTTGGGGCTCCAGGGGGTCAACCCAGCTGCTATTTATAGGGTAACTATTTGCCAAAAGCACAGCACCAATTCCTAGTGGGTCTGCTGAGTTTCAGCAATTCAATTTTACCTCACAAGCAGCGACTTTTCTGCTAACAGGCTCCTTAGAGAGTGGGTAATTGTTGACAGCAGGGAGAATAAACTTCCTGGATAGCAGCAGCAGCCCTTAATACACCAAAACAACTTTCTGAATGTACTTAGGCCCTACATGGATACGCTCTTAAAAGAAAGATAGCTCCCGAAGGAAGCTGCTTCTGGACTTGGCTTCTTCTCCAAAGCAAGAGAAACCCAAGAAGGTTCCCTTTTTTCGAGTTTGATAAATGCCACATTTTTCCCCCCTCAGAAAAGACCCCTTTCTTTTTTCATGTGAAGTTGCTTCCAAGTAGGGAGGACAGTGAACTTTTCCCGGGGGATTCCAAAGACTCTCGTAAAATCGTCATCTGACAGGAAATTCTATGGATGGGGAAAAATAACAAGAGATGAGTAAGAAGGATGAGGCAGGAGCAGAGTGTAGAAACAGTGGGATTTCTCCCAGTTCAGTTAAAATAGTTCTACAGATCCCACCAGACTAAATCAATCATGCCAATTGCTTTTAAGAGATTTATTTTGATGGCAGGAAGAAACCACACTGGATAGTTTATCCTACTGAGACGTAAAGGGGCTTACCGCACTGAACATTATGCACTGAAAAAACATTAATTGATGCCGTTTAGAATATGGTCGTCATGAGAAACCTCTGGCAAAGGAGTAAAAAAAATGGACTGATGCAGTGATAAAGGAATTAACACGTGCTGTCCTAGTTACCTGTCTGCAGGCTGACTATGTAAGAGGCAAAGAGAAAGCCTTCAATGAGGGAGTTAGGGCTAGAATCCTTCCTGATATGCTTATTTTGTAGATAAATGAAATTTGGGGAGATATACTTGGCTCTGAGTTGCAATTCAAGCTTCTGAAATCCTTACGTGTGTGTGTGTGTGTGTGTGTGTATTTTAAGTCAAGGTTTATCTCTTAATCTGCTGTTTATGACTTCAGAAGCCTGATATGTTACCATGTATAACCCAAAATATTTGGAGCTGAGAATTCCATGAGAATTAGGAATATACTGCCTGCAATCTAAAATGATAATTCCTGCCCCTCAATTCTAAAGCAACATGCTTAAGAGATGTCCTTTGAGACAAAGTCTGGTTACTCTTCTCGGCCCATGGCAAATGCTTGATAGGACTCACCTCTTTCTTAGCAGGATCTACATCTTCAGGTAAGTCCTCCAGACTGGAGAGCAGAACTTCTAGAGGATAGATTGGACACTTGCTGCTCCTCGGGGTTTCAAGCCTGTCATCCTAAACAGAGCACAGCAGATTCTTAAAAGCTTGCTGAAATGTTCATGTGGACCAGCCATCTGGTATCCTCAAAAGAAATGGAACTACAATTCCCAGGCTTCCCTGCTAGAATGGTTTTCCAAAGCATCTAGAGGTTGCTGGACTAAGCAGGACATTCCCTAGCACAGGGGTAGGCAACCTTGGCTCTTTTATGACTCGTAGACTTCAACTCCCAGAATTCCTGAGCCAGCACAGCTGTGCTGGCTCAAGAATTCTGAGAGTTGAAGTCCACGAGTCATAAAAGAGCCAAGTTTGCCTACCCCTGCCCTAGCAGGAAAAAGATATTTGTGGCCACTCCTGATGCAGCCCTAGATAACAATCAATGGTAAATGATGCTGGAAATTGTAGCTAAACACATGGAAGGCCATAGGTTCCCCCTCCCTCTTCTAGCCTAATGTTTGCTGGTGCCTTCTTTTATCCTGTTGCAAAGATTTAGTCATATCTCATTGTTAAATACCAAATGCTTAATTTAAAGAGTAAGAATGACCTTTTCTACTCCATGTCTGAAATGGTATAAGGTCTGAAATGGTACAGGGTCTCCTGCTTGAGCAGGGGGCTGGACTAGAAGACCTCCAAAGTCCCTTACAGCTCTATTCTGATTGATTAGTTGATTGATGTTCCCACTGTTTTAGGTATGCGGTGTTTTCTCCTGCTGATTCTCTGCTTTGGGGACAGGTTGTGCCTGATGCAGAGGTTAGGCAGAACAGCTGGTCCCCAGTAAAGGTGTTTGGAAAAAATAATGAATTGTGTAGGATGTTGTGGAAACCTTTCTCTGAAAATAGAGCCCTTGGCCTTAACAGGAGCTTTAAATTATTCTATCACTGCCACCATCTTTTAGCAGCACACAAGCTTAGAAATGACTTTTGCACAGGCAACTCAAAAACATGTCACCAGTCCAAAGCCACCTTAACTGAGGTACTGAAGAGGCTAAGAGGAGATCTGTAGCGGATGGTGAACAAAAGTGGGTCAGTTTGAGTCCAATGTGCTACACTGATTTATAAGGCTGCACGATGAAGTATCTACCGTAACATAATCAAAGCTCCCAGGCAAATCAGTTTTTAAGTTTCCAGGATTTCCCATTTAAAGGATCTTAGGAAGCAGTTCCTGAGAAAGCCTCTCTGTCCGAGGTCCTGGAGAGCTACTATAGAAAATGCAGGGACATATCAGAGGTGAAGAATGTGTGTGCCTTTGGTATTACTGTATTATAATATCTAGTATCTTCCCATAACGCCTGGTATTGTTTGGGCATCGTGGTTTAGCAACATCTGAAGGACCGTTAGGTCTCCACCTCTGGGCTCATGGGCTGAGTGACTGGATATGACTGAAATACAGCAGCTTCCAATTTCTCTTCCGGCTAGTTGCTTAACCATGGGCAGTGGTTTTCCCAGTATAAGGAAACTAACTTACATCTGCGATTCTGATCATGTCATTGGCATCTCTCAGTTCCTTCTTCAGCTGCTCGTATGTCTTCCCTTCCTAGAAAAACACGAAAGTCCATAATTGAATTTGAATTTTGAATTTTATTGAATTTATATACCGCTCTTTTCCCGTAGGACTCAGGGCAGTTTACAGGGTATATAAAACATCGATACAAAAATTAAGAATAATTTAAAAAGATTAAATTAAATCCCTAAAAAATATAAAACCCCAATTAAAACTCAGCCTGGGCCGGGAAGCTCGAAGAGCCAGGTCTTCAGGTCTCGGCGAAATGATCGAAGGTTGGGGGCAGTCCTCAGCTCCACGGGCAGCTGGTTCCAAAGGGCAGGCGTCCCCACAGAGAAGGCCCTCCCCCTGGGTGTTATCCGCCGGCATTCTTTTACCGGCGGCACCCTGAGAAGACCCTCCCTGTGGGAGCGCACAGGACGAAGGGAACTTGATGCCGGCAGCAGGTGTTCCCTCAGATATCCTGGACCCAAGCCATTTAGGGCTTTATAGGTCATCACCATGAAAGAGTTGTTAACACCAATTAAATAAGACTGCTGGTAACTGAGTTTGTGATATGCGCGTGGAGGAGAGTCATTCTCAACTGGGAAGTTGAGAAAAATCTGTCTCCCAATCTGTACTGAACCCTGGTCATACCACACCAGTTCAAGAGGTATTTAAATGCCCTTCCTCCCAGTAAAAAGAATAGTCAAGGAAGAACTTCTGCCCTGACAGCCCCTTATTACAAGTGTATTGTAGTGGAATGATAAGTATATTCACCCTAGGAATGTTCAGCATAGCTTATAGGTTGTGGAATAAATTATCTTTCCACATTAAATGGAGCAATTCTATATTCACCTAACAAAATTTGGACGTACAGGTACGTTTTCTAATACTAATAATACTCTGAGGGAGATGGCTGGTTCTTAAATATGATAAACAGATAAAATAAATATTTGCAACACTAAAATGTCCAAATTAAAAAGTCATATACGGGTGGCTTTTAATTAAATACTCCAGGGCTGATGTAATAATTCTCAGAGTTTCAGAAAATAAAGTATGTTTTTAGGTATTCAGTAGCTTTCACTTACACTCCATTTGTTAGGATCCCAAGCCAGGAACCAGCCAGTGAAGTTGGGTGGTTCAAAACCTTGCTTAATCACTAGGATAGGAGTATCAACCTCCCTCCCGCTAGGATGGCTTTGCAGATACTCCTGAGCAGTTGCCATTGCCTCCTTCTTCTCAACTTCATTGGCTTCTTTGCCAACCCACATGAACACCTGGGGGGGGGAAGGGGAGAAGAGCAGCAGTTTTCAAATAACTTGAGCAAAAGATGAGACTTTTAGCTTGGAAATGGTGAGAGTTAGGAACTCTTCTGCTGAAACAAGGCTCTAAGTCTAACTGGATGTGAGTTTTAAAACCTGTTGAGTTTTATGATTAGTTATATGACTAGTGCTGTTGGAAGAGTCTGTGGTAGTAAAAAATCAGAAGAATCTGATTTTTATCTTTTCTAACACATTAACAGGCACAAGCTGTTGTGAGTTGTAGCTCACATCAGCAGATGCATAGCTGGCTAGACTAAAACAGCATTTAAATAAGGAAACGGTGAGGGGAATACAGGTTAGCTATAAAGGTTGGTTATCAGGTACAGATTATATACGAGACCAATTTCTAATATCACATCAATTACCAATTGTGTTAAAATCCCATTGTGTTTTGTTGAAACATTGAGATAAATCACTAAGTGATCCTTTGGAAAAAAAATAGCACAACTGAGTGAGAGTTTGCCAAACTCAGAAACATCAAAAGATTTCAAGCTATATTTTCCCCCTCCCTTCCCCACCTCATTCCAATTTAAATCCCACGTCTGTACAGCTATCCCATGCTGAGATTGCTGGAAAATCTAGAGAGGCCACAAGTTCCTCATTCCCAGACAACAAAAATACTTTCCCCAAGTTTAATATTTTTCCAGTCAGGTGTCGGAATTTAGCGGAAGGGCCATCGGTCATGAACTCTCACGAAAGGAAATGGTAGTCTTCTCTTAAATCTAGGGAGCAGGGCCATACAATAATTCAAGTTGATTTCCAAAGAAGCAGCTCTAGAATGTGGAGATACACGCATAGCTTGTGCCCACAACTCTTTGAAACAACATTTTTCTTCTTCCTGAATCATTCATTCATTCCCTGAAGTGGGTGACATATAAATTTAATAAATAAATAAGTAAAATTGTGGCGGCGGCAGAGGGCAGCCATAAGGAAAGATATGGATGCTTTAAAGAGTTACAGACAGAGATTATCTTTGCCCTACCATGTATTTCAAAACATGGTTTGCACTGACTGTATAGAAATCTCCTCAGTACCTCAGATTATAAGAGCTCCCACACCTTCCTAGAGGCTACCAGCTGCTCATGTAAGCTTTAGAAACACAGAAAAACAGTGACAGTTGTATCCTATCCTAGACCGTCATATATATATATATTTGTCCTTCATGAAGCCTATGTCAGAGAAGCTGCTTTTGTTATCTTAGAAGCTTAACAACATTTTGAGCATGAAAAGAGCTCTTCTGGGTCAGGCTAACTTCTCATCCAGCCCAGTATTCTGTGTCACTAACAGCATGTTCAAAAATCCACACAAGGGTGCTAATCCTTTTCCACCCCCTTCCTAATAGCTGCCACTTAAGAACTGAGGCTGTCTGCTACTCAAGGTTGTACTCGGTACTTAAGTCTAATAGTCATTAAAGGCTTTCTCCTCCATGATTTTGTGAGTCCCCTGAAGTCCATCCCAGCTAGTAGCTGTCATTATATCTTGTGACATGATGTCTTAGTTAAACAGAGGTACATTACAAAATCCCTTGCATTTAGCTTCAGTGGAGAGAAGCATGTTGCATGCTCTAGATCAGGGGTGTCAAACTCGCAATGTCACATGATGTGTTGCAACGTATTATGACTTTTTTCCCCATTTCCAGCAATGGGGTGGGTGCAGTTTCACCATGACGCATCCGGCCCACGGGCCGGCAGTTTGACACCCCTGCTCTAGATGGAAATAATTGAACATTGGAGTTAATGGTTTTGCTATTATCCTTTTAGCTAAATTTTCACTTCAACCTCTAAACACATAAACTGTTTATGTGTCTATGTATCTATCTTCTATCTATCACCTATCTTTTATGTATCTTAAGATATAGCACAAGCCTCTAGTGCTAAAAGGAACTAAGGTATCAAAAATTGCCTTTAACTCTCTAATATTAAACAAGATTAAAACACGAGGAAATCAGAGATATGAACTACAGCACATCTAAAAAAACGTTAGGTACTCCAAAATATCACCTGGTCCCAAGTATCCAGCAGCATAACGTCACTTTCACTCAGATCATCCTGGGCGAAGTCAGTTATCTCAATGACCACAAAACGTCCAGTTTTGTTGGAGCATTCAAAAAGCCGTGGAGGATGATCAGGGATCTCTTGTTGCAGTCTGCAAGACAAAGATGGATTAGGTGACTTAGGTCCTTCAAGATGGGCAACCACTGAGGTCGCTGAACTGTCCCTGCAGATCCAACCAACCCTGCAAGTAACGAGGGATGCTGGGAGCATCCTCAACAACATCTGGAGAGCTACCAATCTTCTAGCTCTAGATCTCACTTATAGAAGCTCCAAAATTATATGGATGGAGGCCGGATAACAAAGCTGCAGGTCAGCTGACTCTTTCCCTGACCTTCTTTTATTCGTATTAGTTGTATATAGCAGAAATCTCTCATGGATGAAATAGTTTATTGCATCTGGGGGAAGCTTTTCGCCCAGTGAAGCTTTTCTGCTTTCCTTGCAGTCTCAGGGTCCCTCAGGAAATCTGCTCTGGTGGTCCTTTTTATTAATAAGAGCATTTTGGGTTGAACTCTAGTGGGAAGATCCTGCCAATGGAATAATTTTTGAAAAAAATTCTTAATTCAGCTGTACTTGATACATTTCATCCCTTAGTTCTTGTTTTTCTTTTACCGTTTATCCTTCAAAGGTGCTACCAAATCCTTAAAATCAATGCGTCAGGTTTCCAGCAAAATACACTTAAATATTTGGGTTAGTGTACAAATACACAAATTCAAACATCAAACATAAACATTAAGCGCAAAAAATATTATACAGAGTAATGACTGATAGCTACAGAAATAGTTTTAATTTATGAGTTAAAGGCCCAGTTAAAGACCCCATAAAAATAAAAATGGCCTCTTTGGAAGACTTCACACTAGGCTTAGTGAACAGTCTTAGTGAAGAAGACCAAAATATTGAGTTAGAAGTCATTACTTTTTATCACTCGAATAAGGGGCTTTGCCTCCGAGCAGCTCCCAAAATTCAGCCGGTTCTTGTCCCTCAGCCACAGTCTCCTGAAGTCCATCACAGATAATAGCAGCCAGCTCCTTAGCCATTTCTCGTTCATCTCCACTACAACCCTGCCGTAAAAACCACAGAACCACAGAAGTGTGTGTGTGGAAAACACAGAGAAGTAGAGCCATTGTTAGAAATACTATCCAACTTTCTTCAATAAAAATCAGTGAATTCTCTTCTTCCCTAAAAGCCTAGATTCTGCATGCCAAATAATCATTTTATTTTAACTGTGCATGTATGAATGCACGCCCTTCCTTGTGATGTAAAAGTAGTACAGTAAAGGCCATTGTCTTAAGGATGTGGAAATTAATGGAAGGCTAATGAAGAAATTCTCCTCCTCCTCCTTCAGCTTCTAAAGCTCTCGGTCTCACCTTGCCATACCACAGGTAATGGTCTCCCTGTGTCTTCAGCAAGAAGACATCATTGGAATTCAGAGAAGCAGCAGAAGCCAGCACCTCCACGGCTTTCCTGTTGAAGGTCTCTATTCCACGGAACTGGAAGAGCCTCACTGGAGGTTCCAGCTCATTTCTGTCTTTCCTGGATGTCCCGCCCTGCAGAGAATGTGACAAAAAGGAAGAACAAACCAGCTTTGCTGCAAACCAAATTCGTGGTGCAAAAGGCACCCTCTTGGTGTTCAGACCTTCAACTCCCATCAGCTTTGGGTAGCACGGCTGATGGCAAAGGATTCTGGGAGTTGTAGGCTGAAACATCTGGAAGATACCATGCAATTTAGACTTTTATTACTAAGATCACCTGCAATTTCATAAAGTTAAAACTGGCTGAATAGTTTTCATTTGTCATGCAATCAGTGGAAGACTTGAAGGACCAGGTTAGGTTGTTCTGGAGAAAAATCTTATGTAGTAACTAAGGATCAACATTGACTTGATGGCACATAATCAATCAAAATTTAATAAAATATATTTCAGGATGGAATGATATTATGACTTTCAAAAATTTTCTGTGATGACTTATTTTCCAAAGTCATCGGAATTATGCAACTTAGTCACCATATATGGAAGAGGGATTCAACCTGTTTATTGCAT
Organism: Vipera berus; assembly: GCF_964194415.1. Classification (NCBI taxonomy): domain Eukaryota; kingdom Metazoa; phylum Chordata; class Lepidosauria; order Squamata; family Viperidae; genus Vipera; species Vipera berus. The sequence continues at coordinate 136,947,840 of NC_138203.1, read as the reverse complement.
TTCAGGGAAACAGAGCTGCTAATTTTAACAGCTGTTAACTGGAATAACTATAGCAATAGTAACCTATCTTACATCACTTCTCTCTGAGTATAATATTTGAAGAAAATTTAATACTGTCGCTGTTCCCACTGCTCCATTTCTACTGGCATATTCAACTTTTGCATCCATTTAATCATATAATCTTTGACTTGTTCAGATTCTAAGACTGTAGTGTATGCAGCTAACATACACGAGCTGACAGCACAACAGGAGGCGTGGAGCTGGACAGCTCCAGGGTATAACCGCAATTGGCGGGAAAGCCTGGTTCAAACAGGTTTGACAGCTCCGGGCTATAATAACCGTACCGGCGGGAAGCCGGGGTTTAAAGAGATTGGTTACCAGCAGTGGCGGGAAGCCCAGGTTTGAATTCATTGGCTGGCATTCACCTGGGCAGGTATAAAAGCACGCCAGGTAAACCCCTTCCTCAGCGGAAACCACCCAGCAAAATAAAAGGTCTGCTACACACACGCCCTGGCTGTCTCGTCATTCCTGCGATCCCGCGACTTAACAAAGACATATTTCACTATCCACTGGGCCTAACAAATGTTGAGTATTAAGAATTGTAAGACTTTTCAGATTCTCAAAATTCCCTTTTGTTTCCCTCATTCTTTTGTTGCTGAGCTGCTTATTTGAAGGTATTGAAACTAGTGGTGTGGGAGCGCGCCAGATAGCAAAAGACCTTTAATGCTGTCCCGTTCATAATCAAATCTTTTAATCGGAACAAACATTGTCTTTCTACTTCTTTAGTATCTTCCTCATCACAGACATTCATAGGCAAGAAAGGAAAGCTCTTGAGTTTATTCCTTTCCTGTATTCGTTCCAGGCATTCAATAAGTTACTTAATAACAGAGTTGGAAGGGCCCTTGGAGGTCTTCTAGTCCAACCCCCTACTATTTCAGACAAATGGCCGTCCCATCTCTTCTTAAAAACCTCTGGTTTTGGAGCATCCACCACCTCTGAAGACAAGCCGTTCCACTGATTAATTGTTCTCCTCACTGTCAGGAAATTTCTCCTTAGTTCTAGGCTTGCTCTCTCCATGATTAATTTCCATCCATTGCTTCTTGTTCTGCCACATGTAATCTCTTGAAAATAACTTATTTCTGTTTGTTTCAACCCAGATGTATCTTCCAGGGCAGCTGCTCTGGAGGACCTGCCTCTTTCACAGACATGACAGAACTAAAAGGACATAAGACCCACTCTGAAATCCATCAGCCAACATGACAATACAAGCCGAGGCCTTAGCAGAGGTTTTTACCCATACAATTCCCCACCCCAATAAAATAGTTTCCCAAGAAACAATTGTTGCTATCTCTCGATCTCATTTGGAGCCTGAATGTCAGGGGCACCTAACTTGAGGCTAACTAAATCATTTATTTTATACTGCATGGCTTTTTTCCACAGCTTCTATCCAGGAGCAAAACAGAGTCAAATAGCAAACATAACAAGCTCATTATCCATAAAATGCCATCCGATATTTCTCTCACGATCATTTTCAGAGAAGCCTATTGCTACCTAGAATTGCAGACTTTATTTGAAAAGGGGTTGGATTTGTTTTTATTTATCTGCTTGTTTGTTGTTGTTTTTCCCCCCCAGGAGGAAAACTGAATCAAAACAAAAATGAAAGAATCCCACTGTCCGTTAAAAGTTACTCTGAAGCTAGCAGTCGCAATTGTTTTGAGTTCAGACTTTAAGGAAAACTAACTCTTAAGTACAGATTTTCCACCTCAGAATGTTTTTTTCCCCTGCAGCAAAAGTGAGATAAAATGGAAATGTATAAGGCCCACTGTACTTAAAAAGGCACCTCATTCTAATTGTCCAAAAGTTATTTTGAGTCAGGACTTCAAAGCCTTCTAATCCTAACTGTAAGTTCAGAGTTTCCTCTGCATGGCTGTTTCCCATAGGTTTTCTACAGATGTAAAACTGAGTCAAAATAGAAAGGTAAAACACCCACTGTCACTATTAAGGCATCCTGAATTTGTGACACTTGTTTTGATTCCAGACTTCAAAAAAGTCTAACCCTAACCTAAGGGCTGACTTTCCCCTCCCCCTCAATTTTTGCCCTAACTTTTCACTAAGGGCAAAATTTGAAGATGCAAAATGCAAATGTAAGAGTTCCACTTATTTTGTACTCCAAGTGTAACTTTCACACATGTTATGAGCTCAGACCTCAAGGCATGTTAACCCTAATTATCTGGAGATTCTCTATTAAATGTCTTTTTCCCATAGCTTTTGCCTTGAAGGAAAGATGAGCAAAAAGGGAAATGTAAGATTCTTTGTGTTAAATATAAAAAAGCACTCCAAATCTAACCATCACAGTCCTTTGTCAGTCCCTACTCTAAGCTTAAGTACAGGGTTTTTTCCCCCCTCAGAATATATTTGTCCCATAGTTTTTTTCCATGAGTAACGCTCAGCAAAAAGAAAATGCAATATGCTCACTATACATACAATCTCAATCTGAATTTAAACTTCATGCTTGTTCTAAATTAGATTTCAGGGATTGCTAACCCTAGACCTTATCACAGATTCAGTTTTTCCCATAGCTTTTCCATAGGATAAAACTAAGCCCAAGAAACAACCCCAAAATGTAACAGCTCACGAAGGATAAAATGTCAACTCCAATCTTACCATCCACTGCTTAAAAGCCATTGTCAGAATCAAATTAAATGAGTGTTGGAAGGCAGTGTAATTAAAAATCACCCATCTGAATAAGTAGTTTGTGGGAGTTTCTAGCCAAGCTAAGGAAGTCCATCCTTATTATCCTGAATCAGACAAAATCTATTAGTTTAAAGTATTATGTTAGGAAAAATCAACTGCAGATGAGGTACATGTTTTTGTGCAGAATTATACTCCATAAATGGTCTCTAGGTTAAAAAAACCCCATTAACAGATTAGTTATTTAAGTGCAAGGTTATTTTTTTGACATTGAAGCATGCTCACAAAGGACTTATAATGAACAGTAAGACGCATAAGGTAGCCTAGTATCTTTTAGCATCCACAGAGCCAATTCTGTACGCTTTTTTGAGAAAATGCTTAACAAGAAAATTAGTGGTGAGAAGAAAAAAGTCAATCTTCCATAGTCTTTGAACTTTACATCATTGTCATTGTGTGCAAAAAGTGAGCCAGACCTGATTATTGCATTTCCAGCAGTTTTTGAGCATGAATTATCTATTTTGGCAATCTGCTCGGTGGCAAGCCTCCCCTCCCCCATGAATAAACATCTTGCATCAATTTTCTCTTGAGTGTCAGATCTGCAGTAAATGTAATATTTATCTTCTATGGGTATCGTCGTTGCTGCGTATCAAATGTTGTGTTTCAGTCCCTGATTTTTGTGGGAGAGCAGATGCTGCATGATCCCATTTCCTACCTCAAAGATAACAAGCTTGCCTTTGAAAATGGCCAGGAAGTGACGTGGCTCCTTGCCCATGTTCACTCGGACCTGCACAGGTTCCCCATTGAACTGCTGATCCATTTGCACAGCAAGATATGCTGAGGCTGCAAGCTCATCCACTGTTGCATGGCGTCCCTGGACCCAAAGAAAACATCACATGGTTTAAGTTGGAAGGATATGTAGCTGCTATTGTCATCTTACACTTACAGTACATTGGTTAAGAATTAAATAATAATAATAATAATAATAATAATAATAATAATAATAATAATAATAATAATAATAATAATTAGTAGTAGTAGTAGTAGTAGTAGTAGTTGGAAGGGACCTGGAGGTCATCTAGTCCAACCCCCTGCTCAGACAGGAAACCCTATACCATTTCAAGCAAATGGCTGTCCAGTCTCTTCTTAAAAACTTCCAGTGTTGGAGAATTCACAACTTCTAGAGGCAGGTTGTTCCACTGGTTAATTGTTCTAACTGTCAGGAAGTTTCTCCTTAGTTCTAGGTTGCTTCTCTCCTTGACTAGTTTCCATCCATTGCTTTTTGTCCTGCTTTCAGGTGCTTTGGAGAATAGCTTGACTCCCTCTTCTTTGTGGCAGCCCCTGAGATATCTCATTAGTGGTCTTGGAATTAGACTGGAGAGATCTGGGTTCAAATCTTCATTTAGCCCTATAATCACTGGCTGATGGTAACATCAGGATCCCTCTGTCTAATCTACTTCACAAAACTTTTATGTAGGTAAAATCTCTCCATGTCTATCTAAGCTTGTTAGGGAGAGATTTGAATTCAGATTTTATAAGAGTAGCTACTAACACTTTGGATTAATTGCAAGAGATGATAAATCTACTTCACAAGGAAATATGACATCTTTATTCCCAACTAGCTCTGACATTTCAGTTGTAAAACACTATGATGAGATGTCTGTGGAGATTCGGTCTCTATGATTTCATCATAGTTTAGACAACTATGATGAAATCAGCAAATTTGAAAAGTGCTGTCTCTGTCCTCATATCAGTTGTCTCACTGAAATTTTGACATTTATCCTTATTTTTTCTCCTTTACAGCTAAAAACATGTGAGGGGTGGCGAGGGGGGGAGGATTTGAACAAGGCAATGACACAGAAATAAAGATCTGGGCCTGTTCCAGATCTGGCTCCAAATCAGGGTTTCCAGTGCCATCTATATGGAAGACCCAAAGGTGCTTTTTTTCAGGAGGCAACTGGACTTTTTTGTGTTTCTTTTTGAAGATGTTTCGCTTCTCATCCAAGAAGCTTCTTCAGCTCTTGGGACAACCTGGATGACTGAGATTCTCCATAGACTCTATGGAGGACATTCTCTTGAAATTGCTAATATATATTGTGGACCTCCCCTTCATGGATTACTGCCTTGTCGTGGCGAAGGGGCTTGCGTAATTCAATGAAGCTATGAGCTATGCCGTGCAGGGCCACCCAAGACGGACAGGTCATAGCTGAGAGTTCTGACAAAACGTGATCCACTGGAGAAGGAAATGGCAACCCACTCCAGTATCTTTGCCATGAAAACCCTATGGACAGTACCAAAAGGCAAAACGATATGACGCTGGAAGATGAGCCCCTCAGGTCGGAAGGCGTCCAATATGCTACTGGGGAAGAGCAGAGGGCTAGTACTAGTAGCGCCAGAAAGAATGAAGCGACTGGGCCAAAGCCGAAAGGACGCTCAGCTGTGGATGTGTCTGGTGGTGAAAGGAAAGTCCGATGCTGTAAAGATTTTTTCTCCATAGGAACCTGGAATGTAAGATCCATGAATCAAGGAAAGCTGGACGTGGTCAAACAAGAGATGACAAGACTGAACATCGACATCTTAGGTATCAGCGAACTAAAATGGACAGGAATGGGTGAATTTAATTCAGATGACCATCAGGTATACTACTGCGGGCAAGAATCCCTCAGAAGAAATGGAGTAGCCTTCATAGTTAATAAAAGAGTAGGAAAATCAATACTGGGATACAATCCTCAAAATGACAGAATGATCTCAGTTCGAATCCAAGGGAAACCATTCAATATCACAGTAGTCCAAGTCTATGCCCCAACCACCAGTGCTGAAGAGGATGAAATTGACCGGTTCTATGAAGCCCTACAGCACCTTATAGAAGTAACACCAAAAAATGATGTCCTTATCATCATGGGGGATTGGAATGCTAAAGTAGGAAGCCAAAAGATAACTGGAATAACAGGCAAGTTTGGCCTTGGAGTACAAAATGAAGCAGGGCACAGGCTGATAGAATTTTGTCAAGAGAATACGATGGTCATAGCAAACACTCTTTTCCAACAACCCAAGAGACGGCTCTACACATGGACATCACCAGATGGTCAACACAGAAATCAGATTGACTATATGCTCTGCAGCCAAAGATGGAGAAGCTCTATACAGTCGGTAAAAACAAGACCAGGAGCTGACTGTGGCTCAGACCATGAGCTTCTCCTTGCAAAGTTTAGGCTTAAACTGAAGAAAGTAGGGAAAAGCACTAGGCCACTCAGGTACGAATTAAATCATATCCCTGTTGAATATACAGTAGAGGTGACAAATAGATTTAAGGAATTAGATCTGATAGACAGAGTGCCTGAAGAACTATGGACAGAGGTTCGCGACATTGTACAACAGGTAGCAACCAAAACCATCCCAAAGAAAAAGAAATGCAAGAAAGCAAAATGGCTGTCTGAGGAAGCTTTGCAAATAGCTGAGGAAAGGAGGAAAGCGAAAGGCAAGGGAGAAAAACATAGATATGCCCAATTGAATGCAGAATTCCAGAGAATAGCTAGAAGAGATAAGAATGCCTTCTTAAATGAACAGTGCAAAGAAATAGAAGAAAACAATAGAATAGGGAGGACCAGAGATCTTTTCAAGAAAATTGGAGAGATGAAGGGAACATTCCATGCAAAAATGGGCATGATAAAGGACCAAAATGGTAGGGACCTAACAGAGGCAGAAGAGATTAAGAAGAGGTGGCAAAATTACACAGAAGAACTATACAAGAATGAGCTTAATGTCCCAGATAATCACAATGAGGTGGTCACTGACCTCGAGCCAGACATCCTAGAATGTGAAGTGAAGTGGGCCTTAGAAAAGCTGAGCAACAACAAAGCTAGTGGAGGTGACAGTATTCCAGCTGAGCTATTCAAAATCTTAAAAGACAGTGCAGTAAAAGTGCTACACTCAATTTGCCAGCAAATTTGGAAAACTCAACAGTGGCCACAGGATTGGAAAAGATCAGTTTACATTCCAATTCCAAAGAAAGGCAGTGCCAAAGAATGTTCAAACTATCGCACCATTGCACTCATTTCTCATGCTAGTAAAGTCATGCTTAAAATCCTACAAGCTAGACTTCAGCAGTATGTGGATCGAGAACTACCAGAAGTACAGGCAGGATTTCGAAGAGGCAGAGGAACTAGAGATCAAATTGCTAACATACGCTGGATCATGGAGAAAGCTAGGGAGTTCCAGAAAAACATCTACTTCTGCTTCATTGACTATGCTAAAGCCTTTGATTGTGTGGATCATAACAAACTGTGGCAAGTTCTTAAAGAGATGGGAGTACCAGACCATCTTATTTGTCTCTTGAGAAACCTATATGCGGGTCAAGAAGCAACAGTGAGAACTGGACACGGAACCACTGATTGGTTCAAAATTGGGAAAGGAGTCCGGCAAGGCTGTATACTGTCACCCTGCCTATTTAACTTATATGCAGAGCACATCATGAGAAAGGCAGGGCTAGATGAATCAAAAGTTGGAATTAAGATTGCTGGAAGAAATATCAACAACCTAAGATACGCAGATGATACCACTCTAATGGCAGAAAGTGAAGAAGAACTAAAGAGCCTCTTGTTGCGGGTGAAGAAGGAGAGTGCAAAACTTGGGTTGAAACTTAACATTAAGAAAACCAAGATCATGGCCTCTGGCCCTCTCAATTCCTGGCAAATAGATGGGGAAGAAATGGAGGTAGTGACAGATTTTGTTTTCCTGGGCTCCAAGATCACTGCAGATGGGGACTGTAGCCAAGAAATTAAAAGACGCTTGCTCCTGGGGAGGAAAGCCATGGCAAATCTAGACAGCACACTAAAAAGCAGAGACATCACCCTGTCAACAAAAGTGCGTATAGTCAAGGCTATGGTCTTCCCAGTTGCAATGTATGGCAGTGAAAGCTGGACCATAAGAAAGGCTGAGCGCCAAAGAATTGAAGCCTTTGAGCTATGGTGCTGGAGAAGACTCCTGCGAGTCCCTTGGACTGCAAGGCGATCAAACCGGTCAGTCCTAGAGGAGATCAACCCTGACTGCTCTTTAGAAGGCCAGATCCTGAAGCTAAAACTCAAATACTTTGGCCACCTAATGAGAAGGAAGGACTCACTGGAGAAGAGCCTAATGCTGGGAAAGATTGAGGGCAATAGAAGAAGGGGACGACAGAGAATGAGGTGGTTGGATGGAGTCACTGAAACAGTAGGCGTGAGCTTAGATGGACTCCAGAAGATGGTAGAGGACAGGAAGGCCTGGAGGAACATTGTCCATAGGGTCGCGATGGGTCGGACACGACTTCGCAACTAACAACAACAACAATTGTGGACCTAGGAAGATTCAGGGAGGGCTCAAGGAAACAAATCACTTTATAGCAAATTCTAGTACAACCTAAATATTCTTAGGCCTTGGAGAATAATTCTTTCATTGCCTAGTGTGTAAGTCAGTGCTTCCCAATTCTTTTCCTTCATGAGCCCAAACCCCCTAGCAGAATGTCCTTTTTACCCAATGTAGGGAAAACACTTTAAGTCAATTTAAATATCCCTGTTGTGATAGGTTCATGTGTTATTACCAAAACAAAACCCACTTTCACCCAATTTGGGATAATTGGAATGAGCAATAAGTAAATCTTGAAATGTAGTTCAATTATGTCAGTTAAGGGCAATTCAGTCCTGGTCTGAATTTAAAGAAATTGACCTGTTAAGAATGTCTATGGAGATTCTCAGTCATCCAGGTTATAGTTGTCCCAGAGAGGCTTTTTCAAAAAACCAACTGGACTTCTTTTGGTGTTTTTTTCCTTGAAGACATTTTGTTTCTCATCCCAGAAGCTTCTTCAGTTCAAAGCAAGAACTGAAGAAGCTTCTTGGATGAGAAGCAAAATGTCCTCAAGGAAAAAACAAGAAAGTCCAGTTGCCTTTTGAAAAAGCACCTTTGGGACACCTGTGAAGAAGCTATACATTAGAGATTCTACACTTACCTGCCAAATGTAAAGTATGTAATGTGGCTTATTTTTCAATTCATAGGTATACAGGATTAAATAGCAATCTCCACCATAGAAAAATCCATGCCATTGTTTCTCCACTTCTACCAACTCCAGGTTCTCAATTCTCCAGACCTAGAGGTGACGAAACAAAGGATACATATAGCTGTTGGAAAAAATTTGTAGCCTTCCTAACTTTTGACTTGTTGAGACAGTCCAGAATAGTAGTAGTAGTAGTAGTAGTAGTAACAACAGCAACAACAACAAAAACACCACAAGGCACTTGCTTTGTGGACTGGTAGTTGGAATGGATGCACAACCTTACCTACACCTGTTGACTAACTAACATGTCAAGACCTGCATAGATATTACAGATATTTCCTATAAATCCTTACTTGCAATGAAAAAAAAAAGAACATACATGAAATGATAGGAAAATGTGGGATAGTTAGAAATTGATGATAACTCTGTCTGGACTTTCAGTAAAAACCTGTGAAGAAGACAAATGTGTTTTCACATTAATAGTTTCATCTGGAAGCACACCAGATTCCAGCAGGCATATTTTTCATGCTTCCAACATTCTAGCATTTGTGACCTTTCATATGTATAAGCACAGATATGGATCCCTCCAAATGTCAAAAGCAAAGAGACAAACACTCATATTTTAAAACCAGTCTATATAATAGGAACGTAAAGTGGAGTCCCTGCAGATTTTACTCCGCTGGTCGTTGCTGACTTTAGGGGCGGTGCTCATCTCCATTTCAAGGCCATTGATACAGCACTGTCCGAAGATGTTTCCACGGACATGTGGTCAGCATGACGTCACGGAGTGCTTTTACAGACCTCAGAATATATCATGCCTGGCATGATGACGGTGCTATGTTGTCAAAACAGCATCTCTGTGCCTACAGAATTCGCTATTTCCTATCAAGAAAATTCAGTTTAAGAAACAGGAAAAAAAGAAGTTGGTTTATATTCGCAAGAAAGTCAACAGAGAAAATCCAGCTTCCACAGCAGAATAGAAATTGTAACTCTCACCTCAGCTTTTCCTTCCCCGTCGTCTACCATCCTCTCCTGGGCTGCCAACTGTGGCAAAGCAAGCAAAGCCGAAACATCAAATCCCTCCTGGCTCACCTTAGCTTGAAAGGAAGGATGGGATCATTTTAGACCAGAGCTCTGTAAGGTGGAAAGCATGCTCTCACAGGAAGATGGGTGAAATTAAAGAAATCAAAGGCATTTAAACATCATGATTAAATAGAGGCACATCACAAATCAGATGGGCCTGAATTAGGCAAGAAGAATAGGTGGCCCTCCAGAGATTGCTGAGCCACTGAGTATCTCCCTCTTGAGAATTGCAATATTAGGGAGGAATAGAGGGAGAGACAGATTGTCGCTATCTGTTTTGAGGACTGGAGCAAGGATTTGTGCAGAGGTGAATAATGACTGAACAGCTGAGGGGTCCCAATTCATACTTCCAGCCTACAGCAGTGGTGTGTGTGTGTGTGTGTGTGTGTTTGTGCGCATGTAATGCTCATGCTTTCATCCTAAAAATTCCATCCATCCCCAGATCATGTTGATGAGATAGTTTCAGTATGGAAATCATTATATTTAGATTCTACCTTTACTTTCTACAACTCAGGATGCCACATATAATGTTTCCACCTCCTATTTTCCTCACATGATCCTCGTGAGGTTGTTTGGACTGCAAAGCAGGACCTGGCCTGCTTTCATGACCACGGAAGGACTAGTCTCTTGGTTTCTAGCCCAGCACTTAGCTAGTATACCAAATTTACTCTCTATAACTTGAGGTGATCGCTAAATAGCAGCAAAAAATCCCAGAGAGCCCTAATTCTTTGGTGCCATCTAATGGCAGTCTGAATTTTTGTAGGCCTGAAGCCTTGTTACAAGTTGGTTTCAACCGCAGGAAAGGGTCAGATGAGGATGTTACTTAATTCTCTTTTCAGATGGCATTTGGCGTCGTATTCAGCCACAAGATCTTTCTTACCGATTCTTCCTGCGTTGTAGGCTATTCCTAGCCCTACGGTCTGTTCCTGGACTTTCCAGTTCTGAAACAGCTGCTTGAACATGGCCGACTCTGCTCCATCATGTACAGTCTCCACATTGGTGCTGGGAGGATAGCCTTTCTTCCTAATAAATTCCTACAGGAACCAGACAAATGGCAGAACAACTCTGTTTCCACAATATACTTAAACTCTGTTGTGCCAAATTAGATAACAGAAGCAAAAACGGCTATTTACTGTATGTAAGCATGATTCTGCTGACTTGATTCTAGGGAAGTGAGAATTGTGTGGGTGAGTAAGTCAAATGCCATGAGAATGGAGTACATCTGAAGTATGTATGATAAAAGAAAGCCTTTCGAAAGGGTGATGAATTAACCTGGATTGAATCCAAATCAGTGATCAGCAGAGGAAAAAAGTCTTTTGAGGTGATTGGGTCGTAAAGAAATGATTTAGGAGAGCAGGTCAAAGGAAAGAAGATGAAGAAAATTGTGGTCAAACAGAGATGACAAAATCCTACAAAACTTTTTAAAAATAAAAGGGAATACACAAAGGAGAGTATGGATGGGGTGCAAGCAAAGATGGTTTGCCATGAGCAAAGGTTCCATAGAAGCAGAGTGAATAGTGATAGTATAAATCAAATATACCTGTATTTTCTTTCCTTTTCCATATGCTGTATTTTTTTTTGGCTTACTATGTCTTACTTCTTTTCTGCTGTTTGTGTAACACTGCAGACCCCAAAGGGGAAAAATATGATAGAAGTATATGGTTTGCCTTTTCTCTCCAGTAATTTTTCTTAGACATATTATCATATCTGGGCTGCAAAACTTCAGACAACCACAAGATGGCAGCAAAGTTACCTAAGATTCTCACTCTGCTGTCTTACAGGGCTGATTCAGAGTTTCCCTGGGCAGATCTAAGCAGTAGTTCATGCATACAATTGGCCTGCTGAAGATCCTGCTCTATCTAGTGATCACTGTGTGTATACAACCTGCAAAGGCATAATAATAATAACAATAATAACAAGAACAACAACAATAAAAAGTTGGAAGGTACATTGGAGGTCATCTAGTCCAACCCCCTGTTCAGGCAGGAAACCTTATACCAGACATGTCAAACTCGCAACGTCATGTGACATCCCGAGACATATTGGAGCTTTTTCTCCATTGCCAGCAATGGGGTGGGCACGGTTTCCTGATGACATGTCCGGCCCATGGGCCGGCAGTTTGACACCCCTGCCCTATACCATTTCAGACAAATGGCTGTCCATTTGTGCTTGTGTTGTTCTATTAGAATAGAGCCTGTTGCGAACTAACACTGATCTTAAACACACATAAGTGTGTTATAATTCTTTTAAATATTTCACACCACTAGCAACTGGAGCATGTAAGCTTTACTTTCCTTAAGAAATCTATTTAGAATCTAATTTTAAAAAGAGAAAATTAGGAAGCGGACAGTTGAGTTGGATTGTTCCACCATACCAGGGCTTTTGACATGGCTGTTTGTTTCTCCAACTTGGTGGCCCCTTTTCCCTTCCAGACATAGATTTTTATCCCACTGTGATCCAGAATGTAGCAATCCTAAGGCCAAAAGAAGATAATTAAGAACATGGTATAAATAGTTTAAATCATTTACTGCAAAAAAAATAGTTCAAATCAGTGGAAAAATGGCTTTCAGTGGCTGCTGAATTGGTTTTACAGTCATTGGGAAAGGCAGGTTTTAAGGCAGGAGTCTTAGTCTTCCCAGAAATCCCTCTTCAGCAAAGGCTGAAGCACATCTAAGGCCCCTCTCTAATGCCAAACTTAAACTGGACAGTGAGCAAAAATATTTGATACATTTTGTGTAGTAGCAGGATAAGGTCAAGTTTATTGTAGAGAGCAGCAAATGACAGACAAGTGAACAAATATTTCCACTTGTAGCATTCAGGTATTCCCAGCTATATTCACGCAACCCACTGTGATACAACTCAGCCAGTCACATTTTAGCCTAGCCAATTGCTCAAATCTCCAAGCTGTCTGGCTCATATCCAAGAATATCATTTGGCAGAAAATAGGGCTTTCTGACTAAACTGCGATTAAATTGACCATAGCAAACACAAACTTATGTCTCCAAAATCTTGTGCCAAAACACAGCCTCGTATGTTTGCCATATGTTTGGATTTTAATCCAATATTTCTAGGGAAACATTGTCAGCAAAAGAATGTAGAGCTTCAATCCACTTTATGTAATAATCCAACAGGCTACTCTCTTGATGTTTTGGAGCTAAGAAGCTCAATTTAGCACCACCTATGCCATGTCAATCTTAGACTTACGTTGTGGTTTAATAATTCCTGCCTGAGAGGACGTTTGGCTTCTTCTGTAATTTCTATTTGCCCTCCAGAGTCTGTAACACTAGAAAAGAAGAGAAAATTGCTTGGTTGGTTAGTCTGAGTGTTGGAAATGGCAGAATTCCTTAACTATTTCTTTTAGAATTCCTTACATATTTGATTCATTCTTCCCAGAGTATCTAGTGTGAAGTTTGATTCTGAGGTCACACAGGTACATGTAAATTGATTGATTAAGAGTAAATTAACCATTACAAATCAAATACCTATATCAATACTTCCCATTTCCAAAGAGACAATTACCATTCCATCTCTAATGCAGGGGCCAACTGAGTTACTATAAATAACTGATGTATAAGCATGTATGAATCCATCCAGAGAAACTATTGTTCAGTTGTGTGATTCATCAGCTGCTCCTTTTCTGTTTTAATGTCTTGGTATTTAGCTTCTGATTGTATTAACTATGATCTGGCACGGTGGAATGATTTGTGAATGTTCAGCAAGTATATATCCCTGACCTAGATCAAAAATGTGTGTTAAGTTACAATCTGACTATAATTTTACAGATTTAAAACCTGTATTTAAAATAAAAAAAATTTGGGAAAAATAGCTTCCTATCAAGTAAGTAGCAGCAGTGAAGAAGTTCCGATAAACTTCAGAGATAGTTTCAAAGATAACTACAGTAGCTTCAGAGATAATTTTGGTTTTGGTTTCAAAACCATTCACAGATCTACAAATTTGGTCCAATAAGGTTTATTTTATCAAGATCGACATACTTATTCCTGCTTTTCTTGCCTGGCTGACATTAATCTGTCTCTACCATCACTCTGCATGTCGGCTCCACTTCCCTTCCCTTCAGTTGCCATCTCTTTCATTTTTCCTCTCTCCTTGCCTTGACACACCAAATTCTACAAACCTCCATGTAAGGCACTCCAGTTTCCCCCAAATCTCACTTTTCCTTTCCTTTTCAAAGTGTTGTCAAAAGCTGAATTTGGCAATTTTTGTATTCTTCCAATCCACCTCCATCTATGAGTAATATAACATCTTTTCAATGGAAGTATCATTTATATTCATAGTCGAGCCTCGTTGTACAATGGCTGCATCACCTATGGTCAAGTCTTGGCCACAAGTAAAAACTTTTCAACATACTAATAGAGGAAGAGGCTGGCCTTCTGCCGTTGATCCACTATCTCATCAGAAACGGCAGGTTCAATTTTGTGAGTCCTTTCTCCCAGCTCACTCTCCAACACCTTCATCAAATCTGAACTGGCTTCTTCATCATCACCCTCTATGACCCCAATTTCAGCACGGCCTCCACGTTCTCTGTCGCGGATATCTTTGGCAAGAAGCATAGCCTAATAAAGAAAGAAGGGACATGGGAAGTTGCCTCGTATGCAATTGGACTATTGGCCTGTTGTCTAGGTCAGTTCAGTGGATCTTGGGTGGCATTGATTCTCTATGTCAGGGGCCTTCAAACTTGGCCCTTTTATGACTTGTGGACTCCAATTCCCAGAATTCCTCAGCCAGGCACGCTGGCTGAGGAATTCTGGGAGTTGAAGTCCACAAGTCATAAAAAGGCCAAGTTTGAAGACCTCTATGTACTGTATTAGGTAATTTATTTATTTATTTTATTTGTCAAAGTTATAGGGCCAGCCATCTCACCCAAAATGACTGTACAGTAAAAACCAAGAATTAAAACATTTTGTAAACCCATTAAAGGTATAAACACTGATAAAGAAGGCCTTGAGAGGGAATATGTTTACATGCAATATAACCAGCGTGCAGCTTTCCTATTACCAGGAGATCCCCAGGCTTGCTGAAAACAAACACATTTTGAGAACTTTATGGAAGGCCATAAGGGATGGGGCTAACCTCACCCCAGGAAGGATTATGCATAAGAAGGTGGATGCCATGGCAGAAAAGGCTCATCTCCTACCTAGACCCTGTCAGATGGAACACCTTTGCAGACAGGACCCACCGCATGTCTCTCTGCAGACCTAATGGGACTGGTAGATGTCTCTCAGGGAAGAGATGGTCTTTCAGATAACCTCAAATTGTCTCTGCCTTTTCTGAAATTTGTAGGGATGGTACCCAAGACCTTTTGCATCCCAACCATACACTCTTCCTCCGAGTTATGCTTGCCACGGTGTTACCATAAGCAGATACAGCTCATTTCATAACTTCTTTTAGCTCTCTGTGGCTTCATGTACTCCACAGATACACAAGATGAAGCTCTAGAGATCCATGTAGCTGCAAAGGCCTTAGGTGTGATGCTCCAAAAACAAAAACACTAAATAGAAGGGAATATTTATAGCTCAGGGTTGAAATGTGGGGTCCTTGTTACTTTCTGAGTTTGGTTGTTTTCTTGCATATGTTTCATTACCATACTAGGCACTTGTGATGTTACCTAATTTGGCAATGGAACATCTGCAAGAAAACCGCCAAGCTCAGAAAACACCAAGGACCCCACACAACACTAAATGCTACCCCTAAAATCTTCATTTGTGTGCAGTAAGAGAGAGAGAAATGGTTAAACACATGAAAATCTTGATAAGGACATTGATTTAATTTATATTAAAATGATAGGAAATGATTTCATTAAATATTAAATTTAGTTTTCAGTTTGGGACAGCCCCATTTTTTTTTATCCTAGCAATTTCTGGATTTGGAATAAGGTCTTCAGCTCAAAGAAAGTTCTATATCTCACATCCACAGAAACTGATATATTAAAACTGTTATGTACTGGGCTCATAGTAATAACACGTCGGTTGCTGGAGCAGCTAACGGCTCTCCAGAAACCCAGACTACAAGTCTCCAGCGCTACAATTGGCTATCCTTAGGCGGCAATGGTTGTTTCAAACCTATTGGCTGCCGCCTAGGGGCTAGACTATATATTGCAGCTAGTTGCAGTCATTTGCTCAGTACAGATTCTGCACAAAATAAAATATGAGTTTCCCTATACTCAGCTACCTCGTCTTCATTCCTGCGCCGAAGAACCCGCTATTTAACAAAACAATCTATGTCCGTGATGCTATTGGAACAAATATAACAAAGGAGTGTTTGTCTTCCATTTGTCTTACAATTTCCCCCCCCCCTTTTCTCTGCAAGGGAAGAATCTTCGGCGATTGAATTCTTCTCTTCTCCACTCCGTGGCCAATAGGACCTTAAGAAGGGACAGATCTGACCCAGGGACAACAGGAGCGAAGAGAAAGTTTTGCAAAATTCCCATGTGTCATAGAGTCTCAGACGAGGAGAAGTTCCACAATCCAAACCATCCTGCTACCCTTTTGGTCAGCGGTAAAACAATACCTTCAGCCGCTCCTGCTTGTTGCTTTCTGGGCCATTCCACTGGACAATGATTTTACCCAAATCTAGGAGGAACACATCACCAAGGTTAAAGCTGTCCCAGCTTATCTCCACCTGCAGGTGAGGAGGTACAAGAGCAGACAGGGAGGGATCAAAAGAGGCAGCCAATCACCATGTGTGGCTTACGTGAAATGTAGGAGTCAAACCCTGGTTGGGCCTCAGGCTCACCTCTCTGGCCATAATGCTCCTTTTCCCTTTGACGTGTAGAAGCCGCTTGACATTGTAGACATTGGTCTCTGTATGGTTGAAGCCAGATGCCCGGCCTCCTTTCTTGTAACTGTCCAAGTGAAAAAGAAAGGGAAAGGATACGATAGCCAGATAGGCTAGATAACAGTTACTGAGGATTAAGAATGCTTAATTTCGATTTCATGCTAAAGAGGGCCAAAGATGACCCTTAGAGATTTATTTATACAACTAATACCACCTGTGTGCATGAGGCCTGGTGACTAATTGTTTCAGGGAAATTCAGGAGACTGCAGGGACGGGGAGCGGAGGAAGCGCAGATTACCCCATCAGGAACGGGGACAGCCAATTTCCACCGGTATAGTTTTCTGTCAATTGCTGACAAGGATGGGTGGGGGCAGGGGGGGTGTTTCAAATCCACAGTGGGAAAGCCTGTTTTTAAATACCTACTGTGGCTTGACTATCTCCATCTAGTGGTTGGATTAAGTAATGCATCCCCCTTGAACTCGGCTCACAGATAATTCTAATAAAAGCAAAAGGGCATATTGTGGGAAGAAAACAAGTATTCACAATATCAGCACTTCAAAGTATCATTCCGCAACTTGGTGGTGTGAAATGCCATAACTGACATTGAAGCAAATACAGACACACATCATATTCACCATTAAAGAAAGCCTGCCCCCCCACCCCACCCCATGGCCTTCTTCTCAAATGACCTTCTCAGCCTTTTGGCAAAGATCAAGATACTCACATGACCCCTTTCTTAAAGTAGCCCTTGAAGAGGTCAGATTCATAGTCTTGCACCTCCCGGTGCTGCACTGGGACTCCGCCAAGATAGTCATCCAGTTGGATGGTATAAATGGCAGCAGACCCCTGCTCATCTTGTGAAGAGCGCCTTCCAATCCAGTAGTGAACATCATAGGAGATGATGTTGCCTGATTTACGGGTCTGCAGGTAGGATAAAGGTTATGAAGCACATAAAGCCGATGGAAGCTGAACACGTGGTGATTGTAAAAAACTGGGGTACCTGTACCTTTTATATTCCTTCAAAATAAATAAAGTATCTCAGTATCTGGGATGTTTCCATCTTAGTATTTCTATGAGTTTGTACCAAAAGTCCAAAAATATATATTTTTTAATCCTAGTGGTACGTTAATATTACTGCTAGAGAACTGAATGGCAGAACTTTATTTGCAGATAATCTGAGGTTCAAACTCCCAAGTTTAAAGCATGTTTCTCAGCCTTGGCAGCTTGAAGGTGTATGGACTTCAACTCCCAGAATTCCCCAACCAGTTGAAAGTCGAAGTCTATGCATCCTCTGGCTGCCAAGGTTGAGAAATACTTCTCTAAAGGTTAAAGAACTATTAGCTGTACAGTAGAGAGTAAAGACCTCCTTCACTGGGCTTGTCAAGTTTCGAAGCACAGTTTTGCTGGTGCAACAATTATCGCTTCTCAGCTTGCCAATGAACTTGGGGGGATGGAAAGGGGTTGGAATGCAGACTTCAAAGATCAAGAAGCCAGAATGTGAGAATCAAGGACAGAGCACCAGGTGTCTGGCCAGACGCAGAGACACTTTCTCATAACAATATTTTTTCACTTAATTGGGCAACGTGACCTGACCAAGAGGGAGGAGGGAGAATTCCATACTTTTACTATATGGGATTGGGTGGGGTCTTGGCAGAACTGGTTTTACTTTCATACGTGTTGAAAAGATGTACTCAATAAAGTTTTACATTAAGAGATCGGAATGCCTCGAAGATGTTTACTTGGTTGGATTTGTCAGTTGGAACTGTGATAGTGCTCTTCAATGCCAGCAATCAGTTCAGGAATTGGCTCATTTGTCTTCTTCTGATGTTATACAGTTACAATACATGTGGCAAAATGCTCATATCCATCTGATATGTTTGGCCTATGACTGCTAGTATTGTTTTTTGAGTATCTGGCATATTGAATCAAACACAAAAAGTTATATTATACAGAAATGCATCACAGCCAACTTTCAAGTTACTTACTGAAAGGAGAACATAGCAGTCGCCTTCATAGAAGCTGCCATGAGTTTTTGGAGGCACCAATACTAGATCCATATTCTGGAAAGAAGAACATACCATTAAAAGACGTGTCCGTGGCTTCACTCAAGATCTTGACCCATTGGGTCTCTGTCCAACCTCTCCAATCTAAAAGTATCCCTCCTTGGGCTGTTGGTTTGATCTCTGAGATTGGTGATTTGGCTGCAAATGTTTCATCTCCATTCGGAGGGACATCTTCAGTGCGATTTTAATTGTGTTCGTCTGTCAGAGCACTGGCCTTTAAATACCTTTATGGGTGATGTAAATTGGTGTGGTGTTGTTTGTCTGGATTTTTCTGAGTCATGGTCTGGTTTCAGGCTGTTTGATTGGCTGGTTGTTGTTGCTGGGCCACAGTCTTTGGTGTTTTAAGTATCATCTGTGTGATGCAAATGGTGTTTGTTGGTTTGGTTGCCTCTTAGTCATGGTCTGTTTTGGGGTTGTTCGGCTGTTGTTGAGATGTGGTCCATTTTCTTGTGGGGGGGGGTGGGGGGTGATTTTTGTTGCTGTGTGGTGGGGTGCCTGTTTGTTTGTTTTAAATGCTGCCTTCGGGATTGATTCGTTCTCAGTGGTTGGTAAATTAGGTCGACATTAATGTGTCTGTTTATTGGCTTATTGGTGGAGAACCCTCATTCCTGATGCCAATCAGCGTATTCAGGGCAGTTTCCTTCTACTGTAATTAAGTGTACTCAGGGCTTTTTTTGTCATAGAACGCTCAGAACGGAGTTCCGGCACCTTTTTTGGATGGAACCTTGTACGGTAGGCAAGGCGGGTTGTATGACATGTGTGAGTTCCGGCACCTTTTTCTTTTACAAAAAAAAGCACTGAGTGTACTAGACTTACATTTCTGTTGCTTACTTTGGCTTTAATTGTCCAGTTAAGGAATGCTCAGAAAGTATAGAGTGGCATTTTCTGATAGACATCTGGAAAGTTTTCAATCAATTGCAAAGGTTTCAATGCAATGACAAACAATAAGAACAGCCACTTCAAAGCTATGCCCATCCCATCTGGTACAGAAGTTGTACAGGTAGTCCTTGATTTTCAACCACAATTGAGCTCAAAATTTTTGTTGCCAAGTGAGACAGCTGTTAAAGTGTGTTTTGCCCCACTTTGTTAAGTGAATCACTGCACTTGGAAAAGGTCATCACATGACCCCGGGACACTGCAACCATCATAAATATGAGTCAGTTGCTGAGCGTCTGAATGTTGATCACGTGACCATAGGGATCCTGCAATGGTCTTAAGTCACTTCTTTCAGTGCCGCTGTAGCTTTGAACGGTCACTGAATGAACAGTTGTAAGTCGATGACTACCAGTACTGATAAATTCTGCATCCAAAATCAAATATGGGTGCCTTAGGTTAGTCCTTTGGCTCTGGGCTACAGTCAGATGCTGCAGAAAGGTAGACTTTTTGTAGAAAAATATGACCTTTTTTGTTTTCATTTCCTCCTAAAATGCCAGATGGGGAAAAAGGGAAAGAGGTCAGTGACTGACATATTTATGTTCTTACGCTATGAATATTTCACCACATATTCTCTAATTTGAGGAGAGAGGTGTTGAATTGTCTATTATCCTTTGCCTGCAAGAGTCATCTAATTCTGTCCAAAAACATAAGCACCCTGAATCTTTTACATTCGATTTTAAAAGAAGCTGACTGCAAGTCCCTTGTGTCTACTTTATACATATTTTGCCAGGTGGGGTTTTAAAAATGGTATTTCTATAGAGTCTGCTATTTTCATAAACTTTACTCATCAAACAGTGGGGGGGGAAGAGTACATTTAACACTCAGATTTAATCTCAGACACATCGAATATCCTCCAGATGAATAAACCGGCCCATAGACCAATCGTATGAAACAATTGTAAAACACCTTTTACAATCTAGCTAGGATGTCACTTCCTAGATTTTAGGTTCTAAAGAGGCCCATCATGGAACGAAATGGCGAACATTCAACAGTGAATCTGGAAGAAGACAGAAACCTTCAAATTAGTATGGCAAGAGCTGCATTTATCCCACCTCAACTCTCCAGATGATCAGTCCAGGCATATTGGTTACAGCCTTGAAGGCGCCGGTCAGAGCCATGCTCTCTTCCAGTCTTTGGAATATCCACAACCTGCCAAGCAAGAACAAGGGGTATCTTCTTTAGCATCCCCATGAAACCACTGAGAGACATCATCCACTGAAGGAGCATTATCAATCACGGATCATCCGCAAAGGCCTGTCTTCACTCCAGGCTCCCCATTCTGCCTTTTTTGGCTTAGAGAACATGCTGCAAGTAGTCATCCTTAGAGAGTTTGGTGGGTTAAGACCTATGGAGTAGTGCAAGGGTCTGCAACCTTGACAACTTTAAGACTTGTGGACTTCAGCTCCCAGAATTCTATGCTGTCTGAGGAATTCTGGGAGCTGAAGTCCACAAGTCTTAAAGTTGTCAAGGTTGCAGACCCCCTGAGTAGCGTCTTCAGTGGCAGGCCCTCGTGTTGGAATAACTTGCACCTGGAGGACCTGTCAGCTCCCGCCCTATTCTTTTCTTTTTAAAGGAACAACTGAAGAAGTCCCTCTTTCATGGGTCTTTTGCTGAATTGAGTTTTATGGAGGCAACATTTTTTATATATTTGTAACTGTTTAGGCTTTATGGATGTATTTAATGTATTGTTGTAAGCCACCTACAGTCATTCAAAGGCAGCATATAAATAATAGCAAAAAGAGCCTTGGTGGAGCAGTGGGCTAATGCCTCCTTAAGTAACACCAGCTGCCTGCAATTAGTGCAGGTTCGAGTCCCACCAGGCTCAAGGTTGACTCAGCCTTCGATCCTTCTGAGGTAGGTAAAATGAGGACCCAGATTGTTGGGGGCAATAAGCTGACTTTGTAATAATGCCGCTTGGGGGGGGGGCGAAAGCCCTAATAAGCAGGCATCTACATAGAATGAAGGCTATTGCTAAGCACATTGATTTGTGCTTCTTAGATTGTAAGCCACCCTGAGTCTTCGGAGAAGGGCGCGATATAAATGGGATTAAAAAAAAAAATAAAAAAAAATAAAAAGTTCAGCCCCCAGCAGCCTTCCAAAGGAAATACGGGCTAGCACCTCTTTCAGAGCAGTATTTGAAGGCATTGTTAAACACATGAGTTCCAGTCTGTTCTGACAGACACAAGATAGTAGTTTGTGAAGTGAATAATGAGTTTATAATAACAATTGTCACTGTGATTATTAATGTTTGACAGTTTGCTTTTTATAATAAATGTGAAAATTGCTATTTTGGGGATATGTAATAATTTCATTACAGTGACCGTTATTTAGTATAACAGAAAACCACTAGGGGGCATTCTTGCTGTGCGTGTTTTAACCTGGGGATCCCCGACCTGCCGGCCCACCCTTCAATTCATCTTCCCAACTTCAGTTCAGTTTGCAGCCAGGAAAACATGTATCTAAAGTGCACACATTTCTCCTTTGAGGGTCAGCTTTTTGCCAGGAAATTTTCCCCAACGTAAATACAATTTGGGATGCACTTTTATTCACTCATTAAAATGAACCCACAGCATGACATGCCTTTCTTTCAACTGGAATTGCCTAGTAAATTCGGAGAGACAGGGATTTCCGTGTGTGCGAGGGAGTGCATTCTGGAGACTGGCTGAGGGTTCAAGAGGGAAAACTGAAATCCAAACAAATTGAATTTTGTCCTCTACCTGTTTCTAAGAGGCTCTCAACAGAGACTCCCAAGTTCTCACAAGCGACAAAGAGGGATTTTTTTTTTTTTACAATCTTATGGGCTTTCCACTTACATTTTAGGCGGGTAATAAGAAAGACACTCTTGAGAGAAGCAGAGTGCTGGTGACTCTAAGAACATTTTTTTTGGTGGGTGGTAGTGCTGGGGAGAATGCAGGAGTGGTTTGCCCTTGTCTCCTTCTTAGGGCTGAGAGGGAGTCACCTTCATGCCTAAGCTAGAGTAGAACTCAGGGTTTCCTGGTTTCTAGCCTGCTGTCTTAACCATTACACCAAACTGCCTCTGCCATTGAGTTTAGATGACAATATATCATAATGGTGAATCTATGACATGCACATCACAGGTGAAGCACCATGAGGTTTGGGTGGCATGCCAACATTCACCAATACCCAGCAACAACTATTCTTAAAAGCATGCCCTGTTCTTGTGCAATTTTCAGAGACCACAGAGTTGTGCTAGAATGGGGTATAGCACCTCTGGTCTATTTTTTAAAAAATAAATGAACATGTAAACAATTGTTTCTCTATTGTTCACAGAGTGGGCACAGTTCACACGCTAGCAGAGTCCAGTTAAGCATTAACTTAAATTTTGATACACCAAGTCCCAAAGAGTGCATTTGTTTTTAGGAGCTCTCTGCTTCACAGGGTTGCAGAAAAGGGTATACAGCAGGGGTCTTCAAACTTGGCCCTTTTATGACTTGTGGACTTCAACTCCCAGAATTCCTCAGCCAGGCACACTGGCTGAGGAATTCTGGGAGTTGAGGTCCACAAGTCATAAAAGGGCCAAGTTTGAAGACCCCTGATATACAGTATAGAATCTATTGGAATGGTCTAGCTTCCATCAAATTCTCGGAACAGAGATACAGATGTTATATCATGTCATCCTCTGGTACATGATATTTCACATGATTTCCGCTTCCCCTTTTGAGCGGGGAGGCCAGGAGATTTCTCTATTTTTATCATTGTATATCTTCCCATAATGTAAGATATGGACCTCTAGAAGATAATATTTGTAGGTCAGGATTGAACTGAGGGGTCCTTGATGCTCTCTGATCTTTTCTTGCAGATGTTTCATTACATGGGAAAGGCCCCCCTGCCCAGAATAAAATATTGTAGAAAATATTAGAAGAGGCAGAATATAATATTTCCCCTAAAGCAGGAGGAAAATCTCCTTAACCAAGGCAGAAAGCCACCCCCAGCCCTTCGACTATAGCAAAACAGCCTCAAGCAGAAGCCTGAAAAGGATAGACTTTAGGAATGGATATTTTGTATCCATTCATAAAGCCAAGACACTCTACTCATAAACAAAGGGCACCCAGAAGCTCCAAATAAACAGCATTATAGGCAAGGAAACTGTAATGTATGTGACTAAAGTCATAATCCCAGAGAAGTTGAGGAATAGGGTCATACATTCACTCCACGAGGGGCACCCCAGAATTGTGCGAATAAAGGCCCTAGCCAGGAGCTACCTATGGTGGCCGGGACTGGACAAGGCCATAGAGGAACAGGTAGCTGGTTGTTACACCTGCCAGAGGTCTCGGCCTGAACAGCCACAGGCACCAGTCCACAAGTGGGAAGTTACACACACTCCTTGGTCCCGAGTCCATATTGACTTTGTGGGACCATTTCAGAGACAGACATTCTTAGTAGTAGTGGACAGCCATTCTAAGTGGTTGGAGGTGGTGCCAGTAAGTAGCATGACCACGGGAAGGACAATCCAAGTGCTCAGGGAACTCTTTGCCACACATGGCCTCCCTGACATGTTAGTTTTGGATAACGGTCCTCAATTTATGTCTACGGAATTCCAGGTGTTTGCGAAGACCAACGGGATTAGACACGTCACGACTGCCCCGTTCCATCCATCGTCTAACGGGATGGCAGAGTGCAAGGTATGCACAACCAAAGACGCTCTGAAACGCATCATCCATGGGGACTGGAGACAGAGGTTAGCACAATTCTTACTCCATCAACACACCACACCCTGCACATCCACAGGAAAGAGTCCAGCGGAGCTGCGTTGGGGCAGAAGACTCATCACAAAACTGGACAGACTTCACCCCGACAGGGTAGCAGCTGAAACAGAGCAACCCAAACCCCCCAGAGAATTCAACATCAGAGAACCGGTCTGGGCAAGGAACTATGGGTCTGGACACGTGTGGGTGCCGGGGGAAGTGATTCATAGAACGGGGCCATTATCATTCATAGTAAGGGTGGAAGGGGGCCGTCAATGGAGGAGACATGTAGACCAAGTAAGGAGAAGAGCTCCTGAGAACACACCAGACAGCACCACACAGCTGGAGGACCCAGATTTCAAACACCCTGACCAATCAGATAATCCAGACCAATCAGATACAGAAGCTAGCAGTGGGGACACTGATCTGAGGACCATAGGGCCCACACAGACACAGCAACAGCAGGACCAGGGGAATACCCAGGCACATAGACAACTCAGACGGGGAAACAACACTACACAGGACTCAGGGAGGACGCTGAGGTGGTCAGGCCGGGAACACAGACCCCCGAGCTACCTCTCAGATTATGTGCGGTCTTGAGAGTAAGTAGTAGTTAGTAGTAAGTAGTATATATATAGTAAGTAGTAGTTATAGTAGTAGTAAGTATAGTAGTAGTAAGTAGTATATATATAGTAAGTAGTAGTTATACATTATAGCTTAAGGGGGGCGGAAACACAAATGGATGGCATGTCTGTTCTTATGGGGGAAGGGGTGTAATGTATGTGACTGACATACAGGATAACGACTACAGGAGTCGCTGTGCTGGACAGCTCCGGTAAGGAGCCACGTTTGGCGGGAAAACCTCGCAAGCCCATTGGTTGACAGCTTGGCGGGAAAACCAGGTTTGAATCCATTGGCTAGCGCTCACCTGGACAGGTACAAAAGGACCAAAGTAACCTCCTTTCCCCAGTTTGCTTTGTTTCAGTCTGCCATTCCAATAAAGACCAACTGTAACCTTCACGCGTATTTGTGTTACTGCTCCAAACTTAACAGAAACTGACAGGATTAGCTCAAACAAACAAAACACCTAGGATTTGCATTTCCCTTTTTGCCTATAGAGCCAGTCATGACCCCTACATGACCTCATAGTAATCTGGCAACAGCCATTAAAATATTAAAGAACACAGTCTGGCACAGGAACAGGCATCTCAATCACAAAGCCCCAAAATTGTATAAAAGCCCATCTATCCTCGGCCCCAATTTGTCAGCCACGCCAGATACATGCTACTATCATGGTTGTTCCTGGCTACCAAACAAATGGAGATGTCCTTTCCAAATTTCAGCCTGCATTCGGTCGATTCCTTCTGCATCTTTCTCTCAGCTTTGAATTAGAACTGGACCAGATTTTTCTTCCAACAATTTGGCACGCGATGGGATTCCAAGCTAACCTGACCGATGGACCTGGCCTGGGTAAACCTCCACCTTGCCGGCAGCAGACCCCTTGTGTCTGTGCGTGGGTTTCCCAGACCTTGCCGATTTGGAGCAAGGGTAGTAAAGGGAGTTTTGAGCCTTGCGCTGAATGGCTGCTCAGAAAGGAGATGAGTTCCTCTAAATTTTAACCTTTGAGGCCTCAGGAGAGTGAGGGATGTATGTGTTGTGATTCAGGGTCAGCCTGTGGGTTCGGCAGTTGGGTCGGACGACTCAGAGGAGGAGGAGGAGGAGGAGGAGGGGGGTGTTGAAGAGCTTGCTGAGGGGATTGGACAGCTTGATGAGAGCCCCCAGCCAGGCCCCTCTCATCTGGTCACGACGCAGACCCAGCTGTGTGAGCCTGACAGCGTGGATGAAGATGACCCACAGCTGGCCCACAGCTGGCCCTGTTCAAGGACGCCCGACGCAGGAGGCAGTCAATCAGGAGTAAACAGAGGAAGGCAATGGGGCTCCTCGGAAGGAGGCAGAGAGAAGCCACGCCCTGAACTGTATTTAAGGGGGAATGCGTGGGAGGGCTGGTTTGCTGAAGGCAACCGCTTGAAAAGCTCCTGTTTCTTGGTTTGTGACTTGTTCTATTTGTTTTTGTAGCAATAAATTTGGCAGGCGTAATTCCAGCCTCTTGCCTTCTTGTAAAAGGGGTTGTCCCTGCCTTTTCTGCAGGGCTGGTAGCAGGCTGGTACAGAACAGTTTGCCTTCAGCCTCCCACCCCTTACTAATATTATGGAGCAGCTACGTGCTGAGAATGCCCAGCTCACCCAGCAACTCACTTTGCTGGCAGCTCAGGTGGCTCAACTGCAAGCTCAGGTCCATGCTGCACCCCCACCATCACCCCCACCCAGGAGAAAATGCCAAGTTGCAATGCTGGATAAATTTACTGGCAATCCAGAACTGTTTCCTGCTTTCCTGGGACAATGCCAGCTCTTTATCAGCGTGAGAGCAGCTGATTTCCCCACTGACCGGGATAAGGTGGGGTTTGTGTTAAGCCTTCTTTCGGGTGATGCAGCTCGTTGGGGCACGCCTCTGCTGGCTCAACCTAGTCCATTGTTGGACAACTTTGTGGGGCTTTGTGATCATATGTGTCTGATGTATGAGGACCCTATAAAGACGCAGACTGCTACTCGTCGCCTGAAAGCTCTGAGGCAGGGTCAACGCCCCCTACAGGGCTATATCAGCGATTTTCGGCTGCTTAGCCAGGATTCCGCCTGGAATGAGGCTGCGCTCGTGGATGCCTTCCAGGATGGATTGTCGGAGGAGATGTTGGATGAGCTGGCCCGTGTGGATATTACCTCAGACCTGAATGGGCTGATCCATCTCTGCCTGCGGATCGATGCTCGGTTGCAGCAGCGAAGGAGTCGCCGTGCCACCCCACAGACCTCTGCAGCCCCTGTTGTGCGTGAGCCCCCAGTTCAAAGGGAGGAGCCAATGGAGCTGGGTGCCGCCAGGTCTCGTCTATCGGTGACTGAAATGAACAGACGACGATCGGAGGGGTTGTGTTTTTACTGCGGGGACCCTGGACATTTGGCTGCTTTTTGCCCAAAGAAGCGACAGCGGGCATCAGTGACCGAGTCTGCCCCGAGAAAGTCCCCTACTTTTCTGTCGGGAAACACCCCAAGCCCGATCTAGACGGTGTGATAGATCGGGCGTCCCACAACAACACTGAGCGACGTGTTTCCGATGCTGCCTGTGGACCTCCACGGCATCTGATATTGGAGGCACGTCTGATCCTTCCTGGCAAGCCAGAGGGGATTCCAGTCCATGCCTTAATTGACTCTGGGGCCACCACAAATTTTATGGACTCAGCATTTGTGGCCAAATGGGCTGTTCCCCAGTGCCCGGTGGATCCGCCCATGTTAGTGGAGACTATCGATGGTCGAGTGCTCCTGTCTGGGCCAATTACGGCCGCCACGCAACCATTATGTATGGCCATCAGTTCCCATGTGGAGGCCATCCAGTTCTATATCACCTCAGATCTGCATTTCCCCATGGTCTTGGGACTGGCGTGGCTCCGGGCGCATGACCCACAGATCTATTGGTCACAGAACTTGGTCACCTTCCCAAGCTTGCAGTGCGTGGACCACTCCCGCCATATCTGTGCGGGCCATGTGGAGGGCTCCCCAGGGGTTTCCTTTCCTCCCGAACTGTCCGACTTTGCTGATGTGTTCAGCGAGACAGAGGCGGATCAATTACCCCCGCACAGGCCCTATGACTGCCCCATTGATTTAGTCCCTGATGCGCCTCTCCCAGTGGGGCGTTTGTACGCCATGTCGGACCCCGATTTGGCTGCATTGCGGGACTTTCTGGAGAAGAATTTGGCTCGCGGTTTCATCCAGCCCTCGTCCTCGCCAGTGTCTGCACCCGTGCTCTTCATCAAAAAGAAGTCGGGCGAATTGCGGCTTTGCTGTGATTATAGGAAACTCAATGCCATCACGGTGCGTAATCGTTACCCGCTGCCCCTCATCCCCGAACTCTTGGACCGACTCCGGGAGGCTAAGATCTTCACGAAACTGGACCTGCGTGGAGCTTACAACCTTGTCAGAGTTCGGCCGGGTGATGAGTGGAAGACGGCGTTTGGTGCTCGCTATGGACATTTTGAGTACACGGTGATGCTGTTTGGCCTGACCAACGCCCCCGCTGTGTTTCAGCATTTCATGAACGACATTTTCCGGGATTTGTTGGATCAGTTTGTCGTGATCTACTTGGATGACATCCTGATCTACTCCCCGTCCCGTGAGGTGCACCATCAGCATCTCCATCAGGTCCTGCAGCGACTCCGAGAACATCGGCTGTTTGCCAAATTGGAGAAGTGCCAGTTCTACCGGGTGACCATCGATTTCCTGGGTCACCGCATTTCTCCTGAGGGCATCGCCATGGAGCCGAGTAAGGTTGAGTCTTTGCAGAGTTGGCAACCCCCGCGTCGCGTGAAGGATGTTCAGCGACTTCTTGGGTTCACCAACTATTACCGAACTTTCATCCCTGGGTTTGCTGCCTTGACAGCCCCCCTCACCCGGCTCCTGCAGAAGAAGACTCGGTTCCAGTGGAACGCTCCAGAACAATGGGCTTTCCAGACTTTGAAGGAAGCCTTCATGAAGGAGCCCATCTTGAAGCATCCTGACCCGCAACGGCCGTTTGTCGTGGAGGCGGATGCCTCCGACATTGCCATTGGGGCAGTGTTACTCCAGGCAACGGCGCCCAGTGGTACCCTCTTCCCTTGCGCGTACCATTCACGAATACTGAACCCTTCGGAGCGCAATTATACAATCTGGGAGAAGGAGCTGCTGGCCATCAAAGTGGCGTTCAAGGCCTGGAGGCATCATCTGGAGGGAGCGCGGCATCAAATCGAGGTCCGGACAGACCATAAGAATTTGGAAAGCCTGCAGACCGCTCGGAATTTGAACCAACGCCAGATCCGGTGGTCTCTTTTCTTTGCGAGGTTCGACTTCCGAGTTCGGTACATACCTAGCGGGCACAATCAAAGAGCGGATGCTCTGTCCAGGAAGCCCGAATATTCCCGAGTGGAAGACAAGCTTCTGCCCAGGACAGTGATCCCCGTCGAGTCTTTTGCTGCGGTGCGGGAGCCGGTTGATATACGGGCTCGGATCCGGGAGGCACAGCAGCAGGAGGTGTGGGTGGCTCAGCGGAAGGAGGAGGTGGGGCCAGATTCTCCTTGGACGGTCACGGATGGACTCTTGTATTATCGTGACCGGCTCTACGTTCCAGGAGGGCCACTCAGGGGACTCATCCTCAGCCAGTGTCACGATAACCCGGCGGCGGGGCATTTTGGCCTGTTCAAGACCCTGAACCTGGTCTCCCGTACCTTCTGGTGGCCCCGTGTCCGACACGACGTCCAGTCCTATGTCACTTCCTGCATCCCATGCAGGCAGGCCAAGTCAGCGACAGGGGCCCCGCCTGGATTACTGCAGCCCTTGCCGACACCCAAAAGACCCTGGGGGGCTGTGTCCATGGACTTTCTGACGGATTTACCCCCATCCTCTGGTTTTACGACATTGTATGTGGTGGTGGACATGCTGACCAAGATGGCGCACTTCATCCCCTGTCGCGGCTTACCGTCAGCCCGCGCCACTAGTCGTATGTTCATTCAGCAGGTGTTTCGGCTGCACGGCCTCCCTGATAGAGTCGTCTCTGATAGGGAGGCCCAGTTTACAGCCCGCTTCTGGCAGGAGTTGATGCATGCGTTGGATATCAAGATTTGCCTCTCGTCCGCGCATCATCCTCAAACTGACGGGGGAACCGAGAAGGTCATCGGTATCCTGGAACAATATCTGCGCTGCTACGTTAATCTGCAGCAAAACAATTGGGTGGACTATCTGGCCATAGCTGAATTTGTATTTAACAATTTGCAGCACACCTCCACACAGAAGACACCGTTCTTGGCCAATGTGGGATATCACCCCCGGTTTTTCCCCCTTTCTCCCATGGACTCACCGGAGCCAGCAGCGAACGACTTCATGGCAGAGTTACAGGCAATCCATCGATTGGTGCGACGTCAGTTAGAGAAGGCCAAGGCCGATTACAAAAGGTTTGCTGATCGGGCAAGACGGGATACGCCTCCACTATTGGTGGGAGATCGGGTCTGGTTGTCCACCAGGAACCTACCGTCAACACGGCCGGTGAGAAAGTTAGATCACCGATATTTAGGACCGTTCCCAGTTGAGGCTGTCATCAATCCGGTCGCCTATCACTTAACTCTGCCACGTTCCCTACGCGTGCACCCAGTCTTTCATCGGTCTCTGTTGGTCCCCGAGCAACCGGCCTGTCCACTCCCCCGAGCAGAACCTCCCCCATCAGGACCTCGTGATGGAGGCAGCACCCCCGAGTACGAGGTCGCCAGCATCAGGGATTCCCGTTGGCTGAAAGGTCGTTTCCAGTACCTGATTGAATGGAAAGGTTACGAACCAGAGGACTTCACCTGGGAAGATGTGACCGCCGTTCATGCCCCTGCGTTGGTGACTGCTTTTCATGAACAATTTCCATCCCGACCGCATCCGGATCGGCAGACCCAGGGGAAGGGCCCTGCGGTGCGGGATAGTGTTGTGATTCAGGGTCAGCCTGTGGGTTCGGCAGTTGGGTCGGATGACTCAGAGGAGGAGGAGGAGGAGGAGGAGGGGGGGTGTTGAAGAGCTTGCTGAGGGGATTGGACAGCTTGATGAGAGCCCCCAGCCAGGCCCCTCTCATCTGGTCACGACGCAGACCCAGCTGTGTGAGCCTGACAGCGTGGATGAAGATGACCCACAGCTGGCCCTGTTCAAGGATGCCCGACGCAGGAGGCAGTCAATCAGGAGTAAACAGAGGAAGGCAATGGGGCTCCTCGGAAGGAGGCAGAGAGAAGCCATGCCCTGAACTGTATTTAAGGGGGAATGCGTGGGAGGGCTGGTTTGCTGAAGGCAACCGCTTGAAAAGCTCCTGTTTCTTGGTTTGTGTCTTGTTCTATTTGTTTTTGTAGCAATAAATTTGGCAGGCGTAATTCCAGCCTCTTGCCTTCTTGTAAAAGAGGTTGTCCCTGCCTTTTCTGCAGGGCTGGTAGCAGGCTGGTACAGAACAGTATGTGCATGTGTGAGTATGAATGAAAGGGTCCCTTTTCCCAACCATAGCTGGATTCCACACCCTTCAACACTATTCCTAGTTGCAGCCAGGCTTTCCTAGTCCCGCAGGACCATGACTGACAGACCCCGGAAAGCAAAGGGGGTTGGTTGGACCGTGGGACCTTCTTTAAGGGAAAAGGAAGCTTTGTGAAGGAAGAACGAGGCATGAGTGAGAGGCTCGCAGGTCAGAGGCAACTGAACTGAAATCACTGAGCAAAGTCCTGCCCTAGGTATGAGGTGCCCATAGTAGTGCTAAGGGAAGCAAAGGTCCTTCCAGACTCTCCTGGGTCTGAAAACCACGAGGCAGGTTGTGGAAGTTGGGGCACGTACTACTACTGCTAGGGGAAGCAGAGGTCCTCCCAGACCCCATTTTGGTCAGAAAACCAGCAGGTGTTCCCTAGGCAGGAGGATCCTATACTCTGAAAGGGAACCATAGTCCTCCCAAACCTCTTTTTTTTGGTTTGAAAACTGACAGGCAGGACGGGAAGTTTATAAAGAAGCTTTGCCACAAGGGAGACCCGGCGGAGCCGAATGAATGTCAACAGCCTTGGTGGAGCAGTGGGCTAAAGCCTCCTTAAGTAACACCAGCTGCCTGCAATTAGTGCAGGTTCGAGACCCACCAGGCTCAAGGTTGACTCAGCCTTCTATCCTTCCGAGGTAGGTAAAATGAGGACCCAGATTGTTGGGGGCAATAAGCTGACTTTGTAATAATGCTGCTTGGGGGGGGGCGAAAGCCCTAATAAGCAGGCATATACATAGAATGAAGGCTATTGCTAAGCACATTGATTTGTGCTTCTTAGATTGTAAGCCGCCCTGAGTCTTCGGAGAAGGGTGGGATATAAATGGGATTTTTAAAAAAACATAAGAATAAGACTCCCGAAGGTGCTTTTTTTTCTTTTTCATGAGGCAACTATACTTTCTTGTTTTTCTTTGAAGGTGTTTCACTTCTCATCCAAGAAGCTTCTTCAGCTCTGAAGCATCCAAGAAGCTTCTTCAGCTCTCAGCTCTTTTTGTGGATGAGTAGCGAAATGTCTTCAAAGAAAAAACAAGAAAGTCCAGTTATCTCATGAAAAAAAGCACCTCTTTGGCACAACCATGACCTGGATGACTGAGAACCTCCATAGATAAGAATTAGAGAGGCTTGGGAAGCTCCAGCTCAAGGGTCTTGCCATGATCCCGACTAGGAGACTTGCTCAATGCTTGGGATGAGAGGCTGTTGCTTGTTCTGGCTGGCATAAGGAAGAAACGAGTGAGGAAGTTATGTCAGGAATGGACTTTGCTCAGGGTTGAAGCAGGAAAACCAATTTAGCTAAATAAAGGTACTTAAAAAGATGACTTCCAGTTTGCCGCTGGGGCCGCTGGAACACAAGCTCTGTCTTCCACGTCTGATTTTGCACTGCTGGGGGACCCTGGAAAGGGTTGAAAGTCACCCTGTAGGGGCGACAAGCAAGGAGGGGACCCCCACTTGATTGCAGGAGGGCAGTAGCCCTTCCGCTTGATCTGGGGCAGCTCTCCAAACTGGCGGACTTACCACCAGGCACCTATAAAGCAGCATGGATGAAACTGGGTGAGATCTGAACCTCTCTTTAATCCTAACTGTTTTTTTCACCTGTACAAGCTGCCCAAAGTAGTTTCCCCCCTGTGGAGAGAGGGAAAGGAAATTCTATCCCACCCTCTAAAAACAGTGGTGACTGACTATCCAGGGGAGTTTAAAACACTGAAAGAATAACCTGGTTCTAACTGGATCTCTATCTTTCTAAAATTTGAGGACTAAAAGATTTCTTATTCTTATTGAAGATTTGGGTTTTTACTTACAAAAAAGAAGTAAAATTGGAAAAAGGATTATAAAAATTTTGGACTTAAAAAAAAACCTGGTATGGGTGACATCTTGTGGCTAAACCTGATATTAGAACTTGTTATTGTCTAAAAGAGACTTGGCTTGAAGCCCAGATTATAGATAAGACTTTTGCAACCTTGGCATATATCAGCTGTTAGAAGCCCAGCTGTGTTTTATACTCAGTGACAAAATTATTTTTATTCTCTGATTGTAAAGCTTTTAATTTAACACACCACTAAGAGAACACGGATGAAGATCAGGAACAGATTCTCTACATTGAAAGCAATTTATGAAACTATTCTTACAGCTTCTGATAAAATAAGAAGCTACAGAAAAGAACAAGATGTCAGCCTAGATATACGAACCCGAACTTTGATTACAACTAAATAATCAACTACACAGAATATAATAGAAGTGGAACAATCAAATACTGTGATAGAAGATTCAACTGATCAACAAACACAGTTAACGGAAAACCCAGAAAAGGGACTAACAACACTGAAAATGGAAAAGACATTCTATATAAACCAGAAGAAACCTGAGGATCAAGAAGAAGAACAGACCGAAGGGAAGATAAACATTTCAGGACAACAACGTCAAGATGGAAAAATAGAAAGATGATTTGTTAGCCCTTGCAAAAAAAATGGCGACTGGATGGCCTCTTTTATCTCAAACAATATATATAATAACAGAGTGAGATCTATTTGATGACTTAAAAACATGGATATGGAAGGCGAGTTGGCAAAGAAAGAAAGCTAGAATAAGGCTGAGGAAAATTGGGGCTTTGATTTATTCGTAAGGATTAAAATAGCACATACTCAAATAGATGAGTACTTTGAATACTAGATTTTATTATGAACTGAGATAAAGAAAACTTTGGTCATTTAAAACTTGGAAGTATAAATATTAAAAGTTAAATTTGAATATTGATTTGTTTATAAAGGTTGAATGTAAAAGTAATTAAGATATATATATATAAACGAAAAATCTATCGATAAATGTAATAAACATGTTTTTACTTAGCTGATATAATAACAACTGTACTAGCTTAAAAATGAGATAGTAGACATAAGAAAAAGAAAGGAAGTATTTGATGTTGAAATGAGAAATTTTGATTACTAAATTTAAGACATTTGGAAATTAATCAAAAATAATGTTATACTGTATTATTAATTAGATGATGTAAGATGGTGAGAAATAGAATATATTCAAATAGATAAGACATGTATCCTGAATATTAGACTTTGTGATGAATTGTGATAAAGGGAACTTTGGTTACTTAAAACTTGGAAATTATAAATATTAAATGTTAAATTTAAATATTAATGGGAAACTAAAAATTGGGAAAAACTAATTAGGACATTGATTGTCTATAAAGGCTGAATGTTAAAATAATCAGGATATGTATAAGCTAAAAATTATTGATAAATGTAAGAATGTTATTTTTATTTAATTGATATAATAAGAATTGTATTAGTTTAAACATGAGACAGTAAATACTAAGGGGAAAAGAGAGGAAATATTTAAGGTGGTAGTTTGAGACTTGTACTAAAGATACTTGTATGTCACTGTATTATCGATTAACTCAGCCAGCACGTTGCTTTTTAAATACTTAAATGTAAAATTAGAAAAACAAGAAAACATTAAAAAAAAGAAAAATATATAGTAACATTGATCTTGTATGCAATCACTGAGCTACTAATATGTTTGTCGAGATTTTTGCCTTTCCTAATTTAAATTAATTAAGATTTATGGTGAGAATGACCAGGGTGTGTAAACCTGAGAATTCTGTTTTCCTTTTCTTTATCTTTCCCTTGTCTTTGTGTGTGTGTGTGCGTGTGTGTGTGTCAAAGTCTTTGTGTGCCCTCAAGATAAATGTAAATGTTAAATGTCTGCAAGCACTATAATTTTTAAATTCTGTTAGGAAAAAAAAAAGGTTAAAATAAGTCATAAAAAGAAAATACCTTCACCCTAGCTTGCCTGGCCAGCAAATCAGGGTGAAGAGAACCATATTCCCTTTTTCCTCCCTGTGCCTTTAGGAACAGCCCAAGTTTGTCATGAGGGAATGGTTTTAGAGGAAAAGTTTATTTTCTGTGTGTATCATAAGTGGGTTTTACCTGTCTGTCTTTTTTCCTAAAACATGAGGTATGTCCAGTCCACAGGAGCCTCATGAACTCAAGTTTGCTTGTGTAAGGAAATAATCTACCGGTATTTTTTTTAAAGTTACTTTCCTTATCATTGATCAAGGATGAACAGGCAGTAGTCAGGAAAGTTACTATTGGACTAATTCATAAACATGAGCACTTTTCAATAATATGGTCTTTTCATTTTGACTGTGTATTGATAATACTGGGCCAAATGCTGTCAGGATGTTTAACCATTATAAAATAAGTGTTAAAGGTCGACTCTCCTTGCCCCTCACAATTTGTACACATTAATAATTACTGCAATGTAGCGTGGTCGCACACAGAGACGGACACTCAGCTGGGTAATCACTTCTTTATTGAGGTCAGGAACGAAGCTGGGGAAAGGGGGTTACCTGGTGTATCTTTATACCTGCCCAGGTGAATACCATCCAATGGATTCAAACCTGGGCTTCCCGCCAGTGCAGGTGGCCAATAGATTTAAACCCTGGCTTCCCGCCAGAGCTGACCATGCCCCGGGGCTGTCAGGCTTTGTTTGAAACAGGCTTTCCTGCCAAATGCGGTTATAGCCTGGAGCTGTCCAGCCCCCTGCTGTGCTGACATCCTGTGTATGCTTTTAGTCGCATACACTACAATTATAAAATTATTTAAAACTTGCAGCATTCTCAAATTGCCCAGCATTCTCAAGCTGCCAGTCCTTAAGTCCTCTTTAAATGTGCTTTTAAAAAAATTATGTTTCATTTGTTCATTTTCAGAGGTGGAACTCTTCGTCCTTTCTTGTTCTCTTTCATCACCAAACCTCTTTTCATTATTACCAGAATCCAGCTTCTTCTTTCTTCCCCCTTTTTTTTCCATCTGTGGTGTCCCCACTTTGTTGTGACTGGGTTTATCTGTTTCTTTAACAACGGCAGTATTCATGTTTTTTTTCCAAATCCTGCCTGAAAGCTATCCACCCCGCTCCACCTCTTCATGTCTACCCTGCTTTTCCCCTGGGATAAAATAGAAAATATTAGTTTCTGGGATGAAAGAATTAACATTGCAGCAAGTGTGTGCACCACTGTCAATTCTTTCTAACATACACATAGACATACACATAGTTTTGTTTTGGGTTGTTATTATTATTATTATTATTTTTGCTTTTGCTTCTTGTTATAACTGGGTCTTTCTAGTTATGCATACAGAGCGAGTGTTGGAAGTGATGCAAATATTTACAAATTCTTCTGGCAATGGGCTCAGCGCTAATTTTCTCCCGAATGTAGCCCGGAGAGGCTAAGTGAAGTATTCTGTGAGATTGAAGTGGACTCCACGGGCTGCCTCGGAACAGGCAAAGCCATAAAAGCATCTTTCCTACATCCACCTTCTCCCCAACTCATTGTAGACAGGTGGTAGGGTTTAACAGAAGTCCAGCCGGGGGCAGACTCCTATTCAGGCCTTGGAGACGTTCTCCAGAGATGTCCCAAAGGTGCTTTTCCAAAAGGCAACTGGACTTCCTTGGGTTGTTTTGTTTTTGTTTTTTTTAAAAAAAATGATTAGCTTCTCACCCAAGAAGCTTTTTCAGCTCTGAACTTGGATGAGAAGTGAAATGTTTTCAAAGTTAAAAAAAAAAACCAAGAAAGTCCCGTTGCTTTTTGGAAAAGTGCCTTTGGGACAACCATGACCTGGATGCTTGAGAATCTCCATAGACATTCTGCAGGGATGAAACTGAATAGTCTGGGCCAGCTGGAGTTCCAGATGGTATGGGTCAGTGGTGGCGAACCTATGGCCCGCGTGCCAGAGGCGGCATGCAGAACCCACTCTGTGGACATGTGTGCCGTCACCCCAGCCCCGCCTCCCCCCACGGCCCCTTCCTCAACAGCAGCCACTCCAGAGGAGAGTCACACCCAGGTGCAGCCCGCGTGGAGCAGCACAGCTAAGAACACGGCAGCCAGGCAGCAGGGACAAGACTCCACCCTCACACCCCATCGCAGATGATGCTGCGGGGCACGGGTGGAGGGTGTGGCCACCATGGGGCTGCAGGGCCGCCTGGGCTGGACTATCTTGAGGGACGACAGGAGACAGTAGGCACGGTTCAAACAAAACATTTATTGGGCAGAGGTCCCGGGCGAAACACCGCCGGGAATCCCCCGTATTTATAGTGGACAGGGACAACAACAACAATATCAAGAACCAATAAACAGGCGGGGTTCTCCCGCCTAACAAGGACGCCCAATAAGAAGGGGACCGGCTAAAGGTAGGCGCGACTGTTAGCGGCTTGTTGCCGGGGCCAGCTGGCAGCTTTGACAGCTCCGGCTGAACTGCGCATGCGCGGTTCTCTGGAGTTTGACAGCTGTCAGTGTACTGCGCATGCGCGGCAGTTTGACAGCTGTCAGAGTCGGCCGGTTTGACAGCTGTCAGTGTACTGCGCATGCGCGGCAGTTTGACAGCTGTCAGAATCGGCCGCTTGCCGCGTGTGTGGGGGGGGAATGCCGCGGCAGCCTTTTGACGGCTGTCAACGGCTGCCGGGGATTCCTTATAATTGTGAGGGGAGTGTGTGTGTGTGTTGAATATATAACACCCCTTCCCCCCTTGCCCCTGGAAGTTCAGCTGGGGTCGGCTCCGCTATTTCTGCTGCCGGCCCATTCATAGTCCGCCAAGTACGAGGGGGCTTTCCGCAGTCTGGTGGAGCGGCGAAGGCTTGGGCTGGGCTGGTTTATGCTGGGCTGGTCTTCCCTTTCCTCTAACGCTAACGGCCGCTTGCCGTGTGTGTGAGGGGGGGAATGCCGCGGCAGCCTTTTGACGGCTGTCAACGGCTGCCGGGGATTTCTTATAATTGTGAGGGGAGTGTGTGTGTGTGTTGAATATATAACACCCCTGCTCCGGCGGGCCATGGAGGCGGTAGGTGGCCCGGCGGACGGGTGGGGGAGCGGAGCAGGGGCGGGGGGCAGAGCGTTTTTTGGCACTCAGTGTCTAAAAGGTTCTCCATCACTGGTATAGGTTCTCCTGCTTGAGCAGGGGGCTGGACTAGAAGACCTCCAAGATCCCTTCCAGCTCTATTCTATTCAGCTATTCAGAAAAAGGCAGGGGCTTGGCCTTGGCTCTGGAAAGAATTGCCCAGCCTTTTCCCTCTTTGCTAAGGTTCAGGCTAGAGAGATCTGGAGAGGCCTTTCACATTCTGGAAGCAGAGAGTCTTCTATGCAAAACTGAGGGAAAGGCTACTGTTTTTCTAAAGCAACTCCCTCATGGAGCAAAGTTCCTCCTGAAGATGGACCTTCATAGAAACAATGGCATCAGAATGGCACCCGTAAGGGGTTCTGCAGAAAAGATACTCAAGAAGGACACTGCACGCTCCTTCCTGTTTGTGGGTCAGTCCTGCAAAATCAATATGAGCTTTCTATTCATACCTAACATTTCTTTAAATACATTCTTCAGAAGAATCATCCCAGGGCATTCAGTTTGAAAGTCATAGCAGAGAAAGGCTTCCTGCCTCCTTCTCTCAATCCAGTTTGAGAGATACACACGCAATACTTAGCAGGCACATTGGCTAATCCTGAGCTCTGTCAAACTCTGCAAAATTATCCAGATCCCACGGGTTCCATTCCCATAAACTCAACTGGGGGCTCATAGACCTTTGTTGAAACTCAACTGGGGGCTCTAGAAGTTGGAAGAACAAGTCACTGGCAATCCAGCTAAGTTCCTGTCATATTATCAAGTTCTGGACTGCTCAAGAGTTTTCTCCAGAATCACCGATAGTTGGAATAACTTTGGAAGCAATGAAGTTGCCCAGCACCAGTTACTGAATTCACATGTACGCAGAATCTAGAATCTAGAAACAACAAAGAATCATATAGTAACTCCATCAAGGTCTTGCATCAGATGTTCCTGCTCCATGTTACCACAATAACACAAGTGGTGGCTCTGTAAGATGTTCTGAGAGCAATGCCCAGTGGGATCCAGCAAAGAAATCTGGCAATCTGGTGGTGTGTATTCCATGTAGGATAACCTATTATCTCAAAACATTCATAGAATTTCCAGAGAGGAGGGTTTTTTTTTAAATGCCAGAGGACTTCGGGTGTTTATGTACTAACTATGTCCTTAATAGCTTCAGATATTTTCTCCAGGCAAAGGTAATCTGCTTTGTACTAATCTGTTACTACAAGCTACTTAAGCACTTAAGGAAGAAAGTCATCCTTCCTTTTCTCAATGCTCTGCTTGTAGAATTAACTCTCTCCCAAAGGTGTGACTTGAACCAATGCTGATTCCCCCCCCCCAGGGTGTCAGATATTTCCTTTCCCCCCCACTTGCGGTAACACACCATAAGTGGCTTGTCATATCTATTGGTTTCATTTCACATTTATCTACTCATCTACTTTGTTACGATGATTTACTGCTTTGATTGCATGCTCCACTCTATGGGTTTCTCAGTGTTACTGAACTACAGCTTGCAACATCCTCAACTAGTGTAACCAGTGGTGAGGAATGCTGGGAACTGTGGTTCAGCATGAAGGGACATAGGCCGCCCACTCCTGTTTATGGTTACTGATAAAGGAGAATATTTGAAGCACCGGGTTGAAATGGTGCTCAGTTCAGTTTTAGTGCGGACATTTCATTAGCTTAGCTACGTAACATCATCTGTGCTAGATTACCTGCTCTACCTCCTATCTTGTGTGTGAGTGTGTGTGTGTTTGTGTGTGTGTGTGTTGGGGGGGACATTTCTCTGTTTTTATACAATGTATCTTTTCAGAAAATGTAACACATGGATTTCTGAAAAATATTATTTGTATCTCAGACTTGAACTGTGGGGTCCTTGATGCTCTCAGAGCTGGGTGGTTTTCTTGCAGAAGTTTCATCACCAAACTAAGTAACATCTTTGGAGCACTGATGATGTTACCCACTTTGGCTAATGAAACATTTGCAAGAAAACAAGCTCAGAGAGCACCAAGGATCTCTGTTCTGTCTTGTGCAACCATTTCCAATCGTTAGAATTTAGCGAATGCTAGAGAGGGAACAGGCATTGCTCAACGGTGGAATACCTGCCTTTCATATAGAATATTCTAGGTCTAGGAGGAATCCATTCATTCCAAGAGCGGTTTAGAACACTTGGAAAATTCTGGGGAACCAATGTCAAACTGTATCCACTATTGCTGGACTGGAGAGATCAGTATTTTTGATATACAATATAAGACAGCTCCTTCTTCTTCCATAACCTTCCATTAACACGGGCTGATTAAATTTGGAAAAAAAGAAGAGGGTGGTGGAAAATTGTGCATAGGAGACAGTATTGTCTGATTTAGCTCTGACATAGTCCTCTGGAGAATTGCTATTCAAATGCCAGCACAGCAAAAGTTAAGGATGCCCACGGGAGAATGAGGAGCCTTGGGAGAAGAAGGTACGATAATCAAATTGGTATAAAGTCTGAAGCCACCGGTGCATATTTTAAAAGCCGCTACAGCTTTTAATATTCTGGAAGGAGCTTAGTCAGCTCTAAAGTAACAAAAAAGCAGAATCATTGTGGTCAGTCAAATTTGAAAAGCTTTCTGCTATCAAAACAAATATCGGAGAATGGGCTTGGCGTTCATTGTAATCAAGCTGATTAATCTGGCTTCTTCATATCTTCCATTTGCTTTTCTCAAAGCAAAAGTCTGATCTCATTGTTTTGCCCTGAGTGGAAGGTTTGGCAGGCTTGGCTGTAAGCTCTCTACCAAGTGCTGAAGTTTGCCCTTCAAGTAAATTTTCTCTGCTCCATACTCTTTCCCTTGTTTTCTATCACCTAGCTTTTTTTTTTTTTTTGGTTCCGATATTTCGCAGTCTTCCAAATGTAAAACTTGCAGTAAGAATGAATCCGATTGGATTGAGTATACCCCGTCCCTCTTAGTACATTTAGACTTTATTCCAGCGCCTGCCCTCTGATACACCAACCCCCCCATCCCCCAAGATCAGATTGGGCCTGATCCTGCTGGTCTTTTCGAAACCATTGAAGACCTGGGTGTGCTCCAGGCCCTAGGCTGGGGAGGTTAAATGGCCTATTAGAATGTTTCCGTCGATTGGTGTTTCCCTTAGTGTCCATGGTAGATTTTTATCCTTCGCTAATGTGTTTCTTTTTTTTTTAGTTTTAAGGCATTATCAGCTGCTAAGAGTCGCATTTATGAGATGAGCAGCCGTATGACTTGACTAAATAAATAAATAAATAAATAAATAAATACATACAGAGCTGTCTGAGGAATATTCAAAGAGCCACTAATCAACCTCAGATGCGGGCAGACAAAAATGTCACTTACTGGATGCCAAAGCTCGATTCATATCAGGCATGTGTTCACACAACCACATGGAGCTGAAGGTAGCTGAGCCCAAATTCTTTCTCTGACCCTGGCTTCATATCCCAGTTTCAACCTTGTAGCAAATGACATCCCAGCAAACAGAGGGCCTTTGAGGATATACAAAGTGGATCCTATTTAAGGCAATGGCCACAACAAGCCCACACCTATTTCGGAGACTTAATTTGCTTAAAGAAATATATTCTAATTCTGTTCTCACAGTTCAGTGGATTGCCTGGAATCTCTCCAGGCCCTCTTAAGGCTGCAGCCTTTGGTGGGGCTCAAATACGCCTAAGACTGCACTGCGAGTTAACTGCTTGCGTTTTTAAGAAACCTCGCCACTTCTTTCTTCAGTCTGATTTTTCTCCTGGGGCTGTTCTAGGAAAAAACAACAACCATTTCCATCAGCTTAGCTTGATACTCATCCCTTATAGAGGGTCTCCATCTCCTCCTACTCTTTCCCATCGTCCTCCTAGGCACAGCTTTAACCACCCCATAAATCAAGCCGCACTTACCAAGAATTTGCTGGAGTTATTTGCACTTCTCTCTAGGGCTGAGGCTGCAAGGCAGAGAAAATGGACCCTTCCCACTCAGAGCAGCCTCTGACCAGAGGATCCAGGCCAGCTCATACAGATTTGATTACATTTGCATCCCGCCTGCCTATGAGCTGCCTGGTCCAAACGGAGCCGGCCTTATCCAATGACTTGGATTCATGTAGGGAAAACACTTTTTTTTTTGAATTGTCGTCGTTGAAAACCTTGAACTAGGAGGAGCTATAGGGGTTCCTAGGCCAGCCCTCTCTCTGTTGCTGCCATCCCAGTTTTCCATTGATTTTTCTGAAGGGCAGGGCTGCATCAATAATGCAACAAAATGGAAGCAGGAAGGGATATGGCATTAAACTACATTAAAGTAGTTTGCTGGGAAATGAAATGCAAAAGACAGTAGAGCAGCTCATCTTGCAGGGAAGAAGAGCCAATAGCCAGAAATGGGACTATATTTTTGAAGCCTCCCTCAATCCATGCTGGATCGAGAATAGTTGGGATTTGGGGGCATCAAACTGTAGTGGTTGTCTTCCTTTCTTTGCAAATAGTTCCCAGTGGTGAGGGTTGGAGGGGTCAGAGGCCACTCCCTAGGACTCTGCTAATGTTCATATCATCAGTATGGAGATGTTACCCAACTGTATCTTTTCATCCCAGGCTAGCCACGTGAGGCTGTAAAAATAATAATAATAATAATAATAATAATAATAATAATAATAATAATAATAATAATAATAATAATAATAATAATAATAATAATAATAATAATAATAATAATAATTCTCCTTGTCTTCTTCTTCTTCTTCTTCTTCCTCTTCTTCCTCCTCCTCCTCCTCCTCCTCCTCCTCCTCTTCCTCCTCCTCCCCTCCTTCCCCTTCTTCTTCTTCTGTGTCTAGATCAAACTTTAAATTGCCAGAATGAAGCCACCTTCTTGACTTACTTTTGGGTAAAAATAAGTCACTATCAATTGGAGGTTGACTGGGGAGAAACTAACTGCAGAGTGAGGGGCTGCGACTGTTGGGACTGTCCAGGCACAGGGATTTTCTATCTTCTCCT
The DNA here is from genome assembly GCF_964194415.1 of Vipera berus. Lineage (NCBI taxonomy): Eukaryota > Metazoa > Chordata > Lepidosauria > Squamata > Viperidae > Vipera > Vipera berus. The sequence goes on along the minus strand of NC_138203.1, from coordinate 136,904,593 downwards.
CAATGGGGTCACACCTCCCTGGTCAGGAATGGCGCGCAACTTCAGGGCTCTCCCATACTCACAGCTTCTGCTTGAAAAGCAGGTAGCTGCTGTGGCCAAGAGGGTGTTTGCACAACTCCATCTGTGCATCAGTTGCATCCTTTCCTGGATCAGTCAGCTCTCCAGGAACTCACACCGTGTCACCTCACGGCTCAATTATTGCAACATGCTCTACGTGGGGCTGCTTTTGAAGACCATTCCGAAGCTTCAACTGATCCACAATACAGTAATACAAGCAGTGATAATATTGCCTCAGCTTGCTCATATGACATCTTTCTGCTCTGTGAACTAGACTAGTTGTCTGTTTCCAGGTGCAGCTCAAGGTGCTGGTTATTACCTACAAAGCCCTAGGTGGCAGGCCCTGGTTATTTGAAAAACCACTGGTCTTCCTTGGTTTCTGCCTGTATAATATGATCTATTAAGGTGGCTCGTTCCAAGTCTGTTGTATTTCAGGAAGCAGGAAAGCTGAGTTGCCCGTTAGAATAGGGTCCCACCCAAGATCCATATGATCCCCCTTCCTGATGCCTTTTTGGAAGGCCTTGAAAACTTGATTATTTACCAGGATTTTGGATAGAGAGGATGGGATACTGGTTTGTAATTATATCTGTTACTTGGACCGCCCCATTACACTTATTTTGCAATTATTTTTATCCACATGGGTGGATTTTTCATATTTTGTTGGTTTTAATGTTGCTCTTACAATCAGGCAGCATCCAAATTGAATGGATGAATAAACCAACTACTGGTGTTTTACTCACTCCCTGTACCTAGCTTAGAGTTATCAAGAGGGACTGGGTAGCCTTAGCCTGTGAGCTAAATGCAGATCTCCAGGCTTCTTAACTTCTACCACTTCCAGACCTTTACAAGGTGTGCTTCTCTGCCCCCCCCCAGCTCTTGAAATTGGCTAATGTATTGTTAGCCCCATCCAGCTCTGCCTCACAGCTGAAAAAATGAAGGGAACTTTGTACAGATCGTACAAGAAAAGTACCTCAATCGTATTAAATTTCTCCCCTCTTGCACTACGGACTTTTCCTCTTGATGGAAAAAAACAACAACCCCACAATCCTTTCTCCCAGAGTCTGGTTCTACTCAACTCTGCAATGGGGGTACCAAGAAAGTTCAACTAAAGAATTTGGATTGTGGGAGGGAAAGTCTCTTTCTGAACCAGGCACTTCTAGAACCACTTGTGATGGAAAATGGCCTCATTCCCAACACTGTCAGGATCTCTTTGGGCAGAAATTAAGAATATAAAACACAGAAACAACCGAGAACTAATTCTCAGTTTTTACTTCCGGGTCTTTGCAGGGTGATGCTTATTTGTTTGGCTCAAGTTTCAAACTAGGTAGAGTCCCATCAATGCTTACATGGTTCATAGAGGTTGCCTGAAGGCTCACTGAAACTTCAAAGGATGAGTAGTTATGGGAACAAGCCTTCCAAACCCCAAAACGCAATTGACAAGCCAGGTGGCGTATCTCAAATGTTCCCATCCTCCCTCACCAATCCAAATGCTGGCCTATTGGTTGGGCAAACTGGGACTGTCAGATCTAGCTGAAGAACACTAGGTTGGAAAAGGGAAAGCAGGCCTACGTCTATATCATCTGGCAGAATTATACCTGTTTTATTTATAAATCAACAATTATTAGATGACGTTGAAACTGAGCTTAACATAATTATACTTGGCCTTCAGTTACGACTGGCAGCTGAATTATGCAAATTGAGGGGGGGAATCAAAAGCAGTTTTTGCATCGGGTTCTTTATACAGTGGGACAAAAAAGTATTTAGTCAGCCACCAATTGTGCAAGTTCTCCCACTTAAAAAGATGAGAGAGGCCTGTAATTTTCATCATAGGTATACCTCAACTATGAGAGACAAAATGGGGGAAAGAATCCAGGAAATCACATTGTAGGATTTCTAATGAATTTATTTGCAAATTATGGTGGAAAATAAATATTTGGTCAATAACAAAAGTTCATCTCAATACATTGTTATATACCCTTTGTTGGCAATGACAGAAGTCAAACGTTTTCTGTAAGTCTTCACAAGGTTTGCACACACTGTTGCTGGTATTTTGGCCCATTCCTCCATGCAGATCTCCTCTAGAGCAGTGATGTTTTGGGGCTGTCGCTGGGCAACACGGACTTTCAACTCCCTCCAAAGGTTTTCTATGGGGTTGAGATCTGGAGACTGGCTAGGCCACTCCAGGACCTTGAAATGCTTCTTACGAAGCCACTCCTTCGTTGCCCGGGTGGTGTGTTTGGGATCATTGTCATGCTGAAAGACCCAGCCACGTTTCATCTTCAATGCCCTTGCTGATGGAAGGAGGTTTTCACTCAAACTCTCACGATACATGGCCCCATTCATTCTTTCCTTTACACGGATCAGTCGTCCTGGTCCCTTTGCAGAAAAACAGCCCCAAAGCATAATGTTTCCACCCCCATGCTTCACAGTAGGTATAGTGTTCTTTGGATGCAACTCAGCATTCTTTCTTCTCCAAACACGAGTTGAGTTTTTACAAAAAAGTTCTACTTTGGTTTCATCTGACCATATGACATTCTCCCAATCCTGTTCTGGACCATCCAAATGCTCTCTAGCAAACTTCAGACGGGCCCGGACATGTACTGGCTTAAGCAGGGGGACACGTCTGGCACTGCAGGATTTGAGTCCCTGGCAGGGTAGTTGTTACTGATGGTAGCCTTTGTTACTTTGGTCCCAGCTCTCTGCAGGTCATTCACTAGGTCCCCCCGTGTGGTTCTGGGATTTTTGCTCACCGTTCTTGTGATCATTTTGACCCCACGGGGTGAGATCTTGCATGGAGCCCCAGAACGAGGGAGATTATCAGTGGTCTTGTATGTCTTCCATTTTCTAATAATTGCTCCCACAGTTGATTTCTTCACACCAAGCTGCTTGCCTATTGCAAATTCAGTCTTCCCAGCATGGTGCAGGTCTACAATTTTGTTTCTGGTGTCCTTCGACAGCTCTTTGGTCTTGGCCATAGTGGAGTTTGGAGTGTGACTGTTTGAGGTTGTGGACTGGTGTCTTTTATACTGATAACAAGATCAACCAGGTGCCATTCATACAGGTAACGAGTGGATGACAGAGGAGCCTCTTAAAGAAGTTGCTACAGGTCTGTGAGAGCCAAAAATCTTGCTTGTTTGTAGGTGACCAAATACTTATTTTACCGAGGAATGTACGAATTAATTCGTTAGAAATCCTACAATGTGATTTCCTGGATTCTTTCCCCCCATTTTGTCTCTCATAGTTGAGGTATACCTACAGTTGCAAGAAAAAGTATGTGAACCCTTTGGGATTACGTGGAGTTTTCCATGAATTGGCCATAAAATGCACTCTAAACGTCATGTAAGTCACAACAATAGGAAAACACAGTCTGCTTAAAATAATACTACACAAACATTAGCTGTTGTCATGTTTTAATTGAACATAACATGTAAACATTCACAGTGCAGGGTGGAAAAAGTACGTGAACCCCTAGCCTAATGACTTCTCCAAGAGCTAATTGGAGCCAGGAGTGAGCCAACCTTGACTCCAATCAGTGTGATGATATTGGATGTGTTGCTGACAGCTGTCCTGCCCTTTAAAAACACACACCTCTTTTGGGTTTACTGGTCTCAAGAAGCACTGTCTGATGTGAACCATGCCTCACAGAAAAGAGCTCTCAGAAGACCTACGATCAAGAATTGTTGACTTGCATGAAGCTGGAAAGGGTTACAAAAGTAGCTCCAAAAGCCTTGATGTTCATGTGTCCACAGTAAGACAGACTGTCTATAAATGGAGAAAGTTTAGCAGTTGCTACTCTCCCTAGGCGTGGTTGTCCTGTAAAAATGACTGCAAGAGCACAGCGAATAATGCTTAATGAGGTAAAGAAGAATCCTAGAGTGTCAGCTAGACCTACAGAAATCTCTGGCACATGCTAACATTTTTGTTGACACTTCTACAATAAGGAAAACATTAAACAAGAATGGAGTACATGGGAGGACACCACGGAGGAAGCCATTGCTGTCCAAAAAAAATATTGCAGCACGTTTGAAGTTTGCAAAAGAGCACCTGGATGTTCCACAGCACTACTGGCAAAATATACTGTGGACAGATGAAACCAAAATTGAGTTGTTTAGGAAAAACACACAACACTATGTGTGGAGGAAAAAAGGCACAGCACACCATCAAAACCTCATCCCCACTGTAAAACATGGCTGAGGGAGCATCATGGTTTGGGGCTGCTTTGCTGCCTCAGGGCCTGGACAGATTGTTGTCATCGATGGGAAAATGAATTCCAGTTTATCAGGACATTTTGCAGGAAAACATACGACCATCTGTCCGACAACTGAAGCTCCGCAGAGGATGGGTGATGCAACAGGACAATGACCCAAAGCATACAAGTAATTCAACAAAACAATGGCTTCAACAGAACAGAATACGCCTTCTGGATGGCCCAGTCAAGAGTCCTGACGTCAACCTGATTGAAATGCTGTGGCATGACCTTAAGAAAGCAATTCACACCAGACATCCCAAGAATATTGCTACACTGAAACAGTTTTGTGAAGAAGAGTGGTCCAAAATTACTCCAGATCCTTGTGCAGGTCTGATCTGCAACTACAGGAAACGTTTGGTTGAGGTTATTGCTGCCAAAGGAGGGTCAACCAGTTATTAAGTCCAAAGGTTCATATACTTTTTCCACCCTGCACTGTGAGTTTCCATCTTATGTTCAATTAAAACATGACAACAGCTGTTTGTGTAGTATTATTTTAAGCAGACTGTGTTTTTCTATTGTTGTGACTTGCATGTTTAGAGTGCATTTTATGGCCAATTCATGGAAAACTCCACGTAATCCCAAAGGGTTCACATACTTTTTGTTGCAACTGTATGATGAAAATTACTACATCCATTGCCTGACGTGGCAGTCACTCTATGAGAACCAGCCTTTTTGTGCAGCTTTTGTGCATTTCTCCACTGAATACTGTAAAGATTTGGCATTATACTTACCTGCACAGCTACAAAACCTTCCTTAATCCTGTTTTTTCCCCCCTCAGAGGCACCCATTCAAACGCTTAATGAAGACACCGTTTGATCTCTTTTTATTTCTTTAATTGCAGTTAATACAAAGATTCCAAAAATAGAAAGAGTTCATAATGGCAACAAGTGCCAGCTTCAAGTTTTGGGATATTTTTTTTCTCAATTAAAACATTTAAAAAAACAAAAAAACAAAACCCAGCAAGTGTGGACATGTAATAAATTTGTACAGTTTAACGAGGAGAAGGGAAAGGAGAAGGGAAAGACTGGAGGCTCTTTCCCTTCAAAGGCCAACAGCTTCCACTTCTTGTATGAAATGGGAGCACCAAACATGACTGGATGTAAAAAGGTACCATAACAAGCGTGGATAGATTTGTGTGTGTATGTATCTTTAGTGTAGTCAGTACATGGGGCAGCCATTGAAGGCATGGCCCTGGTAAAGTGCTGGGGCCGCCTCCTGGCTGGACTTCTACCCTCATTAACCATGGTTCAATCAAGGCACAATCCCAACAATGGTAGTTTGGACCCAGGAATCCTTATGGCTCTAAAACATGATTTACAATCTTGACTCGAGTGGGAAGGAGCATTTCTGGGCAACATGGCAGGCACACTGCTACATACTGAAGTCCTACAGCCACTGTTTTTCCCTCCATGCAGGATTGTCCAAAGGGATTCATCACCACGTCCACGTGACTCTCAGCAACCTACTTCTTTGCTGACCTTGGTTAAACCAAATATCCCCCAAATCTGCCTATTTCAGATCGGACTCGTTTCATACAGATCCCTCATACACCAGGACTGTGATGTTGCCCACTGTAACTTAAAGAGAGGAGAATAAATGGGCTGCCTTCTTCTCATCGTAATCCCACCCAGTTACTTCTGCAGCAAATGTAGAGTACGTTGGACTACAATCCCCAGCATCCTTCAGCAATGACCATACTGGCTAAGATTACTGGGAATTGGGTTTTTTTCTTTTTTCCCTTCAGGGGGCAGCATCTAACCTCCGTCCAACAAAGGACTAGAAACCTGTTTCATCGTGAAGAAAGGGCTGGGGCAGCTGCTGGCATGAGAAGGAAGAAGGAAGAGAGAGGCAATTGGTCTTCGGCTGACACAAAAGCAAAAACAAAGCTGTGAGAATAGGAAGGGAAAACAAAAACGGTTTGTTCTTTCCAACATTCATTAACTTTTAACAGCTCCTCCCGGCTTGTGTGCGTAAGCAGCAGTTGGCTGAACTGCAAGGGAGGGAAAGAACTTCCTTGTTTGTTGGTCTCTGAAATTGGAAACCTATCCCCGCTCGGGCCTTCCCCCAAACACAGGAATCCAGACCCTTAGCAAGGGAGACCAAACAGGACCAGAAAAATGAAGCCAGGAAAAAAAAATCGGGCAGCAGGGCCCATTCCGCTCAAAAACTGACTGAAGTTTGACTTAAGTCTGCACACACAGTCTTCAGGACTCCACTGAAAACCAATCGGCACACTTAGAGCAAGGATGAAAATATAAAGTAGCAGGTTGGTCAGGCTAACAGCTGGCTGGTCGACCGAATAGCAGAGCTCAAAGCTTTGGTCCCGAGGGGATGAGATGACCTGCAACTTGCCCGCCACCCCCTTCTTAGCCAATAAGGCAGCACTATTTTTTTATTTTTATTTTTTTTAAAAGAACCCCCCTGGACTCTACCCCTCTTTGCTACCAGCCCCACACTGCCTAAACCCAGATTCCCTTGCAACGTCTCGCCGATGGTGGAGAAAAAGGAAGAAAAAAAAAAGCAAGCTGGCCTTGTTGATCCATCTGGTTCCCCTTGTTTGCAGTGGCCCTCGAGAAACACACGTTCCACAGTTATGTCGGGGCACAGTTCGAGAAGACAGGAGGACCTGAACACTAGGAAGAATAAAACCAATGTCCACTCCCTGCAATATAAATATTAACAAAAAATCTCCAACTACTTTTGGTTGCTTGGAGCTGAAACCAGCTGAAAATGTGTTTTGGGGGGTGGGGGTGGGGGAGAGCAGGAAATAGGAGAGGCATAGTTGCTTGCTGCCAAGCAGCTGCAGCACAGAGACAGCAAGGCAGTTGTTAAGGCAAATGATATGAAGCAGGCTTGTGCGTACATGGAAAGTCTCCTAGCTCCTAATAGATTCATCCCCAACTCATTGTCACCTTCCAAGGGGCTGAGGACTATGTCCTCACGGCGATGGAACCTAGAGCAAATCCCAAGTGGGAAGTTATGCCTTCAGCATCATCAAGCGAGGTAAAAACCACCAGGGGACAAACATCAGAATCCTTCCATCTTCCAGGCAACCGTTCACACTGAAAGACAGTGGAAGAACTGGGTTGAGGATAGGCATCCTACTGACCCGGCAGCCTCCTAACTGGGTGCCGTTTAAGGCAATGAAATCACTCCCTCCCCTTCCCCCCTCCCCAAAGAAACAGATTAAAGCTGGAGTGCAGGGACACTTCAATCTTTGAGCAAATAAGGAGTGTGGCATTGGTGGGACTGGCTAGCTCTGTCCTCACTAATGCTATGGGGGATCGTTGCAAAGGGTTTTTCTATGTCCATGGATCTCACCTTTCATCCCAGGCAAAACACAACTGCAAGACAGAATGTTAAAACACACACACACACACACACACACACACACACACAGAGTAAGAAAGGATTTCCCAAAGCCAGCAGGGGCAATGAGGGCTGGAGGTGTGAAGCAAAGGTAGCTTCACCAACCAGGCAAAGAAAGCAACCACTTCAAAACAACCTAGAAAGATCCTGCATCAGAAGATCAGGCAAAAGCAGAAATATCCGAGAGTACAAAGGAGGAGGCCATCCTGACTCCCTGCCAAGAGATGACCAGCCTCCACATATTTTCGCCTGGGGGCTGTCCAAGAAGCACTGCCAAGAATATGTAAAAGCAAGTGTGGAGGATGTACCTTTTAAAGAATCCATCCAAAACATTTGGCATTGCCTTGAGGGAGGGAGGGAGGGAGGGAGGAAGGAAGGAAGGAAGGAAGGAAGGAAGGAAGCCCCTAAAGGTTGGGCTGCAGTGCATAGATACTAGCACTATTGGGAATTGGGGGGGGGGTATTTTGGATGTCCCTGCTCTTGATGGAAAGGCTAGAAGCTCTAGCATCCAGCCATACCCTGGTTGGAAACTGCTCTGGCATTGCACAGAAGGCGGCCAGGCAGATTATTGCCTCCAAAGTGCTTGTATCTGCCTTGTGGCAGGGTGATGGGGAGCAATTGCACTGTTCCCTTTCCCTCCTGGCCAATACTGAAGGCACAGAGTGAAAAAAAAAAGTAGTTTCCCCAGTGGCCACAGCACTAGGAAAATGTTAGGGTGCCCTTAGTTGGCCGAGGCTGGTGTAGACATCTTCTGCTCCACTCAACTCCTCAAATACAGGAATCAGGTTCAGCAGCTCAGTGTCTGTCATGTCATCAAACCAAGACTGGACTGGCACCTACAGGACAGTCAGGAAGATAAAAGAGAAATCAATCAAAAGCATGCAGGCAAGGAACAGGGCATCGTATTTTGGAAAAGTAAAGCAGCCCAGGCAAAACTTGGGATTTGGGGAGTGGCATTAAAATGGCTCAGTGGGTTAGGACGCTGAGCTTGTCGATCAGAAGATCGGCAGTTTGGCGGGTCGAATCCTGAGTGTTGCGTAACAGTGAGCGCCTGTTACTCATCCCAGCTTCTGCCAACCTAGCAGTTCAAAAGCACGTAAAAATGCAAGTAGAAAAATAGGGACCACTACGGTGGGAAGGTAACAGCGTTCCGTGCGCCTTTGGCGTCTAGTCATGCCGGCCACATGACCACGGAGACGTCCTTGGACAAGCGCTGGCTCTTCGGCTTTGAAACGGAGATGAGCACCGGCCCCTAGAGTTGGGGAACCTTTACCTTTATTAAAATGTAACCTCAATTATTTAACTCTTGGCTACACTCCCTTTGGTCCCTACTGGGTCAGGCCAAGGCTAGTTTCTCAAAGTGATCAACAGATGCTCTGGGAGACCTAGTAAGCTAGAGATGAAGATATAAACCTCCCTGCTCTCCCCCCCCCCTGTAATGGGCATTTGGGGATATGTTGCTCCAAAGTTGGGAGGCCATGTTGAGATTCTTAAGACCAATCACCCTTGAGACCTGCCTTTCAGGAATTTAGTCAAGCCTTTTAAAGGCTGTCCACGTTAGTGCCTATTAGCATGTACTGTGTCAATGAATTCCACTACTTCATTATGGATTGTGTGAATAAGTGGGGGGGGGAGGTATTTCTGTTTTAATTCTCCTTCCAATCCAGTTTCAGCTGGATGGGCCCTGGCCCTTGCGTTTTGAGAAAGGAAGAAAAAAAATAAATCCCTGCCTAGCTAGAAGTGATAGTAGTCTTCCTACACCAGAGAGTGAAATCTGAGAACTGCTTGAAGTTGGTTTTAAGAAAAGGGAAGATATTTCAAAATATTAAAAAGGGAAACAAAATGGCCTATTACTGGGATGATGCCACTTTAAAATGCAAGAAGCTAGACTAGGGGTAGGCAACCTTGGCTCTTTTATGACTCGTGGACTTCAACTCCCAGAATGCCTGAGCCAGCATGGCTCAGCTTGGAAACCTCTCCCTTTCCCCACAGCATGGCTGGCTCAGGAATTCTGGGAGTTGAAGTCCACGAGTCATAAAAGAGCCAAGGATGCCTAGCCCTGAGCTACACAGTGGCTGTAGGAACGCCAGTCAAGGAGAGGGAATCTTTCTGATTATAATCTTGGTGTGTAGGACACCATTCAGTAAACTGGGAAAGGAATCAGAGGAGGGACTTGACATCTCAGTCATCTCTACATGAAGACTAGAAAGTCTTGCAACGATGAGGCAACGAAGAAGATTAGCAACTGCCACAACGCTATTCCTATAAATGTCTGGCTAGGAATCTGAATAGAAGCACTGTCCCCTTTTCGGTCACTGAAGAGGGAATGTCACTCCCAAAGCAGACCATCCGTCATTTGTGTTTGGTTCAAGAATGCAAACGTCACAATAAACACCACCTTAAAAGGGAGAAGCAAGGGAACAACTCTTGAAGACGCTATTGGTTGTTTTTTTTTAAAAAAAATTCTTCCAGATTAAAATGTTTTTTTTTTAGCCAAGCGATCTTTCAAAATCACAGCTACAAATTAATCCACTCCTTAGCCATCATTTACGGAAGGTTAGAGAGGACTGCCCACCGCATTCTCTGGATGGAAGATGTAGGAAGCTGGAGAATTATCCAGGATCAGGGTTTTGCGCAGATCACGGCCCAGCCGGCTGAGATCCTTCACGTAACATCCCTGGTGGAACACGCACGACTCCCGGAAGAGGCGGGCCCGGAAGACTCCACACTTGTCCAGAAGGTCAGTCACTGGGTCAGCATACTGGCCAAAAGGAGAGCAAAAGAGGTGAAGAGTCTGCTTTTTCGCACAGAAACAAAACAATTACAGTCAGGATAATCTGAACACTATGCCTCTGCAACTAGGTCCCATAAAAGCAAAATTTGTTATTTGGCGTTGATTTGTTTTTTTAAATGAAGTTTTGTGGAATTGGCTACCTTTCTCCCTCTCTCTCTCCTGTTTTTATAAATCACTCCAAGTGGTCCACATAGCTATTACTCCTTTTCCTCCTGTTTTCCCCACCTAAGCGAGGTGGGCTGGGCTGAAAGTGATTGGCCCAAAGTCACCCAGCCAGCTTTCGGGCTTAAGGCGGAACTAGAACTCCCAGTCTCCTGGTTTGTAGCCTGGTGCCTTAACCACTAGACCACATTTTGGTGGGTAATGCCTCAGTGAGGACACCAATCCTTCCTGTGCCCTCACTCTCCAAACGTGCTGGACTTCAATACTAGGAATTACTTTTGGCATGTTAAATAGAAATTTGGGGGGTTAAAATAACCATTATCTATAAAACACCCACTTCAACAAGGCTGCCATATGTATGTGCATGTCAACTTTAGAATGAGCATGGTTGCAGCCATCTTTTTCCTTCTCATTCCTAGTTGCCACATAGCAAGGAGTGGGTGGGTGGGGGTGTTTAGCCAGGTGTTGTGCTAGACAAAACAGACTTTCTCTCTCTCAGACTTTCTCTCATGGGAACCAAGGTCATCGGCTGCTCTAGGCGTTTCATGAAAAGCCCACCAACAAGCTGAGTGGGGAAACGTAGTTGCTTGCATAGCCTTAGGGGTGGGATTTCTTAATTTTGGATTGGGGAATTGTTATGCATCTCTTCAGACTTGGTTTCACTTTTGAAGTGCCGATACTCTGTATCAATAAACATGTTCTTTGAGGAATTTACAAGCCTCGGAGCTCAGCTTTGTTTGTCTCTGTTGATCAGAACCTTGACAGTGTGTGTGTGTGTACACACACATACATACATGCACACAGACACATATATATATGCGACAATCATTTGCGTGTGTGTGTGTGTGTGTGTGTATAGAGAAAAGCAACAAAGATGATTGGGGGACTGGAGGCTAAAACATACAGTTGCTGGAATTGGGCATGTGTAGTTTAATGAAGAGAAGGACGAGGGGTGACATGATAGCAGTGTTCCAATATCTCAGGGGCTGCCACAAAGAAGAGGGAGTCAAGCTATTCTCCAAAGCACCTGAAGGCAGGACAAGAAGCAACGGATGGAAACTAGTCAAGGAGAGAAGCAACCTAGAACTAAGGAGAAATTTCCTGATAGTTAGAACAACTAACCAGTGGAACAACCTGCCTCCAGAAGTGGTGAATGCTCCAACACTGGAAGTTTTTAAGAAGAGACTGGCCAGCCATTTGTCTGAAATGGTATAGGGTTTCCTGCCTGAGCAGGGGGTTGGACTAGATGACCGTCCCTTCCAACTTATTATTTTATATATATAAGGGACATGGTGGCTCAGTGGGTTAGGACGCTGAGCTTGTTGATCAGAAGGTCGGCAGTTTGGCGGGTCGAATCCCGAGTGCCGCGTAGCAGAGTGAGCGCCTGTTACTCGTCCCAGCTTCTGCCAACCTAGCAGTTCGAAAGCACGTAAAAATGCAAGTAGAAAAATAGGGACCACTACGGTGGGAAGGTAACAGTGTTCCGTGCGCCTTTGGCGTCTAGTCATGCCGGCCACATGACCACGGAGGTGTCCTCGGACAAGCGCTGGCTCTTCGGCTTTAAAACGGAGATGAGCACCGGCCCCTAGAGTTGGAAAATCTCTCTCTCTCTCTCTCTATCTATCTTTACGCAAATATGTTGGCCCGTATTTGGGCCGACAAGGTGTTCAAAATACTCGATATATATATACACACATATATAAACAAATATATATATATATATATATATATACACACACACACACACTCACATACACACATATATATGTATAAATGTGTGTATATATACACTTATATACATATACATACACACAATGCACACACATATATGTGTGTGTATATATATGTGTATGCACACACACACACACACACACAAAGAATGCGCGCACACACACACACACACACACACTCCTTCTGCGGTCAGTTATAAGGATTTAAACTCCCTGCAAATCTATAATTACATCTTACCAATTTCACAAAATTTAAGTCACAATTTCCTTCTTATTATAGCACCAGGCAACTTTGAAAGCATCAGACAAGCCCTATGTCCGGCAAAGCTTTCTGCAACCCACTCACCTTAGCTAAGCTGGCTGTGAAGAGCACACATTCAAACAGCTCCCCCATCCGCCTCAGGAATTCATCTACAAATGGCCGCTTCAAGACATACACCTAGAGATTAACGGAAAGGTGAGGAGATGGTACATAAAGTGCTTGCTTATATCTGCAGAGTGCTTTAGAACTGGCATAGCCGAAGGTCAGGTTTAATTCCAGTGTTGCCAAAATATGCAAAGCATGGCAAATATTTTAAGGGTGAAGCAGTAAATGGAAAAGAGTTGGCAGAATGCTTCTTCGACCCATAATCCTTTTTTGTGTAATTTTTATTAAATATTTTCTTAAAAGAAGATTAAAAACTAATACAAACTAGTATAAATGAGAAAAACAGAAGAAGAAAGAAATCAAAGGGGAAAAAAGGTAAAAACACAAGAAAGGAAATAAAGGTAAAAGAAAAATAGAAAAAAAAATACAAAGAAATAACATCGTCTTCTTTACAGTGGTTATAAGTCTCATTATAAATTTATTTCTTACTCTTAAGGTTACAACATAGCCCTCTTCTTTCTATAATCTATTCTGTCTAATCAACAAATCCATAAATCATAAGTACGTTTATTTCTGTTTCATGCAAAAAGTCTATAAAGGAGTTTCCAAACCGCAATAAATGTAGATATTGTCTTTACTCTGGTCAGGGATCCAACCCATAATTCTTGTTTCACAATCTATCCCACCACATACTCTTCCCTTCATTACCCAGCCTTCTTTTATCCCTCAGGGTCTGACACACAGGGGCAAGTCACGTAGGGAGAATAACCGCATTTCCAGACTCTATTCATTATTATTATTTGGCAAGCATCCAGGTACAGAGATCTGTGTTTGCTCAATCAAATGAATGAAGGGGTTTGGGGAAAAACTTTAGTAGGACTGGAAATCTAACTTTGCAAGCATAATAATTGATCTCAGCCTAGGTTCTGAAACAGCTGCAACAAATCTTTTTTCCCCCTTTCAAATTCTGGGAATTGCATTCCCAATGCATCTTGAAAATACCACATTTTGGAAGGTTGCCTTAGACATCCAGTGTCTGATCATCATAGAGGTGAGCAGCTCCTGGAGGAAATGTGGAACATAAATCTAACAAATAAAATAAGAAGGGAAGACGGGCAAATCGCTAGGAAGGAACCTCATACTGTACCTCCCCAGTGTCACCAATGAAAGAACTGGTTGAGGTACTGGACAGGGAGACCTCGGTTCGAGTCTCTGCTCAGCTATTATACTCAACAGAAGATACCACATCTTAATCTAAGGTATCTCACCCAATGGGCCACGCCCACCCAGCACCCGGCAATCCATAAGTGGGCTTTGGGTTGCAGTTTGGGCACTTGGTCTCTAAAAGGTTCACCATCACTGACCTAGGTAAAGGTAAAGTAAAGGTTCCCCCGCACATGTGTGCTAGTCGTTTCCGACTCTAGGGGCCGGTGCTCATCTCCGTTTCATAGCCGAAGAGCCAGCGCTTGTCCGAGGACATCTCCGTGGTCATGTGGCCGGCATGACTAGACGCCAAAGGCGCACGGAACGCTGTTACCTTCCCACCGTAGTGGTCCCTATTTTTCTACTTGCATTTTTACATGCTTTCGAACTGCTAGGTGGGCAGAAGCTGGGACGAGTAACAGGCGCTCACTCTGCTACGCGGCACTCGGGATTCGACCTGCCAAACTGCCGACCTTCCGATCGACAAGCTCAGCGTCCTAACCCACTGAGCCACCGCGTCCCTATCACTGACCTACCCTATCCTAAATTCTTTGGAAGATGAAATATATAATATGAACAGGAACCGTGAATCATATAATTGTATTTACTCTTGGAAGCAAGCAGCTATGCTATCAGTTCTCAAGAAAGGTACATTCAAGCTACTGCTTTATAATCTGCTGTATATTATCTATAAAGGACATTCCTCAAAAGAAGCAAGGAGACAAGTTGCTGGACCGTGTTGCGTAAAGGTCTCAAGGACCTTTACTTATTTTAAAGTGGGTGGTTCCTTGGTGTACTTTTTATTAAGAAGCTGCACCAGCTGGCCGGTTCATGATGATCTGCAGAATCTTTTAAGTTACACTTCCAGCCTTTGCTACAGCCCACCAATTTAAAATCTGCCAAGTCCACTGCAAGAACAGCTTCTCTTGTTGATAGGGCAAGGAGTAAGCTATGTTGTTAGAAACCAACTGCAGGCTTATTTAGCTACTATTTCAGACATTTTAGGGAGCAGAGAACTGAAACAAATGTAGATGAAGTCCCAACAGTCCTTGGTGGTCTCTGCCATTCTTCACCTCTTCACATTCTTCACTTTTCCTCTCTAGAAGCTCCTGCTGTTGCATCATCCAATCAGGGAGATCATTTCAAGGTTGCAAGAAGCCGCCTCCTGAAACAAGTAATCAAGAATAGGCCGTGTTGCCTGATAACAGCCTATCCTGGATTACTTGAACCAGGCTGAGGCCTTCACCGCAGGCCTTCCTCCTCTTCTCTTGTGCAGGTGGTCTTGGCTAAGAGAAAAGGCCTAAGCACACACTTGGTGCCAGGAGCGAAATAGAGCCAAACCCATCCAACTCCCAACAGTGTAAAGCAAGAGGCTTACCTCATGAGTTGTTCCCTCTATCTCAACCGGCACAATGAAGTCAGCGTTGTTGATTGGCTGAGAATTTTGTTAAAAGGGACATGTTAATTCGGCAAACAAACCCTGCGCTATTCTCCCCCTCCCCGGCAGGACCCCCTTGTCAAATGTTCTGCCTAAAGGTAGTTCCTGACTTCTTTCCAGGATTTTTTCCCCAAGATGTTATTTAATAGGCTCTGCTTCCATTTCCATTGCAAGACTCTGCATTTTGCCTCATTTTCAAAAGATCCATCTTAAATGCCTGAAGCAATGTGTATCAAAAACCTAAATTCCTGATGGGTCGGGCATTCTTTAGTCATGCTAATTCTAACTGCTGGCAGATTTCTTCCCATTTGTTGATGAGAACCACCCAACCCAAACTTGTTATTATATAATTCAGTGTTCCTTAACCTCAGTGAATTTAAGATGCATGGACTTTTAACTTCCAGAATTTCCCAGCTAGCATGGTGGCTGGGGAATTCTGGGTGTTGCAAGTTCACACATCTTAAATTGCTGAGATTAAGAAACACCGACCTAGAGTAAGCAACACAGTGCCCCCACTAAGAAGCTCTAAACTCATAAGTTCTAAAATGGCTCCTGCTACTTGGGGCTTACGAGGAGATGTACTGATGGCATAAACTTTGATCTTCTTTGGTAAGATTATCACTCCTTCCAAGGGCAGAACATATATGAAGAGATGTGCTGAACTCCTCCTCCTTTTAGTATGATACAGGTTGTGCTAGATTTAAGGCCTGTTGCTCAGTGACCATTTGTAAGTTACAAAGGATCTACCTTGGGGCTACTTATGAATAGGATTCAAAGTTCCAATAGTCAGCCCCCATTCCCGCCTCCCATGCAACCACACGGCCGCACTTTGGGTGTTCAGCAACATGGCTGAATTCACAGTTGTTTGTGGTGTCCTGCAATCGCATGACCACATTTTATTATCATTTTGCAGAAAAGTGGCACTTCCCGTTTTTGGCAAAACTGATCAAAACCACTGATCTGCTTAACAATGAATTTACTTAATGGCTGCAGCAAAATAGGTCGTAGAACCAGACCACGGGCCAATCACGTGACCAACCCATTTTGTAACCGTTACGACGCATGACCACGATGAGCAGACTTCATTACAATCATAGGTCAAAGGCTACCTGTATGTTGGCCAATATATCTGAAAGCCATCAAACAGGAGGAAATTTAAATCAGAGGTTCCCTCTGAAGCAGACCTTCATTCCCCTGCTCTAGGATGCCCTCCGGGTCTTCTTGTCCTCGTTTATCTATTATGCAATATGACAGAAATCAGGGAGCTACTCAAGGGTTTCACCTTGAAGGAACTGTGCACTAAGGTCTCATCCAGGTCAATCACCACACATATTCGGCCCTGGTCTTGTTGAGTCACCTCAGGGAGAAGGCATGTTCCAGGAATCTAGAAAAAGGAGACGTGAGCTTAGCTTCCGCTGGCTGCAAGAACCACATTTTGCGACAGGTGTCGTATCCTGTTTTAATTCTACAAGTCTTAACTTTGAAACTTTATCTTACAGCTGTGAAAAAGTGCACAAACATAGCAACTGTTAGCAACTCTTTCAATCCAACAGATCTTTTCACCACATCAAGCTCTCTGTTCCTGGAACAGAGGCAGCTGGCTTTAAGGCACTTCTTTGCAAATATTACCTGAGCCCAGTTCTCATGCATCGCATCCCATTTCCTTTTTACTCTAAATTTCCGCCCTAGTCTGCTTTATATGTCATGCATTCCCAAATGCTTCTGGGCAGCTTAGGAAAAAAAAATGATGCTGTTTGGGAGGGATAATTAACAAGCTTCCTGCAGTTATATTAACAAGTGCAATATTTTGCCTTTTGAAAAGTTCTTGCTTCAGCAACTAATCCATCCTGTTTGCAGAGAAAAACAGCATGGCCAAAAAAAAACCCTACAAAAAACCCCCAACCCCAACCCCCTAATATTTAAAATGTGCGTATCACCTCAGGTTTTAGACCTCACAGATCCTTAACCCCCACAATAAAGATACAGGTATCCTTGACTTACAACCATTCAAATTAGCGATTGTTTGAAATTATGATGGTGTCACAACAGTGATGTAACAACTGGCCCTTGCACTAATGACGGTTGCAGTGTCCTTGGGTCACATGATCAGAATTTAGGCAAGTGGCTTACATTTATGATGGCTGCAGCATCCCAGGGTCATGTGATCCCCATTTGAGACCTTCCCAGCCAGCTTCGCAGAAACAAAGTCAATGGAGAAGCCAGCAGAGAATGTTGCAAATTGTAGTCATGGGATATCTTGCTTAATGACCGAATTCCTTAGCAACCAATTTTCTCTTCAGTCAAGGATTATTGCACTCAAAAATGCTTTTCTTCCCGTTAACCAGGGGTGGCAAACTCAATTTCATTGAGGGCCGCATCAGCATTGCAGTTTCCCTCAGGGGGCCGGGTAGGTGCGGCCAGGGTGGGCGTGACCTGCTAGGTGGGCGTGGCTAGAGTGCGTATGGCCTACTGGGTGGGCATGGCCAGCTCTACATCGTTCACATCAAGGGTGCCTATGGGGGCCTGGGCAGGAGTGGGACAGATCTGCGGGTCTCTGGCAGAAGGAGATGAGACCGGGGCAAGTGCCAAGGCAGTGGGGGCCGTTCCCTCACTGTTTCCAGGATGGCTTTGCGGGCCACATGAAACCACTTTGCGGGCCGGATCCGGCCCCCGGGCCTTGTGTTTGACATGCCTGCCGTTAACTAACAGATCTATTTTTAATTTCCTGTTTTTTTATCACAGGAGTACAATTAATACAGATGCTTTTAAAAATGTAGAATAATTCCAGTGTTATACGCTGTAGGCTCCCTATATCTTCACATTTAGAAAGTTTTAAAAAAGAATTGAAAGTTAACTGGACAATGGTACATCCTTAGCCTAAAAATAAAGTCACTGAGGCTTTAAAGTGGGCACGGGGTGAATCCAATAATCACCCCGTGCCCACTTTAAAGCCTCAGTGACTTTATTTTTAGGCTAAGGATGTACCATTGTCCAGTTAACTTTCAATTCTTTTTTAAAACTTTCTAAATGTGAAGTGAGTTATATTATATACTCTTTCAGACAAGTAGATTGCAGCATTTGGTCAAAGCCAGTTATGAACAGGTGAATATGCCTTGAATTTACATACTGGGTTGACATATTAAAATTTTCTACAGCAAACATTAGATCCCTTTTCAAAGTAGTCACTGCCATTTACAGTTCAGAGAGCACATTTATTTTTTTAAAAAAAATTAAGCCTACTTGTGTGTCATAAGTTGGTCTGTAAACTGCAACTGGTATTTATTAATTGGGTAATTTTTATTTATTTCACCTATCTTGTTTTTATCACTGAAATGTATTTTTATGATTATACTGTATTTTATTATACTTAATAAATATATTATACTTTTTTATTAATGTTTGCTGATCCCTACCCTAAACACCATTTGCTGCCAAACTGGGCTACAAATTTAGGAAAGAAATATATACTGTTCCACATTTCTGTTCACACAGAAACTTGCAAATTTTCAGGCAAACAGGTTAACAACTTCTCTCTTCATTGCCTCTCCATTCCTCATTATGGCATTTTTTAACCTCCAGGGAAAACTGTATTTATTTGACAGACAGCTACATTTCCCAAGAGCACATTGATCCACGTTGCTGGCATGTGGGAGGATGCCTCTACAAGGCAGGGAAAAGGAGTGTGTATACACACCAAAAAAGGAGCAGCAGTCTGCAGAGTCAAGAATATGTTCTGCAAAAGTCCAAATTGTTGAATGGAGGAAAACACTGCCACGATAAAGCCTGCTGTATTTATCCCCCAGGTATCTCGGTAACTTCATTTACACAAAACTATTGATGAACCCATTTCTGAATTCTATCATTTCTGCTTATGAGAATATTAGCTTTCTACTCAGGACAAACATTTGTTGTAGTCCAATCTCTACTCTGAGTGAAGAAATTCCTGCATCCCAAATGGGAAAACGGTCAGTCCTGTGAATCCTCACCAGCAACTGACAGGGGAAGAGTTTGAATTACATAGCATGCCACGTTCCTGGTCTCAGAAATTTGCTCTTCAACAGCAAGAGAACATGACACCACCCCCCTTTCACAGGAGATGAACAGAAATTTGTTTAGTCAGAGTAGGGTCATTTTCCTTTGTACACAGATACAAATATGTGAGCACCTACACACAGAGAAGCAAGGCTGTTAACACCAGGTGAGAGCTGGGTATCTACTACATTATTTTCCTTCCTTGCTGCCCCACACATTATTTGGATTATCACATAAAAACTGAAGCTAACTGCAACTAAGTCTCACCGAAAATGCTGGCAATGTTACAACCAGCAGACACAATGAACCATTACTCGATTCACAGTAAGCAGGACCCCCCAAACGCCACTGTTTGCTGTCCCTTACTAGGGATTTTCTTTCAGTGGGAAACTCCCTATGCCTGCCATTTATTTCCAGAGGGCAAATGAAGACTTGGCTCAAGAGCAGATACAGATCTCTCTTGCCTTTAGAACAAACACATACCTGATAAAACTGGTATTGGAGACACTGCAACAGATCAGACTAAAAGGGGGGAGAAAAAAAGAGGAGAGCAAAGATGTAGGTTTATGAGAAAGATGAGACTGTGACACTATTCTTCAGGGAATTTCAGCAAAGCCTTCTATCTCCCTCTGACAAGGAACAGCCTTGCAAAGGCTGGTTTCACACGCTACTATACATATTTATCACCCAAAACAATCATGGCACATGAAGAAAAAGGGTCACCAAGGAACTCTGAAAAATTACAGGCACTACACGCTTGAAAAGCTTAAGCCAGGGGTAGGCAACCTGGGCTCTTTTATGACTCGTGGACTTCAACTCCCAGAATTCCTGAGCCAGCCATGCTGAGGGGAAAGGGAGAAGTTTCCATGCTGAGCCATGCTGGCTCAGGAATTCTGGGAGCTGAAGTCCACGAGTCATAAAAGAGCCAAGGTTGCCAACCCCTGGCTTAAGAGTATATTTTACAACGTATTGAGGAACAGGAGAGAGAACTTTCCCTTTCTGAGAACACAACTCACCCAATTTAAATGTGCATGGTGGTAACTCTCCTCCTTAACACTTAAGCATTGGAATAGGAAAGCCAAGCTTATCAGTTAAAGGGGACTTTAAGTCTGTTAATGCAGCACTCGTCTCCTCAGTTATGCAGCAGATATTTAGGGCAACAGACAGAAATTAAGCAGTGCTCTTACAGGCAGGTTTTTTTTCCCAAAATAAAAAAACCACAAGCAAAATAGGTGTGTTGCATCTCTGTTAGGTTTATATCTAATTTAGTAAACCACAGGCTAAATTTTAAAAAGCGAAGGGTAGGTGACAATTGATTTTAAGCGCTCCTGCCCACCAAAAGGTTTCCTATCCTTGCTGTGCATAATGGCAGTTTTCCCTTTACTAGTGGAAATTAATGTCCTCTTTTTAAAGAGGCTATTCATCCACAGCTCAGAGACAAGGCAACTAAGTGATGTAGTTTTAAAGAAGGGATAGGTATACGTCATCAGCTGTAAATTTAAGGTTTTTTTGTCTGCTTACACAATTATAGTGAATAGAATGAAGTCCATTTCGAGATAAAACAGGTTTGCCTTTCACTGTTACACTCTCCCATTGTGATTAGCTGTGTGGCTTCCCAACCCATGGAGAAGCAGAGCAATCTTCATTATGGGCAATTTATTTCCTCTTTCTATATTATATCACTTTCTGTAGATACCAGTACAGATACCACAATCTTCCTCAACCACGTTTTCTAGATGTGTTGAGAGACTGCTGCTTTTAACTTTCCCAGTTGCAAATTCTGGGAATTTCAGTCCTTACACACTGACAAAAGTGTTGGTTTGGGAAAAGCTGCCATGATTTACAAAACAATTCTCAAAGCAATTGCTTTCAATACAACCTGGTACTTCCTTTATAAAAAGGACAAAAAGAAAGAGCCGCTGGTGTTTTTCCGAGCACAGGACCAAGGGTTTGTTTGTGTAACAAAAAAAAAGGGAGAGATATACAGGTGGGAGAAAATTAAAAGCAAGAAAGGACACTCACAGACAGAATAGCTACTTGAATATTTGATGCCTGGGAAATCAGGTAGAGGGTTATATCCTATGGCAGGGGTGTCAAACTCAATTTCATTGACGGCCACATCAGCATTGCGGTTGCCCTCAGAGGGCCGGGTGGGTATGGCCTGGGTGAGCGTGGCCTACTGGGTGGGCGTGGCTAGAGTGCGTATGGCCTACTGGGTGGGCGTGGCCAACTCTACATCGTTTGCATCAAGGGTGCCTATGGGGGCCTGGGCAGGAGTGGGACAGATCTGAGGGTCTCTGGGCCAGGGCCAAGGCAGTGGGGGCCGTTCCCTCACTGTTTCCAGGATGGCTTCGCGGGCCACATGAAACCACTTCGCGGGCCGGATCTGGCCCCCGGGCCTTGTGTTTGACATGTCTGTCCTATGGGCACCCACTTAACCTCTGGAATGCCAGAATCCAGAAAGGAAAAGGAACTACTAGATAAAGTGGCTCCCAAGCCCACTTACTGCGTTTGCAAACCCTCTGGGTGGGTGCGTGGGTGGATTCAGCTGTGACTGCACCTGTACTTCCTCACCTTGGCAATGGTGTTAGTCTCTTCCTTATGCAACCCATGGCTGTTGCCAAAGGCCGTCTGCCCCACATTCTGTGCACGAAGGCAACAGAAAAGCGCCTTGAAGATGCTCCGGCCACGAGGCTTCTTCGGGGAAGATTTGGACACCAACACTACAAACAGAAGAAGAGTTACCATAAGAACTTGTTGCAGGTCTGCAGCTCAGGAGAACACTTCATTCCCTCTGGAGTAAGCCACCCTCAGGGACTTTGGGTGATGATTGGCCAGAAATAATCAACAATAATCCACATAGAGTGGGACAACAGTATGGATCCATCAGCCGTCAATACGTCTCATTTCTTCTTTGCTTTATTGCTGTCAATAGGTCAATCGTCAGCTTTGGTGAAAGGACTTCATTTTGTCAGAGCTTATGAAAATAAGGAAGAGGCTGAATCTTGCCTCCATTTCTCACAAAGTTCATGAGAAACCAGCAGGTGGCACCACAGATCCACAAATATTGCCCAATTCATGCATGCTCTTCCATCACTGACACTCTGGAGAAGACTGGGAAAACTTATGAAGTAGGTTAGTCCTTGACTTACAACTGGTTGTTTAGTGACTGTTTAAAGTTACAATAAGACTCCCCCAGAACTACTTACAACCGCCACCACCCCACTTGATCACATCTGGGCACTTGGCAAATGGCCTGCATTTGCACCTGTTTGCAGTAATTCCAGTCATGCGAATGTAATTTATAATGTTTTTGACGTAAATCAGTGTTTATTTTTGATTTCCAGCAAAAAAAAGACCCTTTGGGGGTCACTTAACGATTGGTGTAAAAAGGGTTGTAAAACTGGGCATGGTTACATGGAGACTTGCTTAACAAACACAATTTATGACCATAATTCTGGGTTCAGTTATAGCTATAACTCAAGGACTACCTGTAGACGAGTAAAATTGGATGGAATTACCTGGAGGGGAAAAAAGGGGGAGGGGGGGACTGCACTAATCAGACTTGCCTCTGGCTGTTGCCATTGTGTCACTGCAGACAGAACATATCTAGAAAGGATTACTAAAGATAGGGCCTGAAAAGCATGAGGTTCTCCATGCAAGGAAATGGGCCAATTTCATAGGCAACCAATGAGAAGCAGGGAAACTACAGGCTATAGCAGGGGTGGGGAACCTTGGCTCTTTTATGACTCATGGACTTCAACTTCAGCATGGCTGGCTCAGGAATTCTGGGAGTTGAAGTCCACGAATCATAAAAGAGCCAAGGTTCCCCACTCCTGGGCTATAGTTTGTAATTCATGTAGAACCCATTGGTTGGAAAAGGCTGTTTTCATCTGTTGCAGTTCTTTGCCCAGCGCAAATTTCTTGCACTGCCTGAAAAGATCTATGAGGAACTATTACTCCAAAGATGGATTTTTAAATAAATAAACACGTTCTACAATCAGGCAAAATTACTTTCTTAAGAGGCTGCTTGCTATCCTTTTCTCAAATACAGGTCGCCCTTGACTTAGGGCCACAACTGAGCCCAGAACCTCTGTTGATAAGCGAGACAGTTGGTTCAAGTGAATTTCACCCCATTGAACAACCTTTCTTGCCACAGCTGTTAAGTGAATCACTGCAGTTGTTAAGTTAGTAACACAGCTGTTAAGGGAATTTAGCTGCCCCATTGTTTTTTGCATGACACACACACACACACACACACACACACCAGAATACTGCAGCCGTCATAAATAGGAGCCAGTCCAAATTTTGATCACATGAACCCTGGGGATGCTGCAACAGTTATGAGTGTGAAAAACAGTCGTCACTTTTCCAGTGCTATTGTAACTTTGAACAGTTACTAAAAGAACGGTTAAGTTGAGGATTACCTGTACATTACCACATTAACTACTGTTTTTTCCCTTACTGCCGGGATAAATCTTAAGAAATGGAATTTTTTTTATTCAATTACTAAATCTCTAAGTTTATGAACTACTCAGGAGCCACGCGACCCCTTTCAGGGGTGTCAAACTGCCGGCCTGCAGGCCAGATGCGTCACCAGGAAACCACACCCACCCCATTGCCGGCAATGGCGAAAAAGCTCCGATATGTTGTGCGACGTCACGTGACGTCGTGAGTTTGACATGTATGCCTTGGTGCTTCAGAGCCGGAATATAGATTGCACTCTGCAAGCCATGTGTGCTTGTATGAGTCAGTCCAGTAGGGCTGGATATGCAGAGCTAAGGTGTGATTATCTTGAAGTAGCCCCAGACACAATCATATTTGGTTACAACATATTAGCCATGTGAACTCATTCTCCATGCTGAATTTAACCAAGAAAGTTATAATTGCTGAGCTTTTGAGCAAGATCCTGGAGTGATTCATCCCAATGAATAGGACAAAGCAGCTAATTTCTGGACAGTGTTACTGAGTATTTATTCTTACATGCATTCTACTATGTTTTGTTTTTAATCTACATTTTACACAAATATCTAGGGAAAACATCCATCTAAACATACAGTCTTGAGTGTATCTTCTCGAAGCATATGATTTTCTAAATGTATTTCTATTCTAGAATTAAGCACATTTAGTTTTATAGTTGATCGGCAAACTTCAGAGAAGTATATAAAAGTCCAACAAATGTTCACACCTGCACATTAGCCTGGAAATGCAGCTCGGCTCATGTTCCATTGGAATTCAAAATCTTATAACCTTTTTATCTGCATTCCACTACAGTAGATAAAGTAGCCCTCAAGACCTCTCTTGCAACAAACAGAGTTGATCCAGGTTTTCTGAACAGAACAGCATGATGATGATAAAAAAAAACTGCACTGTGAACCATCAAACCCAAACCATAAGTCTTATTTGTGCGGGAATGTAACCTTGATCTGTACAAAAGCAACTGAATGAAGTGGTCCAAATAGGCAATCCAAAATACAGTTGTCCAAAAAGCGTTTTAAAATGATCAGCACAATTTTGACTATTCCTCCACATTACTAAAGTCCCACAAACTTCTATTCAAAGGTATTTTTTTCATACTCTTTACTGTAATAATGTAGAACTCTTAGATACTCAGTATCATACAACACAGAAAGAAGTAATATACTGCTTTCTGGGTTTTTTGCCATCAATAAACAGGGTGTCTTTAAAAGAACAAATCCTCAAGTCTTAAAACTTCTGCAAAAGCCGTGATATTTAGTCATGTTCACTCTGCAAACTAGGGAAGGAACTCTTAGAGGCTGAGTAATCAAAGTCCTATTTGCGTCTGAGACAAATTGGAAAAAAGAGAAGCAGAAAGTCTAAGACAGATTCCAATGTTAAAAGGCAACAAACCTTTTTTTAATGTGAAGGAGGTAGGAAATTATCAAAAAAGCATCCCCTCTGTGTCCCAAATTTACATCCCCAAACCTACAAGGGAACTGCTTTTAAAAAAACAAAAACAAAAAAAACCTCAAACTCAGACCTTGCTCTGGATAGACACTCTTGCTTCCAAAGGTCACTGTATAATATCCAGAAATAAACCCATAGGTACTTAGATCTCAAACTGGCCATCTGAAATCAGACAATGTCCCTCTGGCTGTGGCCTTGGTTAATGGAAAACTTTTCATCTGCTCTGTTAAGAATCTCAAAGAACTTTTCACTGAATAAGAGGGGGAAGGGAAAAGCCGGAGATACAGATCTGGGCACCAAGGGGTTGGTTGAAAAGTTCAAGGCATGATTAGAACGATTGCTGATGGCCAGCAGATACTCTCTGATCCATAATGGGCTAGTTTTTTTGATAGCCTAAAATGTATCTGATAGTCTCCAAATATCTTGTTGGAGCTTTGTCAACTTCATGGCCCAGAGGGCTGCGTGCTGTTATCCAAGATATGAATCTATGTAGGCTGCAGAGATTGATGTGAATTACCTGGGCCTTGCTAACTATGTGGCCTTGTTAAGAGCTCACTGTTTATCAAGATTGCACTTTCTTGATCACTTTCCATGAGCGAGCAATGGCCCTACGTATTGAACGATCGAAGAATATACTCCTGCTTTAGATATGGAAACACACATGAACAACTGAGTCTAGGTTAACAGGAAAACAAAACCTGTCAATGCAAGCAAGATCCAAGTAGCTATCTACTCCAACTTGGTTCCAAGTTTAAGGATCAGGTTGCCTAAATCAGCTTCATCTAAACAAAAGCTAAATTCTTGTCTCAGGTGGGAGGGGTGACAACAGTTGAGAAGAAAATTCTGGAACAGTTTATTAAGCATAAGATTCTGGCAGGAAAAAATAACACACACTGGACTAGAGCACCATTGAATAGATAGAGAGCAAGTTGAACAACTGCGTCTGATGAGTGTTGTACCAAGGGTTTCGTGTGAAGCTGAAGAATCAAAAGGCAAACAGGAGAGGTCCATTCTAGATGCCATGTTGTTGGCATTGTAAGAAACAAAACCACAAAACCTGTTAAGTGGTGATGGATACGGGACTTAACAAATGTCATAAGAGGACCATATCAAGGTTTTGCAGGATCAGAAGGAACACATCAGGCAGAAAGAAGCAAACTGAATTTCAACTAGGACAAATCTCAAATTTGGATATGGGTAGGAAAAATCAAAGGCATGAATATAGGATCAGGAAGAGCAGCATATGCAAATAGGAACTGGGTGTCTTTGGGACTCAGAAGCTGAGTATGAGCCAATCATATGATGCAGCTACCAGAAAAAAAAAGTACAATCCTGTTGCATCCACAGAAAAATAGCATCAATATCAAGAGAAGCCATTGCTTTTGTATATTCTGCATTGGTCAGTCGATTCCTAGAATACTGCATTCAGGACTAGACATTGTATTTTAGAAAGGACATTAACAGACTGGAGTGTTTCCAGAAGAAAGCAACCAAGGTGGAGGAAGTCGGAGATATCAAGTGTACTTAGTCTGGAGAAGATTGCAGGAAGATTGCATGACAGCTGTCTTCAAGCATCTGAAATATGTCACGTATAAGGAGGTTATTATTCAAAGTGGTTGAAGACAGGACAAGAAATAAAGGATTGACTGAGTTACAAACTAAATTTTAGTTGCAAATCGGAAAGAATGCCCTAAAAGTAGGAACTGTTCAATAATGGAACAGACTATTTTCAGAGCTGGTGAACTTCGGATGGAAACTAATCAAGGAGGGAACCAACCTAGAACTAAGGAGAAATTTCCTGACAACTTGAACAATTAACCAGTGGAACAACTTGCCTCTGGAAAAACAGGTTACAAAACGAAGGAGAAATCTGGAGGGAAGAGGAACAGAGCAAAATCAAGCAATAATTACTAATCATAAATGTCTCAAATTTTATTAATAGTAGAATACACTGGAGGTTTTTAAGAAGAGATTGGACAGCCATTTTTCTGAAGGTTTTTAAGAAGAGATTGGACAGCCATTTTTCTGAAATGGTATAAGGTTTCCTGCTTGAGAAGGGGATGGACTACTAGGAGACCTCCGAGATACCTTCCAGACCTGTAATTCTGTTAACTCTCCCGCTCTTACATGATTCAAAGCAAAGAGACAGTAGGAAGTACCATAATTGCAAGAAAATGGAGTCACTTGTTCTTAGGCATTGTTTCAGTTCTGGATTAAGGTTGAAGTCTCCGCCAAAGGTTTCCCAGGATAGGAAGATTTAGAGGGAGACGTGCGTTTTGTTAACATTTAACTAAAGAACGGAATGTAGCGAAGGATGATAAAACCTCTCCTGGGAAATGTTGAACCATGGCCCTAGATCCTAAATACTTTTGTTTATTTCATGCTTTCAGCAAACTGCACCTTAACCCTTGCTTAAAACGGGAGACTCCACCAGTCAATATTGCAACAACTGGAGCAAAATTAAAAGTTGGCAATAGACACTACAGAAAGCATGTTTTCTTTTCCTTTTGTCTACACCGCCACAGCCATCTGTTCCTCTCCTCCTCCTGTTTGTCTCATGCCTTCCCTGTCAGCTGTCAAGCTCAGCTAAGATACATCAGCGATATTATATAACTAGTAGCAAGCAAGACCCTGCAAGATAAAATTCAAGTAGGAATTTCCGACCCTCAAAGTAGACTTCAGCAGGTTAATTTGGGGGTGCATATGTGTTTGCCATCTTTGTAAATTAGTTTCGGGAACTATCACTCACGTAAAACAGCAAAAAAAAATGTTGGCTGAGTTTGGGTCAATGACTATAGATGCCCCAGCAAAAATATACTACTGAACCATGAACTTATTCACAGGATTGTGATGAGGACAAAAAGATTACTCAGAAGGAAGGCACCACCGTGCAATTCAAAAATAGAAATATGGGTCAGAGTTGTATTGTCTTTGTTACCCCCAAAATCTAGAAACTTTACTTTTAAGATAAGAAGAATCAACCTTCTTGAGCAAATTTATTAAACATTCATTGCTCTGCAAAGAATTGCCAAAAGACAAAAAGTCCAAGCTAGCATTTTTGAAATAGAAATCAAAGCTCCGCTTTCCAAAATATGTCTCTGTTCCTTCTACCACAGATCTTGAAGTTCTGTTTTTGACTCTTAAAAAATGCAATGAAGAAACAATGCACAGATTTTAAGGGGACAACAAACTTCTCCAGAAGGAAAATTACAGTTGATAAGGAACTTCAGGCTGGCATCACAATACACTAGTTTTTTTCTTTTTTGGCTTTCACTTAGCAAGTTATTTAAAGCCAACCAAATATGGCTTAGTCAACAAACTATGGCCAAGCAAATTATGATTTAGAACAGCACTCAGATCTAATCAATGTATCTTGATTGCTTCCAGATTTTTTTCTCACACAAGAGGCACAGAATGCTCCACACTCCTAGTGATATAAAATGCCCTTTTAATATCACTACTGGAAGAGTTTGAGCAGTCCAGCATCCTTGTTAAATGTTTCAGATTTTTTTGCTCCTCGGGATTCCCAGACTGCATTGTGGATCTCATAAGGCTCATTTCATGCATAAAAGCAGAATTCCAGGGCAAAGGTAATTCCAGCATGTAGGTTCATAAGAGTAAAAAAAAAACAAAAAACAGGTTACAAAACGAAGGAGAAATCTGGAGGGAAGAGGAACAGAGCAAAATCAAGCAATAATTACTAATCATAAATGTCTCAAATTTCATTAATAGTAGAATACAGATCTCTTAAAAAGGTTTTTCTTTGGGTTTGTAGCTCGGTTGTAGGAGGAGCATGAAGGTTTCCAAACATTTCGCTAGCAGGCTAGGTAGCATCTTCAGCGGCATTTAGGGAATGTCTGTGTCAGGTTTTTTTTCCCCAGGTGGACCAAAGAAATGGTTTTCCTTCTGCCTCCATGAACTCGGATTAAATTGAAAAGTGTCCAGGGTTACAAAGCAAGGGGGAAGAGACAGGCGAGAACGTGTGGATCATGACACTGTGACCCAACTCTTCATACTTGCATGCAACACTACAATGCAGGTACAAAAGGACAAAGCTTCACTTGGATGTCATAATGCATGTTTTGACACTTTGGTGACATCATAGTTTGCAAAAGACACTTAGATGCGGAGAACAATTTCAGATAGGGAAAAAAATATGAGGATTCAACGTCTCCTAGTTATACTGCCCCAATAACAAAGCCCTTGCACCATTAGCAGATGTTTTAAGGTGGTACAAAGTTAGCAGAATCTATTTTAACTTCTGCCCGGTGTTTTGAGCAAAATAAACCTCTTGCAAGGGGGCAACCCACACTTTGTACCTCCATGCCTATTTGTGTAGGTCTGCTCATTCTCAAAATACATCCAACTTCCTCCCTCGCTAATAGAAATTCTGCTTTTTGAAGATTTTGTTTTGTCAAACCAGATTCTGTTTTGTTAGTTACACAGCCCAAAGACTAGAATGACCATAATTACTATCCAATGAATGCCCCAAATTCAATCACAAATCTTATATATAACATACTAACTGGGTGAGAAAAAGATATCACTACCAAAACACTTTCCCCTGTATTACTTTTACTCTAAATGCACACTTTGTGCTGGTTTAGAAATATTAACTGGGAAAAGGTTATTTTGCATTCTGCCCACTTCAATTGAAAAATATAAATTGATTGTATCATAAAATGCTCATCTGCGAAAGACAAACATCCATAATAAGAGGAATTTTAAAAACTCAATGCCATATTATTTCAACGTACTCTTGGAATCACAGGCCAAAATATTCTGCGAAAGTTCTTCCTCTGTCTGCTTAAAACATGCTACTTCTTTAGAACACAGGTCTTCAAACTTGGCAACTTTAAGACTTGTGGACTTCAACTCCCAGAATTCCTCAGCCAACCCTGACTGGCTGAGGAATTCTGGGAGTTGAAGTCCACAAGTCTTAAAGTTGCCAGGTTTGAAGTCCCCTGCTTTAGAGGTATAAATGCTGACAGGTATTATGGGTATAGGGAATTTATAGTTAGTCCTTGACTTACGACTCCAATGGAGCCTATTACAGCTGTAAGTAGTCATGGTCATAAAGCAAGTCACCTATGTGACCAGCCCGATTTTATGACTTTCATGGCAGACACAAAGTGACCACTAGAATTGTTTAAGTGAACGCTGTAGATCAGTGTCCCCTAACCTTTTGGATAGCAGGGACCGGTTCTGTGGAGAGGTTTTCTGCGGACCAGAGGGGGCGTGCTTTCATGTGCTACTGGTGTCCCGTGAATGGGGCTTCTCTTGTTTGCACGGCCCAGTTTCTGGCTACGGACTGGTGCCAGTCCACGGACCAGTGATTGGGGACTCCTGATGTAGACGTTAAGGAAATCAATTGTTCGCTATGAGTTGGTTTTGCTAAAAACTGGAAGAAAACGCCAGTTTTGGGCAAAAGAAAATGGTTGTGTGACAATGAGACACTGCCAACGGACATAAATGAAGGCTGGGTTGCCAAATGTTTGATACGCAGCCATGTGACTGTGTGTTTGTGTGTGTGTAAACATCAGAACTGAGTCATAAGTATCTCCTGTAAGGTCCATTTTAAACTGAGCAGTTGCTGAGCGACCTTAAGTGAAAGACTACCTATATCCTGCCTCCTTTCCACATGCACACTCCCCATACCATGGTACTTTTTCCAAGCTCTTCTGGAATTATAATTCTTACACGGGCAATACAATAAGGAAGGAGCAGGAAAGTACTATTTTTGGATTCCTGGCCCTACAAAGTTTAAAAGAAAGAAAAAAGGCTACAGGAAAGTTAGCCCTGTCAATTTTGCACCGTCAAAATCAGTTGTGGTTCAGCCACATCTAGTGGTCAAGGCACCAGGCTAGAAACAAGGAGGCTGCGAGTTAAAGTCCTACCTTAGCCATGAAAGTCAGCTGGGTGACTTTGGGCCAGTCATTCTCTCTCAGCCTAACCCATCTCACAGGGTTGTTGCTGTTGCTCTTGTGGGGAAAATAAGAGGAGAAAGGTATGTTGGATATGCTTGCCACTTTGAGTTATTTGTAACTATAATGAAGGCAGGATAGAAATAAATAAACAAATAGTTGTACCTAAAATGTTCTACTTCCCACATCTACAACTTGAAGGCATATGAGGGGAAAAGTAATAGCAAAGAGGAACTCTAAAATTACTTTTCCCAAGAGCCCTTTCTATACTGTACTATTACCTTATCTTCACCACACTCTGCAGTCTCCTGCCACTTACGCTCTCCTTGTATGTGAGGCCAAATGTTATAATCCTGCAGATACTTTTAAGATGCAAGCACGTGCTTTCTCCATTTGTTGCATTATTTCAGCTGGCTGCCTCATCTCCACTGTTTTGTCCTTTAACCAAGAACAGCCACCATCTTCTATCTTTCTAGCCACCTGTCTTATTAACTGGTTAACAATTAACCAGTGGAAGGGCTTTTGCCTTCACAAGTTGTGGGTGCTCCATCACTGGAGGCTTTTAAGAAGAGACTGGCCAGCTACTTGTCTGGAATAGTATAGCACAAGGGTAGGCAACCTTGGCTCTTTTATGACTCATGGACTTCAACTCCCAGAATTCCTGAGCCAGCCATGCTGAGGGGAAAGGGAGTTTCCAAGCTGAGCCATGCTGGCTCAGGAATTCTGGGAGTTGAAGTCCAAGAGTCATAAAAGAGCCAAGGTTGCCTACCCCTGGTATAGCATCTCCTGCATGAGCACAGGGGGTTGGACTAAAACAGGGGGGTCAAACTGCTGGCCCATGGGCTGGACGCGGTATGAGGAAACTGCGCCCACCCCATTGCCGGCAATGGGGAAAAAGCTCTGATACGTCACACGACGTCACAAGTTTGACATGTCTGGACTAGAAGATCTCCAAGATCCCTTCCAATTCTGTTATTATTTTATTATTTCCTGGTCAGGTGAGAAGGATTAAGAAGGCAGTCCTTCCTTCTCTTTGGTATTCTGCAAACATCATAACAGGAAACAAAAATCATGGTAAATGTGCTGATAGGTAATGAACCCATGTACCTGAATCAACCTAGGCTAGAATGTAACCACTCTTTGCTGAACAAGCCATAATAGCCTGGTTCACAGAAATAAAAAATTAAAATAGTAGGACTGCGCAGTATTAAGCCAAACAAACCGCGTTACGACATATCCTTATTTGTGATCAGACCGCTGACTACTTTATGCTACACTGGAAACAAAGAAATGGAAACAAGAAATTCTGGCCAGTGGAACCACCCCTTGCCAGTTCCATTGAAGGCTGGCTGAAGGGTTAGCAGAAGACAGAGAGAACTTGAAAAACTGGGGGTGGGTGGGGGGGCGAACATAAATTATGTTTAATGATGAGCAGTCTGTATAACCTCAGACATGCACTTTGGCATTAGTGAGCCAGTGTGGTGTAGTAACTAAGGTGCTGGCCTAGAAACCAGGAGACTGTGACTTCTAGTCCCTAGGCATGAAATCCAGCTGGGTGATCATCTTCTAATAAATTTGAACAGTGGGTACACTTTTGAGAAGGAGTATGTGCTCACCATTTTAATCTTTTTTTAAAGCCCAATAAGCCAACATTTACTCTTAGCAATTGCCCTTCAAATAAAAAAAAAGTCACCTAAATCAGGGGTATCAAACTGCTGGCCCACAGGCTGGTTGCATCATACAGAGGCCATGCCCACCCCAGCTCCGGCAATGCAAGAAAAAAAAAAGGTCACGATACGACATGTCACATGACAAGTTGACACCTGTGGCCTAAATGAATAACTCTGAAAGCATGACAACTCTGAAGTTTATCTGAATGCTACAAGTTTGAAAGGAGACATTCATTAAAACCTTTTTGAAAACTGTGGATTTACACACACAAAACAGCTTCCTATTCCATCTTCATTATATAAAATTATCTTGGCAAAGCCACAGGAGGAAATTCCATGGTGTCTTCATTATATTCTTGGTTCACACTTTATTATCATACAACTGCACAAAGCAATTTTCCATGTAGATACACAAGACCACAAGAGATGGCCTGAAGAATAGTCTTGGGAGATCTACAAAATTCAGTGTTCTCCTCCTATAGACTATTAATTCCCTTGTCTCTTATCTGGCTTATGTTAGCAAAGACAAAGGCCAAAATGGTTGAAGGAGCCAAAGACAATCTGACTCCCTCTGCAAATGTACCATTTATTCTACAGACAAGTTCATTCCTGCATGTCATCACATGACAAGATGCAGGTGTGAATGGGTTGGTGCTGCAAGAAGAGTCTTCTCCTTAACATACAGATGGCAATTTTTAGTGGGGTCGGTTCACATGTTCAGCTGCCTATCACTAAAGCAAAGGAAATCAAGCATGTGCAGAGGAATCCTCCTGATCTGAGCATGGGGGAAAACTCATGAAAGGTCCATTTTTCTGCTTGTGCTCAAATGCTGAACTACAATTCCCAGCTAGCTAAGTCAGTGCATACAAATAATAAACAATACCCAAGTGTAATTCAACAACCTCCGGAAGGCAACAAGTTCCTCTTCCTGATTGGTTTGACACCTCACATTAAACCCTAATGTGGTATAATAATAATAATAAAAAGTTGGAAGGGACCTTGGAGGTCATCTAGTCCAACCCCCTGCTCAGGCAGGAAACCCTATACCATTTCAGGCAGGTCCTTTAGCAGGTCCTTTAGCCGGTCCAGTGTGTGAAGTCAGATTTGCTAACTACCCAGCACTTCGTGCAATGTATGAAGCCAACCACTGCCAGGGTTTCAGGTGGAAATCTTTTGGTGTGGTGGATTGTTGGTAGACCACCACCACCAACTTCATAAGCTACAAGATGGCCCAAAGAAGTCAACAGCTTCTAGTAAGTGTTTTTCATCTTGTTCAGCCACTGTTCTCCCCAAAACTGTCTAATCCTTTTAACCCTCCTCTATATCCTATCCTGGTTTGCAACCAGACATCAAGCAATGACTGTGCATGGCACAAAGCTCATACTAAGTTCCCTCTTTGTGAGGTTTTCTAGATTTATGTTCCGGCTTTCTTTCAGAAGCTTGAGGCAGCATACAAAGCACTCCCTCCTAATTTTCTTCACAACTGTGTGTAAGTTAGGTTGAGCTGAGAAGAAGCAGGCAGCCCAAAAGCACCCAGTTGCTTCTGTGGCTGATCCTGGATTTCCAACACCCCATGCCATCACCATTGTTTTATCAACGAGAATACCCAAAATCACTTTATACTGGGCCAGATGGCTTACCTAGTTCAGTTTTGCCAATACCAGGGGCAAGGGGCCACTATTGCTCTTGCACAAATGCTGAACTACAATTCCCAGCTAGCCAAGTCAGTGCATACAAA
The DNA here is from genome assembly GCF_964194415.1 of Vipera berus. Classification (NCBI taxonomy): domain Eukaryota; kingdom Metazoa; phylum Chordata; class Lepidosauria; order Squamata; family Viperidae; genus Vipera; species Vipera berus. Next base: position 136,869,932 of record NC_138203.1, on the reverse strand, counting down.
TAATAGGGTTGATGCCTTACATTAAACCCTAACATGGTTTGTTTTGGCTGGTCCAGTGCGTGAAGTCAGATTTGCCAACTACCACTGCCAGGGTGGAAGTCTTTTGATATGGTGGATTGAACCGGAAACCTTGTGTTGAGCCCTATTCCCGAGCAACCTCCACTCCTTTGTCTGTTGTGTGAAGCATACCGCATTCAGAGTAAACCATCCAACCGCCTCAGCATAAGATTTAGTTGAAACTCAAGTAGGAAAGTCTGCATGTATAAAATCTCCCTCTAGGAAGGGAGGTTAGGTTTCCTCCATGTACAACTGCCATGATGCAGGCAGCAGAGCCAGAGGCTGCTCAGGAACTAATTACAAAATGGCGTTTATATTTTAAAGGCCTCTTCCTTGCTGGAAGACAATCTGGAGCGTTTTCAAACTGCTCGACTGTGTTTCGATTCCTGAACAAATAGCGGCAGACCCAGGGAGCCCTGCTGTTGCCAAAATTGTGACAATGGAAGAAACAGGAAAATTGCACAAGTTGTTGTTATTCCAGGTTTTTTTTTTATGACAACTCTGCTCTCAAAAAAGAAAACTGAAAAAGGGAGGAGAAAGACGTTTAGCAGACATTTTAAATGGATCCAGATTTGGTGCTCAAAATAACGGATGTTAAAAAAAAATAACTTTTTTAAAAAAAATCCTATTTTATTTCTGAGCATAGGTTTCATTCATTTTGGAATTTGGGAGAAATGAAAATAACTTTGCAGTAGTGACAGGAAGTAGAAACAAAAAATCCACCCAGAATACCTCAGCAGAGGACAGGTAAGACCTGATGGAAAATGGAGTTCCATCATTCTTTTCAGGCAAATATTTTTGCAGATTTCCACAGCTACCTTTGAAAGCGTTCTCTTCTCTCTGTGCCTGCATGTGTATTATCTATAATTAATTGCCTTAGATACTGTGTTGCTATTATGTTTTTGTAATGTAGATACACATTCTTTAAAAATACAGGGAAAGACAATATGCTTTATGTCTCTATGCAGTCAACAACAGACAGGAAGGGGGGGGGGAAGGAAAATAAAAGTTATTCTAGTTTCTCTGTTTCTGTCATATGGATGGCTGACATCTGGCCAAACTGTTGATTGCTCCCCATCTGTCACAATGTTTATCAGGCATCCTGTGGGACTAATAGTCACATCCAGCCAGGACCCCATCTTATGTCCAAAATAGATGGGGCACTAAGCAGTACAAACTAGATCACTGGTAGGCAACCTTGGCTTTGTGTTCTAAGATGGCGGCGCCTGGAATGGCTGCGGCTGCATTGGCTGTTGAAGGCAAATAGTTTTGGGAGGGATAGTAAGGGCTATAGGCCACATGATCAGGAAGATTTTAATGTGTTTGAGCAACATGGTGGAACTAAGGTAACATATGGCATACGACATACGACCGACAATCTTTGCTGGCATGGTGAGCTTCTAGTTGTTTTGGAACTGTTGGTGAGACCGTTAAAAGTCGTTGGCGCTGTTTGAATTTGTTCTACCAGCAGCAAGATCCGACTGCTGGCCCAGTGATGGATTCTACTGCAAATCAGGGCTGTTTCCAGAGGAGAGGACCTGGAGCTTATGGAGCGAAGGAACTGGATGAGGCTGTCAGCAGGCCCAGAGGAAGAGAGAGAGGCTTTTGGAGAAGTTGGTGGTGGCGGCAGTAGCGTGCTCCAGGGGAGAAAAGAAGCAAGGCCTCTTTAAGGAAAGGGTGGAAGAGTCAGGATCAGAAAAAGGAAAGAAGGCGAGGTTGTCAGAATACCAGCGAATTTGAGGGCTAATCCACATGGAGCCCCATTTCCATCTGTCCTGTTTGCCATCGTTCACTCCCTAGAGACTAAAATGGACAATGTGAAATTTGAGCGGGCCCCAAACAAGGAGTATCGGAGGTGGTGACCCTTTGAGACCTGTATGCAATGGAATTTCATTTTGATGTATGCCGATTGGTGTACATTCAAAGTGACAAAGTTATCATCATCATCATTTTATGACTCGTGGACTTCAACTCCCAGAATTCCTGAGCCAGTATGGCTCAGCATGGAAACCTCTCCCTTTCTCCTCAGCATGGCTGGCTCAGGAATTCGTCCATGAGTCATAAAAGAGCCAAGGTTGCCTACCCCTGGCCTAGATATAACAACCCCTTTCTCTTCTATCTTCTGGGGAGGAGAGGAAGCAAAAGTTTAGTGCTGAAGAGGCAGGCGTCATGCTTTATGTGGAATTGTGGACACTGTTCAAATACAGAAGTATCAAAAATCTACTTATTACAGAGGTTGTCCATCCCAGTCAGAATCACAGTGCACTGGATCCCTGCACTGGAAGGCAGATACCATAAAGAAGGGCACAGTTTAGAACAGGATGGTTCAAAGGAGTACCATGAACTGTCCATCAAAAAGTGTCCCATGACCGCCATATGTTGATATTGATATTCAGAGCTAACCTATCCAAGAGAGCTTTACATGGCTGCTGAGCTACATCAAGGCTGGATCGTAGTTGATTCCAATGGTCAACCCACTTCTACAATGCCAGTGCTATGAAGGAATTCATCCTCAGCTCACCCAAGGGGCACGTTTGGCTGCCTCAAAATAGTGGAAGCCCAAGATGGTGACTTCATGGCAGTAATAAGGAAATAGGTTGTGGCTTCTTTTTCTTAACTTCTCTTTTTAGCTTAAAGCCCTAGAATTCCTGGTAGTTTCTCATTCTAGTAGTAACCAGGTTTAATTCTGCTTGACTGTTTAAAGAATAGTATGCTGACACCTAGGTGGCCACTGCACCTCTAGTGTAACAAAAATCACATGCAGTTGATCTTATATACACCCTTTACCCAGAAGAAAATCTCTATTCTGGGCTACCATTAATGTGTAAATATTTTCCCTTAGGCTTAGTGTATGTAGTTCAAGTAGTATCTATCTATATTGATTGTACTGTTTTCCAACTCTCCAGTTCAATATTCTTCACATTCAATATTCTATAGTGTGCCATTCTGACTATATGAAACATGGTAAGTCCATCTGCTTCCATACCTTTTCACAGCCTTTGAAAACAGCCAGTCCTTGTTTAGCAACTGCCTCGTTTAGTAACCATTTTCAGTTATGGTGGTGGAAAAGAAACTTTACCACCAATCCCCATGTTTCACAGGTCTGTAAAGCAAAGGAAAACTGAAAACTAATCATAAGCACAGTCATGGTTTCACTTGGTGGCCACTTTGCTTAATGACAGAGCTGCTGGTCCTAACTGGTCAATAAATGAGAATTATCTGCACACAACACTGAAGGCTAAGGCTTCTGGGGAAGAAATGGCTTTTAGGTAGCATAGCTGATGACAATGGCAGAATGAAATTAGTGAGTAGACCAGTTCTTTGATCATTCCTGTCTAGACAAGGAGAGGACTTGAGACTGCCAACTAGTTGGCAATGGGTTTGCTTAATGACTATGGTGTTTACTTAACAACCACTGCAAAATAAATAAATAAACTGGGTCAGTCATGCGATGATCAGCTTAAAAACTGGCATGACTTATGATTGTAATTCTAGGCTCGATTACGATCACAAGTTGAGGGCTATCTGTACAAGATTTCCCTCTTCCCATTTTTCCCCACTGCAACAACACTGGGAGGTGGGCTGGGCTTATAGAAGACAACCAGCCCGAAGTCGTCCAATGAACTTCTGTAGCTGACCGTAGTGTCAAACCTGCATCTCCTGACTTCTGCCCCACAATGCACTGGGTCTCTACCTCATTAGATCCCCTGAGAGAAGGTGACCAATAACAGGTGGCACTGCACACCCTATCAAATTTCATTGCTAATAAGAGTCTTTGGCATTAACTCACATAAAGAAGCAGCTACTGCAACAACTTTTCTTACCCCTCTAATTTTCAGTCAGTTGACACTGGATTTCTGTTTAGATGTTTTATTTCATATGCTTGATTTCCTCTCTCCAACAGCATATATTCAGACCTAATTAAATACCCAAGTGATGACATTTTCAATTATTTGGATCCATACATGGAGTCTGGCTTCAGATTGCCATTCAGACATCTATAGATTTCACCAGTTCATCAGCTCTTTCCACTGGCAGAATTTCTTTCTTTCTTTCTCACTCCTTCCCTCCTTTCCTTCCTTCCCTCTCTCCCTCTCCCCCCCCCCTCTGCTTGTGTAAGATGCAGATGTATATTTTTTAAAGCAGACATACTAAAACCTACTTACCCAAAGAAGCCATATAATTTGTTCAGGGACAACTTGCAACATTAATCACAAATAGCATCACTGTGATGGCAATTCAGCATGCTGGAGGCCACTAACACTGCACTTGAAATTGTCACCCTTCAACTATGTTTATGAGCTTTCGCCTATCTAGTGGCCTCCAGAAATGTTCAACCAACAACTAATATCCTTAACATGCACACGGGAGTTGAAGTCCAATACATCAGAAATGCACAGGATGAGAAGCATTGGTTATGTTGAAATAACTGGGGTGACCAAGTCTAGTGTCATCTTAAATCCAGGTACACATAAAATTTAATTACAACTGGCAAACATCTGCAATTATTGAGAAAAAAAGACTTAAAGGAAACAATAGCTTTGTTTTCAGATATGGCTTAAGATTGAACAGCAAATAATATGCCGCAGTCTATTACCAGATATGTCAGATTTAGATATTCAAATAAATTTCAATTAAGTGAAATGAATTCCACCTAATCTTGATGTGTGAACTAATCCAAGAGCTCTTCAGATATCTGGGTAAATAGAAACATGCAGATATCCACATTTTCATTTAAGAAGCTCAGGTCTTCTGCACTGCACCTTGACAAATAGAAGGCCGAGAAACCTACTCAATCCCAACACTTTAAGAAATAATAAACCATCACTACAGATTACAAGTCCCTGACTTACAACTGTTCATTTAGTGACCAAAGTTTCAACAGCACTGGAAAAAGTGACTTATAACACTTTCCCCACTTATTACCTTTGCCATATCCCCAGAGTCATGTGATTAAAATTTGGATACTTAGGAACTGGCATGTATTTATGACAATTGCAGTGTTCTAAGGTTGTGTGATTATCTTTTGCAATCGTTTGACATGACCGTGTTACTAGCTTAACAACAGTGGTGATTCACTTAATAAGAGGTGAATAAGTGGCAAGAAAAGTTGTAAAATGGGGCAAAATTCACTTAACAACTCTTGTTTAGCTATGAAAATTTTGGGCTCAATTGTGGTTGTAAGTCAAGAAATACCTGTAATACAATATATTTCGAGATTGTCCTTCTGTAGAAAATTGAGAAAGGTTTACCATAAAAATAAGAATACAAGCATTTCTCAGTCCTCGTCTGGCATTTTAAGCCTCACACAATTTTGGCCCTTGGTCCTCAAGAATCAGGGATTCATATCCATATGTTGCTAAAAGCGAGTGGCTTCAAAGACTCTTTGAAGAGAGAGCAACACACACACACAGGATTTAATGCAATATAAATGAATTAAAGATCCAAAATCACTCACTTAAAACAAACCATCCCTTCTTCAGGCAAATTGCAGCCTTAATATTAGAGTACATTGCTGCAAAATATTAATGAGGGACACACCTGAAACTGGTACATTGACAAACACAGCAGCTGTGTTACCAACAGGGATGGTAGAAGTTAATATACAGGTTCCAAAGTGATGCCAGACCAGCCTGACATCCAGATGTGAGCAATTACAACTCTCATATCCCAAGCCAGTAGGCCTGAAAGTGCGGAGGTTGTCATCTCCAGCCTCTGAAAGACATCAGCCTGGGGAAGGGTTGGTCTAGGTCAGGGGTAGGCAACCTCGGCTCTTTTATGACTCGTGGACTTCAACTCCCAGAATTCCTGAGCCAGCTGGCTCAGTAATTCTGGGAGTGGAAGTCCACGAGTCATAAAAGAGCCGAGGTTGCCTACCCCTGGTCTAGGTTGAACAGCAAACAAACTCAAACCGACTTGGACCCTTTGATCTGTGCTGTTGAAAGGGCTGCTGTCCCATTTTCCAGCACAATCAAATTTTCTCTTCTTATTATCCTGCTTTCTGACAGATAAAATGTTAATGTCTTTAGAGGAATGTTCCACTGAAGTATCCAAGCTATGTCAGGGGAAACCGTACTTGTCTTTTGTCCAGAGGAAGGAAAATTGCTATTAGGCTTAATAATATTACTATCAACACCCAGGAACGTAAGGTGTGCTGCATCTCAGTTACTAGAAATCCAAGTTATTTTTTATTTTATTTTATTTTATTTTATTTTATTTTAATTCCATTTATATCCCGCCCTTCTCCGAAGACTCAGGGCGGCTTACAAGCTTAGCAGTAACCTTCATTCTATGTATATGCCTGCTTATTAGGGCTTTCACACACACACCCCCAAGCGGCATTATTACAAAGTCAGCTTATTGCCCCCAACAATCTGGGTCCTCATTTTACCTACCTCGGAAGGATGGAAGGCTGAGTCAACCTTGAGCCTGGTGGGACGTGAACCTGCAATAATTGCAGGCAGCTGGTGTTAAAGGAGGCATTAGCCCACTGCTCCACCAAGTTATGATTTCACACTGCAAGCATCAATTGCAAAACAGCTCCAGTTCAACTTAAGCTTCTGCTTCTCTAGAAGTGAAAAATTGTCTGAAAAAGTTATCTGCCGTATGCTCTTTATTATTGAAAAATGCAACTAATTGTAAAATAACTATGTAGAACTTTATGCACACAGCAGTACTGTAATGTTTTTGTTACTGTGTATTGGGGAAAAATCCAAAAACATATAAATCATTAACTTGGAAAGAATGTTAATTGTTTAAAAGGGGGTGGGGGTGGGGGGGGCATTCTTTCTGAAATCAGTACATGATGTTTCACACAATAAAGGAAACGGGGAAGGAAAGAAAGTGACATAAAAAAGGTAAGGAGACGAAAACACTCCATACATTTCCTTTGGGGCAAGCCAAATTATATTCGAACTGATTTTTCTTCTGCAGATTATGTTTAAAAGTGCAGCAGACGGCAGCAGTGTCCATCTTGTCTGGAACCCCCAAACATATAGCAGAGTTGGATCAATTGATACTTGGATGAGAGACCACCAGAGAATTCTAGGTTGTAGGCTAGACTAAGAAGTTGGGGGGGGGGGGGGAGAGAGAAACAAAAGCCTTAAAGGCACAATGGCCAACCACTTCTGTACAGTTGCCACAAAAAAATGCCAGTAGACACTGAGCTCAGTTTTAAGGAGAATTTTCCTTTTGAAGAAAATACAAGTTAATTCCAGAGACAAAATGGAATTCCAAGAGCCTTAATCAGGCTTGAATTGTGAGTAACCAGAATTGGGACTAATGTAAACATGTGACTGTCCCTAGGCTCTCCCTTCAGGTTTCCTTTGCTTTGCAAATCTGCAAAGGTCATAAATGCAAATATTTGTCCTGAAGTTACTTTTTCATTAATATAACTGTGAATGGTTGCTGTCTGGGGCACTTATTAAATGAGAATTACCTATATAATTGAACTGAGATCCAGCAGCAAGGGTGTTGTATTGCTTTCTTAAGACAAATCTAGAGGGTTGGGGACACTGAAAACTCTATTTACAGGTCTGGAGATCAAAGGCCAATCTTGATAGAGCTCAAACTTCCAATAGAAGAAAAACTCCATCTACTTGAAATTAGCCCTTATATCCGAAAACGTTCAGGTATAAGAACACACCTCATATGGACTTGTAGACTTGAAATTCAAGTCACAGGGCTGATGTAAACAGCAGCCATCTCAGACTTAATCTTGAGCAAATATGCTATTTGACCCAAGTTACAAAGACTTGACTGCAATAGACAAGTTTGACTTTCTATATCTCCATAGAACAGGAGACCTCATGGATTCTGTGGATCTGAAGGTGAAGATCAAGAAATCAGGGATTCTCTGGTATATGTTCTGCTTGCCCACAGCTAAACTTTCCCCTATTGCCAGCATAGCCTTCCAAGACAACTTGGTGAAAATACATATTATTGTTTCCTTCTGAAAGTAAATTGTGACCTTTCTGTTCTCAAGAGTTAGCACTTACGTCGTTCTCCAGTTCACCTTCCTACCATGGAGAATTTTTGCATACATGTTATTGTTATCCACATGTTCCTAATGTATTAACTGGAAGGTCTGTTTTTAAGTAAGGTATCTTTGGTAACAAAATCTATTTTTTCCAGAAGGTTTTAAAGCCAGCTTCAGTGGCCTTTCTGAAAGCTGTTTTGCCAAGAAAGCAATCCACCATCAAACTTGGTCAGATTTATTCTTTGCCTCCACACACATGGCTACAACCAAACTCGGCAACTAATCCACTGTTAAGGTTCCTTCCTTCCTTCCCCGGAAAAAATATATGGGAGGGATTTGATGAGTAAAATTGATTTGTTTTAATATTAGCATTTTTTTACCTTTTTTCCTTTAATCCACCTTTCAATTTTTTCCCCACCTAGGTCCCCAATCCCTGGACTATGGCCCGTTAGCAACCGGGTCATGCAAGAGAGTGAAGCTTCATCTGCACACGTGCAGGATCTAGGTAGCACATGAAGCCATGCCCCTCTCCATGGAACCGGTCCCTGGTGCCCAAAAAGTAGGAGGGGGGCGCTCATGTAGGGAATCTACCCTATTTAGGATGGCACAATCACCTTATTTTTTAAAAAAACCAAAAGTAAGGTAATTGGCTTAAGTCTTGAATAGGATTGCTGCAGCTACATCTGCTTTTGACATCCTTTCGTATTTTTGCATAGACTGTCATAGCGAAGGAGACAAGCTTTGGTCAGAATAATAGGAAAGTCAGCATTAATATATAATTTCAGCCAGAGGCATCACTCCAGACACATCTAACCTAATTGTTCTCCAAATCTGTTTTCTATCAGACTTCTATAGCAACCTAGAACAGGAAGGGTTCGTCCAAAAAATGAGTTTCTTAAAGTTCTGACTACTAAAATCAGGAAGAATGTTATATAGTAACATCACAGTCTACTTTCATATAAGGCAAATTAAAATGGCAGGTTTCTGGTGAAAGCCTGCACATGTTCAATGTAAAAGTGAGGAAGCTTGGCTCTTTTACGTAAATGGGGGAAGTCTTTCCCTAGCGATTGCTTTGGAAATGGCTTCTAGTCTTCTCATCAATCTGAGAAATCAGCTCTCAAGATCCCATATCTTCCACATCCTGAATGCTAACTATGGTTAAATTCATCAGATGTGCACCAGGCTGAAAAAGGCTCTCAAAGTATGAAGCTAAATGGGGAAATACGCAGGCACTATTCCACCTAATTGTCAGGCACTTGTTAAACTTGTTTAGGGCGTTCCTTGCACCAAATGCAAAATTTGAACCCCCATCTTCCCTCTAGAGAGCTACAGAAACCTCTCTCACACCACTAGTATTTTATTCTTGTATAGCACAGGTTAGAAGCAGGCTAACCTAGGTGAAATGCATAATGTGCAGATTTCACAATCACTTAGCATTTCATTAGTTATGTAATATTACATTTAATAATAAAATCTCTTTTGAGACAGCCATTTTCCCCCAGATTTTTCTATTTAGTCTATAGTCAGGGGATTTCTTGGTTGTCTTCCATCCAAATATGAGGAATGTGCAAAATCTATTGTTCTAGGGAACACCAGACTGTTCCATTTCCTTTATAGATCATACTAGTCCAGATGGAACACACATGAATCACAATGAATTATTGGGTTCTGGAAAACTGTGGAACACCCCAGAATGGCTGGATCAGCGTGGCCAATAAGAGAAATAGGAACATTACAGAATCCCTCACAGTACCACCTTTATACACAGTTGCCAAATACTAATCCTGCTCAGATTTTTGTGATTTGTGAAGTTACATGTTGCCACCTTATTGGGCATGCTATATATGTCAAATGGTTTTAAATATGGTGAATGAGCATTGTGTTGCTAATCACTGTCATATTTCTTACATCAAAACTCAAAGCCATCTGACCCTTTTTTTAAGTTGTACTAATACAACGGTAGTTGAAACAGGAAGTGATACTGCAAACAAAAACAGCCATTATCAAAATAGTATTTAATGTAACACATGACAATATGGAATATAATTCTAAGGAGAGAAGGGTAACTCAGCTTAGGGATAAAATACCATGTTAATCAGATGGAAATTGAAAGCTAATTTTTCTGCAGTTTTAGGGGACTGTGCCCTAAAATATTTTATACTCGATGAAGAAAACGTATTCAGGCTCCTTTGGAACTAGGAGGGAAAAATCAACACCAAGAAAAGCATGGCGTGCTTGCTGCCTGCTCTCACTGGAAATCTACAATACAGGCATCAGGTGTAACACATTAGCCTCTACAGGTGTTTCTCAACCTCAGGAATTTTAAGCTTGCTTAAACTACCAGAATTCTCCAGCCAGCATGCTCTATTCACAGTGTTTTTCAACCACTGTTCCGCGGCACACTAGTGTGCCGTGGGAAAAATTGAAAAAACACTGACCTAGGAGACAGCGGTGAGAGGAGGAGGAGGAGGAGGAGCAACAGCCGCGGGCAGAGCGGCGCTGCAAGACTCTCTGGCGGGGAGCGCTGGGCACCGGAGCCTTGGCTAAGCTGATGGCCCTACTTCGCTGGAAGCAAAAGCCCGGGAAAAGAAGTGGGCTCGACCTCTCTAGGCACCAGGGCTCCACGGCAGCATAGCTCCGCCCCCTTCTCTGGCTTCGGAGGGTCTCTTGCTGAAGAGAGAAGCTGGGGAGAGGCGACCGGCTCGCTTATCGGAAGAGGACGGACGGGCGGCCAGCCCGGCTCGCCTGAGCTGTTGCGTGGTTGGTTGCCTGCAACGTTCGAAAAAGCTCTTCTTCCCCAGCACGCGCCGCTTACTCCTTACTCCCCGCGCGGCTGAGGATGCGAGACTCCCGCCTGGTCGGCTGCCTGGTTGCTCACCGCGACCCCTCGCCCCAGCCCGAAATAGAGGAATCTGACCGCTTCGCTCTTGGAGGCTTCGCTTGCGTCTGAAAAATTATATGGCTGATATTTTTTTTTAACCTGTCCTTTTGATACGTTGCATAATAAAATGTCCTTTGGACCAAAGCAATTAAAAACCTTTGGGGTTTCCCCCCCCTCTGGAGTGAAGTGCTTTTGATGGTAAAGGTGAGAAAGAAAGAAAAAAGGAAGGGAAAAAAGGGGGAAGGGGAAAAGGGAGGGAGAAAGAAAAAAAAGAATAGAAAAGAGAGAGAGAGAGAGGAAGGAAGGAAGGAAGGAAAAAAAGCAGGAAGAAAAATTAAAAAGAAATGCAAGTAGCTTCCAGTTTCCACAAGTAGAAAGCAAGAAATTGAGAGAGGGAGGGAAAGAAAGTGGGAGAGAGAAAGGAAGGAAGGAAGATAAAGAAAGAAAAGAGAGGGAGGGAAGAGAGGGAAGGAAGAAGAGAAGAGAAAAAAGAAAATACAGAAAGATAAATTAAAAAGAAATGCAAGCTTTCCTTTTCCTTCACAGCAAAAACAAACAAAAGCCCCAAAATAAAATAAAATAAAATAGAGGCTAATAATAATAATAATAAGTTGGAAGGGACCTTGGAGGTCATCTAGTCCAACCCCTTGAGAACACAGGCCATCCTCGACTTACGACCGTTCGTGTAGCGACCGTGGGGAGGTCCAATGGTGCGGAAAACGGTGGAGTGCCTCGTGATTTTTTTCATGAAACAAGTGTGCCTTTGCCCAAAAAAGGTTGAAAAACACTGCTCTATCACATGGCTATTTTCAGTTGGAAATCAAAAAGCATCAGACAAAACACACTAAACTGAGTATTTTAACTGCTTTATCCAACGGCTTTCTTGGAAAAAAAATAAACAGGCCCTTTATGGGAGAAATTTCAGGGCTAGAAATTGGAGTATGAAGTTGTTCTTACACGAAGGAAGGGGTATCATTTCTGGCCAACTCCAAAGAAAGCTACAGAGATGCACCCCTAAAGTCTTTGTGGAGAATTTCTCATTTTATAGGTGATCTTCCTCCACTTGCTACCCTTCATATGTATTCCTTGGCCCCACATTCACTGTTACTTCATTCTAGTCATTTTTCCCATTCCAGGTTATATGGAGAAAAAAAATGTAACCAAGGGATTCCAAGCTCCCAAAATCTGCTGTGGGCATTACAGTAGTTCCATGGGCCTCTTCTCTCTCTCTCTCTCTCTCTCTCTCTCTCTCTCTCTCTCTCTCTCTCTCTCTCGTGTGTGTGTAATGAAAAAACAAATGTGACATCATAAGGCAAATACCACGACTTACCTACTTGCATGAGACATCAAGACGCAAGTGTGTTGTGGCAGCAACTAGCAATGATATCATAAATACATAGGTCAGAATTTGGTGTTATTATGCTTGTTGTGCATCCTGCTGAACAGCTGAATCCAGAATGAGCGTACCCAGCAACCTTGTGAGAAGATTTGAAAACAAAGTTCTGCAAATAAGAGCCCCTTATCCGTTTGTGCGTGCCTAGTTAGTTTCTATGCATGGAGATGCCAGTTGCTCCTGGGTGAAGTCCATACAACTGTATCAAGCCAGCTTCACTTTGCAGGTACCCTAAGTGGGAAGCAACATTGAAAGAAACTCTGACTTTGCTGCAGCCAGTATATAAACCTTGCAAAGAGCTGAAAAGAAAAGAGAAAAATCAACAAGAAAACACTGCAAAAACAGATCAGAAAATCCATCAGAGAACTGTGTGTACATCTTCCAGACTGAAGGATCCTTGGAACTTCAATTCCATTTAAGATTCACTCTGTCCCAAGTATACTTCCTAATGGCTCTCTCAGAAGATCATTGAAAGTAAAATCCTGTAATTTCCATTTTACATTAAGACTGGGGAGCTTTGTTGATAACGGTAGCAAGATTATTGAATGCACAAAGATGAAAAGATTTGGCAATACCCACAATGGAGCAATGGTTAGTGAAGATGATAAAACTTACTGAGGCGACCAAGCTGACTTATTTGATTAGAGAAAACAATATCTACGTTTATTGATGACTGCAAACCCCTTATGTGTTTTTTGTGTAAAATGGAAAAAATGAACTTATGGTTTATGGTTTTCGTGATTAGGCAGGATAAATTATAGAAAGAAGAAATGGATGGTGTAATTTTAGAGAAGTAAATTCATAATTATAACTGCTGTAAAGAAAATAAGAAACTACTTCTCTGCATCTTTTTCTTTTCCATTTTTTACTTTTTCTTCATTTCTTGCCCTTTTAGCTTTGTCTTTGATTTCTTTCTTTTTCTTCATGATTCTTTATTATTTTATACCTTTGTTTTTAAACTTTTAATAAAATTATTTGGGAGGAGGAGGAGGAGGAGGAGAAGGAGAAGGAGAATAAGAATTAGAAGAAGAAACAACGACAACTGGAGATATTTGTTTGTAGGCAGACAAAATATCTACTCTGCAGCTAAACAATGAGCCTAATAAAACAGTAACAATGTCCAATCACAACCAAGAAGACAAAACAAAGCAACCTTAATAAAGATCCATAGCAGCTTGCCTGAAAAAGCTTCACAAATTTCCTTCTTGCTGCCAATTCCCTTTTCTTCAGCGGAATGGGGTGAGGGATGATGGAAAATGCAAGGCTGCATATTTTTATATTTTTAAACTTTGTTTCCTGTGTCCTAAATCACAGCTTGCTGTCTTTTAGGGGAAAAGTGTCCCCCAGATCATCATCAACAACAGCAAGAACCATTTTAAGGTCTGCAGGAAGAGATTAGGCATATACGGTATATGCTAGGCACAGCCTATACCGGCTGTCACAATCTGGCATCATTTAGCTATGTTGAACTACAACTGTCATCATCCTATCCAGTACTGCCAATGGGCAGACTTGCTGGAGACTATATAAGTTATCTGTACTAGTTCCTGAAAGAGCACAATCAACAAACACCAGTATAGGGTCTACTAAAAGAAGAAATTTTCGAAGAGTACATTCTAGAGAAACTATTCCTGCAATCCTGTTCTCTCAATATGTAAGACAATCCATCTCAATAATCAGCTCTGAAGATAAAGACTTATCTTCTCTTACTGTTATCAAACCCTTGTAGGACACAAGGACAAATTACTTAAAGGCCAATTGTTAAGGTCCCACTGCCACATTGCCCGATCTCCACTTAAATGGCCCACTGCCTTAAGCAAAATCAAATGAACTAAGAAAAAGAGCACCTCGGTTACCCAACCACAAAAGAGATTAGCAGCCCCACCTCACAAGAAAATTGTGACATATTATGGAGGCTACAGCTAATCCCCTCTTTGACAAATATATTTTGGTTTCTTAAGTCGAGATATACAGCAGACAACCGTTGCTCATGTATTCAATCTTTGGGTCCTCATTTTGTACAAGTCCAATTAAATTGGGAAAGCTGTAATTAACTATCATTTTGGAAAGAAGCTATGGTTACTAGCACTGGAGCAAGCCAAATTCTAAACCAGGGGTAGTCAACCTTGGCTCTTTTATGACTCGTGGATTTCAACTCCCAGAATTCCTGAGCCAGCATGAGTCATAAAAGAGGCAAGGCTGCCTACCCGTTCTAAACCATGTTGGTTTCAAAACTGAATCATCATTTCCCAACTTACATGAATCCAGAAATTATGGTTTCTATTTAATTAACTCTCCCTCATCTTTTCTCCAGGAGCAAAAGGAACCATACTTACCGGTAGTAGTTCCTTCTCCAATTACAGTAGCTTTTCAACCTAAAATAACAACTCTATTACAGCAGGTAGCTTGGATTGAGAGAGGATGAATGCATCCATTCGTGGTAGGTTTGTTTGGTTGTTTAATGTCATGTGAACCATTTGATATGTAAAATTTGATGGCCAGGTGACAGACTATCTTGATATCATTATTCCGTTTTTCTCTCTCTCAAAACACTTCACTTGAATTGTTCTGAAGGCAGTTCCCAAGAGTGATTGTTCTGGAATGATATATAGTTGGTAGCATTCTGGACTAGCTCTGATCCTTTCAAGCTCCTAACATCAGATATAATTAAGGAAACCAGATTCACACAAAGTCTCATTAATCAGCTTTATAATGCCAGGAAAGAAAAGGTTAGGTTACAGAATCTTGGAAACTAAGTTAGTATACTTCAGTCCGCATTTATTTGTGAGTACATTAAGGTGATACGATAATTCTAGGAAATGATTACTTCTCTTTTTCAGAAACAACACCCCCCCCCCAATGAATGGACCAATGCCTCACTTAACAGATAAGACTGAAATGTCTCTCTGATCTTTGACCACCACGTTTTGAAACTTCTCACTGTGAGACACTAGATGTCCTGTTACTGGGCCATAGAGTTCTTCACATCCTTAGAGTGTGCAAAGCTACTGCATTTTGTAAGTCATGGCTTAGAATTTAGCATGACCATTAATCCCTGCTGTGATTTCTCCAATAAACTATGGCAGAAGACAGTGCATTAATCCTGCCAGTAGCTCAAACCAATTTCCTTGTTCATTGCTCCATGCTCCACCAGGCTCATTAATTAGATTTTTGCAGAGCTTGTTCACAAACAGGCTGCTTGCACAGGTAAAAGGTTCCTTCATATCTTGGCCAATGCCCAATAAAACCAATCAGAGATAGAGGAATCCAAGGCAGGCAGCATTCAGTGATCCGGCTGCCCCCTTGCTTCACTTTTCCCTGACTTGGCCTCGTATTTTATATGCCGATGCCTATTTGACACATTCCAGAATAGTTCAGTTTCTGCATGGATTTCAGAGGAAGCAACTCCTTCGTGCTTCTGCAATTAGGGAAAGGAGAAATTCTCATCTTCTTCAGAGCACTCAGCTGTACTCTTATTACATGAATAGGCAAGCTACACTTTCAGAGGACTACTTCCATTTTAGTCATGTTACGACAGTAATTTTTATGCCACTTGTAAGGCTGAAGCTCTATACAGCTCATCACTCCATAGAGATGAGAGAAGATAATGACTTCCCTACTGCTGGTTAACAACCAGTTATGTCAGGAAGCATAAAGGACGGAACTACTCCTATCTGGATGATGAGTAGGTTGTTTTCAACCCTGCTAGCGGTCAGTCCTTTCCTTCAGCCATCTTAGCCTAGTATCTATTATTTGCTTCCGAAGAGGAACTTGGAGATCTGCCAAAGCCTGAGCCTGGGCATCCTCCAATAAGCAACGTAAGTCATCTTCTTTTTCAATTGCAAGAAGCGGATTCAGAAATTAGAATGGCTACGGGCATATTTCTGCAGCATAGTTTCAATCTGTTTCTAATTCTTGAAGTGTCTGTTACAATATGAGGAGCAGGAATCAGAAAATAAAATCTAAAATGAGCCTTATGTCATTCACGATTGCATGGGTCAGCAGTTCAACTAGGGTGGGATAAGACCACCTCCTGATTCAGGAGGACAACTTGGAAATAGCTGTGGAAATAATTATGATAATAATGTGTTGGCCACGATTAAAAAAAGGATATGTTGTTTTGTTTTCTGTATGAAGTGATTAAGGTTGTTTTCAGAGCAAGGGATGAAAAATGAGGCAATGGCTTATTCAGAGGTTTTGTAACAGCAACAGAATATCCTTACAGCTTCTCATTGGTTTCTCCCCCACCCCCCTCAAGCACCTCTTTCTTAAAAAGATGCCCAGAAGCAAATGTTTTAGCACCAACCACAGTTTTGGGCAACACTACAACCATGCATCTGGGATTGTTCCAGCTCCTTTCACAAGTCTTCATTGGTTCAGTAGCAATACTGCACTGCATTTTAAGAACAGAGGTTTACACATATTTGAAAGGAAAAAGAAAAACCCCACAGATGCAACAGAAGCAGCAGCTTCATTGAGCAGCGGATTGTCCTTCCTACCTACCCACTCAAATGATTGTCCTGATAAAACTTAACTCATCAGAAGAATTAACCACAATACTGAAAATCGAAACCATCATACAATAAGTGGCATCTTATTAGTTTATTATGTCTGGCCTGAGACTGTCCGGTGCACTAATCTTCCATTGGTGCATTTTCTAATGCTGCACACAGGAAGGCATATCCTCAGAGGGAGGTTAGCACCAGGGTCCAAAATATGCAGGCAGTAATGTTGCCCAATTCTTCAACCTAACACCAGGAATTCAGGTACATGTTAAATATGCTAAGAGGGGCCATTTCCCTCTTAGATAGAAGCCAGAAGATAAGAATTATAGTATAAAAATACACTTTGGGACCAAAGACATATCCCTTTCAGAAACTTCAGAAAAATAATACACGTGGATATAGAAAACAAAGCACATTCTATTCAATTCTCCAGTAACAAATAAACACTCCTCCCACTTTCGGATGCTCTTAATAATAGTATATAGGTAACAGGATTGAGAAATCTGTTTTCCTGCCACTGATTCATGATCAACAAGTCTTCTCTGTGTCATCTCTTCTTCCTTTCAGCAGAAGCCAGAGAGAAGGCTCCTGTTGAGGAGATCCAGGCTGGGGCAGGAGGGAGAAAGGATGAAGTGACCCAAACACACCCCAATCCCATATATATTATTTCTCTAATTTCTAGATGTTTACTTTCAGATGCTCAAGCTCTGGTGGTGGGTGTAGAGCCGGGTAAGAAGAGATAGCTTCTAGCTCAGTGGTGGCGAACCTATGACACGCGTGCCGGAGGTGGCATTCAGAGCCCCCTTTGTGGGCACGCGCAGTCGCCCCAGCCCCGCATTCCCCTGTGGCCTTCTTACCAGCAGCCCCCCTGGAGGAGAGTCGCCCCTGAGCGCAGTCCACATGGAGCAGCACAGCCAAGGACATGGCAGCCGGGCAGCGGGGACAAGACTCTGCCCTCGCGTCCTGTCGTGTGCAGATGATCCATCAGGGCGCGGGTGGAGGGCGTGGCTGCCAGGCGGCTGCTGGCCCACCTGGACGATCTACTGCAGCGGGCCGTGGAGGCAGTGGGTGGCCTTGCAGGGGCAAAGCGGGCTGGGTGCAAAGTGAGGCGGGCAGGGAGGCACGGGCGGGTTTGGGGCACTCAGTCTCTAAAAGGCTCGCCATCACTGTCCTAGCTGCTGGAATCAATTTTTTTCTTGCTGAGATTTCTAAGCTTTTTTTGGTTATGGCATTTTTTTAAATTGACAAGTCCAGAGGCATGAAATGGAAGGGGGCTTAATGCACTTTTTGACAAGTTAATTCAATGCATGGAAAATAAGCCCTCTGCATTAGCTAAGTGAAGACTTCATCTCCCAAAGCAGCATACACCACAAAAACAGCTTTCAAGGATTACATGTCCTGCTTGAGCATTTCAAAGAAGTATCTACTAGATTACAAGTATCTATGGACATTATCAATCATCCAGGTTGTTGACTGTCCCGGTTGGGGACCCCTGTACTAGATACATGGTGAACAAGTCATCTGCCCTGCCTTATCTCTTTCTAAGATGTTTGTAAGAAACAAATCGTGTCTTCTCTCTGTTAGTAGCTAGTTATGTAAATCTGCTGTTCCTACAAAATTAAGTGCTAACTGGCAATAGCTGGATGTAAACTTCCTGTAATTTTGCATACTTCTATCATATAATTCATTAATGAATAGGGAAGAGAAGGAAATGCGGAGTGAGAAAAATAGGTTATGATGCAACTGACATTCAGAGATTGCCTGCCCTTCCTTGAATTTTCCACTATGGAGCCTTCCCTAGAGGAAGAGATAAATGTAGGGAAAACTGGAGAACCAGAACAGTTTTTAAGCAAGACAGGAAAACCTTTTACGTCTCTTATTCTTGGGAGGGAAAAAAACCTTTGCCGGCTCCCCAAACTACTCTAGCTGAAGAATTTGGGGAGTTGAAGTCCAGGCATCTTAAAGTTGCCAAGTTTAAGAAAATACTGCACTAGTAAATGACATGACACAAGGTTTTCGGCAAAATGACAGGCAAACCCCCCCTTTATATAGGAAAAAAACCCCACAAATCTGTTGAAATGTATGTTTCATCCATAATTTGCAATCATTAAGCAAGCGTTTCTGAAGGCAGATTTGAGATGGAAAAGAATGAGACAGGAGATTCTTGCTCATTTTAATACAATTATTACATAATTTTGTATAAATCATAAGAGTCGAAAGTATTTTAACCTGTTCCTTCCTTTTATCAGCTGCATTTCGTCTTGTAGCATAATTTAAATTTCAGAGAACAATTGTGCAACCGGATGCTTTTTTTGAAGAGCCGCCTCTTCCCCTACTTCCTGGTTCTTTCTATATTGGCTTTCTAGTCCCTCTGGAATTAGTTCTGGTTGTTAAAAGACCAAGAAATGCAGGAAGAATGTAAAAAAAAAATTTTTTTTGGTATTTCCAGCTTTCTCCGTGTATTCATTTAAGCCATGCAACAACCATTTTTGTCACTCCTTAATCTATACTTTATTAACCTAATATACATATGCTTAGGTCTTTAAGTCCTTACATGGCATGGGTCCGGGTTACCTCGAGGACCACCTGCTGCCGGCGTCAACTCCCCTCCGCCCTGTGCGTGCCCAGAGAGGGCCTCCTCAGGGTGCCTCCGGTCAGGGAATGTCGACTGGTGGCCCCCAGGGGGAGGGCCTTCTCTGTGGGTGCTCCGGCATTATGGAACCAACTGCCGGTTGAGCTCCGGATGGCATCAGACCTCCGATCCTTCCGCCGCGGGCTGAAGACCCACTTATTTGAATTAGCTGGTCTGGCCTGATGGGGGAATATGGGTTTTTAATTGGTTTTTTAGTATTTTATTATTGTTGTATTTTAATTGGGCACTGGTTTAATTTCCTTTTAACTTTTGTACCGCTATTTATATATGCCCTGTGAACCGCCCTGAGTCCCTCGGGAGAAGGGCGGTATAGAAATCAAATAAAACAAACAAACATAAATTCTAATTCAGGTAGTCCACGAGTTACCACAAGCCCAAAATTTCTGTTGATAAGTGAGACATTTGTTAAGTGAGTTTTGTCCCATTTGACAACTTTTCTTGCCACAGTTGTTAAGCAAATCAGGCTTCCGCAGACTCTGTGGTCAGACGGTTGAAAAAGGTGATCCCATGATCCCAGGACACTGCAAGCGTCATAAATATGAATCAATTGCTAAGTGTCTGAAATGTGATCATGTGACCACGGGGCTGCTGCAACCATCGTAATAAGTGTGAAAAACTGTCATGTCATTTATTTCAGTGCCACTGTAGCTTCAAACCGTCACTAAATGAGCTGTTATAAGTCGAGGACTATCTGTAATCTATTTTCAAGATTACCCACTAACTTGATGGCAAGAACATACTTCAATATGAGAGTTACTATCCATATTTCACCCCATAGGCTTGTTCTACCTGTATAGCCAACTGCACAACTCCACCCCACCATCTCTCTTCCAGGAATCTTCTGGTATAACTATTCCCAACCTGGCCACCCTCCAGAGGTATAGGCTTCAACTCCCAGTATGTGTGACAATTGCTAAGAGTTCTGGAAGCTGACGTTCACAGATCTAGATAACCCACAACAAAGATGGGGAAGTAACTTCATCAACCAGTTGAATCAACTACGGTTACCTTCTGGGAGACCCCGTTAACATTTCAAAAACAAGGAGAACCTCAAATCAGAAGTGAGCAGGCATGCTATGCTATCTCCTAAAATTTAAATATGGCCCCAGGAGTTTTTTTAGTAGATTAATTAAAATGCTGAGTGTGGGGATTTGGAGAATTAAGATTCTGGGTGAAGGATTCCCTCTGGGGTACAAATCTGTTATAAGGAACTTCAGAACTGTGATTATTTTTTTAAAAAAATTGAATATATCCCTTCTATTATTTCTGCTAGCTCCAACGTGAAAGAAGGAATATTCTGCTACCAGATGTCCTTGTGTGACATCATTGCTGACGTCAAATATATTTTCTTCAAAGTAGTTTCTGTATAACTATTTTCTTGGAAGGGGATGTTCTGTAATCAAGACTGGATTACTTGGAGCCTTTTAACTCCAACAATAACTCTGTCGAAGGATGCTTGAAATCCATTTAGCAATTTTCATCAAGCAATTACCTCCTCTTTCCTTGAGGATTAGCCTACCGTACCTCTTTAAAATTGGGGGCAGAATCTAAGGCTGCTCCTTTCCTCTGAAGCATCACAATAATTACTCATTGGTGCAGAAACCTATATCACCACAGTGCTACGGTATGAAGCAACTGCCCCATTAAAGGCAATATTTAAACTTACCCATTTGTACAAGTGCCTAGGTTTTATTAGCAACCTAGCCCAATTTAAAAAGCCAGGGTGTGCGACAGTATACGTGTCCCAAAGGTGCACAACTTGAGCTGATAGCTCCAGTGGCCTTTAAATATTATTGCAAAAGTTTTATACTCCAAAGAGTATAAGACTTTTTAAAAAATTGATCTAACAGAAGAACTGCATTAATTAATCCTAGTTTACATTATTCTTTCTTGTAAGGTTAATGATTTTCCACCCATCGTCTGAACGTTCAAACTGGATGTTACCCAAACTTTCAGGGTCCTAACGAGGTCCTGGAATGTTCCTCTCTGAGATTCTGTGTGTATTCATCCCTCATGTTTAACCCACGTTTGTTTTCCACAGAATTCTTTAACTAGTTAAAAAAAAAAGTCAGAAAAAACTTTGCACTCATCTGTAAAAATACAAAACCCATTAAATTCAAGAAAATGTTCTATAGGGAATATTCTAGGCAGCAACCTTCAATTATTAAACTTGTATCAATGCATGCTTTGAGAGATGCCTTTACTTTTTGGGAAGCTGTGTATATGGCGTGATCTAAACAGAAAGGAATGCCATTCCAAACATTCCTGAACAAATTAAACCAACATTTTTTTACTTTTCAAACTTGCTTCTTTTTAAACATAATTATTGCAAACGTCTAAAATTTCTCAAATCCCTCCTGCTAAAAACAGCTAACCAGTAAAAAGGCATTTGCTGCTGTGTTCAAACATTCCCCATTAATTCTACAGTTAAAATAAAATAAGTTTGGCTCTGAAACGAATCCTCTGTCCTTGTGGGGTAGGGTATAGGAAAAACATCATTGGCTCCATCTGCTAAAGGGATTTTCTTCCCTCCACCATTTTATACATTTTTTACACAGACACAGACTCACACACACCAGTGTTGGGGTACCCTACCATTTGAGAACTTCCATCCAAACAAGTCTTATTTCTTGAAACCATGAGGCAAAAGACAGAATATTTTTAAAAAAGACGGCAGATATCCCAATTAAAACCAATCCCTGCTAAATTCCAAAAACAGACTTTCTGTTTTCAGTATTAATTTTAAAAGACTGTGGTACTGCAACAAAAAGCGCACAATGAGCATGTCCTGTTCATAAATACAAATCATCCCATCCCGTTACACCCGACTAATGCTAGCTTTGTTCCAATGCTCCTCCGAACAGGGGTGGGGTGGACTCCCAAATGGCGGTTCTTGCTTTACAGAACATGAGACACAGATGCCCAGCTCCAGAATGTGAACTCAGCACAGGAAAGGTAAACTGAAAAGCTGAATGACGTCACCTACTCACCCTAGATCATTCTCATGAGGCAACTACTGTCTGCAAGCGTGAGAGCTTCCTAAATCAGTCTGTGCTACTAACTCCTGCACAAAATTTAACATCCTTGTTACAGGAGAACAAAAGAGCTCTTGGCAACGGCTGATTCCTTCCGTGGTTCCCATTTAACGGACCCACATGCTCTCCTCCAGCAGAGTACTAAATACAAAAAACTAGATAGGAATGTAATAACTGGGACAGACTCTGCCCTGGAGTGATCCCCACAAGCCCAGCAATGTTAGGAATAGTTGGGATCCTTTAAAAAAGGCTGTTATTGTCCTTTTTTATATTGCTATATTGGACAATGAAAACCCTCCTGCTTGCCTACCTACCCCTCATGGGTATCCTGAAAATATGCTAATTCTGACAAACTGTTGCTCCCCCCCTAAAAATCCTTGCCCTCCCCCCCAAAAAGTATTGTGTGCATATATTTTGTATAACCCACTTTAGCTTGCCTTATGCTATGGCCTCTCCCGTTTCTAACTCTGATATATAGTAGCAGCCTTCTATTTGACACCAACTCGAGTACACATCCCAAAAATGTGCTTCTAAAAGAAGAACACAAGGATTGATTGGAGGCCTAATCTCCATGGCAAGTTGTAGCCAAGTTCATGATAGACTTAAGATTCCATATTCATGTGAGCTGAATTATTACATTCTGACCAAGGTACGTGTTTATGTGTAGAATGAATTTTCTTCCCGTTTCAGATTCTACTGATTTCTGAAATTTGCATTTATTAATCTGTCTGGCACTGATGAACTTTTATGGATATGTGCCTTGCTTGTCAATAAAAATAAGCTTGCCATCCCCCACCTTCCTTCCCGAATCCACATTTGCTTCTTCACACAAACTTCTGAGTTTCATTTCTATCTCTTCTTTCTCTAAAGTTCAGGGCTATTTGCAACAACCGTCTCAACATTAATATCAACATTAACTTGTTTTGAGCTTAAACTCCTCCATTTAAAGGTGACCTTTAATGGAAAGCAGTTCCATAACTGAGGGACAGCGATTATAAAACAAGCACCTACCAATTTGCTCTTTTCTTTCTTGTTGGCTAATTTTGAAATAGCTGAGAAGAAATTTGAGTGTTACTCTAGTCTTATTCTTTTACCATTTTCTCTACTTAAACTAAGTACACAGCTACCAGATCCTCTTCCTTTGGACAATAGCATATTTATTTTATTTGTATCCCACTTTTTTTTTTTTACAAATCATTCAAGGCAGCAAACACACACCTTCCTCCTCCTATTTTCCTCTCAATAACAGCACTCTGAAATGAATTGCGCTGAGAGTGTGTGACTGTCCCAAGGTCACCCAATTGGCTTTCAGACAAGACTACAGTAGAAATCATGGACTCCCGCTTTCCAGCCTAGTGCCTTAACCACTAGACCAAACTGGCTCTCTTCTGATTAAAAAAAAATTACCACATTGCATTTCGGTAACTTTTCACTTTTGTTCAGTTGTGTTTGATTTCTTGAAGACTACCAGATTCGTGCAGTTTTCTTGGCAAAGGTTTTCAAGAGTGGTTTGCCATTAACTCTTCCTAGGGTCAAGAGAAAATTACTTGCCCAAGATCACCCACCTGGTTTTGTGCCTAAGGCAGAACTAGAACTCACGATCCCACCCCACCCCAAGCCTATGTCTTAAGTACTACACCAAACTTTACTCTTTGAGTAAAAACCACCATCAGAAAATAGACTTGGTTCAGAATCCAGGATCCTCTCCTAAGAGTAGTAATCCACACCTGTCTGCCAATCAACCAAGTAAAAAATCAACCTGCATTCTCAATTTGGTGCCACCTATACAGATTGCTAACAAAATGCACCCAGGCCCCAGGCTTTGCCCCAAGGCCTTTATCAACAAATCCTCCTACAGCCTTTATTCACATTCCTTGATCAACAAAGATTGCAGAGAACAAACTGGCTAGTGGCCTTAAATGTACTTTGGCAGGCCCTGCTAAGGCCTTAGCTTAATTTGCATCTTGTTTGTTCACCAGAGGCTTCAATATCCAAGCTTCTCTGGATGGCTGCCACCAAAACCTCCATTTCCCTGAAAAGAGACAACTAAAAAAAAAGGGAGGAGGGCAAATGGAGAGCTGGCAACGAAACTGTTCAAGGCACTGAGAAGAAGCAGGTGGGGGGGGGAGAGAATATGATCAAGAATTTCATTAATTGCACCAATTCAATTTTATGCATGACTCGTTTATTCCAAAGCAAATCTTTTAACACCAGCTATTTCTCCCTCTCTTCAGCCTTTTAATCTTACTCTAAGGACCTATTGCTTTCTGGGTCTTCCTCCCAAGTCATTATGCATAAGATTACCACTTTCTCCAAATCAGTCCCTTTCACTTTTCTTGACACCTACCGCATCTACTCATATAATCAGCTTTGGGTTCTTGGCAAACAGGTACTATAAGAACTTTCTAACCTCCTCCCCCCCCAATCTTCATTCTTGCATAGACCCATTTCAGAGATGGATGTCCCTTCTTTTGGAACATCTGAAATTCAGATTCCACCACAAAACACAAGCTCTGCGGCACTGCGGAGCGTCCAGTTTTTGATCTGGCAAACTTTTATCAAGAGCAGTGACAAAATCGTGGGATGTTATTGATGATTAGATTATTATTCACAAATCACCATAAATGCAAAGGAGTTAAGAAGATTCAGAAACAGCTGGGAATAAAATTATCTGGACTCATAGTAGCTGTGCTGGGTGGGACACATGGCCCTGAATTAAAAATACAATGCAGAAACAGAACTCCATTTTTCATTCCTTCTCCACCCCAAAAGAGACCAGGTATACCCAATCCTCAGAAGCAGCCTGATAGGGCTGAGGACTGCAACTCCCACAATTGGCAAACCATCTGGAAGGCAATAGTTTGGAAACTGCTGCCCAAATGCATCTGGGACAACTTTTTCATATTTAGCTGCATGTAAATCTGCAAGCTGAACTGCTCTTTAGAAGGCCAGATCCTGAAGTTGAAACTCAAATACTTTGGCCACCTAATGAGAAGGAAGGACTCACTGGAGAAGAGCCTAATGCTGGGAAAGGTTGAGGGTAAGAGAAGAAGGGAACGACAGAAAATGAGGTGGCTGGATGGAGTCACTGAAGCAGTAGGCGTGAGCCTAAATGGACTCCAGAAGATGGTAGAGGACAGGAAGGCCTGGAGAAACGTTGTCCATGGGGTCATGATGGGTCAGACACGACTTTGCAACAACAAAATCTGCAAGATTACTGGGGGGGGGAGGAATAGAATCCTGCACTCATTTACCTGGGGAGAGTGGAGATAGCCGCACTGAACCTAGGAGATTTGCAACTGGAGAAGCAATTAAGTGACACCCAGCAAAGGACAAGTTGTCCAGGCTTCCCACCCCCGCGTTGCTTTCTCTCCCCAAGACCCTTTCTGTCAAGAACGCAAGGGGAGGGGTAATCGTTTGGCCAATAGCGAAGCAGAAAAATCTGGTTAGCCAACATCAGCTGAATAAACACCAGCACAAATGAAGAGGGGGTAGGAGAAAAACAACATAAAATAGGTGGCAACATTAAAATGAAATGATTCCATCCAATC
This sequence comes from Vipera berus, assembly GCF_964194415.1. NCBI lineage: Eukaryota > Metazoa > Chordata > Lepidosauria > Squamata > Viperidae > Vipera > Vipera berus. Next base: position 136,843,879 of record NC_138203.1, on the reverse strand, counting down.
CTGTGGGTACCTCCAAAGAGGAAAGCCGATTATTACTATTTTTTTATTTTTTTTTAAAAAAGATACTGAAAATACAGACCTCAAAGACTTAGGAACCGGGCATTTTGTCCTCCGCCAAATCTATTTAAATGGTGGAGTCAAACTATCCGGAGGAAACCTGTCTGTAGCCCCCCCCCCGCGTTTCCTGGCTTGTAGTAAATGTGATCCGGAGTGTCAACCTCAAAAGCCCCCGTAGTACTATGCCTACATTGCCTTGGCATATTCTAAGCACGGATTTAAGGCTGTGTGTGTGTGTGTGTGTGTGTGTGTGTGTATATATATATATATATATATATATATATATGCATGTGTGTGTGTATACACACATGTATATGTATGTATATATATATGTATATATGTGTGTGTATAATGGCTTCATCTTCATTTTAGACGATAAGGCTGAGCAAAAATACATTCCAATGTGACTTTTAAGATTTGGCACTAGAAGAGCGGGTGCAAAAAAACCCAAAGCCAAAATCCCACCCGTTCCAGATCCGGAACGATTTAAGAGCAACATTTGGAAGGGTTTCAAGAAGTGCGTTAGTTACGCACGCGCGGAAGAGCGACAGGCGGAGGGTAGGGGAGACGCTTGAAAAACAAAACGTTCCGAGGAGTTTCTCCCTTCCTCAGCGGCTTCTCTGCAGAAGCCTCCAATATCTACTCTCTACTTTCTACCTTCCTCGGACCAGGCGGGGAGGGGGGGGAGGAAAACGCGGGAAGGGGCGACCGAGAAAAACAAGGCCGTTTGGGGGGGGGCGCCGAGGGAATCCAAGTTCACTTCTCCTCCCCCCCCCCGCCTCGCGCAGGGGGCCCTGTCGATTTCGACATTTAGGGAAGGGAGGGGATTTCTCGCGCAGACCTGTCGCTACCGCCTGCCCTCCCCCCCGCCCGAATCGAAACGGATTGACAGTCGCAAACACTGCTCTACACGGCACATCTGGACGCCAAGGGAGGGGGGCGAATTGGAAGCTTCTCTCTTAAAGAGACGCGCGGACTACACACACACACACACACACACACACACACACACACACACACACACACAGAGTTGGGAGGAAAGTGCTTTTAAGAAACACGCATCTCCTTCCACCCACACACTAGGACTTCAGTTTTTTTTTTTGCACGGCTCAAATAGTAGTGAAGTACACACACACACACACACACACACACCCCACACACGCTCTTTTAATCAGGCTGCTTAAAGTGGGGGGGGTTTCTTTCCTTCCCCCACCCCCACCCCCGTCCCCAGGGCGGGTGGCAAGCTAGGAAGAAAACAACTTTCCAACTTCCGACTTACCTTGTTTCGAAAAGACCAAGGCTTCGTCCCTCTGCACTTGGGTGATGATAGACCGGCTTTCCATCTAACAATCCCGCTGACCCTGGGGATCCTTTAGTCGGGAGGAGGGAAAATATCCGAGGAAGAGGAGGAGGAGGAGGAGGGGGGGGGCAAATGAAGCAAGAGAAGGAATGGGCGCGATGGAAGAAGGCAAGGAGTTCGCCCGCTCCTCCTTCAATTGCAAAGCCGCGGAGTAAGCCCTTTGCAAAGGCAGCGGTGTAGACGCTCCTCAGATCGGGTCCAACATGGAGAATCCAGGGCTGAAGCAAAGGTGGGGGGGGCAACCCCACACTTGTCTGTCTTGTCCGTGTCTCTCTCTCTCTCTCTCTCTCTCTCTCTCTCTCTTGTCTCTCCCACAGGCACACAAAACACCCAGGCTCGAGGAAATGGGACGCGGGCGGTTTCCAGTCCTCTCCCAGATAAACAACCAAGCTCCGGATCCTTTCTGGGCGCCTCGCTTCCGCCCGGCGGCTTTCCACAAATCGGACCCAACGGGCTCTACGGCGTGCATAAGGGCCAAACCGGGCGGGGGAGCGAAGCCGAGGAGGAGGAGGGGGGGAGGGAGCCCCGTTACTCTTGCAACGTTCGAGGCTTTTGTTATTTTGTTACCACCAGTTCAGTGGCTCTCTCTCACACAGGGAGTAGCCTTGAAACCGCTCCGGCATTTCCATTGGCCCAGAGAGAGAGAGAGGGGGGGGAGAGCGAAGGAGGCGTGGCTAAAAACTCTACTATGCGGTGTTTACCTAACAAACATTCCAGGCGCCGGAGAAAAAGAGAAGGGCAGAGGTGGCCACACCCCTTTTTGGGGGGGCGGCCTTCTTGCAGGATGGCTGGCTTCTCCCAACAGGCGCTGCCTGCGGGGGTGGGGTGGGGGGGGGAGGTGGGGGCGGAACTGAAGATTTGGAAGTTTTCTGTTTGGGAGCCTGCGAGTGGAAGAAAATATAAATGTGTAAATGACGGCAAGGAATGTACAGTTTCTTCAGCGAGAGGGAAAGTCGACACTTAAAAAAAATCACTGACTTTATTGTCAAAGTACAACATGTACAACATGTGTGCATTGAGATTAGCTGAGCCTCCCCCCTCCCCTCTCCCCCCCAACACACAGTGACAACATCCTACCACACACTTGAATGTTCCTCGGGTACTGTAAAATAATAGGAAGGTTTTTCGGTGGGGGTGGGAGCAATTTTAACTGTTATGATTACTATGCAATTGGGTATATCTTTTTGTTCTTCTGCAAATCAGATCTACCAATAGATTTTTTTTTTTATTTTCTCTCCTTACCAGAATAAACAATGATGGTCTAATTCACAGGCGCCCAACCTTTTGGCTTGCCTGGGCTGCACTGAATGATGAGGAATTGTCTTGGTTTGCATATAAAATGTATATCGCTTAAAATGATAAAACATTACAATAATGTTAATGTTTATGCTATTGTGGGGCCACATTACTAGTTATCCAGGGCTGCATGAAGTCCATTGATTGGATGCTCCTGATCTAAATGAATTGGTTATTTATTTCAGTGACTAGATTTCCACATTGCAGTGTTTATTTTTACCATGCTTTATTGAATAAGTCATCATAGGATACTTCACACACAACTTCAAGCACCTATGTAAGCCAAAACTACACCAGTTTAGTTTTTAGTACAAAATGTGATGCTAGCTAGGTATAATGCAGTTCCCATATTGCCAAATCCTGTGATACTCTGTTGTATGTGTAAGTATGAGAAAAAGAAAGTGAGAGACCAGCATACAAATGTAACCACGTGTTTGGTCCACTAAAACGTCTCAGTAGGTGGCACCACCTGGCTGATCATGTCTGGGTTCAAAAGCTAAGAAGGCTTGAACCTGACTATTGCTGGGACAGGGGACCACAAAGGAATTCCATGGCTGTATGCTAGACTGGGAAGTAAGCAATCATCTTGGGGGGGAAAAGGGATTCGCAAAGTGAACTTCCATATTGTAGTCAGGAAAACTGTATCTCCATGTCAACAGGAACAAGCATGACTTAAATAAGATTGTACCTTATAAAGATAGTCCTTGGCTTACAACAGTTCAGTTAGTGACTGTTCAAAGTTACAAGGGCATTGAAAATGTCTTGGATAGTAATAGCTTGCCTTCACTAGAGGCTTTCAAAAAGAGACTGGTCAGCCATTTGTCTGAAATGGTATAGGCTGGTCTGCTCAAGCAGGGGGTTGGACTAGAAGACCTCCAAGGTCCCTTCCAACTCTGTTATTCTATGTTCTATGTGCAGCAGAAATCGTAATAAATCAAGGACTATCTGTAGTGGTGGGATTCAGCTGGTTCTCACCACTTTGGCAGAACCGGTAGCTAATTTTTTTGCTGCCCAGGCCCAGAATGGACTTCCGTAAGCGGCATCCACACAGAGTGTTCACACATTTGAATCCCACCACTGACTTATCGGTATTCTAATACAGAATTCCCCCAAATGCTATTCTATATATTTATAAATGTCTTTGCCCTTCAAGAGAAAAAAATGACTGCAGAGGAAGGCTTCCCATGCAAAGAGAGTGAACAATGTAAATCTGGGGTGTTCTGATGGATGGAATGGTGCTTACTCTCTGGCAAGTAAACAAAGAATTATCGGTCAAACTGCTTTTTATTTGAGGGAAGGCTGACTTAGTTTTTACTGTTTTTATTGTTTCATGCTAAATGTCTATGGCAATTCTCAGTCACCCAGGTCACGGTTGTCCAAAAGGTGCTTTATCAGGAGGCAACTGGACTTTCTTGTTTTTCTTCGAAGACGTTTCGCTTCTCGTCCAAGTAGCTTCTTCATCTAGTCAGAGCTGAAGAAGCTTCTTGGATGAGAAGCAAAACGTCTTCAAAGAAAAACAAGATCCAGTTGTCTCCTGAAAAAGCACCTTTTGGGATTGTTTCATGCTGTTCGCATATTTTTATTTCTTTATGTAAATCTGTATATTTTTTAACATTTTAAAAAAGATAGTCTTATGGTCAGTTCCAAACTTTGTATTTTTAAAATATTTTTTTTTAAAAAACTACAAGTCTCTTAAGTTGTACAAGAAAGTCAGGTGGACCTCAATCAGATAGCAACGCCTTGCTGACTTCATCTCAAAAGCTGAGTAATATTATGCCTGGTGAGTCCTTGGATGGAAGACTTCTAAAGGAATACCAAAGCTGTAGGCTAGACCAGGAAGATTAAAAAAACAACAACATATATATCCCAGAAGAAGGCGGTGTGGCAAACCACTTCCGTGCTGTTGCCAAGAAAACATTAAGGGTGTATTCATGAAATCAGCTGGCCTTGAAAGAGACGGACCAGAGTAAACATATCTAGGGTTGTACTGTATCGCGACTCAAATAAAAATCAGACATAAATGTTTACATCCACCAGTTACGATAACTACGCTGCTGTAAGCAGGAAATCAAGAAAAAGAAAAATATTGGACCTCCTAAGTAAATGTACGGATTATCCAAGGGAGTGGGCGGGGGGCGGAGAGGCGGGCTCCACTGGACTATGATTTAGGAAGACTAGCTAGCTTGACTCTTGTTTCTGGCATTGAGGGCACTACTAGAGGTGCAATGGAAGCTGATCATACCTGTCTTTTTTATACCTCTCTCTCTCTCTCTCTCTCCCTCTCTCTCTCTCTCTCTCTCTCCTGCACATCTGGTGCTGCTGGCCTTGGCTAAATGGGACAATGGGGCTTTTCCCCTTTGGCAGGAGCCCCCTCCCAACTTTGCCCTCTGGCCTCATTGTCAGGAACAGTTACCCTGCTAAAGCAGAGGAACTGACCTCTGTGACCCTGGGGAGACACAGATGGGCTTGTCCAGGCCATCTGGAGAAGAATGAGTCACAGTAAGGAGCCCAACCGATCGTTTCTCCTCGTCGTCCTCCTCCTCCTTCCCTGCCTCCTTGACCCCTGAAGAGTTCACCCCCTTCTTTTCGCCTGGACCCTTCTGTCTCACTTTATCCTGTCACAAAGCAAGGAGAGACTCTTTTCTTTTGTCTAGAGGGCAGCAGCTTCCCTGCGCTCCAGGGGGTGGGGTGGGTGGGGGGGGTGTCCACAGGAGGAGTTTAGACGTGGTATTTTCCCAAGTTCACGTGGTAAAAGAGATGAGGCAAAATGCTACCCGTCCTATGTTTGGAAGCATTGTTTGAGGATTACCCAACATAGACCGTTCTGCAGGGAGGAGAGGCTCTGCTTTGGGTTAAGGCGTTTAGAAGAGGTGGATTAATGCGAGATCAATGAACAATGAACTTGGGAAGGCAATTAGGTGAATTGCCATGGTTTTGAAAGCAAATAGTGACGGGTAGCAAGAGATATGGCAGAGGATTGTCAGCAAAGGGGTGACCAGGTGTGTATTACCGAGACCTGAATGTGACGGTTTTGTGTGTGTGTGTGTGTGTGTGTGTGTGCGCGCGCGCGCGCGTGTTCCCCTCTCTGAGATGTGCCCAGCTGAGTTCAATGTGTGACACCAGCCATGTCCCCAGGGTAGAGTTGATGGGGTGTGGCAGTAGTAGAATGCCTGGGAAGCATTCAAGGTTGCTGTCCCTGAGATTGCTGAGTACAAGACCCTATTCATTAAGCTGGGCACCGTTGCTGTTGTACCAGCCTCTCTGCTGCGTAGCAACCTCCCTGCCAGAGATTCTTGACTCCTTGAGTGGATAGGTGGTGGAGTCCACAAGATTATGGTCTTGTGGGGGGGGCCTTGTCTGGTTGCAGGGTCTCAGATAGCTCAGGAGCACATGGCCACCATGACAGCCACGAGCCTCTCCCAAGACATACAGGACCTGATGCATAATAGAGGTCATTCACTTGACCTGGTTTTTCTGCTGGAAGAGTGGCAGGGTGCTCCCCATCATCATCATCATCAGATCGCAACCCGGTCAGCTTTAGAGAGTGATCTAATACAGGGCTTTTCAACCAGTGGTACGGGTACCACCTGTGGTACATTGACACCTGGCAGGTGGTACGCGACCATCCAAGAAAAGTGGTAGCAGGGGAGGGGAATGAGCTGAACTGGTGGTAGCACCGCACAAGACTTAGTGAGAGACGGCTGGAGCTGCAGGGATGTCAGGGCTGAGCGGAAGTGCCAGGATCAGTGCCAGGCTCCAGCTGGAGCTCAGCACTGATCCTGGTGCTTCTGCTGAGCCCAGAAGAAGCGTTGATCAGCTGGAATGTTGCAGCATCTCCAGGGTCTTGTGATTTACATTTAGATGCTTGGCAACTGATTCATATTTATGACAGTCACAGTGTCCCAGGGTCACGTTAAGTGACCAAAACCTGCTGCAACCACCCAGCAGATGGGGAATAAAAACCAAACACCCCCCACCCCACCCCCACTGCCAATACTTAACAGAAATTCTCGCAACAATGAAAACCTCGGATAGAAGGAAGAGCGCCGCCGGGCAGGCAGGTGTGTTGCTCGGCTGTGGCTTGGGGGGCACTTTTTTCAGTGCCATTGTAACTTCGAACAGTCACCAAGAACTATTGTAAGTTGAGGACTGCCTGTATTTCATCACTTTTTTCCTTTATTATTTTTTTGGTCGTGTTTTTGACACCTTGCTAGGCGACTGGTGGTACTCAAATGTTGCTATATCCTAAAAGTGGTACAATGGGTGAAAAGGTTGAAAATTGGCTGGACCTATTAAATCAGCCCCACCCTAGGAAACTGATGGACCCAATTGGATTTCAGAGGGAGCTTGGGATTGCAGTCTGACTGAAGCCTTGGAATGGGAGAGCAGCTGTGGTTTTGAACCCGATTATGCCTGAGTGGCCTCTCTGCACTCCATGGTTCCCGCAACTCTCCGGACGAACTAAGGAAACTAAAGACAACTACAAGACACCTACAGCACTAGCGAAAAACAACAAGAAGAAAAGACGACAGAACAAAAGCTACGACTGCTATTGGAGCCTACCCCATGACAACGAGCAGCAGTAATTATTCCTCTGTCATTATTGTATCCGCAAATAGTTGCCCAGCAGTCCCGTTTTGTGTGATCCAGTCTTTTCTTCGAAGGAGTAATATTGGGATTTACCTACAGGGTTACTGTGAGGAATACATTGCACAACTAACAGATAAAGCCACTCATATTTGTGCTACGTTGGACTCCAGCCTTTGGGCAGAACCGGTGAATGTTATGAGGGTTGTAACATGGTTATCATGGGGGAGGGGAGGGGAATTCAATCCTGTTGAATGTGAGGAAGTGGACAGGGCTACTGCTAGTTTGGCCACGTTTTAGACCCATATTTCCCCCCCCCGGACTGGTCAAGGGTGCCTGGGAGACAACACGAGACCAAGTCTGAGTGATGATTAATTTTTCCTTGGGGGAAGTAGTAGTCCCACCAGCTCTTGAGGTAATGGTATGTTCTTTCCTCAGTTATTACTGTAAGTTGAGGACTACTGTACTTGTACTTGGCTTTGAACTGATTTATGATTGTTCACCATCTACTTATAGAACATAGAATCATAGGGCTGTAAGGGACCTTGGGGACGGCAGAGAATGAGGTGGCTGGATGGAGTCACTGAAGCAGTAGGCGTGAGCCTAAATGGACTCCAGAAGATGGTAGAGGACAGTAAGGCCTGGAAGAACATTATCCATGGGGTTACGATGGGTCGGACACGACTTCGCAACTAACAACAACAACAAGGGACCTTGGAGGTCTTTTAATCCAACCTCATGCTGATGGCAGGAGACCTTATTATATTACTAGAAATGAAAAAAAGAAATACATTTTTTAGACAAAAAAAGGAGGAAATAAATTGCAGGACATCTGATTCTAGTTAATTCTGTTTCTGAGAAGAAAACATTGTGTTTGTATATATATTTAGTACTTTACATTCTGCAGCTCCTGAACAAGAGGGAGGTGGGGTGGGAAAGACCAACATTACTGTTGTTTTAATAGCAGCAGCACAGTTGAAACGAGCACGTTGTGTTCCAGCCGTACATGTTGGTAACACATCCGTTACAAGGCGTGCACACACTCACTCTCAAGCATACTTGCGTAACAAAATGCACACTAGGGCTGTCTAGGTTAAAGAGGCCCACTGAGAATGTTTGGCCAGGACTTCTGTTACCAAATCCTGCAGCTGGCACTGAGGCCCACAACAGGAATCTACTATTTTCAGTAGACAGTAAAAGAGGCAGCTGGACTTCATAAGCTCACAATCGACATGGCTGAACTGAATTGGCCTGGATTTGGAGAATCAATCTGAAAGCACGGCAAAAGGCAAGCTTTTTCTTTGGCAGGCAAGGATAGGTTTCCTTCTCAAGCAAGAAGCTCTAGGCTAGGCTCTCCAGTCTAAAGTCCTCCTTAATTTCAGTTCCCATAACTATCAGCCTCCCATAAATCAATTTTGAAAATCTAGGCTGCACCACAATTGGAGGGAACCAGGCTGGGTATGAGGTTGGTGAATGTTGACAATTAAATAATATTTTCAAATGTTCAAAAGACTCTGGCCTCCGGTCAGAGAATGTCGGCTGGTGGCCCCCAGGGGGAGGGCCTTCTCTGTGGGCGCTCCGGCTTTATGGAACCAGCTGCCGGTCGAGCTCCGGACGGCACCGGACCTTCACTCCTTCCGGCGCGGTCTGAAGACCCGTTTATTTGAACAAGCTGGCCTGGCCTGATGGGGGATGTTAGGGTTTTTAATGGGTTTTTATATTGTTACTGTTTTATCTGGGCGATTATTTAATTCTTTTAATTTTTGTATTTTCTATTTATATGTGCCCTGTTCACCGCCCTGAGTCCTTCGGGAGAAAGGCGGTATACAAATTTAATAAATGAAATGAAATAGGATGGGGGATGGGGGGAGGAATTCTGACTGATGCTTTTAAGGGGTCTGTGTCATCTTGTCTGTCTGGATGTCTTTGAAAGCTATTTAGGAACTTCAGGAAGTCCTAAATCAGGTGTGATCCCATTCTCCTACATCCTGGCATCTTTGGATACATTGATTATCTTAGTTTGAGGTTACAGCAATAGCAGTAGCACTTAGACTTATATACCATCCCACAGCACTTTACAGCCCTCTCTTAAGCAGTTTACAGAGGAGGCATTTTGCCTCCCAACCATCTGGGTTCCTCACTTTACCAACCTCGGAAGGATGGAAGGCTGAGTCAACCTTAAGCTGGTCAGGATCGAACTGTTAGCAGTGAGCAGTTTGCCTGCAATACTGCATGTTAACCACTGTGCCACCAGGGCTTTGGAAGTTGTAAGCCAGCACATCTGCACTGTACTGTATCCTTACATTGTTGGGAGGCAATATGGTGACTCTGTAAACAGCTTAGAGGGCTGCAAAGCACCGTGAAGCGTTATATAAGTCTAAGTGGTATTACCATTGGATACATGGAATATACTCTTCCACTTTTGGCTGGCTGCTGCTCAACTGTGGGGCCATTTGGAGGCCTTTAATTTTACACGAACCTGCCTGTCGTTAAGTCATCTTCTCAGTTCCTCTCTGGGCATCCTTGTAGGCAATGCTAACTAAGAAAAGAGCCATTGCTGTGTGGTCTCCTTTTGTTGTAGGTCTCCTGACAGAGGTCTCATTTTTCTGGGCACGGGGTATTAGCAGTCAGAAGACACTGTATGTGTTGTCTATATTTCATTAAGCAGTCAAATGTGGTTTGGAAAATGTAAGTCAACTGCAAATGGAAAACAATGATGAGCTCCTCCTTTCCCCTAAAATTCTGTAAATGAGCAATTATGTAGTAAAAGTCTAACCTGGAAACACCCTAGAGATTTAGCTGTACATCCCACTTTCAGTTGGATCTACCTTGATTTAGGGAGCTCTTGCTGCACTGAGACTCAAACCAATAATTTTCAGATTTGTCTACCTGAATCCCAGCCATGGGCAAAGTAAAGTATTAAAGTGAAGGAATTCAGCAATTCCAGACAAGAAATCACCTAAGGAATGTCCAGAAATATCCAGCATTTCCTCTCCCAGTGCTTTAACTGGTTCTCCCATTGGCTGCCTAGTCTTTTCATCTGAATTAGGAAGAACTGAATCTGGGACTTTGTAGAGGAACTGTAGTTGAATATAAAGGAGATGCTTTACATCAAGGGTCCCAACTTCCCGGCCGTGGGCTATTCCCAGGCTGTGAGCTGTTCGGAACTGGACCGTGGAAGCAGTGGGCAAGCACACAAGCACTCGTGCATCCCCACTTGCACGAGCAGCAGGTGAGCATGTACACGCACATGCCTGCCACTTGTGCAAATGCTCACTGCTTGCACAAAACATCCCTTCTCCCCCCCCCCCACCCCCGGTGCTGGTCCACAAAGCCAGAAAGGTTTAGGAAACTATGCTGTCAACGCTGCCAACATCGGATGTTTTTGCATTGACAACAGATGGAAATGTAGCCATTTTTTCTCTTTCACTTTTAGAGTTAGATGATGCTGAGGGGGGATGTGAATGAGAGTCCAGCTAGACATAACACTAAACTTAGCATGAGAATCAAGGTTATTGAGCCCAGAGCTGATAAAGTATTGGCGAGCTGGAGAGGAAGTCCGTGCTTCAAGCTAATTGGGGAAAGTGATTTATGACTGTTAATTGGAGGGAATTGTGCTTTGCTACTATGTGCCCAGGGGAGGGGAATTCAGTTTTTGGCTTCGATTATGTAGTGCCGATATTATGCTACTTGATTAAAAGATCCTTTAAGGTAAACAATGCCTTGGAATTCTTTTGAAGTTTCATCTGTCAGAACCATGACATCTGCTTTACATAACCAAACATAAATGAATACGCAACAAATGATTAGAGTCAAGAGATTCAGTGATGCACTAGCTTAAAATCTAGGGTCAACTACATGTAGTCCTCAGTTTATAACCATTCATTTAGCAATCCTTCAAAGTTACAACAGCACTGAAAAAAGTGACTTATGATTGATCCTTGCACTTATGATCACAGCAAAATCCCCAGTCACCTGATCAGAATTTGGGCGCTTGGCATCCAGCATGTATTTACAATGGTTGCAGCATCCTGAGGTCATATGATCCCCACTCATGATCTTCCAAGCTGGCTTCTGACAAGCAAAGTCAAAGGGGGGAGCCAATTTGCTTAACAACTTTGTGATTTACTTAAGAGCTGCAACAATTCACTTAACAATCATAGCAAAAAGGTTGTAAAATCGGGCAAAATTCAGAGCCTTGGTGGAGCAGTGGGCTAATGCCTCCTTAAGTAACACCAGCTGCCTGCAATTAGTGCAGGTTCGCATCCCACCAGGCTCAAGGTTGACTCAGCCTTCCATCCTTCCTTAAGCTGACTTTGTAATAATGCCGCTTGGAGGTGTGTGTGAAAGCCCTAATAAGCAGGCATATACATAGAATGAAGGCTACTGCTAAGTTTGTAAGCCGCCCTGAGTCTTCGGAGAAGGGCGGGATATAAATGGAATTAAAATAAAAATAAATAAATAAATAAATAAATTTAACCACCTCCTTGCTTAGCAGCAGAAATTCTGGCCCCAGTTGTGATTGTTCATCAAGAACTACCTGTATACATTATGGGGAGGGGGTGTCATTGTATATGTTTTGTGCTGAAAGGAATGCCTCTCTTGCCTCTTACAGTATCTTCCCAATTATAGATAATAACATAAGCATGACATTACATCACCATGCATCACTCCCAAACAATATTAAGAATAGATAGAGATGACTAGACAGTGTGATGGCCATAGCCCAGCACAAAAAACCCCAACACAGTCCATAACAAAATTTACAGGTCATCAAGAACAATCACAACAATTGATACATACTAAACATGCAGTTATAAAACCAAAGAACAGTAAAAAAATAACAAGATTATATTTAATGGGAAGACAATGAAGGCTCCATAAATATAATGCATGCCACAAAAATGAAGACTGAAAAGCTTAGGTAACTTGGATGATAAAAAGAAAAACGGAACTTAACAGGCAGCTGACTAGTTGTTTTTTTGTTTTTGTTTTTTTAAAAAAGCTTATCAATGTCAGGAGCTGCAACAGACCTGCTGGAACACGCTAGATATATCATGCAGCACCCTTAGAAACCAGAAACAAGCTTCCTGCCCAAAAGTGGAGTGGTGAGCAAAGACCTGTCAATCACTATGTAAAGTTGGTTTCAACCAACTTCCATACATCCATACACACCAATTCATGGGAGTGTGCAGCAGTTTAGATTCAACAGCAGAAAGGACATTGGGGTGTGCGTGGATATGCAGTTGCCACCTGTTCAGCAATTCCTTAAACCAAATGTGTCTTTTCCCATAATTGCCCTGCAGCTGCAAAGGGCAGCTGTGCTATCTTGGGAAAAGATGCAGCTGCTTTAAGAAGTTGCTAACAGGTGTAGCACAAATGCCCCGGTGCACTTTGAAGCACCTTTTCCTCTTCAAAGCCAAGCAGCTGCAGAGAGTCCTCCGATCTTATTCTAATCAGGCAGCAAAAACATCCTGGCTGGGGGGGAAAAATGTCTACAGCAGGGGCCTTCAAAACTGGCCCTTTTATGACGTGTGGACTTTAACCCAGAATTCCTCAGCTAGGCGTGCCTGGTTGAGGAATTCTGGGAGTTGAAGTCCACAAGTCATAAAAGGGCCAGGTTTGAAGGCCCCTGGTCTACAGGGTCACCTGTTTCAAGTTGAGACCACCCTTGGAGCTGATTCTCTCAAAGAGACAGGGCTTCCTGGACTTATGACCACAATTGAGCCCAACATTTCTGTTCCTGAGCTAGGGGTTTGTGAAGTGAATTTTGGCCCATCTTACGGCCTTTCTGGCCAAGGCTGTTAAGTGAATCACTGTTAAGCTAGTAACATGGCCGTTGACTTTTCTCGTCAGAAGGTCAAAGATGATCACACAACCCTGGAACACTGCAACTGTCATAAATACATGCCAGTTCCCAGGCATCCAAATTTTGATTGTGTCACCAGGGGGATGCTGCAATGAATGTTTCTTACCACCCTTAAGTGAATCACTGCAGTGGTTCAGTTGATCACGCAGTTGTTGAGTGAACCTCATTTCCCCATTGATTTTGCTCATCAGAAGATCGCAAAAGGTGATCACGTGACCCCGAGACCCTGCAGCCGTCATAAATACGAACCAGTTGGCAAGCCCCTGAATTTTGATCACGGGACTGTGGGATTGCCGCCAAAGTCGTAAGTGTGAACAATGTCCGTGTCACTTTTTCCAGTGCTGTTGTAACTTCAAAAGGTCACTAAATGAACTGTTGTAAGCCGAGAAAACTACCTGAATTTCTTCTCCAGCCGTCTCATCAACACTTTGGTACAGCAGTACCTGGAAAGATTCGGCAGTGTACAATTCTGAACAACGACAGCAACTATATAATAGAAGATGTTAGCCTGATGAATATCTTTTTTTTTACACCTCCTAGGCCAGCTCCATCTCATTTAGAGCACATTTAGCCAGTCCCCGTTCTCAGAAAAATCTTCCCTAGGACAGTATGAGATGTTCTCAGTACCTTAGAATCATTATGGCCTTTCCATCTGTCCTGAAGGACCTACTCCCCCCCCTCCCAATGCTCAGCTCTGCTTAGAAAGCATAAGGCAAGGGAAAAATACTGCCCCCCCCAAAGAAAGGCCTGCATTGAAGTTCTCTATGTGAACGGCTTCCCCCCCCCAACCTCAGGCAGTGGGGTGGGGATGCAGTACTCTTCTCTTCTAGGGCAAGAGGTCAAAGCATCTCCCATCAATCAGCAGTGGTTCCTCAGGCCAACAAACAGTATGAATAATGGGCTGTGAACTTTAGAACCAAAAGGTCCAAACTGCACATTGCAGGGAAATAATATGCAGATGCCACAGACTATATCTCCCTGGTAACATTTTGTTAAAAGTGAGAGAAGGTGAACAAGCGTGGCCTCATCATGCTAGCACTTCCTCGCTTCGCCACTGCTCCAGTGCGTGGCTGGGATCAATTAAGTTCCATCAGATGTCAAGATTCTCCAGGTTGTTAATGGCCAGGACGTTGGAGTCAGTGTGAGGTCTGCAAGTGATTTTTTTTTAAAAAAAAAGTTAAATTGCAATATTTGTGGAAATGAAGACAAGGTCATCCTATGTCATAAATACTATAAATTTAGGTCATGCGGACTAAATGTTTTATTGACTTTTAATATTTGTAAGCCATCCAGAGTTGCCACTAGGTGAGATTTGCGTCAAACAATTCTAATGATAGATAAGACAGACAGATAAGTAGAGATAGATGGATGGACAGACAGATAGATGATAGGTACAGATAGATAGTAGATAGATAAATAGGCAGATAAATAGATATAAATAGGTAGATGGATAGAACAGAGAGATGATAGGGAGAGAGAGATGGTAGATAATAAATAGGCAGATAAGTAGATATAGATAAATAGGTAGATGGATAGAGACAGAGAGAGAGATGATAGGTAGATAGATATTTTCACATTATTTATCTGCAGTAATCCTTATGTGGGCCTCCTCCATTTCCCCCTTACTGCTGGGAAGAGATGAGCACCCAGGACTTCTCAGCTGATTCTTTTATCGGGTTTGCCCAAGACATTTGTACTGGACACAAAATGAAGATTCTGCAGTCCCACATTAGAATCTGACCCATGGAATAATTGAAATCTTATTTCAGTATTGCAAACGTTATAGCATCTTCCCCAAAATTGAAAGACAACAAAATAATAGGTGTGGTTACAACAAACAACAATGCTCCAGTAGATTCATTTTCCATTATTGATCTCTACCTGAGACAACTTATCATGGCACCTGCTGGACTGCCTGCAATGCTTCAGGATTGCTGGCATTGTTTTAGGTGACTTTTACTCCCTCCTGAGTAGGCAATTCCAGTTCCTTCGGGAGATCAGCTCAATGCTTTCTCCCTTAGGGGGAAATCAGAAGATTCAGTTCTCTCCCCCTCTACTGTCTAACACATTTATGTAGCCTCTGTGAGAGCAATTCGTATTTCAGGGTATAGCATCATGGTATAGTAATGATGCCGAGTTGGATATTGGATGCCTGGGCCATCCAGGACAGAGGTCCCCAACCTCTTGGGCACCAGGGACCAGTTCCGTGGAGAGAGGCTTTTCCACGGACTGGAGGGTGCATGGTTTTGTGTGCTGCCTGCATCCTGTGGATGGGGCTTCACTTGTTTGTGCAGCCCAGTTGCTGACATGCTGCAGCCCAGTACTAGTCCATGGACCAGAGGATGGGGACCCCTGATCTAGGAGATGCTGTCAACATCTTGATCCAGCATCTGGAGATTGTCCATGTCTGAATGGGATGAAACAGACTGAAGTTGAACCTAAGAAAGACAGTTGTTGATGAATGCTATTCTTTCATTGTGGTTTTCTTTTGGTTCTAAGTATTGTCTCTTGATGGGGTGGCTTTAAAAAACACAGACACCAGATCTATAATTTGTGGGTCCCCAAGGATCCATGGTTATTGCTGAATGGGCAGTGGAGATCGTAACCATGACACTGTTGCTCAATTCTTGTGGCAACACCAACGTACCATGAATAGTTTAGGAGTTTTTGTATTTTGTACTTCTTATTGGTTTATTTTAGGACATTTATATTTTCACCTTGATGTTTTAGTGTTACTGTAGTTTGCTGTAAACCTTGTAGGGTCCTGCACTATGATTGGAGGGAGGGAGGGAAGGAGGAAGGAAGGAATCCCCTAAAGGTTGGGGTGCAGGGCATAGATACCTTCATAGCTGGGCCAGCTGAGACCAAAATAAAAAAATGAATCTAATGCCCTAATAAGGCAAATTATGATATTAAAGTCCTCTATGGATTATGCTTAAATTTCCAAACATTTCATGAGCTAACCATTTCTTCCTATTACCTTTTAGCCTCTGACCAATGTTCTTTGTATTCTGCAAGTCCATGATTACAGTGTCCAAGTGTGACAGTTGATACTGTACGCCAAGGGTGTCAAACTCAATTTCATTGAGGGCCGCATCAGCATTGCGGTTGCCCTCAGGGGGCCGGGTGGGTATGGCCAGGGTAGGTGTGGCCTACTGGGTAGGTGTGGCCAGCTCTACATTGTTCACATCAAGGGTGCCTATGGGGGCCTGGGCAGGAGTGGGACGGATCTGAGGGTCTCTGGCAGGAGGGGGGTCTCTGGGCCAAGGCAGTGGGGACCGTTCCCTCACTGTTTCCAGGATGGCTTCGCGGGCCGCATGAAACCACTTTGTGGGCCGCATCCGGCCCCCGGGCCTTATGTTTGACATGTCTGCTATAAACCATTTAGAGAAGGCTATAAAGCACTATGAAGCGGTATATAAGTCTAAGTGCTATTGCTTTTGCTATTAAATAACTGCATATATTCCCATTAGAGTTCAGAGATTCCATACTGTAGAGGCTATATGCACTCAACATCAACAAAGATGTTTTGAGTCATGATGTGCAAATGTTATCATTTGGGTTATTTATGGATTGACAGTAACATTCACATGCCACTTGCCCACCCCCCTCTGCAGGTTCCCACATGAGGTGGTCACAGAAATGTGTAATGGTCCATGCATTTTTGGATTAGTTGGGACTAGGATTTACTTAACCCTCATTCCTCCCAGGTTTCTCTGATCTTCTGCAATCACACATGTGCATAAAAGACATTGCATCAAAGCTCTCTTACTAGGACCGGTAACTTTTTTGTGCAAAAGTAGCAGAGATTTACTTAAGCAATTCAATTTCCTGCAAAATTAAATATCCATGTATATATCATTAAACATGATGCATGGCTGCAGATTCCATTAACACATTTTTTTTCTGCTGATTCCTTGACATGGAATGCCCATTTAGCCAAAATACATTGCAAAAAAATATTCACGTTTCATATTAATGGAGACATATTCTAGAATACATACCAAATAAATCTATTAATCCACTCATCTTACATAAACGAAGAACGTATTCACCCTGAAAATACCAATATTAAACAACTTTCCTGTCTCCATACTTTGGTCTGTCACAGTTATCAGCCTTGCAGAAATGTGATCTATTATACTTTTATTGGTGTAAAGAGGTAAGAACGAAAGCTGTGTTTGACCAGCATGCTTTCTGCCATGGGGGTCTCTACTACAGATAATTGTGCTCTATTAAATAAATAACAGGTAAAGGATCATTAGAGAACCAACCTGGAATTAAGGAGAAATTTCCTGACAGTTAGAACAATTAATCAGTGGAACAGCTTGCCTCCAGAAGTTATGGTTGTTTTTAAAAAGAAATTACAACCATTTGTCTAAAATGGTATAGGGCACAGGTATCAAACTCAATCACATCACGATGTATTGTGGTGTATCAATGTTTTTTTGCTTTTCTGGAGCTGAGATGGGCGTGGCCTGCATGTGACATTTGGCCCATGGGCCACCAGTTTGACACTCCTGGCATAGGGTCTCTTGCTAGAAGACCTCCAAGGTCCCAACACTACTCTATGTTCTAACTCACAGAACCTGCTAAACCATCAAATAAGAGTTTATCAACTGCACTGGCTGGATTTTAAAAAACCACTTGAATTCAGAATTAAATAAATCCCACTTCAGCGGAAAATAAAATGGAACAATCCAACCAATTTGTTCCTTACTCAGAAAACCATGGATTAAACCAAATGCATGAACAAAGTTGTTGGGGGGGTGGGTTAGGGTTATAGAGTTGAAGCAGATAAGCTATTAGTCTGAGTCTTCTTGCATCCCCAGACTTCCAATCTGGCTTCATCAGGTGAGTAGTTAGAAAGATTGAGATCGAAATCTATTACAAGTTGAGCTTTGCTCATGCTAACGTCAACCAGGTAGAAGATACCTGGACACTGTTACAACAGTAGCTTGCAGTTACTTCTACAGTTTAGCAATCCTTTATCATATCAAGGTGTCCTTCCATAGAACTAACAGTTGAGGGTTGCCTACCCCTGGCTCTAGATAATAGAGATGACATCAAAAATGGGGAGTTAGCCCTTTTCTGCCATCCAGCTTTCTGCAACCCAAGTACAGGTGGTGTGTCTTACATTTGTTTAGAGCTCATTTGAGGTCACACCACCACATAAAAAGTGACTTATGAATGGTCCTCATGCTGCAGCATCTCATTACATGATCAAAATTTGGACACCTGGCAACTGGTTTTGTGTGTGTGTGTATCTATGACATTTACAGCACCCCAGAATCATCTGATCACCATTTCTAACCATCCCAGCCAGCTTCCAACAAGGAAAAAAAGCTGTATTTACTTAACAGCCATGAGATTCACTTACATTACTGCAGTGATTCCCTTATCCATGGGGGGGAAAAGGTGGTAAATTGGGAATGACTCATTTAAGAACCCTCCAGCTTAGCAATGGAAATTGTGATCCCATTGGTAGTTCATAAGTCAAGGACTATCTGTACAAGATTCTTAGAATCTTAAAAAGACCCAAATGTTTATGTGGAATTATTTCCATCAGCTTTGCTAGAACTGCTAGTTGTGTATGCAATAAATTGTTCCTAGGGTGATGCTGTTTCAGAACTGTTTAAGACACGCAGATTCGTGGGAACAGTTTGAGTACTTTCCTCTGAACTCTTTATGAATTTTGTTGACTCTGGCTGGACTGGAGTTATTGTAGTGTGTGAATTTGCTCTCAAATGACTATTAGCATGACAAGTTTCACTGGTATTGTCAGTCAAGACAAGACTCGTACCACAAACTACCATTAAAGAAAGAGGCAGAGCCCGGGAAGAGAAACCTGGAAGATTTTTATTTTATTTTTCCAACAGAGTTTAAAAAGTTGCTTTCTGATCTGACAGCAGCACTGAAATTCCAAAGTTGGTTGGTTGTCAGGTGTCTTTTGAATGTTTATTACTCTTATGTAGCCAAGTTTTTTTAAAAAAAAAACTTTCCCCAGCTTCTGTTTTAGCACTTTTCTGCCTGCCTTAACTTGAAAAGCTATTCCTTTGCAAATCTTTATGGTGAAACCTCTCCTTGCCCTTCCATTCTGCCTCCTGAACCACAGCAACACAGATAGTCCCTTATGTCCAGTTGCTTAGCGACTGTTCAAAATTACAAGTCTCCCTTCTTCCCCCCACCCCCCACAAAAAAGGTAGTTATGATCTGGTTCCAAACTTTTGATGGTTACCCCTGGTTACATGACATTTTAGTCAATTGATTTATGACAATTTTGCAGAACACTGGTATTATTTCTGTCTTTTAGCAAAAATGCTCCATAGCAAACAATGAGTTCGTTTAAGGACCACAGATTCACTTAACAACCATGGCAATTTGTTTAATGATCACCATCCCCAGAATTTCCCACATCGCTGCATTCCACACCAGCCATAGCTTCCAAGCACTCAAGGATAGCTCCACATAGACCTCATTACAGTAGTCCAATGGAGATGACCAGGCACAAATAGATATAGTAGACTGCTGTTCTTAAAGCAAATAGAGCAGGTGTCTTCAAACATGGCCCTTTTATGACTTTGTGGACCTCAACTCCCAGAATTCTTCAGCCATTAGACAGAGCAAACAAGTGCTCAATGTTATAAATCCAGAAACACATCACTAGAAGCCAAAATCACAAGACTACATTGGATTTACTTTGGCCATGTCAAACGTGCAAATTCATTGGAGAAGTGATGCTAGTGGATCAAAAGGCAAAGATCTCACTCACTTGGTATTGGTCAAATATGATACAAAGATGAATACCCCCTTTTTCTTGACAGGGTAGCATGAGTCAGAAATGACTAAACGTTGAACCATTTTAAAATCTTTAAAACATATACAAGCCTGAAAACCAAGCTCAAGAGATTCCAACAAGGCAAATTGATAATTCTTAATTTTAACTTATGCTGCATGGTTTTCTATTTTGACCTCTATTGCGTTTGTACAATACCCTTAGGAGCACAACCTGAAAGGTTTTCCCCTTTATTAAAACTTTCCAAGGTACACTGAGAATGTACAGAAACTGATCTTGGCAACTGGGGGTGCCAAGAGATCGGGGGTAGAAGGAAGGTGGGTTTGTGTTAGAGCAAGAGCCTGAAGCAGCTCAAGGCAAAAGTAATGAATTGCTATTCTCCAGAAATGGGACACACAAATAGTAGTAGTGGAGGAGGAAGAGCTGTAAGGTCCCCGAACCCCACCAAGCCATCTACATTATTCAAATAAACCACAAATTTTGCTATTTGCCTAGATAAAGCTGGGTTCTGAATCTCCTAAATAATATTGGGGGGCGGAGGGAAATTGGGAAATTTCATCTGGAACTGTAAGTTTGATTAAGACAAATACAGAATACTCTAAATGCAACAAAAGTTTTAAGTCTTTGAAACATGATGGAAAGCAAGCTGGTCCAAGATTTAATTTATATTTATTTCTTAAGATACAAGCACCACAGCAGAGAGACTATATTTTCCATGTATTATCTCTTTTGAAAGGAGGACCTTATAAATGGTTGTTCATCAGAATAAGCATGATGTACATTGTTAGCCTAAACCTAGAATGCTGCCCCCCCCCTTAAAATTCAGATTGTTCCAACTCTACCAACTTTTTGAAAACCCCTTTTAAGACCTTGTTGCTTATCAGTTGAGTCTCTTGAGGTATCCCTCAATTTATGACATTCTAATTTTCTAGTCTTCCTTTTGGTTTTTAACCATGTTCACTGCCCACTTCTTCATGGCAGTAAAACAGAACACAATGTTTGTTGCTAGTCCCTGGGCAACATCTGTTTAACTTGTATTTTAATCTTTCAAATTTTATGTCATATAATATACCTTTGTATTGCTTCTGACACAATGAACTACCCAGAAATGCTTTGACAAAATGAGGGGCACTATAAATCAAATATTGTTCAAATGGTAAATACTGAAGAACACACCCCAGGTAAGTATCAGGGTTTATTTAATGAGGCAGAATTCATAGTAGGAAGCTGTCCCAAGATTTCTTGGTAAAAAAAAAATCATTATCAGGAGTTTGAAACAACTGTAATGTACCTGTGACATGCATTTGTCACGCAAAAGGTAGATTTATTCAGTAGAAAAAGATGTTATCACAAATCCCAAAGTTGTAGGAAAATTAGGGCCACAATTTATACTAGGACAGCACCAAATGGCAAGCAAAATCTTTTAATGGGAATTGAAAATTAGGAGCCAGACGTATGCACCCTTCATTGTATGAATAGGAATATTAAAGTTATCTTTTGCTTGTCAAAAATAGAAACCAAATGTACGCTTCTGTTCTAAGGATTATTAAATAGGAGAAAGGACTATCAAGTGAGAGTATGTGTGTGTGCGTATTATATTCACTGCCTTATAGAAAAGTGGGATGTCTAAATAAATCTTAAGCAGTGTTTCAACTCACAAAACTATTAAAAAAATAGCCACTATAAGTCCCAGAGACCTTCACATTAAGTCTGCCAAAGCCACAAAATAATTTGGAAAAGCCTCGTCTTTTCTCTACCCAAGAAGGTATAAATGTAAGAACGTTAACAAAAAAAAATTATCAGAAATCTGTATGGATTTAAAACAGATTTTGTCAAGAAAAAACCTAAAAGTAGATGAACTGAATCAGGGGGATTAATGGTTTATTCCTATGTATAAATATCTCAACAAATGTAGGTAATTGTGCTTAGAAATATTAGAGGGGCATCTGATTCCCCATATTGCCTGTTGCTAGGCAGAAAACAATTATGAAATTAAATATTATTTTGGGGTCTTTTGAATGTTTTTTGAAGGCTGACATAGCGTATACTGAACATGCTTCTGGACTTGGTAGTGTTTTTGCTGGAGCAGTAAAATATTGGATTAAGGGCTCAAAAAAAAAGGCAAGGCAGCCATTTAACTTGAAAGCAACCTTTTATGAAATATATAATCAATCTTTCAACTAGAAAAGCAATCCAAATTTTTCTTTAAAGCCCAACAAAGCAACTCATTTTAAAAGACCTTTTATAAAACCCCTTGCTGGAGAAAATTAAATACTACTAGTAGAGTCCCAGCTACAGGCTTTATTGCTAAAAACAGCTATCTCCCTGCAAAGTTTCTAAATAAGAGCTGAATTATCTATCACCTGCCCCTTTCCTTAAAATTGCTTCTAGATTGCCCCAATAAGGAAATACAAGCAGGCCAACTATAATAAATTCCTTTAATTGCTTCAAACTGTATTTTAAGATGTTGCATTTCTTCTCTTCCAGGCTATCATTGCCTAACTTAGAAACTTTAAAGAGGACTTTTGTGTTCAAATAAACCCAGATAACAAAGACTTTAAGATCAGTTTTGAAATACTATTTTTACTGTTTTATGTACTGTGTAATTTTAATAGAAGAGGTTAATGTTGCGTATAGAAAAGCCTAGACTTCAAGACTTCCAACACCCAGATTTTTTTTAAAAAAACCTACATCTTTAAAATACCAGCACTAGCCCAACTTAAATGTTAAAAAGGTTTCCTGTGTAACTATTTGAAAAAGCCTCATCTTCTCTATCGACCAGGCAAATCAAGAATCTCAAAATGGAAGGGTAGCAAACTTAAGTGTGGGGGGGGAAAAAAACATGGAACTAGGAGTGCATTTTGGCAAAATGAACCTAAAATGGCAATAGGAACTTGGGCCAGAAAATTAGCAAATTTAATTACTGTTTTTAGAAACATTGAAAGGCCTTTGAACAATAGCAAGGCAGCCATTTCCTAACTTGAAGGCAACTCAGAAGATGCACCCCAAATCCTTTTCAATAGTTAACAAAAGCAGCCAATTTCTCATCTTTTGTGTTTTGCAAAACTATTATTGGTCTAGTCCCAACTAGGCTTTTCTTGCTGAAGTAACTATCTCACTGCAAAGTTGCTAAATCTTATCACCTTCCCTTCCCATAGTTAGAAATTTAATCTAAATACAGAATTCAAACTTTCAAAGCAGGGCAGTTGATGTAAAATTTCTAGAACCTTAAATCTTTCAAACTCTTCTGCCTCTTTCCCATAAAATAAACGTTTTCAGCATAACTGAAAAAAACCTAGTTTTTCCAGTGAAAGAAACCCAAATTCTACACAAAACCCAGATGTGAAAAACGCAGTTAAATCAGCATTTAACTATTTTTTTACCTAGCTAATATTCAGGATAATGTGGTGCATAGAAAGAGATTAGTTGAATTTTAGAAGATCTAGAAACCTAGTCTTAATTGAATTTTGAAATAAAACGACAGAAACCCATCCAGTTTTTTTAAAATAAAACCCCACATTTGAGTCTATAAAAAAAATTCCTGTCACTGGCAACCCCGTTTTATAAAAAGCCTTTTCTCCTTCCACTTTTAACTAAGACAAATTCCCACTAATGGAGACCGACCGTTTGGAAAAACTTTAGAAAAAATGTTTTCTTAATAGATATATCAGGCTCTCTCGATAAAACCCCCACCACAGGATAAACCGGGAAAAAAACTAAAGAGAATTGCAAAAGCTGGCCCCTACCGCAACAGGAAAATAAAAAAAGCGATTGTTTGAACGAAACCACCACCCCACCTCTGAAATGAACGGATCTGGCTCTGCAGCAAGCAATATAAACTTCAAGACTATACCAACTTCAAAATGAAAGGGGGGACTCGAGGGAGAAAACTTTAAGTATCTCGAAGGGACATTTCCAGCCAGATCTCCTGACTGCTACAATGAAATCGTATTTATACTAGTTTGTAAGTCGTTCCAACCTTGTAGCATATTTTATTTCAGGAGCTGGCGTTTGACTTTTAAACTGTTCTCCCCCCACCCCCCAGTTTCTATTTGAACATTCCAGCCCGGACCAATATTTTCCAAAGCGGCAGTTTCAGTAAAAAAAAAAAGAAAAAAGAAAATTGCAAACTAATAATGGTTTAGTGGGTTGCATGCAAAACTTGTAATGGTTGAGTGAGTTGCATGGAAAAAAAAAGGAAAGATAGCCCAAATTTTGCTCTGACTTTCTGGAAAAGCTTCTCAAGTCAAAGCGATTGTCTGCTGGATTTTGCTGAGAGGGCAACTGCTCTACACAAGTACATTCTCCCCTTTGAAGGAGAAACTGCAGTTTGCAATGCAAAATCTCCAATATAAATACAAAAGAGGATGGCATTGGAAGGGAATAAATTTCAGCTGATGAAACAACCCAGCCTACAACCCACCACTGTATGCTTTTCATTGTATGCAGATTGTATAGTATGCAAATTGTATTTATTGTCTGCAAAGTACCCTGTAAACCGCCCTGAGTCCTTCGGGAAAGGGCGGTATATAAATTTAATAAAAAATAAAATAAAATAAAATAAATGGTTGCACTTGATCGCAGTTCCTTTAAATAAATCCTGTGACATATAATAACAAAATTGCTATGTTCAAATAATAATAATTGGGCTATAAAGTAAGTTGTGGAAATCTGTCTACCCCATGCATTGGTAATACTGCATGCTCATTTGGCCAAAGTCCTTGCATTTTGTCAACTTAGGTCAAAAAAGTCAAAATGGCAGCTAGGTCATTGCAAGTAAAATTTTGACTTTTTTATGTTCATTATTAAAAGACACATTTGACACCCCTGAGTTAAGGATGGGGGAACCCAACCCCCTATACTTTGTTCCAGAAGATTTTTCTTTACAATTCAGATTAAATTTAAAAATTTAATTATTTTTAAATTCTGCTTTTGACATAACCTTGTCATCTGCTTTCTACTTTATTCAGTAGTGGTGTCCAAATACTCCAGGTGGCTCATAACATCAGAAAAAAAATAAAAATGCATCAATTCAAAAGAAAATCAGCATACAGATGAAAAGACTGAAATTCATATTATATTATAGCCTTAATTTTTATAAAATGATGTTGGTATTTGACACTGGAAAAATTGTCTAAAGTATAAAGGTATTTCACATTTATGCTGGAAATGTGAATAAGGGGACTTTTTAATTACTCTTGGTGGATAGGTAAAAAAGCTGAAAAAATTGGATTCAAATACATACATTAATTCAGAAGATTTTAAGTTTTAACTGTAGCCAGATATGTTTTTTTGGGACCGATTGATAAAAAGTTGGCTAAAAATCACGGAGGTTTGTTTCTCTATCTCAGGGGTGTCAAACTCAATTTCATTGAGGGCTGCATCAGCATTGCAATTGCCCTCAGGGGGCCGGGTGGGTGTGGTCTGGGTGGGCGTGGCCTACTGGGTGGGCGTGGACAGCTCTACATCGTTCACATCAAGGGTGCCTATGGGGGCCTGGGCAGGAGTGGGACAGACCTGAGGGTCTCTGGCAGAAGGAGGGTCTCTGGGCCAGGGCCAAGGCAGTGGGGGCCGTTCCCTCACTGTTTCCAGGATGGCTTCACAGGCTGCATGAAACCACTTTGCGGGCCGGATCCGGCCCCCGGGCCTTGTGTTTGACACGTCTGCTGTAGGCAAACCATGGAATTTACTGTGGCAATTGATCTCATCCATCATTCTCAACAAAAATGAGGGCATTTCAACCCTTGTGACCATGAGTTCAGCGTCTGGTGAAATTTCTGAAGAGGTTGCACGACTGAGAGGCTGTGGAGAGAAGTTGAGCAATTTTCCCAGGAAGCAGAAGTCCAGGCTTCAGTGCCACCCACATATTGTTCTTTGTTCCTCCTGGTACTTAGAGGGGGCAGGGCCACTCATACAAAATATCTACAGCTGAACAGATTTTCCTGGTACTTTTCTAGAAGAGGAGTCCACCCCATTACCAATGTTGCTTTCTTTCAGTTCTTTAAAGGACCTTTGCTTCCCATTCTTGTTCTCTCTGCTTCCTTATGGCAAGCAAGCAAATTTGGAGCGCAATGGGACCTACAAAGCGCCTTTAAGTACTGTAATGGTGTACTCTTAATCTCAGTGAACTCTCCCAGGATTCACTCAGAAAGCTCCAGACCCTGTTTTTAGGAACTAGGAGAGTTGGTTTGCTGTTCCTGGTGGAATGCAGAGAAACTGCTAGAAGGGGCTGATTGACAGGCTGATGTCTTTTTGCCTCAGGAGTCATGGTCCCTGGTGACATCCAGAGATGTAAGAAGCCTTCAGATTTAGTGCTGCTTGATCAGGAAACCTGTCATATTTGACAGCTGAAAAGCCTTTTTACTACAACTAACATTCACTCCCTGGGAATATGTGAGAAATTTCAAAACCCCATGCCTCCATTCCTCTGGACTGAGAGTAGGAAAGAAAAAAAACGAGGGCAAAATAACAATTTAATAAGGTAATGGCACAGGTGAGTTGATGTTTGTGTGCTAGCTAAAATGCCTCATGATATTTTGGGAAAAATCAGAGAAAAACCTTCCTATGTACTGAAGCCAACTTGTTGCTGCTGCTGTTATTATTGTCATCTTTTTCAACATTCAAAGCATTCCTGTTTGCCTTGATTTGTTCTGTGACTAACGCAGTAAAGCTTACTTCTGAGTAGACATAATATTGTGTGCCTGTGCTATAAGAGAAATGACTTTTAAAATGAAAAATAACCAGCGAACACTTTCACGCCTATCAACTGTGAAATCCAGAATTTGGGACACTCATAAAGTATCCATCTCTCCCATTTATACTTGTAGTTATGCATTCAAATGCATTTATGCAATGCTGAGATACTCATCAATATACTCCAATTAGACCGACTGGGGAGAATTCTAATGCAAACAATGCCTAATAAACATGGGATTGTAAATGGCAATTGAGAAATGGAGGATAAATAATGAACTTGTAATTGCAAATGATAAATTAGGCTGAATTAATTACCCTTTGGTAACTTGCATAATCTGGAACAGCTTGGAAAACATAGCATTTAAACTCAAGACAATCACAGCTCCTGTGAGGTTTCTGATGGGATGTGTTCATTCTGACTTGGAGAAACCCACATTTTCTTTCCTGCCATGTTTAGTTAATACACGTGGGAAGGAGAGACTGTGTTGCCCTTTTCATTAATACATTTGTGCAAGTCTTCTAGGTTTGCTAATATTAAATGCAGAATATGTAAGGACCTTTCCCTATTTGCACCTAACCATGGAGGACGCATACCCCAGCAACATCTTTTAACTCCATGACGTGTCCTTCATGTTCTCTCCAGCCCATGACTGAAACAGGCTTGAATTACGCTTACCTCAAACTGCACTAGCATTAAAGGATCCTTTCTTCTACTTATTCTAAAACCTTTCAGGAATTTAGAAGCTCTTAGACCTTCTCACCCATTATCTCAGAGGAAAATTAGAAGATTGGGACTAATTTGAAATAGAGGCAGGATAGGAATCTGCAATATTGTAAGGGAGATGGGCAGATTTAAAATTAGATACCCAGAAGAGAGATGAGAGAGAGAGAAAAGTCAGACAGACAGACAGACAAAATAGGGATAGCAAATTTCATGCCAGGATAGTTTTCTGTTGATTCAAAGATAAGTGGAAAAGATTTTTACCTCAGCAATGAAGATCCTAGTGTGATTACCGTGAGGATGAGGATGTTATCCATTCAGGTGATTCTATGGGCCAGGTCTCTCCATTGCTTCCAATCTTGCACTACTTCCTTGAGTTCTTTTATGCTCAGACTGGTGTCAGCGTTGATGGTGACAGTGCAACTTGATGCCCTTTAAAAAAAATTGCATCTATTACCGTAGATATAGAGGCAGTTTGCATTTACCAATGACAATTGAGATTGGTGACATATTGAGTGAAGTGCCCACCAAATAAACTCTATCTCTGCTTAAGATCTTATTTTAGCTTTCCTTTGCTTTAAAGGTAAAGGTAAAGGTTCCCCCACACATATGCGTGCTAGTCGTTTCCGACTCTAGGGGCTGGTGCTCATCTCCATTTCAAAGCCGAAGAGCCAGCGCTTGTCCGAGGACGTCTCTGTGGTCATGTGGCCGGCATGACTAGACGCCAAAGGCGCACGGAACACTGTTACCTTCCCACCATAGTGGTCCCTATTTTTCTACTTGCATTTTTACGTGCTTTCGAACTGCTAGGTTGGCAGAAGCTGGGACGAGTAACAGGCGCTCACTCTGCTACGCGGCACTCGGGATTCGACCCGCCACTGCCGACCTTCTGATCGACAAGCTCAGCATCCTAACCCACTGACCCGCAAAAGTGATTAATGCAAAGATTGGTTGCAAAGTTACTTTTTCATCACCATCTTAACTGTGAACTGTCACTAAACAGGGCAGTTGCTAAACAAGGACTACCTGCTCTGCTTTTTTTTTAAAAAAAGCAGGATTTTTCCTTTTGCTGTATATTCCCTTGGAAAAGGTAGGAGAGATGTGTGAAAACAACAGGCAGGAGTTTAGTTTTCTTGGAAACTAAAACAAAGGAAGGTTTAAATGGAGGGGGAAACTCCCATTCTCCTACAGTTTTTTTCAGTGTTAGCATTGACCACCAGAATGTGTCTCATAATGCACATATGTGCACATGAATGTCTGCAGGATATGTTGGTATGTTGCATAAACCTGGCAGTCCCTGGCAAACTGTTGCATTGCACCAGATTGTAGTGCCCAAGTTACAGCAAGTTCTCTTCAAGTCACAACAGCCCAGGAAAGCGTCAGGATATGAGTGGCTGCAGAGGACTTCCGCAGCCCAGCTTGGGTGGGCTGAAGAGACTAATCAGTGTCTATTAAAGGAAAGTTTACTTGTGCTGTTGGGGTGCGGCAGCCAGGATGGTTTCAAAAAATAGCTGCAAAGTTTGGGTGGGGGATCAGGATGTTAGCATCCTGTTAAGACTGCCAAGCTGCACTGAAAGACTGGAGATTTCCTCTAAGGAAAATACCTCTTCAGCACAAAGAGAAGTGGAGTCAGCAAAAGGGCGGGAATGCCTTATTAAGCAGTGGCTGATTTGATGCAGAGCTTTTTGTGGTGTTTCCCAGTGATCAGTTTTGGCCCTTAAGAGTTGCTCCATTGGATGAACCAGTTTACATCTGCTCATGAAAGACAGTCTCCTTAGGGTCTGTAGGGGTTCTGCTGTACTTAAAGGTCCATTCACACAATCAATGTGCACATGGTTTAAGGAAGCTGTTTTCTGCAGGAATTGCAAGGGTGATGCGTACTGAGTGTTTTGATGATCATGGAGCTAAGAGGTCATATGGAGGCCATCACCATGTGATGCAAAAGGATTGTTAAGAAAGAATGGGAGGAGGAATGGGAGGAGGAAGAGGAAAAGAAGATTTCAATAGCCATTTATTCTGCTTAAATCTGTATTAAAGTTAACTGTCCTGGTGATGTTGCATAATCTTGCAATACATTTCTTTAATACAACATGCTTCTTTGCTTCTTTTGGGTCCCATAATGTCTTTGTTCACAACAGGAGCTCATAGACAGAAGCTTTTTTGAGAAGTTAACATTAAATGTTGGGGGGGGGGAGAAATCAAACAGTCTTGTTGTCTGCTTGGTTACTTTCATGTAGAATTCCCCGAAACAAAACTCAAAATTATTTTTCTAGTTTCTAATTTCTTTACAACTTTCTGGAACCTGGTGCCTCTAAATGCTCAGGATCAAGATAGTTGTAGTCCATGATATTTAAAGGAAACCACGTCAGATGATCGTCTGGGTGACCATAACTTTGCTACCATGGCAGGGACTTTGGAAAGATGGAGGTATTCAGAATGTGTGCATATCTGCCTTTCTCTCTATGCACATAAGACATTCCCTCAGTCTGATTTACTTAACCTAGCCCACAGGTCTGCAACCCGCGGCTCCAGAGCCGCATGCGGCTCTTTCAGCCGTCTCCTGCGGCTCCCAGTCCTCTGCCATGTGCAGTCCAAAAAACA
This sequence comes from Vipera berus, assembly GCF_964194415.1. NCBI lineage: Eukaryota > Metazoa > Chordata > Lepidosauria > Squamata > Viperidae > Vipera > Vipera berus. Next base: position 136,813,896 of record NC_138203.1, on the reverse strand, counting down.
AAAAAAGTGGGACTAAAAAAGTTCAACCAATCAATTCAAATATGCAGGGTAGGTGCATATCTCGCCTTGTCTCCACTCTTCAGTCAAACCCTGTTCTGCACATGTGCGCAGGTACGCACATGTGCACACATTTTTTTGCGGCTCCCAGTTTTTCCTTTTGTGAGGGAACCGGTTCTGAGTGGCTCTTTCACTGTTTCAGGTTGCTGACCCCTGGTCTAGCCTCACTCTTGGAAAACCAACTTCAGGCAAACACCACTGTAAAACCTACAGCTTCTGCAGACCATAAATAATTCAGACAATTCCAAGTGTTTTGTTCAAGTAGGATAGTGTGGCATTTAAGTGCAAGCAGAATAGGTATATGAGCAGAGCTTTAGTTTTCAGCCACTGCACCTCTAACTGTTGATTTTCATAGTTGGGGGGAACCCAAGCCTTATAATAATAAAAATAAAGTTGGAAGGGACCTTGGATGTCATCTAGCTAGCCAACCTCCTGCTCAGGCAGGAAACCCTACACCATTTCAGGCAAATGGCTGTCCAGTCTCTTCTTAAAAACTTCCAGTGTTGGAGCATTCACCACTTCTGGAGGCAGGTTGTTCCACTGGTTAATTATTCTGTCAGGAAATTTCTCCTTAGTTCTAGGTTGCTTCTCTCCTTGATTAGTTTCCATCTGTTGCTTCTTGTCCTGCCTTCAGGCGCTTTGGAGAATAGATTGCCTCCCTCTTCTTTGTGGCAGCCCCTGAGATATTGGAACACTGCTATCATGTTACCCCATGTCCTTCTCTCCATTAGACTAGACTTACCCAATTCCAGCAACCGTTCCTTATATATTTTAGCCTCCAGTCCCCTGATCATCTTTGTTGCTCTTCATTATGATCTCCTTTTGTACTCCCCCTCTAAACACCGTTGCCAAAAATCAGTGGCTCACCAGTGGAGGCGGGATTGGGAAGCTGTAATATAAACCCTAAAATAAATTTCACGCAGATTTAAAGGGAAGAAAAGAGATCCAACTGCCCGCCCCCAGGAAACCTAGAAAAAAATCTGGGGGGAAAAAACATAGTTCTCCTCATGTGACATGGGCAGCCCACTGTGCTCCCTCATTCCCGCCCTGTATTGAATCACCAACAGTGTGCCACCCTCAGTCTAGAGTTACCCACAAACTCAAAATATATGAAATGTAGCCAGCTTCATTTCATTTTGTAGATAGAATTTGGGCACTTAAGCTGTCCTCTTGTAAATATCACATTTGTACCAGCCCCCAAACCTTGGTTTGCTTTCCAAATCCAGAAAGTGTTTTCTTTTTCAATCATTTTTGTTTTTCCCAAAGTTTCTTAACCCTTTCTGAAAAAATTAGAAGGACATCATGTCCACTCTGGCATCTTAAATATTCTCCTCTGGCTTTCCTATGTATTCTTGCAAAGTGCTTTATCCCACATTCATTGTGAGGGGGGGAGAAAGGGGAAAGGAATATCTCGAATTAGAGATGAACTAATGTTTGCTGCTTGAACAAGGGGTTGGACTAGAAAACCTCTGACTCTATTATTCTGTTAATTCAGTGGCTAAATGAAATTGGGGTACCCTCACTTTCCCCAAAATTCTTCTGTAAGGTTGTTCATTGCCAAAGTTAAAAATTCCGACATCATGCATTAGTTATGATCAACATCCTTACCACCATCACCACCACGGTCACACCATACTTAATAATTTAAAAGACTACAATGATTAAACAAGGAATATCTCCAACCCCAAACACTATAAGGCGTATTTAGTACTTTCAATTGTGCAGGCGGTGGAGATACACTAAGAGAAATTCCATCACTAAATCTGTCTCTTCTATGATCCCAGTTCTGACAGAGAGAAAGGAATATTCCTTGCCAGCAGAGGTAGGGAAATACCGGTAGCTGTGTCTAGTTCTTATGGATTTGATTCTCTATTGCATGTGGGTGTTCTTGGTAATCCCTTTTTAAGTCTCTAAAATAACCACCTACGTTAACTTCTGGCAATTCATGAGAAGAGGAAACATCAAATGTCTAAGCAAACTTTGTGTGGCGGGGTGTTTAAAAATGACTTTTGGGAGGTAGGGTGGAAGGAGATTCCAGTTGTAATCATCTAATCTCCTGGAGCTCTGCTAGTGTCCCACAAGAAAGGGGTGGGCAAATCAACCCTTTCCAATTGCACCACAAATCAAAAGCACAACAACTCTTTTGTCTTCTATCCAGCAGCGGAAGTGTGAAAAATGAAGCTGCGATTGGAAACTGTGCCTTTTGTGGTAACCTGTAGCCCTCCAGACGTTGCCTCATTTCCACTGCTAGCAATGGGGAAGGTTGCTTGGAAGGGCAGTGCAGAAACTTCCAATGTTCATCTATTTCCTATTTCAAAATAGTGTGGAAGTACACCGTCTGTTTACTACAGTCAAGGTCTCCCAGGGCCACCAAAAGAGGATTTGGGAACATTTGTCCACTTTCTGTGGCCCTGGGATTTCCAGCTGCCCAGCCGTGGTCCTGTCTGATGATCTCAGAAGATCCTCTGAATTGCCTTGCTGGAACCATCCAATCTAGCAAAGGCCAGCCAGATAGTCTGATATGCTTCTGATAACCTAAGGAAAACAGCTTTCCCTTTTTATCTGTGAAATCTGGTATTCAAATAATTAGGAAGCTACAGGTCTCATTAGAAGTAGATCTTATGTCATTCCACATCTCTTTTTGAAGACTAAGTAAGCATCTTATGCACAGACACTGCACTAGTCCTCTGCAAGCAGTGGCTATTTCAATTCACCATTGCTTCTCTCCTCAGTCGCTAGGCTTTTTTCCTTCTCAACACCCACTCGCTACAGGGACTCTGTGTCCTCTTTAAACAGCAAATTCGCAAAAGGGCGTTCAGAGAAGATAAAAACACTTCCAGTTTTTCTATCCGGAAGGATAGAAAAAGATATAACATAATGTGTAATTTCAAAAATATGGAACCATGACACTTCTATGCCACAGCTGCTAGATTTACATTTAAAAAAAAAATCAAGCACCATTCTTTCAAAGCATAAGACTGGTATATTATATTATAAGAGAGGTGTGAATAAAGGCATATGTTATTTTAAAATGTTATTGGCTAGTTAGTCTGTAAGCTTTTAACATACAAATTGCATTTTTAAAAAAGCTGTAAACAAATAATGAGAACTAACAAGTTTGTCTATTTTTTTTAAAAAAAACAGACTGACAAATATAAGAGCTTTGTATAACCTGTATAACATTAGCTTCTAGAAATAATTTTATACCATCTTGGGAAAAATATGATTAAGATTAGGGGAAGATGGTCACATATGTTGTAGAGGCCTCTATGTGCAGCAGTCAGACATGAGGTCCAGTTCCGTTTTGCAGAACAGACAAATAATACTATCAATTTTGAAAGAGCTGATTATTTCATGAGAGGTAGGAGGAAGATGTTGCCTGGAATCCATTTATTCCCTATCAAATATGTTATTCCCAACTGATACTGCCAATTGATAGCCTGGAGATCCCCCAATATGTCAAAAAAGACCACCCGCCGAAAAAAATTATGCCCCTAGAAATCCCCCTCGACCTTTCATGACTTACTTTTTAAATGCTAAAAACCTATTTATTTATTTATTTATTAAAAAAAAAATTAAAAGGCAAAGCGGCAGCCTCCAAATGCATTTGGATTTGGTCCCCTCAGCAGCAGTTCAGGACTGCTTGGAAATATGCCTATGTGCTCTGAAAAAACATAATGATAAATAGGCAATGAGTGGATATGCCCAGGATGCTGACCTAAGCTATTTAAGGGACTAGCACAGGGGTAGGCAACCTCGGCTCTTTTATGACTCATGGACTTCAACTCCCAGAATTCCTAAGCCAGCTTGGCTGGCTCAGGAATTCTGGGAGTTGAAGTCCATGAGTCATAAAAGAGCCGAGGTTGCCTACCCCTGGACTAGCATTACATTTACACAATATATTAAACGTGGTTTGTTTTAACTTTTATGACTTTGTATGCTGGGTGACCCCTTCATGGATTACTGCCTTGTCGTGGCGAAGGGGCTTGTGTAATTCAATGAAGCTATGAGCTATGCCGTGCAGGGCCACCCAAGACGGAAAGGTCATAGCAGAGAGTTCTGACAAAACGTGATCCACTGGAGAAGGAAATGGCAACCCACTCCAGTATCTTTGCCATGAAAACCCTATGGACAGTACCAAAAGGCAAAACGATATGACGCTGGAAGATGAGCCCCTCAGGTCGGAAGGCGTCCAATATGCTACTGGGGAAGAGCAGAGGGCTAGTACTAGTAGCGCCAGAAAGAATGAAGCGACTGGGCCAAAGCCGAAAGGACGCTCAGCTGTGGATATGTCTGGTGGTGAAAGGAAAGTCCGATGCTGTAAAGATTTTTTCTCCATAGGAACCTGGAATGTAAGATCCATGAATCAAGGCAAGCTGGACGTGGTCAAACAAGAGATGACAAGACTGAACATCGACATCTTAGGTATCAGCGAACTAAAATGGACAGGAATGGGTGAATTTAATTCAGATGACCATCAGGTATACTACTGCGGGCAAGAATCCCTCAGAAGAAATGGAGTAGCCTTCATAGTCAATAAAAGAGTAGGAAAAGCAATACTGGGATACAATCCTCAAAATGACAGAATGATCTCAGTTCGAATCCAAGGCAAACCATTCAATATCACAGTAGTCCAAGTCTATGCCCCAACCACCGGTGCTGAAGAGGATGAAATTGACCGGTTCTATGAAGCCCTACAGCACCTTATAGAACTAACACCAAAAAATGATGTCCTTATCATCATGGGGGATTGGAATGCTAAAGTAGGAAGCCAAAAGATAACCGGAATAACAGGCAAGTTTGGCCTTGGAGTACAAAATGAAGCAGGGCACAGGCTGATAGAATTTTGTCAAGAGAATACGATGGTCATAGCAAACACTCTTTTCCAACAACCCAAGAGACGGCTCTATACATGGACATCACCAGACGGTCAACATAGAAATCAGATTGACTATATGCTCTGCAGCCAAAGATGGAGAAGCTCTATACAGTCAGTAAAAACAAGACCAGGAGCTGACTGTGGCTCAGACCATGAGCTTCTTGTTGCAAAGTTTAGGGTTAAACTGAAGAAAGTAGGGAAAAGCACCAGGCCAGTCAGGTATGAATTAAATCATATCCCCGTTGAATATACAGTAGAGGTGACAAATAGATTTAAGAAATTAGATCTGATAGACAGAGTGCCTGAAGAACTATGGACAGAGGTTCGCAACATTGTACAAGAGGTAGCAACCAAAACCATCCCAAAGAAAAAGAAATGCAAGAAAGCAAAATGGCTGTCTGAGGAAGCTTTGCAAATAGCTGAGGAAAGGAGGGAAGCAAAAGGCAAGGGAGAAAAAGAAAGATATGCCCAATTGAATGCAGAATTCCAGAGAATAGCTAGAAGAGATAAGAATGCCTTCTTAAATGAACAGTGCAAAGAAATAGAAGAAAACAATAGAATAGGGAGGACCAGAGATCTTTTCAAGAAAATTGGAGAGATGAAGGGAACGTTCAATGCAAAAATGGGCATGATAAAGGACCAAAATGGCAGGGACCTAACAGAGGCAGAAGAGATTAAGAAGAGGTGGCAAAATTACACAGAAGAACTATACAAGAATGAGCTTAACGTCCCTGATAATCACAATGAGGTGGTCACTGACCTCGAGCCAGACATCCTAGAATGTGAAGTGAAGTGGGCCTTAGAAAAGCTGAGCAACAACAAAGCTAGTGGAGGTGACAGTATTCCAGCTGAGCTATTCAAAATCTTAAAAGACGATGCAGTAAAAGTGCTACACTCAATTTGCCAGCAAATTTGGAAAACTCAACAGTGGCCACAGGATTGGAAAAGATCAGTTTACATTCCAATTCCAAAGAAAGGCAGTGCCAAAGAATGTTCAAACTATCGCACCATTGCACTCATTTCTCATGCTAGTAAAGTTATGCTTAAAATCCTACAAGCTAGACTCCAGCAGTATGTGGATCGAGAACTACCAGAAGTACAGGCAGGATTTCGAAGAGGCAGAGGAACTAGAGATCAAATAGCCAACATACGCTGGATCATGGAGAAAGCTAGAGAGTTCCAGAAAAACATCTACTTCTGCTTCATTGACTATGCTAAAGCCTTTGATTGTGTGGATCATAACAAACTGTGGCAAGTTCTTAAAGAGATGGGAGTACCAGAACATCTTATTTGTCTCTTGAGAAACCTATATGCGGGCCAAGAAGCAACAGTGAGAACTGGACACGGAACCACTGATTGGTTCCAAATTGGGAAAGGAGTCCGGCAAGGCTGTATACTGTCGCCTTGCCTATTTAACTTATATGCAGAGCACATCATGAGAAAGGCAGGGCTAGATGAATCAAAAGTTGGAATTAAGATTGCTGGAAGAAATATCAACAACCTAAGATATGCAGATGATACCACTCTAATGGCAGAAAGTGAAGAGGAACTGAAGAGTCTCTTGTTGCGAGTAAAGAAGGAGAGTGCAAAAGTTGGGTTGAAACTAAACATTAAGAAAACCAAGATCATGGCATCCGGCCCTCTCAATTCCTGGCAAATAGATGGGGAAGAAATGGAAGTAGTGACAGATTTTATTTTCCTGGGCTCCAAGATCACTGCAGATGGGGACTGTAGTCAAGAAATTAAAAGACGCTTGCTCCTCGGGAGGAAAGCCATGGCAAATCTAGACAGCACACTAAAAAGCAGAGACATCACCCTGTCAACAAAAGTGCGTATAGTCAAGGCTATGGTCTTCCCAGTTGCAATGTATGGCAGTGAAAGTTGGACCATAAGAAAGGCTGAGCGCCAAAGAATTGAGGCCTTTGAACTGTGGTGCTGGAGAAGACTCCTGCGAGTCCCTTGGACTGCAAGGCGATCAAACCGGTCAGTCCTAGAGGAGATCAACCCTGACTGCTCTTTAGAAGGCCAGATCCTGAAGCTAAAACTCAAATACCTTGGCCACCTAATGAGGAGGAAGGACTCACTGGAGAAGAGCCTAATGCTGGGAAAGATTGAGGGCAATAGAAGAAGGGGACGACAGAGAATGAGGTGGCTGGATGGAGTCACTGAAGCAGTAGGCGTGAGCTTAAATGGACTCCAGAAGATGGCAGAGGACAGGAAAGCCTGGAGGAACATTGTCCATAGGGTCGCGATGGGTCGGACACGACTTCGCAACTAACAACAACAACAAATGCTGGGTGATTCCCTTCTCATACAATTCAATACTGTAGGCACTTTGAAAATGGGCAAATACGTTAAGAATGTTGTGTGAATTCAATTGGTGTCAGTCCTGGAGGGAAAAGAGAGAATGGCACAGAGCAAGCTCATGTGGCCACATCTATGAGGACAGATGACTACGGAGATTCTCAATCATCCAGGTTGTGGTTGTCCCAATGGTGTCTTTTTTTTTTAAAGGCAACTGGACTTTCTTGGTGTTTTGGCTGAAAATGTTTCACTTCCCATCCAAGAAGCTTCTTCAGTTCTGAGAATAAGAACCAGATTATTTTGCAATTGGCTCAGCTCCATCCCACCATCACGGTCATTTTCTCAGGGCACCTGCCACACGCTCTTAATGAGCCTGGTGATGGTTGCGAACTGTTGGGTACCCCTGTGACAGGCCATCTTCTTAGAAGAATCTGCAGAAGGAGGGCTGTTATGCCCATCTGCAGGGCCTGCCTTGTCTATGTAACTAATTGCACCCCAAAATGAAGTTCTCACATAAGAGGTTGAGAGGTTGGGGAGGGAGGTTGGGGGCAACAAGATATCCTGTCTGGAATTCTTTAAGTGTCTTACAGTGATTTTCTACTTCGGATCGTCAGCAAAGGCTAAATCCCACATTCTGAACGGTACTTGCAATTTGTTGCGCAGCAAAAGAAGAGTGGTGTCACTGGAACAAAGCTCAAAAGTAACAGTATTAAGTATCAGGGCCTCAAGGTCATATGGCAAGGATGGTGGCAGCCAGTCCTGAGCTGGTAAATATTTAAGAACTGACTCTGCCAGTTCATTGCTGCCACTGTTAGCTGTGGAATCACTGATCAGCACACTAAGCCTAGTGCCTGGCTGAGGAATTCTGGGACTTGAAGTCCACAAGTCATAAAAGGGCCAGGTTTGAAGACACCTGGCCTAGTGGCTCAGATCTGCTCCCAACTGGCTTGCAAGATTCCAGAAAATTTAACAATTGGACCTCAGCAACTGATGGGAGCCCCCCCCCAGCCCACCACTAATGGCATTTTTTTTAAAGTTAGACTCTCCCATTGGCCTGCACAATTGCAGAGGGTCTAATCCACCAATGGCCAGTAGACAAGTTGCAATTTAGGGAAACCTCTCTGATTTTAACAAAGCAATGTGGAATGGTGGTTTGAGTGGCTCAGCACAGGGCAGAACCAGATCCAAATAGTTATTCTGCCTTGAAGCCCATCCCAAATGTTTCATTGCCTTTCAGCCTCACTTCCTCAGAGGGTTTTTGGCAAAGATCAGAAGCAGTAAATAAAATGGTGGCTGGGTCACTTCTTGGTGTGTTTTTTTTTAAAGCCAGCCACCACTTCATTTACTGCTTCTCATAAAAGACTAATATTAAGAATTCTGAACAACAGTGCAATAAAAGAATTCATACACCATCCAACCAAACAGCAAGTTATTGGGCAGATTAAAAATATTAGTGATAAGCAAACTGTGCTCCCCGGAGGACGAAAACAATAAGTAAAGGCTTCAGACTGAGAATTCTAACATATAACCCTTAGCTGTAAACCTTTGGGACAATAATTTGCTAATCCTCCCTAAGCAACTGTCTTGATGCACATCATTGGCAAATCAGCAAAGGTGAGTGGAAGGGGAAGGAACTAGAGTGGGTGTCCCTCCCCCTCCTCCCTTATAATAAAAGGTTATGTGGGAAAGTATAGCTTGACTGTTATTTAGAGAGAAGCGTAAACAGACATAAATAAGGATGGATAGGGAGGCATGGGACCAGCCTATTGGGTGCTTTGCTGGAATGAATGGTAACCTTATGCCATAAGGGTCATATGACATCATACCCCAGGAGTCAAGAGTTAATTTAGCAGCCCCACTCCAGCAGATTCTCCTAAATAGGGAAGCTCTGGCGATAGATTGGATTTCATCCCGACTGTGTTTATGGAGATGCTCTCACAACTCTTTCAACAGCAGAGGCCTCTCGGTGGGCTTCTGCCTTAGAGAGCCCTTGCCCCCGCCTCTGCTAAGCCAGCTGGTATACCCAGAAGTCGTCTCTCATGAAAACCGACAACCAAGAGGGTGCAGTCAGAGAGAGAAAATAGAACTTCCCTTTCATAGTCAACGTTGCCGCTTCCTCACATTGAATCTTGGCCATGTGGGGAATTATGAAGGTTGCAGTTCTCCCACCTCTATAAAGATCCAGGTTATTGCAGGCCGGACTCACCTGCAGTAACATAACATGTTGCTCATGTAGACATAGCCGATGTCAGTTGCCATGATGGCAGCAGTGGGGAAAGAACCGGTTGTTATTGCACTCTGCTGCTAGCAATTAAAATGTCCTCAGTGTTGCCCAGCTCTATTGTACAGGTTTGTTGCTGTGGGGATAAATTGATGGGTGAGCTGCACACTGTGTTGCTCTAAGCCCCTTAAGAACAAAGGCAGGGTATACATTTAATTTCAAAAACCCACCACCCTGCTAAAAATAAAGAAATCGCAGCGTAGTGCAATACAAAACAGCAGGTAAAGGCTGTGGCCAAGAAGGCTTCAGACAATTATATCCTGTGCACCAATTGCAGCAGTTTCTGGAACAGGAAGTGTTCCTCTCATCGACCCATATCTTGGCTACCTTGTGGTTAGATTCTTGCAGTTTGGCCTGCTTCGGGTGGCCTTTGAAGGCCATTCAGAACTTCAGCATAGTTCACTAGGCTGAACTAAAATAGTTAGGCAGTAGTTTGACTGAATCATGGACCAGGACTATCACAGGATCTGCACTGACTGTCCATTAGCTTTTGAGTGCAATTCAGTGTCAATTCTCACCTCTGAAGCCCTCCTAGTTGACTTCGGGATTGGATATCTCATCTTCTCTGAGTTCAGTCTGCCTGCCTTGCCTGCCCATTGAAACCTAGTGGAGATGATTTGTTGAAAGGCTTGAATCTGAGGGATTTGCTGCTTTTCTGTACAGTTGTGACATTGCCACACAGAGAAAAAAGAGCCAAGCCTGTGTCATGGCCTGGCACCACACTATTTTCATGTTTTCAATGGGCATTTGCGGGACCTTGTTGCTTTGGTCAAAATGATGAAAGCAGCATCACACAGCTGTGTCCATCCCTTGCGTGTAATTTCACCACACAGATACAAAAGGAGCAGGGCTTGCAATCCCATGACGTTGTTTCCTTATGACCTTTTTTTGACTGCCCATGGGTGCCATCACCCCTGGCAGCTATGTTAATTTTGTGCTAGGTTGCTGTGCAAGTATAACTAACCTCTGACTTCAAACTGAGCCATTCTTTTATGAGTTTGGTTTGGTTCACTGGACTTGTGCAGAGCCCTGAGAAAGACAGCATTTTTCTCTTTGGCTAATAAAATCTATTGTCTTAGCTTTCATGGCATTCTGAAACACTAAGTATATATAGGCTTCACGCAATACGCCAGGTTAAAACATAGTTGGCTAGTTTGAACAGCATACCAACAGTATGAACCTAAAACACTGGGTTATTTGAGTGTACTGTAATTAGGTTAAACTAGATTCATGCATCAAGCCAAACTATAAACCATAGCTGAGTTCACGCATCACACTAATCTAAAGTGAAACCCATCATATTGTGGCTTAGCATGATGATGGTAACTGAAAACAGATTCTAGGTCAATGTCCTCCTTATTCCTTTGTTTTGCTTGCCATCTGCCTAGCAAGACTTCTAGAGAACTAGAGAAATTTGGGAATTTCAAATTGTCCTAATAAAAATGCTGTCTTAAAATGGATCTTGAAAGTCTGCAGACAGCCAACATACCTATCTTTACTTTTTGTTTTTCCTTTAAGTGTTTTAACTCTAGGAACCCAGAATGGGCAGAGATTAGACACTCCCAGATTTATAGCTTGGGATCCCAGCTTGATCAATTCTTCTTCCCCCCCTTTGACCCACAATTCTATTACTTCATAATTTGAAGGAACAGCATTTATAGAAGCACTGAATAGATGTATATCATAATAATAAGGATGTGGTTTTAGTTATGCTTTAATTTTTGACTATTTATATGGATTGCTCTGGGAAAGCTTTGCCATGACATGTAACATAGAAATAACTAAAAAAAATAAGCGTGTGGGGGCGGGACAGGTGTGTGCATTCCTTGCTGTATCACCACAGCTAAAATGCTTGTTCTGAATGTTCAAAATTGGAACTGGTACCTAGATTTTGTCTAAGTAGAAGACCTAGTTTCTGGCAATATCAAGGTAGAAGCCCCTGACTTCAAATGCCTTTCTAAGTTATAAACATTAAGACCAATAAGGGGCGGGGTGGGGGGTGGGAAATGGGTATGTATGTGTAACATGACTCCGTGTACAATTGTTAATTCAACTGTTCCGCTTAGCTTAACCTCTGAATAGAACCTCAGAGTTAAAGCAGGAGTGAGGAATAAAAGCCGGCAAGGTGACTTTCGGCCAGTCACTCTCTCTTAGCTCAATTTACCTCACGGTGTTATTGCTACGAGGCATGGAGGAGGAGGAAGGAGTATTAGACATATTTGCTGCCTTGAATTGTTTATAACGATAAAGGTGGGATTAAAAGATGTTTTTGAAAATGTTCTAAGATCCCAAAGGTCTTAAGAACGTCTCAACATATAAAGGACCTCGTTTACCTCCCCTTGCAAATATAGTAAGAGATTCCAAAGATTCAAAGGAGGAGATTTTAGAGCAAGAGGCAACTTTTATATTGCTCCACCAAGAGAATAAGCAAACATCACAGAGGTAGTCCTCAACTTACAACAGTTCGGTTAGTGACCGTTTGAAGTTACAATGGCACTGGAAAAAGTGACTTAGAACTATTTTTCACCCTTATGACATTCCCATGGTCATGTGATAAATTTTTTTTTCAAGTGTAATGTTTTAATTTTATTTATATATAAAATACAAAGAAAAATAGAAATAGGAAATTAAGGGAGGGAAAAGGAGAGGGGAAGAGAAGGTGTGAGGTACAAGGGAAAAAGAAAAAGAAAGGCGCTGACTTCCGACTCTTTTTATCACAGTACAAGATAAAACACTCCAGCCTCAACTTTTTGTTTTTACACACTAATATATAACTAGCCATTTCTATGACAAATCTACCTAATCAACAAAACCTAAAGTCAAAGTTTCTTTTTTTCCCCCATCACAAGCACAAAATCCAGAAGTGATATACAGATGAAAAACATAATTCAGATATATTCTCCTCTTTGAATAAGAACATTAGAATAGAATAGAGCTGGAAGGGACCATGGAGGTCTTCCAGTCCAGCCCCCTGCTCAAGCAGGAGAACCTATACCATTGGTCATGCAATAAAATCCAGACACATGGCAAGTGACTCAGATTTATATGACAGTTGCAGTGTCCCAGGGTCACATGATCACCTTTTGCGACCTTCTGACAAGCAAAGTCAGTGGGGAATTTTTTATTTTAATCCCATTTATATCCCACCCTTCTCCAAAGACTCAGGGTGGCTTACAATCTAAGCACAAATCAAATGTTCTTAGCAATAGCCTTCATTCTATGTATATGCCTGCTTATTAGGGCTTTCGCCCCCCCCCAAGCGGCATTATTACAAAGTCAGCTTAATTGCCCCCAAAAATCTGGGTCCTCATTTTACCTACCTCGGAAGGATGGAAGGCTGAGTCAACCTTGAGCCTCGTGGGATGCGAACCTGCAATAATTGCAGGCAGCTGGTGTTACTTAAGGAGGCATCAGCCCACTGCTCCACCAAGGGTCAGTGGGGAAGCCAGATTCATTAAGTCGAGGACCATCTATAGTTGTCCATGCTGCTGTTTCAGGAGGTTTAAAAGATCCATGTTTGTTGTCATAGCAATGCAGGAGGCCATTGTTACCATTTGACTGGATCTTTTAGAAAACGGAGGGGAAGCTGCAGCCCTCAGTTTAATTCCATCCAATCCTCAACATTCCCAGTTTTTCAGGACACTCCAATCCTGAGGACAACATACTTCTTTGGGGAAAGCCTCCTCTTACTAGCAAGTTTCAGGCCTTGTAGTAAGCCACAGGTTATTTTTATCATGATTTGTGGAACAAACCTCTCTGGCTGGGTTCATGCATTATCGAAAGAAACCCCATGCAGCTCAGGGGTTGACACAAAGAAGAGGGAGTCAATCTAGTCTCCAAAGCGCCTGAAGGCAGGACAAGAAGCAACGGATGGAAACTAATCAAGGAGAGAAGCAACCTAGAACTAAGGAGAAACCTCCTGACCGTTAGAACAATTAAGCAGTGGAACAACCTGCCTCCAGAAGTTGTGAATGCTCCAACACTGGAAGTTTTTAAGAAGAGATTGGACAGCCATTTGCCTGAAATGGTATAGGGTCTCCGTCTGAGCAGGGAGGTGGACTAGAAGACCTCCAAGGTCCCTTCCAACTCATATCGTATTTACACCTTGAATCCAGATTACATGCATGTGCAAAGAAATGGAGGAACGGAAGCTATGCCAGAGCCATTTGGCTCTTATTCCCCCTACTGTCACACTCAAATGTAGTTGACTTTTCTCATAGGACAATGATTTCTTCTAAGATAAATTCCTTCACCTCTTTCACCCACATTAGAGGAAGTGCTTCATCTGTCAACGTTGCCTATTTCTGCTGTGCTTCCTTGTGACCATCTCCACCTCCCTTGTGGGATTTCAAGTCTGACATCCAAGAGAAAGGAGAGGAGGAGGAGGGGGAGGAGGAGGAGGAGGAAGGAAACCCCAGAGGGATAGTGCAGTAGTAGCAGCTGCTTTTCCATTTTTAAAAAAGGAGAAATAGGATGGCACAACATCCCTCTTCCAATTGTAGCCTGGGAATGGTTCTGCTTTAGATCTAAATAAACAGGGAGAGTTTAGGGTAATTTTCAAATGTTAGGATTGTGAAATTATCCCCAGCAGGCAGAATAGCCTTTAAGACCATCTTTTAAAAAAAAACAAACAGATGCAGAAGAAATATTTTTCAACAAGTTTGGACACTAACCTTGGCTAGAGGAACTTCTGAAATAAGCCACTTTTCCGGAGCAAGTCAAAAATACACGCTTTTATCAGTGTCCAATACCAGAAGCTTGAAAAAACAAGCAGGAAGCAAAGATACTGTGAGTTCCTTCTATATCTATTCTAGGACTAGGCACCTTCTCCCTGAGAAAAACTTGGCTAATATTGTAGTTTATTATGGTTTAATCTATATTTTCACATGGCAGACTCGAATTCTCTCTTTTGCTTTTCAGTGTGGGATTAAGGGACAGAAAGACTTTAATGACTTTCATTTGCTCACAACTTTATTTCTCAAGATGATTCCCACTTTGAGTTGTTGAGGGATAGGAGCTGCTTCTGATTTTTGTACTGGATTGGCTTTGTGACGTCCGCAGCTTGGTGTCTGCCTCTTGATCACCAATCAGCTGGTAATATTTTTCTAGAGTAAAATGATCCGTGGATGCGAAGGTTTAGAAAGACCAGGTTTTGACGAAGTAAGCAGGTAATAAAAATTTTGAGAAAGAATGTCAGGTAACAATTTCTTCCTACTCCCCAAAGTTTTATTTTTGTACTCCAGGTTCCAGAACAGTAAAAGAATTTTGAATTATTCTAATACCTTTAACAACTGCACAGCAGGTGAAAGAGAGACTTCCCCTTATGTCCCAAAGGGGTTCCTGTTGTGTATACAGGTAGTCCTCGACTTACAACTGTTCATTTAGTGACCAAAGTTACAGTGGCACTGGAAAAAAAGTCACTTGGACTTACACAGTATCCTCATAGTCCTTTGTTCAAAATTTGGGCACTTGGCAATTGGCAGGCATTTACGATGGTTGCCTCCCAGGGTCATATAATTGCCATTTGTGACCTTCCCAGCCAGCTTCTGACAAGCAAAATCAATGGGGAGAGACAGATTTGCTTAATGTCTGCATGATTCACTTGACAACTGCCTCGCTTAGCAATGGAAATTCTGCTCCCAGTTGTGATCATAAGTCAAGGACCACCTGTAGCATGGTTTTTAAAGGCACAGATACCCATTGTTCTCTTTAGCAGAAATATCAGGGGGGTGGAACAGGGCTGGGGATACTACTTCAGAGTTGACACAACTTCTAGTGTAAGCCACATTGTAATGTGATGGTTTGGTTCTGACTTTGTGTGCTAAGTCTAATTAGGGAAATTATATGTTATCATTCCGTATTAGATTTTGCAGTTTATTCCACAAACTAGGGTTAGGCATTCAACAAAGCAAGCATTTATCCCATAAACCATGGTTAAACCAATTAAACAAGGCTTAGCACGATGCACAAACCCAGTCACTGAGCAACTATCAGCTGACTGCATATAAGGTCCTCTTTCTTCAATATTCTGCAAATGTATGTGGCTCCAAGCATACGACTTCCCCATATGTATTAATGTATGTTTTAATCACTTCTTATACATATGCGGTTTCCCCATCTGCAAGCTGCACGGTGCAGCCCTGGGAAAACTGTCTAAGCATTTACCAGAAATAGCAGCATTTTCCTGGAAAGAGGACCCTTGAAAGACAGAAGTATTATATTTCCAGAGCATTCCCCAAAGCTCACTTCACATCACTTTCAAACTGTTGTCCTAGTCTCTTAATCTTCATCTCACTTAGAGCTTTTAATCTCTCCTCTCTACCATTGATTGCTCCGTGTAATGTTTGTTCTTAACAACACCCCTTTAAGGTGGGAATAGCATAGTTGCCCTCACATTATAGGGAAGAAAACAATTCAGCTGAGATGGTTTGCTGGAAGTGATCCAAAAGGTTTGCCTGGCAGTTAACTGTTGAATTACCCCACCTGCTTCCTGTTACTTCTTTGATCAAAACCAAGAATTAGATTCTAGAGTGTTTTGTTTTTTTAGTGCTGTTCTGCAGTACCGGTGGGCTTACTGCCTATTCCACAGAAGGCTGTTCCTATGGGAAGCTGCCCCCTCCCCTGAATATGCCTCAGAGAGCAATCTGATTCCTTTTCAGCAGAGAAGTTCTTTGTTCTGTAGTCACAATCAAATTGACCTGAATTTGCGTGGTTCAGCTAATTTTAGTGGCCAAGGCCACACTGACACCAGGTGAAAACATTTCTCTGTGTGTACGTTTTTTTCCTGTGCCTGACACTGGGCAAGGGAACAACTGTCCGTCTGGTTAATCTCTTCATTCCAACAGTTCCTTGAGCAGTTTGGCTTGGAGCCTTGCTAAACCTCTATTGCAGGGGTCTTCAAACTTGGCCCTTTGATGACTTGTGGACTTCAACTCCCAGAATTTCTCAGCCAGCTTGCCTGGCTGAGGAATTCTGGGAGTTGAAGTCCACAAGTCATAGAAGGGCCAAGTTTGAAGACCCCTGCTCTATTGTCCCAATTCCAAAGGGTCCTTTAAGGCTAGAGTCTTTCCTCTTCATTTCTAGAGGGTCTCGCGTCACCAGCAGGAAGAAATATGGATGTCCCTCCTCACTTCATCTCCCATTCTGGCCTAGCAGAGCTAAAGACATGTGCTGTCATGTGTAGGTGGTGATATCAGCTCTTTGGATTTTGTTCTGAACCTAGGACAAAGTAAGCCTTTAGCAGCTGAGCATTCCTATGTATGAGTGCAAGGAAAGCAGGTGAAGCAGCTGCGAGCATCCTGTGGCTTCCCCACCTCCCGGCAAAGGTGGTTCGTGAAGGCTTTCCTTTTTGGCTTTGTTATGCAACAGTTAGGGGAATGGTTCCACACCTGCTGTCTCTCCCAGCACCTCCTCAGGGCATTCACTTTTCTTGCCCTTTCGCTTTCTCCCTCTCTTCGGAGGTGACCTTTCTGGATTTTTTTTTTTAACAAAACTTTGTGATTTTACAAATCTGCCTGCCCTGTGTTTTTTAAACTCCCTGACATTCTGCTTTGTAACTGAGCTTTGGAGAAGTGAGAACAGTAGCAGAGAGAAGTCAACCAAAAATAACATTCAGGGACAGAGAGGGCGTACATTAAAAAGAAAAGAAAAACAAATTGCAAGCTCTTGAGGGCAGACAAAATGAAGATTGCACCGTTTGACGTGAGCAGGATAGATTTTCTTAATTTCTTACCGAAGAGGCTCTTCCCTTCTGGTACTATTTTCAAAGTGTAATAGTATATTTAATATGTACTCCAAAGCATGCCTGCCTTTCCCCGCCCTGGTGTGCTGAAACAAACTCCCCCATTCCCTGCCAGCATGGCCCAGGGGCATTGCCAGAATGGCGGGGTCCTGGGCATAATGCCCTCCATTATTCCTGGTGGGCATTGCCCTATGCCCAATTCCTCCACTAGGCTCTTTCTTACCTTATGCACCTCTTTGTCTCTCCTCCTCTCCCTCCAGGGATAGAGGGAACATCTTTAAACTATTAAGAAAGGCAGCATGGGACAGGATTTGGAGCCCTTAATTTTCAGAAGTCTTCTTAGATGCCCCAAGACCAGGGGTAGGCAACCTTGGTTAGCTGGCTCAGGAATTCTGGGAGTTGAAGTCCACGAGTCATAAAAGAGTCAAGGTTGTCTACCCCTGCCCAAGACTATTGACTGCTCACTTGCGACTCCAAGTTGCAGCCTTCACACCTCTGTAGGTAGACAAGCTGATGTGATGTACAATGCACAAAGTCTTAGGGTTTTTTCACTGATGTAATATTACCACATCTCCTGATGGTTCTCAGGCCTGCTTTTTAAGGGCTCTGTCTTCTCCCCCACCCAGATTGCAATGCTGAGGTCTGGGTGGCGGAATAGATTCCCCATCAGTTTGCCCAGTATGGAAAAGATAACACCTTAAGGTTGGATGCAGAATGGGACAATTCATCATGGCCAACTCACCGTGGGACAACTCGACATGGCCAACTCAACAAATTGTTGTTAGTTGAGAAGTCGTGTCCGACCCATCGTGACCCCATGGACAACATTCCTCCAGGCCTTCCTGTCCTCTACCATCTTCTGGAGTCCATTTAAGCTCACGCCTACTGCTTCAGTGACTCCATCCAGCCACCTCATTCTCTGTCGTCCCCTTCTTCGCTTGCCCTCAACCTTTCCCAGCATTAGGCTCCTCTCCAGTGAGTCCTTCCTTCTCATTAGGGGTCCAAAGTATTTGAGTTTCAACTTCAGGATCTGGCCTTCTAAAGAGCAGTCAGGGTTGATCTCCTCTAGGACTGACCGGTTTGATTGCCTCCAACAAATACAAAAGTTAAATTAATTTTGATGGCATTGTGGCTAAAAGGAATAAAAGAAAGAAGGTCAGTCCAGAAATTACAAGAGTTACAATAATTTGGACGAAAACGTGGTCCCTAGTAATAGAAGTACCTGAATGAAATGATGAGTAAAGAATTCAATTGTCCTGCGTTGAGTTGTCCTGCAGTGGGTTGGCCATGGTGAGTTGGTTGCAGCAAGTTGTCCTAGACCAGGGGTGTCAAACTGCCGGGCCACAGGCCAGATGTGTCATGGTGAAACCATGCCCACCCCATTGCTGGCAATAGAGAAATAAGTCACGACACGTCACATGACATTGCGAGTTTGACTCCCCTGTCCTAGCCCCTGTTGGATGAAACGATTGTCATTTGAATCTCTGGTCTTGTCTACCTGCTTCCTAATGAAACAACAACAACAACAAAAAAGACCCCAGATTAGAGGGCATTTTAACAGACTGCAGAATAATTTGCAAGGAATAACATAAGTTCAAAAGATATATAGTCCTTCCCTGTGGCCATTAGCACCTGGCAGTAGCTGTTCTATCGTTGCAATAAGGAAGAAGGAGGTTACTTCCAATCACTAGGAGGTGGTGAAAAGACACCTCCATCAGCCTCCGCTTCTATCAGCTGCCCTCTGGCATCCGACAGGGGGGAAAAAAGGGAGAGAAGAGGAATGCTTTCTTGGAACAGCAACATTTAGGCATTTGTCTTCTGGGTCTTTTTCAACCGATTAATTATAAGAACTTTTTAAATAGGATCTAGTTGCTGGGTTGCCTTTTCTGTTTTGTAATTCCCCCCTCCCCCGCCCTTTTGATGCTGACTTCTAGATTGTAATCCTGAGGGTAGAAACTATTTAATTGTTCTGGAAGCCTCTTTAACTTATGCGCAGGAGTGACGAGTGACAGACTTATAAGTACTCAAGTATTCCGATTGGCTGGCTTTGCTCATTCATTTCTCAGACTTATAAGCCACTTCAGTCGAAACCAACTCTCAACAGCATACACTCAGTAAAGGAGAACACAGGTAGTTCTCAATTTACAAAGAGTTCATTTAGTGACCAAATTTACAAGGACACTGAAAATGGTGGCTTATCGGCATTTTTTACTCTTAACAACTGTTGCAGCCCGCCCCCCCCCCCAGGGTCACATGATCAAAATTCAGGCGCTTGGCAGCTGACTCATATACAGTATATGACGGTTGCAGTGTCTCGGGCTCATGGGATCCCCTTTTGCAATCTTCTGACAATCAAAGTCAATGGGGAAGCCTGATTCACTTAACAACCGGGTTACTAAGTTAACTGCAGAGATTCACTTAACATCTATGGCAAGAAAGGTTACAAAATGGGGCAAAATTAACTTAACAACCGTCTCGTTTAGCAACAGAAATGTTTGGCTCAGTTGTGATCGTCAGTCGAGGACTACCTACAGTATATTTGTAGCTCAGAGTTGAAATGGGGGTGGGGGTCCCTGGTGCTCTCTGAGCTTGCTTGTTTTCTTGCAGACGTTTCGTTGCCCAAACTAGATAACATCATCCATGCACACTCCCTATTACTCCAAAGGTAAAAAGAATCCTATTAAAAGTAGCATCTGACTGGCTTAGCTTCCTGGTGCTCAAACACTGAGAAATGATTTCTTTTAAAAGGGATGCCACTGTAGGCTTGACCAGCTCATTAAAAGGGCCGTTGCCTGTTTCATTAAAAGGGCCGTTGCCGGTTTCTGCGCATTGTTTGAGAGGCTTCCAGGACTGTGGGGCCCTAAATCAGTGCTTCTGATCCGATCCTAGCAGCAACAGTGTCTCCACCCTCTCCATCATTCCTGAATGTTGAGGTGGCACTATTTAACTCTCCATAGCGTAAGACGATTTCGGGACTGCCTGTTTTGAACTGTCCAACCTTTAAACAGGAATGGGGCAACACTGCATGGAAACTAAGCCTGGAGGATGCGGCAAGGTGGGGAGGGGAACCACATCCCACATCTCGGCGGTAGCATTTGCTGGCAGATGCTCCGTTCCAATCAAGAGATGCTTTGCAGCTAGAAAACGGGCTCTGTGTGGCACTTCGTAGACAAGGCAACAAGGCAAAGCCGAGATTTCAGCACATTAGAGCAGGAGATCTGCCATCAGCTCAAAATACTTCTGTCAGCAGAACTGGTCTCAGCTGTCTCTGAAAGGGGCAGCTGCCAGGTTCGCCGATTTTGGGAGCTTTGCATGATTCCTCAGCAACAGCTGCTTTGATATATAGACGAAGCCTCCACCACTTCCTGGCAAGCAGAAGGCTGGGCTTCCTGCAGGATCCAAATCTCAGCTTCCCGGTATATCCTGGAGGCTGAATGAGGATTTGAAGAAGAGAACCTGGCTGCTTCCCCCTTGCCTTTGCACCACTACAGTAACATATATATATATTTAAGGCATTGCTGTTTTTCCCCTCCTCTCTCCTCCTTATTTTTCACATGTAGTAGAAGCATAGAGGCTTGTCCAGGACTGAACAATGAGGGAGCTTTAATTTATGCACGAATGTCCCTTTTCAAGTGTGAATGTAGAAATCAACTGCACCAACCATTACAACGTCTTGTATCTTTTTTACATAAAGCTTTTACCTTAAAATATTTACAGATCTGGTTGTCATGTACAGAACTGTACAGAAATGAAGAACAGAGTAGACTGGTGTGTGTGTGTGTGTGAGAGAGAGAGAGAGAGAGAGAGAGACAGAGAGACAGAGAGAGTGTTAGCTATTAACATTAAAGCTCTCTGGATTTTCCAAAGCACACTGCTGGTGATGTCAGATCTCCTCTATCTGCAGTCTTATTCCTCCTTCTCCATTAGAGAGAAAGTAGCTGGCTCACAGCATTTGTGAAGCACTCATAACGAATAATGCAGACAAATCTTAATGAAGCTGTTGAACTGTTTGTAGTAAAGCAGCGAAGCTACACAACAAAAACATGGCTTCTGCATTTTATTGTATCACTGCCAGATTGGTAACTTTAGAGCTATTCTGTAAATTACTTTCTAGACAAATTATGTTTGTACTTAGATCAACCCATGCCTTTGCCTTATGCATGAAATAATGCCTCCATATAAAATTATCCAAAGCCTGATTCACAGTATTTTGTTTTTGTGAAGAGTACCTAAGGATTCATACTTCATAACTCCGTCTATGCAGTAGGAACAGTGATGGGAGTGGAGGTTTTTTTTCCCAAGCTTGTGGGTTGTTTTCCGAATGTTTCGTTACCAGGCTCGGTTACATCTTCAGCAGAATTTAGGGAATGTCAGTGTTGGTGTTCTTCTGCTTAAAAAGGGCTTCGTTTGGTCAGTAGGTCTTGTGATGGGATGATCACATCAGGTGAGGGGCTTGTGATGGGTCAGGTGTGAATTGCATCAAGTGAGGGTCTTGTGATGACTCTTGTGGTGGGTCTTGGGTCAGGTGTGGGTCATGTCGGGAGAAAATCTTGTGATGGCTCTTGTGATGAGGAGGTCACATCAGGCGAAGGTCATTGGGAGGTGAAGTGCTGGTTGGAGGGGGTTTCATGGGTTGGTTGAAGGTCGGTGCTGTTGCTAGTTGGTTGTGTGATTGATTTGAATTCTCAGGGGTTCGTAGGCTGGTTGTAGGTTGATGTGTCTGTTGATGGAATTGCTTTTGTGGAACAGAGATGCTCAGCCTATCTCTGGTAAAAAGGTAAAGGTAAAGGTTCCCCTGCACATGCCATCCTGTGAATAGAATAGAATAGAGTAGAGTAGAGTAGAGTAGAGTAGAGTAGAGTAGAGTAGAGTAGAGTAGAGTAGAGTAGAGTAGAGTAGAGTAGAATAGAATAGAATAGAAGCTGGAAGGGACCTTGGAGGTCTTCTAGTCCAGCCGCCTGCTCAAGCAGGAGGGCCTATACCATCTCAGACAAGTGACTGTCCAGTTGCTCCTTAAAGATCTCCAGTGATGGAGCACCCATGATTTCTGGAGGCAAGCTGTTCCACTGGTTAATTGTCCTCACTGTCAGGAAGTTTCTCCTTAATTCCAGGTTGCTTCTCTCTTTGATCAGTTTCCAACCATTGTTTAGTGTCCTGCCTTCTGGTGCTTTGGAGAATAGTTTGCCCCCCTCTTCTTTGTGGCAGCCTCTCAAATCAGCCTCTTCTCTGATTTGAAGCTGAACAGAATAGAATGCTAACAACTTGTTTAGTTTTCATTCTCCCATGCAAGCTGTTCAAAACCATGGGTCTGCATATTTAATTCAGCTAGACTTTGTGGGGTACATGTGCATTTCGGAGAGAACCGTATGCAGTGCCCGCTTTGTACTTTCATTCATGTGGCAAGTTGCTAAATTTCTGTGGTATGTAACTGGAAAGCAGATCCATGGTTGCTCACTCCAGTTTCTCAGTGCGTTTGGCTTGCGTCCATCAACATGTCTTGGAGAAGTTTCCTCCTGAAACAACAAAAATATTTGCTTTGTACCATATTTCTTCATCAAGAATAATTAGGGACATAGGAATTTGTTTCGCAAGTCTTTCCTTCATTTGGTTCCTTGCAGTTTCTCCTTGGTAAAGACGAAAATAAAGTGCCATGTGTCTAAGCTGAGTGAGCAAATATTGAGGCAAATAAACTTGTTTATCAACATAAAAGAGACAAGCATACCTCAAGCCTTCTGAATAGAAGGAAGGGAACATATGCCAGGGCAGGTGGCACGAAAACCTAACATTTAACTGCAAAGACATTTAAAATAGTACGGGTGAGAACTGCCTCTACAAGTGCTCTTATTGGCCCTACCTATAAATGCCAGTAAGGGACGCGGTGGCTCAGTGGGTTAGGACGCTGAGCTTGTCGATCAGAAGATCGGCAGTTTGGCAGGTCGAATCCCGAGTGCCGCATAACAGAGTGAGCGCCTGCTACAATCCCAGCTTCTGTCAACCTAGCAGTTCGAAAGCACGTAAAAATGCAAGTAGAAAAATAGGGACCACTACGGTGGGAAGGTAACAGCGTTCCGTGCGCCTTTGGTGTCTAGTCATGCCGGCCACATGACCACGGAGACGTCCTCGGACAAGCGCTGGCTCTTCGGCTTTGAAATGGAGATGAGCACCGGCCCCTAGAGTCGGAAACGACTAGCACGCATGTGCGGGGGAACCTTTACCTTTACCTATAAATGCCAGTACAGGTAGTCCTTGACTTATAACTGTTTCTTTATTGACCATTCAAAGTTACAACAGCCCTGGAAAAAGTGACTTGTGATTGTCTTCCACCACTGCAGAATTCCCCATGGTCACATGACCAAAATTCAGCCACTTGGCAACTGGCTCATATTTATGATGGTTTCAGTGTCCCAGGGGGGTGGGTGGGTGGGGGGTGTCACATGAACGCCTTTTGGGACCTTCCGACAAGCAAAGTCAATGGGAAAGCCAGAATCACTTAACAACCGGATTACTGACTTGACAACGGCAGCAATTCACTTAACAACTGTGGCAAGAAAGGTTGTAAAATGGGGCAAAACTCACCAAACACCTGTCTTATTTAGCAAGGAAAATGTTGAGCTGAGTTGTAGTCCTAAGTCAAGAACTGCCTGTATCTAATACACACTTGAGACAGGCTATGTTCCAAATCGGGACCAAACTAGATCCTTTGTTACAAGGGTGAAATATAGCACACAAAGAAACTTGTTTATTGATAGTGGAGGAGCAGCAGGAGGCAAATCGGGTTCTTTGGGGATATTATCTATCCTACCCAAAAGTCACCTACAGCTGAGCCAATCACAGAATGGCTATTGCACGTATCTGTTCTTCTGTGTTGTTTTGTAGTTTACTCTCCTTTTTTTAGAGAAGAATCCTTATTGTGGGTAGACAACTTAGTATGCTTTGCATAGTTTAGATATCAGCCCCACCACGCTCCTCAATCATTGTTTATGGTTGCTGGTTGATATTGCTAAGCCACTAAAGGCAGGCTCCAAAGAATTTTCTCGGCTATATCGGTAACCTCAGAAATGAAGCTTATTCACAATGCAAAACAACAATGGTTGGTCCCTACTAGCCTGATTCAGTTCTCAGATACTCTTAAAGATATGAAACTTCATCCTCAATCTTCGTCTTCCTTGTTACACCTAATTATGAGTCCAGAGTTGCTAGATCCTTTTCTCTGCAAGAAACCCGTGCTACGGTACTTGAAGATCCATGATTTGATTTCACCAATTCAAACGTAAGTAGTTAAAATTGCATAAAGGAAATTAGCTTTACTTGGAATTTGTGTGTGTGTGTGTGTGTGTGTGTGTAATTCTTGTTTCTCCTTTTTCCATCAACATTTCCATCCAATAAATGTTTGTGTGTGTGTGTGTGTGTGTGTGTGTGTATGTATATGTATATGTATATGTATATGTATATGTATATGTATATGTATATGTATATGTATATGTATATGTATATATAGGTTACATTTTATAATTTATCCCCGCAGCAACTCTGCAAAGTAGACTGGGCTGTGGTTTTTCAATGATTTCTATTGTTTTAAAATATCATTTATCATTAAACCTTTTTATATATGGAAGTCTTGCTAGTTGCCCATTGAATTATATAGATTTTATTTCTGCAATTCCTAGGCTTTAGGTAAGTAAATTCAAAGCATGTTGCTTTTTATTTTTTTCTTAATGTTATGCTGACAGGAGCAGCTTGGCAGAATAGCTCAGAACTCCCCCGAGGCCTGGCAAGTCCAATATTCACTTTGTACTGTGTTATTCATGAGTATGGTGACTGTGATACTAAAGTTAATCTATAGCCATATAAACCATTTGAAGTTGGACTCCTAGGAATACTGCAACTCCTGCTGCTGTACCAACCTCCCTGCTGAGCTTCCCAGCGGCTTCCCTGCCTTACATATTCCAAGCTTTCACTACTGTACATTAGAGAGACACAGTGGCTCAGTGGCTTAAAGGCACTGGAGATGATCTCTGCTCTGGTGGTTCGAGTCCTAGGCTGGCATAGCGGAGTGAGCTCCTGTCACTTGCCTCAACTTCCACCCACCTAGCAGTGCAAAAGCATGCTACATGTGAGTAGATAAATAGGTACCACTTAGGTTGGAAACATGGTGAGGTTTCATGCAGATGGTTGGCCCTTTGCCTGTGCTGGACCTGCCTGGATGTGACACCTGATTGTGAGGTGACATCTGTGGGGAGAGAAGGCCCTGGATGACACCACTCACCTTTCTGGTGCAGAGCTAGTTTGCACCCTGTAGTGCACACTTGGATAAGCACATGAGCGTGAACTAAACGGACTAGCACTCTTCAGAAGCCAAATAACTATGTACTAATATTGTAGTCCCCTGGCTAATTCTACCATTACCATATGCTAAGTAAGTAAGTAAATAAATAAATAAATAAGTTGGTGGTGGAGTTTCCTAGGCTGATGGCTCCCTTCTCTTGGTGGAGGTGTTTAGAAGGGCTTGAAAGATCATCCTGACAACCATGAATCAGACCCAGATGACCGAGATCCCCATGTACATGGGGTGATTGCCCATTAGATCTGTTCTTTGTCTTGGGGTAGTTGTGATGATCTGAGGATGAATGACATTAACATCTCTCCTTATGGCAATCAGATCATCCTCTAATTGCTCTGGAACATTGCAATGGAGTCAGTGGCGTAGCGTGGGGGGTGCAGGGGGGGCGGGCCGCACCGGGCGCAACATCTGGGGGGGGCGCGCTCGCACTGAGCTGCTCAGGGAGCCCCAAGGGCTGCACAGAGTCGGCTTGGCTCCGCTCTCGAGCTGCTCTTTCTTGCAAAGCGAAACGAGTCCGGCAGGTGAGATGGGCGGCCACATAAACTGAATAAAATAAATAGAAACGCCCAACTCTCCGCCCAGGCTCAGGCCAACCGCAAGCGCCCCGCAGGCGCCCCGGCAGGCTTGGCCAAGCGAAGACGGACCCGCCGGCCGGCTGGCCTAGCTTCATGCGCATGCGTGGCTTTATTTAGCGGGGCTCACGTGCGAGCTTGAATGCAGCGGCTCTTGCAGGTCGGAGCCCCGCCCAGCCGCCCTCGAGAGGGACCCAGAAGCATCCCGCATGCGCGCGACTCTTCTTGGAAAGTTTACGCCGCTGCGGGGTGCGTCTTTTCGGCGGTGCCATGACGTCACCGGGTTAGGGGGCGCAAATTGCCCCGGGTGCTGACAACCCACGCTACGCCACTGAATGGAGTTCAGGATGAGTCAATTTGATCGGTCTGCCGCAGACTTGGATTCCGGAGGGAGTTTGATAGTAGTTATCAGAACATGCCATGTTGTGTTCTCTGTTTTTGATTACAGGGGGAGTGATTTTGGATTATATCGGGAGTATAGAGGAGCTGTGGTGGTGCAGTGGTTAGAATGCAGTACTGCAGACTACTTCTGCTGACTACCGGCTGCCTGCAGTTTGGCAGTTCGATCTTCACCGGCTCAAGGTTGACTCAGCCTTCCATCCTTCCAAGATTGGTAAAAGGAGGACTCAGATTAAAGGGAAATATGCTGGCTCTGTAAACCTTCTGTAAACCACTTACAGAAGGCTGTAAAGCATTGTGAAGCAGTATATAAGTCTAAGTGCTATTGCTATCAATCAGGTAATGTTATTGCTTTAGAGTTAACCATTATATTGTTTATGCTTTTATGAGACAACCCATGATCGGTTGCATCATTGTTTCAAAGATATTTCTGTACCTAAACAGAAAAACAATGACCACAGGTGGGCAAAAAAGCAATGGGAATGGGGGTAACCTCCTCACTGACTTTCCTTGTAAAAAGTTGGCAAGGAACATTGGAAATGACAATCACGTGATTGTGACTGACTGCTACAAAGTGGCAAGGTGGCATTGAAGTAGCCACAGCTTTGCTAAATTTCAATCCCTTGGGAATCATGGGTCCCGGATTTTGGATGCATTAAGTTAGCCCATCTGATGTATGTTGATTAAAAAATTGTTGCAGGATTTTGCCCAATTGAATGTTGCCCAAACAATGTTCTCTATAGGTCACAAAGGTTTACAAATGAACCAGAACTATTGGTCTATACATTGCTTACTTCCAGTTTAAGATAAAAAGGAACTCCTACTATTTATATATTAAGTATAGCAAGGAATTAGAGTCACCTCAAGGCAAAGCATCAAACAACAAACATGCTCTTTTGTTTCTCTGTGTCTTCATTAATCCTACTACTGTACAAATTCCAGATTCCCTTCTTTCCTCAAAAGAACCACATATTTTTTTTAGTTTACCTTTCATTTTTAAGTATAAATATACACCAGGCTTGTTACTGAGGTAACCTTTGTGCGACCTTGGTGTTTGTAATTTAATAAAATGCTCTGATAGTTTTACTACTGCTATATACTGCTAGATGTCTTTCTACAAAGAAAGGAGATATATTCAAGGTGACTCCCAGCAATTAACGAAGATATTGTTAAACCACCAAAATATGTATAAGCATCAGGAAAAAAAATATACTCAACAGAGTAGTCAAAATTATATGTCCAAAAAAAAAA
Organism: Vipera berus; assembly: GCF_964194415.1. NCBI lineage: Eukaryota > Metazoa > Chordata > Lepidosauria > Squamata > Viperidae > Vipera > Vipera berus. Next base: position 136,786,071 of record NC_138203.1, on the reverse strand, counting down.
AGAATTTGGCTTTGTTGTGATTCAGGGTCAGCCTGTGGGTTCGGCAGTTGGGTCGGACGACTCAGAGGAGGAGGAGGGGGGTGTTGAAGAGCTTGCGGAGGGGATTGGACAGCTTGATGAGAGCCCCCAGCAAGGCCCCACTCATCTGGTCATGATGCAGACCCAGCTGTGTGAGCCTGACAGCGTGGATGAAGATGACCCACAGCTGGCCCTGTTCAAGGACGCCCGACGCAGGAGGCAGTCAGTCAGGAGTAAACAGAGGAAGGCAATGGGGCACCTCGGAAGGAGGCACAGAGAGGCCACGCCCTGAACTGTATTTAAGGGGAATGTGTGGGAGGGCTGGTTTTCTGAAGGCAACCGCTTGGATTGTTCCTGCTTCTTAGCTCGTGTTTTATGGTTGGTGTCTTGTCTTGCTCTGTTTTATGTGAATAAATTTGGCAGGCTTAATTCCAGCCTCTTGCCGTTTGTAAAGGGGTTGTCCCTGCCTTTTCTGCAGGGCCGGTAGCAGGCTGGTACAGAACAGGCTTCTCCAAGGAGTGGATTCCTGAATAAACACACAACCAAAACCTTTCTCCTGGGTCACCTTCTATCTTTCAAGAGACAACAGATGTGGCTGTTAAAAATTGGGTCGGCCTACGTGAAAAGTGATTATCCTTCAACAATGACCGTGCTCCATCCGGATGGTGGGAATTGAGTTTTCTTAAATCTGAAGGAAACCAAGTTGGGGAAGGCTGTCCCAGCTCAGGCAGTTAAAAACCATCACCTTGGTACTTTGTCTTGAAATAGTCTGAGAACAACTGGAGATAATCTGAGGGTTAAGGTATATCCACCTAGATATTTTCTTTGCTTCTACAAGTAATCCTTTACTTACAACCCCAACTGAGCCCAAAACTTCCATTGCTAAATAAGAGATTTGTTAAGTGAGTTTTGCCCCATTTTACAACCCTTCTTGCCACACTCATTAAGTGATTCACTGCAGTTGATTAGTTTAGTAACTCGGTTGTTAAGGGAATCTGGCTTCCCCACTGGCTTTGTCGGAAGGACGCAAAAGGGGATCACATGACCTTGGGACACAGCAACGGTCATAAATATGAACCAGTTGCCAAGCATCTGAATTTTGATCACATGATCATGGGGATGCTGCAAAGGTCGCAACTGAAAAACGGTCGTAAGTCACTTTTTTCAGTGCCGTTGTATATTTGAACGGTCACTAAATGAGCTGTTCTAAACTGAGGACTGCCTATATACATTCTGTAATAACTAATTTCCAGGCCAAAAATAGTTCTTGCTTTGTCTTAGCTCACATCGGCCCCATCTGCATACCTGAAATTTCCCAAAATGATAGCTAGAAAACAGAATATTTATATAAGATGAATATGTGATACCTATTTAAATCAGATTTGTATCTAGCCCGGTAAAACATACGTCTTTATTCTCTCTTTTTTTAAGATAGGACATTTTTTTGACTCTGACATGGCCCTACTTTGCTATGGTTAACAGAAACACAACTAAGGAACTCAACCAGTAAAGCCCACCCATTCAAAATAAATTATTGCATTTGATTTGTTACCAAAAGATAAAAAAATACAGGGAACAGAGAAAGGTTTCCAGTACATAGTAGAAACTTAGGCCATTAATCACAATGATAATGTTTAGTAAGAAAACAGTCCAGTTTCACACAGTATATTGCCACTAGAAGCAGAAGGCTGGTTGGTTGAACTTGCTCCAAGGGTAAATATTTTTAATGAAGGCTCTAGTCCATTTTGAGATGACAGTTTCACTAACATCATAGGCAGTCAGCCTACATGCTTATAAAATAATCTCCTTATCCTAAACTTATTCTGTCAAGTTATATGCAAAACACTTTGTAAACTGTATGTATCTTAAGCTACAATGCTTCTAACCAAGCTGAAGGGAGAGGAAAATATTTCATGTCTTTTTTGGTTTAGCAGCCAAGCTATATTAACTGCTTCCTGAAAACTCACCTCACTGTCCTATTGCAAATGACTTGAATCATACATAAAACCATACATAAATGCATTTATAATAATACAGTAGCAACCTTAAATGGGAGCCGTGGTGGCGCAGTGGTTACAATGCAGTATTGCAAGCTAACTCTGTCCACTGCCGAGAGTTCGATCCTGACTGTCTCAAGATTGACTCAGCCTTCCATCCTTCCGAGGTTGGTAAAGTGAGGACCCAGATTGTTGGGGGCATTATGCTGACATTTGTAAACCGCTCAGAGAGTGCTGTAAAGCACTATGGAGTGGTATATAAGTCTAAGTGCTGTTGCTACTGCTAAATAGGATATAGGGGAAAGCTGTGCATTCTGCATTCAGCTTGCACAAGGTAGATTTAGCTACCTTACGGAGAATCCAATACTTTATATCTGCTTTATCAAATTGCATGTGGGGACATTAACATAATAAGAGTATACACAGGACTGGATGTGAAAACACATCAGTTACCTGTCAATGTCATATATATTTTTTGTATGTAGGCAACCTCTTAATCAGGCTGGGCTCCAGTGTAATCACTACTGGCGAGTCCATGAGTTCTGCGGAATGGATCTGCCCTAGAAAGATGAAAAATGTCTACCCGTGCAAGAAGATTGTTTTGCCAGAAGTGTAAACTCTCTTTGAGCTTTGCTTTTATGCATCTTCAGATACAGATGCACCTCCTGAGGGCAACACCTGGATTTTTAGAAATGAGAAACAGCCCGTGAGGTAGGTCTGAAAATGAAACTTCTTTATTATTAACTTCTTACAAGAGCTAGTTGCTGAATAATACTCCAGTTGAAGGTTGCCCAGGGAACTCTGTGGATTATGAACAACTCTGCAGGCACCCATCAGATTCATCAGAAGCTGAAATTACTCAGAATAGTGATTACACTGGAGCCCAAATCCTTTATAGGACTGTAGTAGCATCATATCTCCAGTTTTTGTCTGTTGGTATAAATCTGGGGAAGGCAACTTCTTTGCAGCTGTGACTACATGTTTACTCCTAATATTTTTTTAATATGAATTGACTTGTGAGAACAGGCCCAGAAATGTTCTCTCTCTCTCTCTCCCTCCCTCTCTCTCTCTCTCTCTCTCTCTCTTTCTCTCTCTCTCTCTCTCTCTCTCTCTCTCTCCCTCCCTCCCTCCCTCCCTCCCTCTCTTAAAATTTATTTTGCATTGTTGGTATTCTGATACACGTATAGTACAATAGTCCACCTGGGGTTTTACAAACCTATTTCACTGGCTGCTTATGGAGAGAGAAAGTATAGAACCTCTTAATTTAGTGTCCTAGTGTTTTGCTTTTTAATTTAGGGAATTAGAAAAACAGCTTATGGGCATTGTTATGTACTGGGTTCGTTGCTTAATGACCGAAGACGAGGCGAGTGAGTTCAGCAAAGATCATTGTTTATTGCTTGCAGGATCTGAACTGAGAAACAGGGCTGCAAATTCAGCAATTTATACCCTGGCCTCTAGGCAGCAGCCAATAGGTTTAAAGCAACCTATTGCCGCCCTAGAGGCAACCAATAGTGGCGCTGGAGACGGGTTGTCTGAGGAGCTGGGAGCCGTTAGCCAGCTTCCCTGCTCAAGCAACCTTCCCACGTGGTGTTCCCTTAACAAAACAAGCCCAATACATTACACCCCTCCCCCCTAGAATGAACAAACATTATAGCAACAAAAGGAAAGCAATTACAGCAATACAGTTTACAACAGGTATAACGATAGTGTGAGTTAACACATTTCCATCCTAGCTAATACAGGTGATTCCTAGCTAGCAGCACAATAAAGGTACATACAACATTATAGCTTCATTATTTCAGGACAAAATCTTGAAGATAAGCAGGAGGTTTGCGAGTCCTTGTGGAACGCCTGGGGGACCCAGGCACTTCCTGGCCTACCAGCTTGCCAGCCAGGCTGAGTAGGCCAGTGTCTCTCAGTTCAAGTGATTCAGGTTGGCTGGGCAATGTCTGGCTGGCCCTTCCAGGTTGGCCCACCTCAGAGTCAGTTTTTTTCTGCACAGTTAGCACAGCAGCTGTAGTACTCAGGTTGGCTTTCTCCGTCAGGGGACCCATGTTGCACTTCCGGGCTTTCCCCCCCTACGGCCATCTCCCCATTGCTCTGGCTGTTTTGGCATTCAGAGTCTATGCGTGGACCGGCCTGGCTGCCGGTTTGCGACCTGAAGCAAGGACCTGTGACAAAGTCCTCGTTTTGTGGCCGTTCTGGAAAACGCTTCCTAAGCTGATCGATATGGCGATGGACAACTCGCCCGCCCTCTAGGCCCACTTCGTATGAGAGAAGACCTGACATTTTAGTGATTTTTCCTGGCACCCACAAGTTCCCATGCCCGTAATTCCTGGCCCAAACCCCATCACCCACTTGCAGCCCCCTCAGGGCTTTTGGGCAAGAGGCCTTTGCTGCCACCTGGTCTAGGTGCAACCTGTCCAGTTTTGTGATTAGTCGCCTCCCCCAGCGTAGCTCCACTGGGCTTTTCCCTGTAGCCGTGCATGGCGTGGAATGTTGGCAAAGGAAAAAGTCGGCCAGTCTGTGGTGCCAGTCCCCAGTCACTATATGCCTCAGTGACTCTTTTGTGGTGTGAACCATACGTTCGGCTTGACCATTAGTAGATGGGTGAAACGGGGCTGATGTTGCATGCTAATGAGGTTTGCTCTCAGGAACACCTGAAATTCTGCCACAGTAAATTGGGCCCCATTATCGGACACTATGACATCCAGCAGCCCGTGCATGGCAAAGAGTTTCCTAAGCACCTGGATGGTCCTAGCAGTAGTCATGTTTGCAATTGGTATAACTTCTAGCCATTTAGAGTGGCTGTTGACCACTATAAGAAAGAGCTGTCCCTGAAAAGGCCCTGCGAAGTCTATGTGAATTCTAGACCAGGGAGTGTGAGTCTCCTCCCACCTGTGAACTGGAGCCTGCAGCATTTCAGGCCTTGATTGCTGGCATGTATAACACCCATGCACCTGGGCCTCAATGGCTTTATCTAATCCTGGCCACCATAAATAGCTTCTAGCCAAAGCTTTCATGCAAACAATACCTGGATAGCCTTCATGCAGTGATTGCAAAATCCTGTCTCTTAGTGAAGTAGGAACTATGACCCTGTTTCCCCAAAGAATACAACCCTTGTGAGCTGATAGCTCATGTCTCCTTGTAAAATAGCTCTGAAACTCAGGACCTGGGCTTTTATCTAGCCACCCTGTGTGTACCCACGATAGCGCTCTACTTAGTGTCTTGTCTGCTCCTGTTTCTGCAGCTATGTCCCCTGCATGGAGGGGAAACTCCGGCAAGTCCTGAATGGACAATATGTGGGCCGCTGGGGCCGGATCTGGTTCAGTTTGTGGCAGTGGAAGCCTGCTCAGGCCATCTGTATGGCCCATATCTTTGCCGGGTTTGTGAATGAGCTTAAACGTATAAGCCAATTAAAAAATGGACCATCTAAGCATTCTACGGGATAATATGTGGGGTGTCTGCCTGTCTGTAGTGAATAACCCCAATAGTGGTTTATGGTCTGTGAAGACCGTGAAGTCCCTGCCGTATTAGTAGTCATGGAATTTTTTAACTCCAGCTACTATTGCCAATGCCTCTTTGTCAATTTGAGCGTAATTACACTCAGTGGAGGACAGTGTCCTTGAATAAAAAGCAATTGGAACTTGAGTTCCATCTTTCTCTAAGTGACTTAAGACTACACCCACCCCATATGGGGATGTGTCACATTCTAAGCAGACTAGTTTAGACTCTTTGAAATGAGTGATAGTGGAACTGACCGACAGAAGTGCCTTCAATTCCTGGAAACTCTTTCTGTGAACACTAGTCCATTTCAATGAAGCATTTTTATCTAACAGCCTGTGAAGTGGCTCTGCCAGTGCGGCCTTGTTAGGAAGAAATGCATGGTAAAAATTGAGGAGGCCCAGGAATGCCTGCAGCTCTCCTTTTGTTTTAGGGCTAGGTGCCATCTGAATGGCTTTTACTTTAGACTCAGCAGGGTGGATGCCATCAGCATCAATGTGAAACCCCAAGAATTCAGTTGAAGGGACTCCAATACTGCACTTATTCTTTTTAAGCTTGAGGCCTGCTTCTCGCAGCCTTTGCAGGATGACTCTCAGCCTCCTTGCTAGCACCTCAGTGGATTCTCCTGCAATGAGCACGTCATCAAAATAGGGGCAAACCCCTGGAATGCCCTTGCGTGTCTGTTCCATGATGCCCTGAAAAATGCCTGGGGCTATACTGACCCCAAATTGTAGGCACTTTACTTTAAACGCCCCCGTGGGTTACAATTGTCTGAGCCACAGCTGTGGCCTCATCAACAGGAAGTTGCTGATAGGCCTGAGCCAAATCTAATTTTGCAAAAATGGTGCCACCCTGCAAGGATGCCAGGATGTTGCTTACTACTGGTACTGGGTATGTTTGTTGTTTGAGTGCTCGGTTAATTGTGCATTTATAATCTGCGCAGATTCTGACCTCCCCGTTGGCTTTTAGTGGTGTTACAATTGGGGTTTCCCACTCACCCCCATCTACTGGTTGCAAAATGCCCTGTTCAACAAGTTCATCTAATTGAGTGTCTATTTTGTGTTTGAGGGCAAATGGGATCCTACGAGGCTTAATCCTGACTGGCACTATGTTCGGGTCTAGTTTGAATGCTATTAGCGAGCCGGTGTATGTTCCCAGAGCTGAATCAAACACATCTGCGAATTCCTCACATGCTGTCGCTAGACTCGTGACTTGTGTCCAGTTGATTCCGGTTACTTGGATGCCTAGCGCATCAAACCAATCGAGCCCAATTAGGCTCGTTCTCTGGCCCCCTACTATGACAACATCCAGGTGCCCTGAAAACCCCTTAAAATTTAATGACTAGTGTGGCTTCACCCTTGACTGCGACTCTGGCATTCTGAAAATCAGTTAATACAATATCAGAAGGCCTCAGCTTGGCCCATCTCTTACTGCGACTACAAACGAAATTAAATGTTTCAAGGGAAATAATAGAAACAGTGGAGCCTATGTCCAGCTCCATCTTGCAGGGGACCCCTTGCAGCTCCACCTGAAGTCTATACTTGGGCTTAATCGGGCGGCGAGCCCCTGTACGACAAGTGCTTCTGCAGTTGGAGCAGAAACCCACACTGTGCTGTCCCAGGGCCCCGGTACCTCTCCTGTTCGGATCTTCTGACTGGCGACTCGACGGCCGGTCCCTCTGGCGACCTCTGCTGATGGACGTGATGTGGCCTATCTTCCCACAGGCCAAGCACGTGGCTGTCTGGAACCTAAAGTCCAAGCATTGGTGGCAGCCGCCACTGTTGTGACTCAGGGTCAGCCTGTGGGCCCGGCTGCCGGCTCAGATGTATCGGATGACTCAGATGAGGGGGAGGAGGAGTGTGTGGGAGACGAACCGGCTGATGATGGCTTGCAGGCTTGGAAGAGCTCCCAGCCGGGGCCCTCTTCTCAGCTGCGTGAGCCCGATAGTGCGGAGGATGATGACCCACAGCTGGCCCTGTTCAAGGACGCCCGACGCAGGAGGCAGTCGAGCAGGACCAAGCAGAGAAAGGCTGCGGGTCTCCTCGGGAGGAGGCAGAGGGAGGCCACGCCCTGAACTCTAAATAAAAGGAGTGTTTGGGGAAGGGCTGGTTGCTGAAAGCAACCCTTCTGCTTGAGGATTCAGGTTCCAGTGTTTTTGTTTCTTGTTCTGTTAATTGACTAATAAATCTTGGCAGACGCTTTTCAGCCTTGGACGCTCTCCAGTCTCTACTGTTTGAATAGGGGTTTGCCTTATTACAAGGCCGGTAGTTGGCTGGTTCAGAACAGCCACAACCTGGACATCTAAGGAAGGGATCTGCCTTATAAGTGACCTCCTGTTGCTTGTTGCTGCGACGCTGTTGGTTGAGCTGTCTGCATAGCTTGTCAACTTCTGTGTCGTCTTCGGGGTCTTCTATGTGTTCGGCGTCCTCGTGGTGGACGGCTTCTTCACGTTGTGCAGTTTTGGTGGGCCGAATGGCTTGTACAGAGGAGCGTGGCGGCCTTCAGTCCGTCCTCGGCAACCTGGTTCGCTCGAAGGTAGTTCTCGACCCTGGACAGGTACGAGGGCCACTCTTCTGGCTGCTTAATGTTGAATTCTCTCAGCTTTCCGACCTTGGCCATTTCTGTTAGTCTTCGTGGCTGGTGCTCGGCGTCTTCGAATCCTGCTCCTCCATTGCCCAGGGACTGGTCCTCTGGGTGCGTGGTCGCTAGCGTGGCTGTGCTAGCCAACCGTAGGGGGGGATTGCTTTTCCCACCAGGCGTGCCTCTCCCCTAGTGACTTTCAGCTCCATCGGAGAAGCAGGATCCCACCTTTGTCGCCAGTGTTATGTACTGGGTTTGTTGCTTAATGACGAAGACGAGGCAAGTGAGTTCAGCAAAGATCATTGTTTATTGCTTGCAGGATCTGAACTGAGAAACAGGGCTGCGAATGCAGCAATTTATACCCGGGCCTCTAGGCAGCGGCTAATAGGTTTAAAGCAACCTATTGCCACCCTAGAGGCAACCAATAGCGGCGCTGGAGATGGGTTGTCTGAGGACCTGGGAGCCGTTAGCCAGCTTCCCTGCTCAAGCAACCTTCCCACGTGGTGTTCCCTTAACAAAACAAGCCCAATACATTATAGGCATGGTTCAAAGTATCTATAAGTTTGTCTCCTTCCCCTGATGATACTTAGAGACTGATATTTCTCAAATTACCAGTTCAAGATGTGCCAGGAGTGTGAATCCTGATAATGCTGCCAAATGTAGCAGCTACACATAGTTGTATATGTAGCAGATCCAGTGGTGGGATTCAGCCAGTTCGCACCAGTTTGGCAGAACCAGTAACTAATTTTTTGTTGCCCAGGCCCAGAATGGACTTCCGGAAGCGGCATCTGCACAAATGACCGGTTGTTCCCATATTTGAATCCCAGCACTGAGCAGATCTCTTATTCCTTGGAATGTTGTGGATATAATGTGTACAGCAGCTGTGCAGGAATATTGTTTTTAACATCCATTTCATTTCATTTCTTTGTTGGTTGTTGTTTCTTTATGTATTTATTTCCATTCTGCATTTCTGTTTGTTGATATTTGTGTTCCCTCTTCTGTATGATAGGCCATTAAGCAGAGGTGGGGGACTGTGGCCCCACCTTGTGGACTTCCAAAATTCCTGAGGTCCACAGGTCGTAAAAGTGCTATAGTTCCCCATCCCTGCAGAGGATTGTCAGAAACAGTCTACAGTCAAAATATGAAGAGTGGGGTAAATTTAAGACATGCAGCAAAAAAAAGGAAGATCAGAGAACACTATTCAGCCGGTGCAGTAAAAGAAGCAGGAAGATCATGGAACGGTATTCAGCCTGTGTAGATTGATGGTCTACCTTTGGCTTACAATTTGGAGATCCTTCTTTCTACCATAATGTGATTCACTTGAATTCAGGCTGAAGGCAAGTGAGCCGGGAACCATCAGTATACAATAAGGTTAGATCTCCATGAAGCATCTACATGAGGAGGAGGAGGAGGAGAAGGCCAAAGATAGAAAGTGCGGCGGCTTTCTGAGGCAATCTGGAAGCCCTGAAGGAGATCAGGCTATTGAGGCGTTTACATTCCAGCCAAGCGTAGAAGTTGTTGGGCAAGAAGGAGGCTAGCTTGTGGGATCTGCTGAGATAATTGCAGTTGGATTATATTCTCCTGCTCTGCAAAGTTCAAACTGACCTTGGGGTTCTCCTGGACAGGAAGTAATACATAAAAGCTTTCTTGTTTGGGCTGGGAGTTTTTTTTTCCTGGCTCCGAGAATGCTATTTTAAACAGAGCAGGGTTCAGATCTGACAAGGTCACATTCATAGGACAGTCTGCAAAAACAGAGGCGCCATGCCCTTCTAGTGTACCTTAGTTTGCATGTGTGTGCAGTGATAGCCCCTCTTGGCCTCTCTCTGTACACATAGATATATATACGTAGGCAATCACAGCAGCAGTATTTCTGGCTTTTAGTTTTTAAAAAGAATCTTGGCAATTAGCCTAGCACTTGAAATTCTCTTGTCACATCAGAGACTCCAGCACTTGACAAACAACCTCACATCTGGATATCTTTTTAGCCTGGAAAAAAAAAAGGCAGAGGTATATAAAACCTTGCTTGATGTGGGGAAAAAAATAGGGAGGAATTTCCATCCCATCTTCTTAATGTAAGAAACTTCGGTCATCCCATGAAAGGAAAGGAAGAGAGACCCAAAACAAACAGAACGAAGAATGCTCTTCAGCCAGAGAGCATTGCTAAACCTGGGCGAAATGGACACAGCCGCTCAACTTAGGCAGGTTTGAAAGACAAGTCTGGAACAGGGAAGCAAGATTTACTGAATAAATGGATTGATTTATTTGCTTATCTAATTCAATCACCATTGCAGGTGTAAGTAACATCCAACAGTACGGGTTGCCCTTGACTAAACGGTTCATTCAGTGACTGTTCGAAGTTACAACTGCACTGAAAAAAATGACTTGTGACTGTTTTTCACACTTAACAACCATTGCAGCATCCCCATGGTCATATGATCAAAATTCAGATGCTTGACAACTGACTCATATTTATGACGGTCGCAATGTCCCGGAATCTTTTTGTTACCTTCTGACAAGCGTAGTCAATGGGGAAGCCAGATTCACTTAACAATCGGGTTACTAACTTACCAGTTAGACTGATTCACTTAACAACTGTGACCAGAAAGGTTGTAAACTGGGACAAAATTCACTTAACAAATGCTTCACTTAGCGACAGAAATTTTGGGCTCACTTGTGGTCAAGGACAGGCATTCATTTACAGGTCGAGGGCTGCTTGTAAATGAATACCATTTATTATTTAATTTTTCATATTTCTAAACCACCACCCCTCCCTCAGAGGAACAACGAAGAAGGGAAAAGAATAACAATCCAGATACCTAGCTTGGCAATCATATTTCTGAAGAAAAGATATTGGAATTCTAGTTGACCTCAAACTGAATTTGAGTCAAAAATATGCTGGTGCTGTAAAAAAAAGGGCACGTCCAGTTTTAGACTTCACCAAGAGTAGTTTCAGAATTGTGAAAAGTACAGATAGTCCTTGACTTACAACCACAATTGAGTCCAAAGTTTCTGTTGCTAAGCGAGACAGCTGTTAATTGAATTTTGCCCCATTTTGTGCCTTTGTTGCCACCGTTGTTAAGGGAATCACTGCAGTGGTTAAGGTAGTGACACGGAAGTTAAGTGAAATCTGGCTTCCCAATTGACTCTGCTTGTCAGAAGGTCACAAAAGGGGATCACATGATCCCCGGGACATTGTAACCGTCATAAATATGAGCCAGTTGCCAAGCACCTGAATTTGGATCATTGGGATGCTGCAATTGTGATATGTGTCAAAAACACGCATAAGTCACTTTTTTCCAGTGCCATTGTAACTTTGAATGGTCGCTAAATGAACTGTTGTTAATTCGAGGTCTCCCTGTAATAGTTTACACTTTATTTTAGATTGATCAGATCCAACCTTGCATACTGTGTCCAGTTCTGAGCGCCACTTTTTTATTATTATTTATTTAAAAAAACAAGTTCTTCTGAGAAAATCCGCAAGGCTAATCAGGGCTCTAGAAAGGAAGCTGATGAAGATAAATCAATCTGAAGAAATGCAGAAGTCGAGCCTTGGGAGGAAAAAAAAAGAGGACCAAGAGGGGGGACTCTTGCAATATGTAAAAGGATGTCAAAAGAGAAGACGCTCTGTTCTTCATCATTGCCTGGTGCGAAACATCCCTTCCTGACAGTAAAAGCTATTCAACAGTGGAAAGAATTATTCATAGGGGCAATAGACTCTCCTTCACTTGGTCTGGAGAGATGCTTTGATTTGGACTCCTGCACTGAGCAGCGGTTGGATTCAGAGATCTAAATGGCCTCTCTCAACATGATGATTGTGTGACGTGTTGACCAGCCAGGGAAACCAAGACACAAAATAAACTGGAAAGTAAGAGTCAACATTGGCAGAGACAAACTTAAGTGTCGCTTCAATTTGCATGTACCTGTTAAGCCAGCAACAGCTTGATTGGGTTTTAGCAATTCCCGTTCAGAAAGCACAAAGGAACAGTCCTAGCACTCTGGTGCCTGTGCCTTCCCCCAAATGTAGCAACTTGCTTTCCAAATTGGGAATTATGGGGCATTCTTTCTTTGAAAGCTACTAGAGCCAGCAGTGTGCTGCAGCTGCCAAAAGAGCCAACACAGTGCTAGGCTGCATTAACAGAGGGATAGAATCAAGATCAAGTGAAGTACTAATACCACTTTACAATGCCTTGGTAAGGCCACACCTGGAATACTGCATCCAGTTTTGGTCACCACGATGTAAAAAAGATGTCGAGACTCTAGAAAGAGTACAGAGAAGAGCAACAAAGATGATTGGGGGACTGGAGGCTAAAACATATAGGAAACGGTTGCTGGAATTGGGTATGTGTAGTTTAACGAAGAGAAGAGTGAGGGGTGACATGATAGCAGTGTCCCAATATCTCAGGGGCTGCCACAAAGAAGAGGGAGTCAAGCTATTCTCCAAAGCACCTGAAGGCAGGACAAGAAGCAACGGATGGAAACTAGTCAAGGAGAGAAGCAACCTAGAACTAAGGAGAAACTTCCTGACAGTTAGAACAACTAACCAGTGGAACAACCTGCCTCCAGAGGTGGTGAATGCTCCAACACTGGAGGTTTTTAAGAGGAGACTGGCCAGCCATTTGCCTGAAATGGTATAGGGTTTCCTGCCTGAGCAGGGGGTTGGACTAGATGACCTCCAAGGTCTCTTCCAACTTAGTATTAGTATTAGTATTAGTGTTGTCTTTGCTGCTCAGATATGACCCGAACCAGCAGCAACACTGCTGAGGAGCTCTCCTCAGATGCCCTACATCTTCCAGGGAATGCCAGCAAGCCAAGGGGCAGTGCCCAGGGGGAGAAGTTGGCAGCTGGACACTTTCATCATCCAATACATTTATTCAGCATGCCTGTCTGTTCCTTGGACTAATTTCGTTCATTAACACAGACCTGGATTCAGCTTTTTAATGTCTGTGGCAAGCCTTTTTTTGGCCCTTTTCCTCAGATGGATCTGGTGAAGGTGGCATTTGTGTGGGCCAATATTTGTGGTCCAGTTTAGGAGACTAGTGAGCATGTGCGTGGAAGAAGCTAAGAGCGCAAAAGAGATTCTGTTTACATGTCATGTATATGTCTTCTCTTCTCTTCTCTTCTCTTTTCCTATTCTATTCTATTCTATTCTATTCTATTCTATTCTATTCTATTCTATTCTATTCTATTCTATTCTATTCTATTCTATTCTATTCTATTCTATTCTATTCTATTCTATTCTATTCTATTCTATTCCATTCTTCCATTCCATTCCATTCTATTCTATTCTACTCTACTCTACTCTACTCTACTCTACTCTACTCTACTCTACTCTACTCTATTCTATTCATGACTCCATCTAGTATCTGTTCCTCATGGAGTGCCCAACATCACTGCCTTTTGAATTCAGATTCAGTATGCGGGAAGGGAAGCTGAAGGCAAGACCTGAAAGGAGATTGGACTAGAAGATCTTCGAGGTTCCTTTCCAACTCTTTGTTCTGAAACTATCTATTTATTATGGCTGCCATACAGAGAAATCAAGGTGATTATCATTGAATCGATACTTGATTAACTGATCATCATGTTTAATCCCACACCCATTTTGCCTAGGCATAAAACCATCAGGAAGAAGATTCTCTCTTTGTTTCTATAAAGACTCGCATCCGTGTTTTGGCAGACCTCAAAGAAAAGGCATTTCCTTCTTGCAAGGGAAGAAGGAACTCCTTTTCTGAGATGGCACTTACAGTTTTTAACTGTACCCAGCAATTTCAGTTGTTATTTTTACAAAGGCCCTGCCTGGTTAATCACAATATATTTCTGTCTAACGTGAATGTTCTAAACTCAATCCGTCAACAGGCTGCTGCATTGGGCTTGTATTTATTTAGTCACCATGGCTTTTGCTGCTCTGAAAACCTCCCAGGCAAGGAGTTCTGCAGTGGAGAAGATGTTGTTTATATTCAGTCTGTGTTTTGAATTTGCTGCCCCTTCATGGCCTCCACTATAATCTCTGAGGTTATTTCCTATTGCTGTCACATTGGCTATGCATTCCTAAACTCTGAACAGTAACTTTCCCCCATAGGCAGATGTTAATGGAGCTGCAGCAGACTGTTAAGTGGGCAAGGCCGGAGCCCATTTCTCTGCTCCTGGTGGAAAAATACCACTGCATTTAAGACTGTTCTTGAAACTTTAAAGAGCTTCGCTGGTTATTCCCAATCACCTGTCCTACGCTTACCGTTTTTTCTTCTCGCTACCCTGATAACATGTATTTAAAAAGCAAACAAATGAACTTTTGAGTACTGAAAGAGAGGGAGAGAGAGAGAGGGAGAGGAAGGGAGAGAGAAGCAGAAGTATACAAACAACAGTGGAGCTATCCTCATCGTAATAGTTTCTCTCTTTTTGCCACGCTTGGCTTATAGAAGATTTATGGAAATGAAGGGAGCATTTCAAGCAACTCGATACAGTATACAGTATCTGGGCCTCCAACAGAACTCATACAGTCTGTTTTTCTGTTTATTTTATTCAATTTGTGCGACCACCCATCTCACAACAGCACTCCGGGTAGCTAAAACAACTCCAAACACGAAGTACAAATGATTACAGTAAAATGAAAGCCTGTAAAAAAAAAAGCATTCAAAAAACCCAATCACGGTAAGTTAAAACCACCTCATGTGCCCAACTAACCACCTATCCCCCCAAATTCAAGAAGAAAGTCTTAAGAGCTTTATGGAAGGCCAGCAGGCCTGGGCCCAACCTAACTTGGCGGGCTGTGATGTTCCAAAAAGCAGGAGTCATGGTAGGAAAAAACTGGAGGGGGCGCAGCTTCTCAAATAACCCAGCTGCATGTCATATAAGATTGACAACCGCACCTTGAACTGCTTTGTAGAGCAGAGGCGTAACATGGGAATCCCAAATTCATGGCAATAACTACTTGCACTCCTGAACCAATTGTAGCTTCTGGATTTCCTTCAAGGATAGATCCACGTAGAGGACACTGCAGTAATCTACCCACATAACCAAAGCATGAGTGGCCAGACAGACTGTTCACAGAATTCGTAACCTCAAATTCACTTGCAATCTCTCCACATGTACATTGTTGTTGTTGTTGTTAGTTGCGAAGTCGTGTCCGACCCATTGCGACCCTATGGACAACATTCCTCCAGGCCTTCCTGTCCTCTACCATCTTCTGGAGTCCATTTAAGCTCACGCCTACTGCTTCAGTGACTCCATCCAGCCACCTCCTTCTCTGTCGTCCCCTTCTTCTCTTGCCCTCAATCTTTCCCAGCATTAGGCTCTTCTCCAGTGAGTCCTTCCTTCTCATTAGGTGGCCAAAGTATTTGAGTTTTAGCTTCAGGATCTGGCCTTCTAAAGAGCAGTCAGGGTTGATCTCCTCTAGGACTGACCGGTTTGATCGCCTTGCAGTCGAAGGGACTCGCAGGAGTCTTCTCCAGCACCATAGTTCAAAGGCTTCAATTCTTTGGCGCTCAGCCTTTCTTATGGTCCAACTTTCACTGCCATACATTGCAACTGGGAAGACCATAGCCTTGACCAGGGGTCGGCAACCTAAAAAAGAAAAAGAGCCACTGGGAACCGGTTCCATCACAAATTAAAAAAAGAGGGAGCCGCGTGCGTGTGTCCATGCACGCGCATGCGCAAAAAGGTTTTTTGCGCATGCGCGGACGCACGTGGCTGCCATTTTTTTAAAAATGAGATGGAACCGGTTCCCGGTTGCCCGACGGCGACGGCCCGTCTGCAAAGCTGCCGCTTTCGGCAGCTTTGCAGACGGGCCGTGGCAGCTTCCTCAAAGAGCGGCGCCCCTGCCCATTCCGAGAGGTGCGCGCGCACCTCTCCGAACGACCGGAGGTGCGCGCGTACCTCCGCGCGAATGGGCAGCGGTGCCGCTCTTTGAGGAAGCTGCCGCGGCCCGTCTCAGCTTCCTCAAAAAGAGAGGCGCCCCTGCCCATTCCGAGAGGTGCGCGCGCACCTCTCCGAACGACCGGAGTTGCGCGCGCACCTCCCCAAACCTTTGGGGAGGTGCGCGCGTACCTCCGTGCGAAGGGGCAGCGGCGCCGCTCTTTGAGGAAGCTGCCGAAAGGTTTGGGGAGGTGCGCGCGCAACTCCGGTCGTTCGGAGAGGTGCGCGCGCACCTCTCGGAATGGGCAGGGGCGCCGCTCTTTGAGGAAGCTGCCGCGGCCCGTCTGCTAAGCTGCCGCTTTCGGCAGCTTTAGAGACGGGCCGCGGCAGCTTCCTCAAAGAGCGGCACCGCTGCCCCTTTGCGCGGAGATACGCGCGCACCTCCCCAAAGGTTTGGGGAGGTGCGCGCGCAACTCCGGTCGTTCGGAGAGGTGCGCGCGCACCTCTCGGAATGGGCAGGGGCGCCGCTCTTTGAGGAAGCTGCCGCGGCCCGTCTGCTAAGCTGCCGCTTTCGGCAGCTTCACAGACGGGCCGCGGCAGCTTCCTGAAAGAGCGGCACCGCTGCCCATTCGCGCGGAGGTACGCGCGCACCTCTCCAAAGGTTTGGGGAGGTGCGTGCGCACCTCCGCCCATTCGGGGAGGTGCGCGTGCACCTCTCCAAACGGGCGGTGCCACTCTCCATTTGGAGAGGTGCGCGCGCACCACTGCCCGTTGGAAGAGGTGCGCGCGCACCGGGCGGCTGGGAGCCGCAAGAGACGGCTCAAAGAGCCGCATGCGGCTCCGGAGCCGCAGGTTGCCGACCTGTGGCCTTGACTATACGCACTTTTGTTGACAGGGTGATGTCTCTGCTTTTTAGTGTGCTGTCTAGATTTGCCATGGCTTTCCTCCCAAGGAGCAAGCGTCTTTTAATTTCTTGGCTACAGTCCCCATCTGCAGTGATCTTGGAGCCCAGGAAAATCAAATCTGTCACTACCTCCATTTCTTCCCCATCTATTTGCCAGGAATTGAGAGGGCCAGATGCCATGATCTTGGTTTTCTTAATGTTTAGTTTCAACCCAACTTTTGCACTCTCCTTCTTCACTCGCAACAAGAGGCTCTTTAGTTCCTCTTCACTTTCTGCCATTAGAGTGGTATCATCTGCATATCTTAGGTTGTTGATGTTTCTTCCGGCAATCTTAATTCCAACTTTTGATTCATCTAGCCCTGCCTTTCTCATGATGTGCTCTGCATATAAGTTAAATAGGCAAGGCGACAGTATAAATAAATAAATAAATGTACATTAAGCACACGAATATCAAAGAATTCTGTAATTTTAAGGAAGCCAATTTTTCCACTGAAGACCCTGTGGCAACCACATGTGGTACTTGGTTGTTTTCATCAGCCACGCCTGAAAACAGGTTGTCTTCTGCATTTGGATCATTCAGTTATTTCCACTGTCCTAAAGAAAGTGCTTCCCTTCTCCAGGCTGTCATGATACCTTCCTACCTAACCTTCATCCCAGTGAGTGCAACTGTCCAGATCAGGGACTTGTCCACACATTTGGACTGGGAAAATTCTCTTCTAATGTTAAATCTTTATGTTAAATACCGTAATATGTATAGTTTGGATTGTAGGGCTGGACTCAGATAGCTTTCAGTTTTATATGCTGTGTCCTTGGGCTAACAATAACTTTTGGGGAAAATGAGTGAAATGGCTATTCTGCCTTTCTGTATAAGCCATAGGAACTTTCAAGAGCTTTCTACGCAAGCCATTCCCCTAATGTTTAATGAGACACTGATGATGTTTTTGCCCTATCCAGGACAACCAAGAACTGGAGAATTGGGCTACATAAATACTAGAGTCCAGAAAAGACTTCAATTTTGTACCTCTGTGAGATCATCAGGATCTTTGCACCAGAAATCTGGTAGAACTGTGCCTAGGCCCTAGAGCATTTCTTATGTTGACCATTATTTTGCCTATAGTTTCCCAAGTAAATATTGTAATGGTCTTTATCTATGCCAAAATGACTGATGATATGGTTCCCCCCAAAGACAAGATCCTGGCATAAAATGTTAATACCTCCACAACAAAACAAGTATCTTAGTATCTGTAGCAAAATAACCCCATACTGAAAAAGGTTGTCTCTTAAGGTGACATAGCACAGTGGCATTCTTGTTACATTTTAAATTGGACAGCCACAAAATTATAGCTTGGCAAATATTTCCTACCTGTCAACCTACTTTGGAGGTAAGGTGTTATTTGTATCATTACAAAAATGCAAACACAGTTTTCCCCCACTTGCTCTAGTCAAACAGGTTTTTGGTGAACTTCAGATTAAGCCTGGGAAAACCTGTTTCTTTCTTTGAGAAAAACGACTCCACAGATTGGAATTTGGTAATAAACCTACACTAACCAATTTAATGAATTAACATATATTTTCTCGGGAACTTAGATTGCCAGTAGATTCAAGTTACTGGTGATTACCCATTGGCCTTATATAGATTGGGTCCTTTCTACCTCTGAGACTAGCTTCTCCAAGTATTTTTTTTTACCCACATGACACATTGTAACAGAGAAAGGATATTTTAGAGGCCCACCTTGTAAGAGATCAAGGGTATCCAGAAAACAACATTCTGAACAGTAATTCCCTCTTTCTGGAAGAGCAGAAGCCCACAGCCTTTCAGTGTTTCAGAAACTGGTAATGGCAGTTCCTTTCAGAGAGCATTTACAGAATAACAGAATTGGAAGGGACCTTGGAGGTCTTCTAGTCCAACCCTCTGCTCAGGCAGAAACCCTATACCATTTCAGAGAAATGGTTGTCCAATCTCTTCTTGAAAACCTCCAGTGTTGGAGCAACCACAACTTCTGGAGGCAAGTCTTTCCACTGATTAATTGTTTTAACTGACAGGAAATTTCTCCTTAGTTCTAGATTGGTTCTCTCCTTGATTAGTTTCCATCTATTGCTTCTTGTCCTGCCTTCAGGTGCTTTAGAGAATAAGTTGACGCCCTCTTTTTTATGGCAACACCTTAGACCAGATATGTCAAACTCGCTACGTCACATGACGTCGCTCAACGTATCGGAGCTTTTTCCCCATTGCCGGCAATGGAGTGGGCACGGTTTCCTGGTGACGCGTCTGGCAGTTTGATACCCCTGCCTTAGATATTGGAACACTGCTATTATGTCACTCCGAGTCCTTTTCATTAAAAGAGACATACTCAATTCCTCCAACCGTTCTTCATATGTTTTAGCCTCCAGTCCCCTAATCATCTTTGTTGCTCTTCTCTATACTTTTTCTAGGGTCTCAATATCTTTTTTACAATTTTACATTTGAATAAGAAGGCCTTAATCAAATGGCAAAATGTTTTTACATATAATGCATGTTTATGTAAGTTCTTTAGCTCTTACAGGAAACCACCTAAAGTCATAAAGCAGCAGCTGTGTTGGACCAGGAGCAGGAAATCCTATGTTCATCCACTTTCATCCACCACCCCAGCTTACTGACAGATGTTGGGCCAATCACTTTTTCTTAACTGACAATGGCTGTAGGAAAAAGAACACTAAGTATACTGCATTTTATTCCTGTACAAAAAAAGAGGGATGTGAAAAAATAAATAATGTTGATGATAAATATGTAAAAAGTAGCTATGTCAGGGGATATATCTTCAGTAGAATTGACTACATCCCCAGTACCTCCTTTTTGGAGTAAGTTTCACAACACTTTTAATATAACAAAGGAAAATCACAAAGGCATGCACCAATGCACATATATAGCCACCCACAAAGTTCTCTGTAGTAAAAGATTCACCAAATTAGCTGAGTAAGTATCGTGGAATCACCAGCTAAAGGGGGGAGTAAAAATATAAGAGGAAATGGCAGATATTGCAAGCTTTATCTGCCAGTTCCCAAAGTGAATGCATTCAGTCTGGTGAGATTCTGGTAACTAGGCAATCGACAATAAAGAAACTGCTTGTCCCTCTCATGGAGTTGTTTTCGTTCCTTGTGCCTGACAGTAAGACACCTTTTAAAGAACCAAATGACCAAGGAGAGAAGCATGCTTGAGCCAACAGATAGGACAGGACACAAGTAAGGGGCATCAGGAAGGACGAAGGAAAACAAAATCTAGGTGGCAAGTGTGGCACTTGCCCTTTTAAAAAGTGTGTGCAGGTGATGCAATGGATGATAAAGAGAGGTGATGCTTCAATCACATTATTGCACCTGTCCTCTTGAGGTTTGTTGTTGTTGTTTATACATCTCCCGGCAAGCATTCCTGATTGCTGGATTTATTTGGAAGGAATAAGAAGGGCGGGGAGGGCGGGGAAATCACAACCTTTGCAATTCCTTTTACAGCATTGTACCAGGGGAGAGGAATACATTATGAGGTGTTTTTTTTAAAAAAAGTTAGCTGAATGTCTTTTCCACCACTGGGTTTTAAAACACTGATAAAAGAAAAAAACAAAACAAAACAGCACTCTCGTCCCACCTTTCATCCATGCTTCCCTGTCCTTTCATTTCAAAAGCTAAAATAGTACTGTGCATGTCAGTAGTACCATATTATTAAACTTCATATTGCTAGGCATTCTAATTACATAGCAAAGGCGTTCAACTGCCTTCTTTCAATATAAATCAAATAGATTAATCTCTCCCTGTACACAGACCCACAGAGTATATGGGAAACAGATGGATTTGGTTGCTTGAAAATGTGTGTTTCCAGACACCTTGAGGAATCTTTGGTTAAATCAGTTTTTCCCCCCCAAAACTTGGCAACTTTAACATGTGTGGACTTCAACTCCCAGAATTCCCCAGCCAGCATGCTAGCTGGGGAATTCTGGAAGTTGGGGCCCATACATCTTAAAAGTTGCCAAGTTTGAAAAAATGCTGGCCTAGACAGTACTCAGATGGGAGATCCACAGGGAGTGCCAGAGCCGCTGGCTAGACTAAGAAGAGAAAAAAACATTCTGGATGAATACTTTAAGATTGCTGCCAAGGAAAATAGGTGGAAATGCCCCTATGATCGTTATCCTCAAGATAGATTCTACCTTCTTTAGATTAATGGGCTTTAATGGCAAACTTGAGTCTTGGAATGCATAATATCTTCCTGTGCTGTTGACACTGCAGACTGGAAGGGATGTACTTACATGCTACTAATATACAGCAATAAATGCAAATACAAATTCCACTAAACGCAGCGAAACTTGTTTTTCTGGACACTTGCATATCAGAAAAAAATGAAAACTCTTTGGGTTTGGAATTGAGTTTGCCAAAATACTTCTGGCTGGAAACGCTCAAAATTTATCGTGTATATAATTTAGAACAATAATTTACCTACTTGACATTTTTTAAAAAAAAAACCCAACAACCCTTCCTGTGCGTTGTTTAAGGCAATATATTTTTGCTTTGCTTCCTTTAGATTACCTCATCTTTTAAGTGGAAGGCTTTTAAGCCACTCAGCCAGGAACACTGAGGTTTCTAGATTAGAAGATCCAACAACAGTGAACATATATGATTTAAATATAGCTTGTCCAGTATTACCAACATTGCATTCCTTTAGAATGAACTGCAGAAAGGTTTTCGGCATGATCTAGAGAGGCACAGCTTACACCAGGGGTCTTCAAATTTGGCTCTTTTATGACTTCTGGACTTCAACTCCCAGAATTCCTCAGCCAGGCACGCTGGCTGAGGAATTCTGGGAGTTGAAGTCCAGAAGTCATAAAAGGGCCAAGTTTGAAGACCCCTGGCTTATACCATGGACAAACGTTATTCTTCCTTCCTTCTTTCTGAAATAATTCAAAAGGTATAGATTAGTGGTGAGAGCCAGAGAATTTTCAGCAACCGTTTCCCCCAGTAATCAGGGGTAGGCAACCTTGGCTCTTTTATGATTCGTGGGCTTCAACTCCCAGAATTCCTGAGCCAGCATGGCTCAGCTTAGAAACCTCTCCCTTTCCCCTCAGCATGGCTGGCTCAGGAATTCTGGGAGTCGAAGTCCACGAGCCAAGCTGTCCTCTCCACATCTCTACAGCACCCTCTCCCCACAGAATAAATGCGATCAAAAGCCATACCATCTCTTTTTTGTTTTGGTTTTTCTGTGCAGGTCAGTATGTTTACAAAATACAAGGAGGCCTTGATTTACAACTGTTCGTTTAGTGGCTAAGTTGCCACAGCACTGACAATAGTGACTGACAACCATTTTTTACACTTATGACCATGGCAGCATCCTCATGGTCATGTGATCAAAATCCAGACGCTAGGCAGATGACTCGTATTGGTGATGGTTGCAGTGTCCCGGTGTGCGGTGTGACCTTCTTGCAATGGGGAAGCCAGGTTCGCTTACTACAATAACCATGTAACTTACTTAACAACTGCAGTGATTCACTTAACAACTGTGGCAAGGAAGGTTGTACAATGGGGCAAAACTAAATGAACAACGGTGTTGCTTAGCACAGAAATTTGGGGCTCAGATGCATCATAAATCATGGATTTTATGTAAATGCATTAGTGCTATCTTGATCTTTATTTTTCAAGAAAGCTTATGGCCTCTACTTCAAATCCAAAGGTACGATTTTAAAAAAAATTAAAAAATCATTTGGTAATTTGGCACTTTCTGGCATGGTAACTGTCCCTGAATTTCTTTTCAAAATGGAGATAGCCTTCAAATTTCAAAGTGCCGAGGTCTAGCAGCTAACAAGAGAAATGTTTACAAAGACCCTTCCTTGAATGAAATTCTGCTTTCTGATGTGAGTCCTCTGATGCTTGTCCAATTTAACACATTCATCTAATATGATTATAAGTATTTGCTTATTACATGTAGTAAACACATTCATTTACTTTATGTAGTAAGCTATGAATACAAAAAAGCAGCCTACAAATATTTTAAGCTAATAAATTAAAATGAGGCCCCAAAGATCAAGATCATGAAATTTATGAATCCAAATAACAAACAGCCAAAAATGTGCAATCTTCTTTGCTGCTTAGGGATTCTTCTGTAGTAAACCTACCAGAATAAAAGTTCAACGGTGATTAATTTTCACGAGGGGGGTATTATCCTGCAGAAACTAACCCCTTCCCCTTCCCCCTATCCCTGTGCACTTCTTGAACTTCCAGACTCTCTTCTTGATTTGCAAGCCTATCGGACACACAGGCTTATCACAAAAAGCTCACAGCTGCACAGGACAGCTGCACGGGCCATGCAAATGTCTCAGACTATTCAACCAGAAGGGAAACCATATTAAATATAATGTCATCTCGGTTACTTCCTGCAGAGGGAGGGGGGGAATGGTTGGGGAATCTATGACAAACTGCATGGGTAGAAGACTCAATCGGGTGCAGAAAGAGAGCTAAGGGCACTCCACAGCCCATAATTCTGACCTTTCCATTTTTAATCAGCACAGAATGGATTGTTCTTCAAATCTTCTTACTTGCAGTTGGAGAAGTTTTGATTCATGCACTTGCCTGCTTGTTTGGGTCTGCATCTCTTTCTGTTTTATATTAGGACATCCTTTTGCCATCTGTGGAGTGGAGGGGAAAAAAGACTCTATGAAAACCTGTGCGAATTGTGGCCACAACTGCCTTAGTTTTCCAACTCATTTGTCCTTTCATAACCACTTTTATTGGGTTGATGGAATTTGAGCTGCAAAATCCAGGCAATTATTGGTAGAAAGCAGGGGGCATCTTGCCTGCCATCTAGCAATTATCTGGAGTTTTGCCGTTCAAAAACCACAGTAGTCTTAATTTCAACCTCTACCTTCCTTCTGCATTTTGGAATTGAAGAGCAGGATAAGAGGTTAAGGCACCAGGCTAGAAACTAGGAGACTGTGAGTTCTAGTCCCACCTTAGGCATGAAAATTGGTTGGGTGACTTTTGGCCAGTTATTATTTCTGAGTCCAATCCACCTTGCAGGGTTATTGTTGTGAGGAAAATAGGAGGAGGGAGGCCTCCTATTACATACAATTGCTGCCTTGAGTTATACACCAAAATAATAAAGATGAGATATAAATAAATAAAAATAATTTCAAAGCATTGTAATTCCTGCCTGCATGGCTGAAATATAAACCGTACAAGCTATTCATACGTCTATTCTTAAAGTTTAATAGTGGTTCTCATATATGTATAAGAGTTCTTCATTACAAAAATGTGTGCAGTAAAATAACAGACTATCACTTTAAAGTTAATACATTAAATGTATAAATTGCAAGGATCCGTGTTTGTGTGTAGAGGGGTGCAGATCCACATTTTTTTTAAAAAAAGTGCACAGAAACATACTCTGCTTCCTAAGGTGTTGTAACTCAGGGGTTCCCAAGCTTTGGGACGTGGCCCAATACCAGACTAGCTGGTTTGGAACAGGGCTGTGCGAGTGGTGGGCAAGCACTGCTGTGCACACATAGCTCCACTTGCCGAGCAACAGGAGCCTGCATTTGTGCAAGTGAAGCTGTGATGGCGTGCATGCACACGCCTGCCACTTCCACGGATCTCTGCCCCCCCCTCCAGTGCTGGACTACCAAGCCAGAAAGGTTGGGGACCACTGCTGTAACTGATTAATGCCAAATGAGCTATACAGGTGTTGATTATTTTCCTCATCACAAGCTTATTGAAGGGGCCATGTGAGATAGTGAAACCATTTACTCACACTGTACACTATCAGGGAAAATGATAGGTTTCCCTGGGAGCCCATGTTTCTGGCGTCCTATTTGTGCAATAGATTTGTGAAACCATTGCTTTGATCACAATTTGTCATCTTCAAGGCCCAGCAGCAATCACATTTAGGAGATGCCAATGATAGTTAAATTGTATCTTCTGAAAGCAGAGAGCCAATTGCAGATTGACCATACCTACCATCCATCCACAACTGTGAGAAGAACTACACCATTTATTTATAGGCCGATAGGTAGATTTCGCACCTCTTATTGGGCAAAGTACCATTTCCAGCAAGTACAAGCAATCTCTGAATGCTGGGTCTATATATCACTCCAGAATGTCTTCAAGAGGTGTGTGTTGCCATGCCATCATTTGTTTCAGCAACAGAGCAGATTAAACTCTAGCTCTCCTGCAGTGTATCCAATTTTATTTTATTTTTTAAAAAAAATAAAAATTAAAGCATCTGCAGTGCTGAAGCTCTACAAAATGTGTGGGCCATCTTTTACCCCATTTCTGGGAACGCTTGCCTCTGTGCTTCCATTCACATTACCTTCTGTTCATTGATTTTTAAAGAGGAAAGAAGGTTTAATGGCCACACAGATTCTCCTTCGCAGCAACTTCCCAGATTGGTTTCTATTTATTTTTTGTACCGTCAGACAAATGTATACCCCACTGCTGATTCCATTTTAAAACACAGCTGGGGTTGATCTGGGATGTTCGATTCTTTGCAGATTATTACCACTAACCCCACATGTCCAGTAGCCCAGGTGAAGTGAATATGGATGACCACCTCATCCACCTACCTCTTTCTTTTTTGAAGAGCAGATTTCCCCCCCCCTTTGCCTTCCTTCCATTTGTGTGTGATTAGCGATAACAAAATAACAGGGTTGGAAGGGACCTTAGAGATCTTCCAGGCCAACCCCCTGCTCAAGCGAGAGACCCTATATACCATTTCAGACAAATGGTTGTCCAATCTCTTCTTAAAAACCTCCATTGTTGAAGCACTCAGAATTTCTGGAGGCAAGTCATTCCCCTGATTAATTGTTCTCACTGTCAAAAAAAATTCTCCTTAGTTCTAGGTTGCTTCTCTCCTTGAATTGCTTCTTGTCCTGCCTTCAGGTGCTTTGGAGAATAGGTTGAGCCACTCTTTTTTGTGGCAGCTCCTTAGATATTGGAACATTTGATTTACTTTTCCTAATGGTCAGTTGTTGGAGGAGGAGGAGCAGCTCTGATTGGCCCATGATGTTCTCTGTCTGTCTGCTGGCTTCTGGGATCTTCAGTGATGAAGCCCGTCACACAACTTTCTTCAAAAATAACTGGGAAGTTAACTGGTGCTATATTGAAGTGACTCCAGTGTTTTATTCTGCCCTAAGAAAGCAGCCAAAGAAAGGAGCAATGTGTAATTTGATTCCAAGGGAGAATTTAATTCTGGCCTTGAGGGTCACTATCCAGTGAAACCTTTCCCAATAACACTTCCTCCACAAGTATGCAGGATTCAGGTTAATTTTTGGTTGGCATATGATTTCTTGGTAGATAACCTTGCTCTAGACCACTACTTCTCAACCTTGGCAATTTAAACATGTGTGGACTTCAACTCCCAGAATTCCCCAACTAGCATGCGCCCAGAATTCTGGGAGTTAAAAATCTATACATCCTTAATGTGTCCTCAGGTGACCCTGAGGACACAGGTAAACCTCCAATTGGTCTCAAGGACTCTGTAAAAGAATGTAAATTCCCAGCTGTCTGTAAGGAGTATAAACCTTTCCATTCCCCACCATCCAGTCAGAGCTGAAGAAGCCTCTTGGATGAGAAATGAAACGTCTTCTAAGCAAAAACAAGAAAGTCCAGTTGCCTCCTGAAAAGCAGCTTTAGGACAACCACGACCTGGATGACTGAGAATGTCCGTAGACATTTAGCTATGTGCTTTGGGATGAACACTCTTCGAATGAAGTGGGAGTATGAATGGATTTTCAGAAAACATTGCAGACCACAGGAACCACTGGCACTTCAGTTTGAGACGCAGACAACACAGACTCATCCCCAACAGCCCGCACCTGTCTTCAACAGTGAAAGGACGCAGGGCAGGAAACATCCTGCAATCAAAAAGGCTCCACACACATATGCACTACTCAGGTGACCCTGAGGACACAGGTAAACCTCCAGGTGGCCTCAACGACTCTCTAAGAGAAGGCAAATGAACAGCTGTCTGCAAGGAATATAAATCTTTCCATTCCCCACCATCCCGTCAGAGCCGAAGAATCTTCTTGGATGAGAAACAAAACGTCCTTTAAGAAAAAACAAGAAAGTTCAGTTGCCTCCTGAAAAATCACCTTTGGGTCATACATCCTCAAGTTGCCAAGATTGAGAAACACTGGTCTAGACAAATGTCTTTTTTTTTAAGGTAGATATTTTCCCCAAACCTTCTTGAGTTTTTCTCCCTTTATTCTTTTCCTTTCGTTGGCATGTCTGGTTTTTGTTCTTTAAGGGTTTTTGTTCCTCTTATATTCCTTTTCGTACTTGACTGGCATTTTGTTTAAAAAGAAGGGGGGGGGGAAATCACCATCTCATCTTTTGAGCTAAGAGAACTAGCAAGTCTTCAACGATGGCCTTGCTGATTCACTTGTTTTCCATTACTCAAGGCAGAAGAACACCAGAAATACTTTTCGTTTCAAAAGAGAAAGGGAGGAGGAATGGAGCCTGTACCAGCAGAAGGCAGCTGGCACAAGTACAAGATCTGAGTCAAGGAGTTTATGAATAGGGAACAACTATTTTAGAAAGTTGCTATAGTCTTGTCGAATTTGTCTCAGTAACTGGATAAGCCTGTTTCCAGAACATGGGTGATACTCACTGAGATTCATCCCACGAGGCTAAAATAAGTTGGGAGTGGTGAAGTTGTAATTGCTGCTACATTACAATTTCCAACGTTCCTCACCATTAACCATGCAGGCTGGGAGCTGTAGGTCAATCGCTTCAGAAGACTCTGCTGTTCCAATTAGATGGGCAGAAACAAGCATTGCATATGGCTTGGGGTTAATAGGTGACCTGAACTTGCTTTTTTTTCCATAACCGTCCATTTATTAACCCTGGAATCTGTCAGCATTTTTTGGACTAACAAATATGCAAATAATTGTGTTTTTTTTATTTCAATACAGCTACTGGTCTGGAAACATCTGACTATTGTTCTCCTGATTACCTATGCTAGATAGAATTTGATAGCACAAAAGTGTTAAGATGCCACTCTGCACACCTTGAAGTGGTGCTTAAAAAATACACAAACAAACACATACACTTGCTTGAAAAAACTGAAACCCAGACACAAAGGTGGGTGTAGATTTTCTAGTTAATTGCAAGACATCCTCTACTCAAAACATTAAGCAATGGCTACTGAACTTAGTAATCAATAATGGATACTCTTACTTTATGAAACATACTGGGTTTTTTTGTTCTTTAATTGACTGCCACAGTAGCAGAATGCAGTAAGATGGGCAATATGCCATATTTTAATTAAGCTATTAAGCCATCCAATTATCAGTTTCTTCTCCATATATACCATTCTTTCATGTCTTTTTCAATATTTTTATTTCTTTCTGTTCTCTTTATACACATCAAAACAATCAAGCAAAAAAAGAAACATATAGTTTAAAAATGCAATCCAAGTCATATAACAGAATCCATACTATACTATCAGAGTACACAATGAGAGATTTAATCACTTAAACATAATACATCCCATTCTTTTTAATTCTGTAAGTTCTATTTAAAAGCATCCAGTTAACAGTTCAAAAGATCATTTTTAAAGGTATACTGCATAATACTCTAAAAGATTTAATACTGAGGAATTAATTTCCAGGGGTGAGATGCCAATATCCCATTTCTATCACCAACAAAGGCATGGAGAACAGAGGATAAGAAAAGGAGAAGTAGAATTGGGGAGGGAGGGGTGGTAGCTTGCAGACAGAGTTTGAAAAAGCATTAATACTGCAATTGTTAAAGAAACAGATAAGACCAATCACAACAAAATGGGGACACCACAAATGATGACAAAAGAAAGGCTGGATTCTGGTAAGAGAGCAACAAAAAATGAAAGGTCTCACTTCTGAAACTGAACATTTGCAACATGTTAAAGAGGACTTAAGGACTTGCAAGGACTTGAAAATGCTGGGCAGCTTGAGAATGCTGAAAGCTCCAAATAATTTTATAAGCCTAGTATTTTTGAGTGTACAATTTGTGTGAGGGCATGGAGAATCTACCTTTAACATTTATTCTAAAATCGACCACATTATTTTAGAGATTGAAAAATGCTTATATGTTCCCAGATTAGTTTTGTTTTGTTTGTTTTTTAATCCCATTTATATCCCACCCTTCTCCGAAGACTCAGGGTGGTTTACAATCTAAAGCACAAATCAATGTGCTTAGCAATAGCCTTCATTCTATGTATATGCCTGCTTATTAGGGCTTTCGCCCCCGCCCAAGCGGCATTATTACAAAGTCAGCTTATTGCCCCCAACAATCTGGGTCCTCATTTTACCTACCTTGGAAGGATGGAAGGCTGAGTCAACCTTGAGCCTGGTGGGACTCGAACCTGCACTAATTGCAGGCAGCTGGTGTTACTTAAGGAGGCATTAGCCCACTGCTCCACCAAGGCTCTTGTTACATACTAGTTCCATACTAGTTTTATTGATTAATAATAGGATAAGAAAAGTAACTTAATAAGAAGAAGGTTATTTCCCTACACAAGCAAACTTGAGTTCATGAGGCTCTTGTAGGTAGACAAACCTCATATTTCAGGAAAAGGATAGACAGATAAGGGAATTGGGAAAAGGGTCTTCTCATTCACACACACAGGCATACACACATTTCCCTCACTCCCCTGGGTTTTAAAGTTATAATTTAGAGGTACTCACCTTCTTTCCAAAGCAGTCCTTGAGCTCAAACTCAAAACTCCCTTTACTATCCTTGCTCCACATGGGAAGGGCCTGGGAAATCCTTCCACAGACACAAGGGGTCTGTTGCCGGCAAGATGGGGCTTAACCAGTCTCAGTCCATTGGAGAGATTAGCTTGGAGTCCCATCTGGGGTGCCAAATTGTTGAAAGAAAAATCTTCATGAGGGTCGAGTCCAAGCTGGGAATAAACAAAATGGAGACTGCTTTAGAAAGAAGGTTGCAGTTTATTGAAGAGGAGACCCAGACAGAAAGATGGCTCTGGAAAAACTGACCACATATAGCAGGGAATGGTGGGCTTTTATACCTCCTTTGGGCTTTGTATTTGGAGTTCTTTCTGTTTGAGGCTTTGTATTTCCTGTGTCATGTACTTTGACCTGAGTCTGAGTGTGCCTTTCTGGTATTCTGATGGTGGTGAGTTAATTCTATTATGTCCCCAAAGTCATCTTAATTAATATTTTAATATCTTAATAACATCTGACCCCCAATTGTGAACAATGGCTTATACGGACATTACTATTCCATGGCTCGATTGCAATATTCTAGATCGGACTTGTACGCCCTCAGGGGTTTTTTTTCCTCCTGGATACGACCAGCCTCCCTTTCTATTATTTGCCTTGATGACGGGCCCAACTGTTGGGACCCCGAGAGGTGGCTGGGCTTAACTAGGGGCCTCTGGTGGAGACGCATTAAGAGGCCCCTGATACATTTCTTAGCTGTGTATTTTAAAGGGTTAGGGAAGGGGAGGGATAGTAGGGTGGGGAGGGAAATTTTAACCGGTACTCAGTCTGGGCCTGCGAGGGGTCCTGGCGGGATGGGGTTGGGGGTGGAGGCTGCTGGTTCTGTGTGTGCTGGGGTGGGGTTTCAAATCCCCACGACAATAGGGAATGGCGGCAGGTGGTTGCATGGAGGGCCGCATCAACATCTGGGATTGCGCCCCCGCTGTCTTCGCGCGGTGGTGCGCTCCGACCCTCCAGTTAGCACCCTCTTGCCCGGGGATGAGGGTGATCAGGTCCCTGAGCTTAGGCTGGTTTATCTTAATGCCAGATCCGTTGTTAATAAGGCTCCCCTCATTCGTGACTTGATCGAGGAGGAATGCGCGGATCTGGCATGCATTACGGAAACTTGGTTGGGCTCGGAGGGAGGGGTCCCTCTGATCGAGTTATGTCACCCAGGTTTCCGTGTGCTACACTGGCCACGGGCTCAGGGTAGGGGTAGAGGGGTGGCGGTGGTTATTAGGGAGACCTTATGTCCGCGGGAGACCACCATTGTCCAGATTGGCGGGAGTGAGTCCCTCCTCCTGAGATGCGGCCCCTGGGTTCAGATGGGCTTGTTGCTCACATACCTGGCACCCAGCTGTGTGGCAACAGCCCTGCCCGAGCTGCTCGACACCCTCTCAGGGTTGGCGGTGGAGTTCCCCAGGCTTATAGTGCTGGGTGACTTCAACCTGCCTTCCCTGGGAGAGTCGTCAGAGTTAGCCCGGGAGTTCATGACTTCCATGATGGCCATGGACCTGACCCAGGTAATTCAAGGCCTGACTCATGTGGGGGGACACACTCTCGACCTGGTGTTCATGTCTGGACAGTGGTTGGATGATTTGGGAGGGGGTTCACCAACTATTGTTCCCCTGTCATGGTCCGACCATCATCTCCTGCGGCTGGTCTTCCGTTATGCCACCCCCCGCTGCTGGGCTGTGGAACCGACCAGATGGTTCTGCCCCAGGTGCCTAATGGACCCAGAACGGTTCCAGATGGTGCTTGGGTCTATACCCATCGCCCTCACTCACAGCCCAGTTGATGCCTTGGTGGATGCCTGGGAAAGGGCGGCCACTGAGGCACTCAACTGTGTTGCACCCTTGCGACCCCTGACCCGGCACAGATCCCGTTGGGCTCCATGGTCTTCTGCGGAGCTCCGGGAGATGAAGCGTCGGAGATGGGGTCTAGAGAGTGGTTGGAGGTCCAGCCGTTCCGAATCTGACCGATTGCAGTTAAGAACCTTCATAAGGTCTTATTTTGCGGCGATGAGGACAGCAAGGGCTAATTACTTTGCTGCCCTCATCACGTCCGCAGATAATCGCCCGGCCGCCCTGTTTAGGGTGACTCGCTCCCTCCTTAATCAAGAGGTGAGGGAGGAGCCCTTGCAGGGGCGGGCTGAGGAGTTCAGTCATCATCTGACGGACAAAATCGCTCAGATCCGGGCCAGTTTGGACTCTAACTGGGCAGAGTCTGATGTGGAGGAATTGGATGGTCTTGAGCATGTTATCTGGACTGAGTTCGATCTTGTTTCCCCTGATGATGTGGACAGGATTATGGGGAGGCTGAGTTCCACCACCTGTTTATTGGACCTATGTCCCTCTTGGCTGATTTATGCGGCTCGGGAGGAGACACGAAGCTGGTTCCAGGCAGTAATATCTGCCTCTTTGAGTGAGGGTGTCTTCCCTGCCGCTTTGAAGGAGGCGGTGGTGAGGCCGCTTCTCAAAAAGCCTGCCCTGGACCCAGCGATTTTAAACAACTATCGTCTTGTCTCCAACCTTCGCTTTTTGGCGAAGGTTGTTGAGAATGTGGTGTCGCATCAGCTTCCTCTGTTCCTGGAGGAAACTGATTATCTGGACCCATACTAATCGGGTTTCAGGCCCGGGTACAGCACAGAGATGGCATTGGTCGTGCTGGTGAATGATCTCTGGCGGGCTCAGGACAGGGGTTGCTCCTCTGTCCTAGTTCTATTAGATCTCTCAGCGGCTTTTGATACCATCGATCATGGTATCCTATTGCGGTGTCTCAGGGGGTTGGGAGTGGGAGGTATCTCCTGGGCCGCTAGCAATCGGTGTTGACGGGAGGGCAGAGGTCTGCCCCGAGGCCTCCCATTTGTGTAGTTCCTCAGGGGTCGGTTCTCTCTCCCCTCCTGTTCAACATCTATATGAAGCCGCTGGGCGAGATCATTCGTGGTTTCGGGGTGGGGTATCATCAGTACGCTGATGATACCCAACTTTTTTTCTCCACCCCAAACCAACCCAATGATGCCCTCGCTGTGATGTCCCGTTACCTGGAGGCGGTCCAGGTCTAGATGGGAAAAAACAGGCTTCGTCTCAATCCTGCCAAGACTGAGTGGCTGTGCATACCGGCATCTCGGACTAACCAGTCTATTCCATCTTTAATGATGGGGGTGAGGTGTTGCCCCCTGTTGATAGGGCTCACAACCTGGGTGTCCTCCTGGACTCGCGGCTCAGTTTTGAAGACCATATAGGAGCCGTGACCAGGGGGGCCTTTGCCCAGGTTCGCCTGGTGCGCCAGTTGCAGCCCTACCTGGACCGAGATGCCCTGCGCACAGTCACTCATGTGCTCGTGACCTCCCGATTGGACTACTGCAACGCTCTCTACATGGGGCTGCCCTTGAGGACCACCCAGAGGCTTCAGCTGGTGCAGAATGCAGCCGTGCGGGTTGTGATGGGGGTTTCCCGATACTCCCACGTAACACCTCTGCTCCGTGAGCTGCATTGGCTTCCGGTTCCCCTCCGGGTGAGATTCAAGGTGCTGGTGATGACCTATAAAGCCCTAAATGGCTTGGGTCCGGGATATCTGAGGGAGCACCTGCTGCCGGCATCAAGCTCCCTTTGTCCTGTGTGCTCCCACAGGGAGGGTCTTCTCAGGGTACCGCCGGTAAAAAATTGCCGGTGGACAATACCCAGGGGGAGGGCCTTCTCTGTGGGTGTGCCTGCCCTTTGGAACCAGCTGCCTGTAGAGCTTAGGACTGCCCCTGACCTTCGCTCATTCCGCCGGGACCTGAAGACTTGGCTCTTTGAGCTTTCTGGCCTGGACTGAGAGTATTAATTGGGGTTTTAATTGGATTTTAATTGGGATTTTTATGTATTCAAGGTTAATGTAATCATTTTAATTGTTTTTAATTTTTGTAATTATTGTATTGTTTTTTTTAAAAAAAAACTTGTGAACCGCCCTGAGTCCTACGGGAGAAGGGCGGTAAATAAGTTTAATAAATAAAATAAATAAATAAAATATCCTGTTGGATTTTTTTGGTGTGAGGGATTGTTGATTCTAGGGATCTTTATCTTTCTAATCCCAGCTTCCTGGCTCCAATGTTTCTGACAAGATTATCACATCTGCAATTCTGCAGACCTGTTTTCTGTTTGGGGGAGAGAGACTTGTTGGGGGGGTTGGTTTCTACCTTTAAGATCCTTTGGGGAAATATAATATTCTGCCTTTTAATATCCCCCAAAATATTTCTTTCTGGGGGGGGCTGACTTCCCACAATACAAAAGTCAGTATAAACAGAAAACTGATTAGGAACATAAAGATTTTGTGTTACATTATGTGTTAAGAGTAAATCTTCAAGCCAGAAAGTTGGTTTTTCCATCTATACTGGACAAGATTCACTGTGAATCAACAATACAAGTTAATACCAATTACTTGAGAGCTTCTCTTTTACTGGCTTGATATCTGTGAACAAGTAGTTAGGCCCTTTGCAAAAATACTACTAAATGCTCTTTAATGGTTGTATTCACACCATGTGCACATCTGTAATTATATATATTATCTTTCTACAAAACACTGAATCATAAACCAATCATGGACTGAGTGCTCAGAACACACTAGGCTAAAATGTGGCTGGTTAATTTTCACCTAGTATGTGCAAAATACATATTAATGTAGATGTTTCCTGAATACAATATGCAACAGATTTGCCTGAGTTGAGTCACGAGTTCAGCATAATAATATGTCTATGAGAATCTAGGGGGCATGATATTTCTCTGGGAAATTTTTTGTATGCCTGTTGTAGGCATACTTCTTTGTGTGCTCATTGTTTGTACATTAAACGAAAGGAGCACACATCTCCAGCATAGGACTTATCTCGTCCTAAGAAAATTGTATTTGTTGTGGAAGCCAGAATCACTTGCCACAATCGTTAAGTGAATTTCTGCAGTTGTTAAATTAGTGACACGGTTGTTAAGTGAATCTGGCTTCCCCATTGATTTTGCTTCTCAGTGACCCCAGGACACTGCAAACATTATAAATAATAATATAATAATAATAATATATATGAAGTTGGAAGGGATCTTGGAGGTCATCTAGTCCAACCCCCTGCTCAGGCAGGAAACCCTATACCATTTCAGGCAAATGGCTGTCCAGTCTCTTCTTAAAAACTTCCAGTGTTGGAGCATTCACCACTTCTGGAGGCAGGTTGTTCCACTGGTTAATTGTTCTAACTGTCAGGAAGTTTCTCCTTAGTTCTAGGTTGCTTCTCTCCTTGACTAGTTTCCATCCGTTGCTTCTTGTCCTGCTTTCAGGTGCTTTGGAGAATAGCTTGACTCCCTCTTCTTTGTGGCAGCCCCTGAGAATATGAATCAGTTGCTAAGCATCCGAATTTTGATCACCTGACCGTGAGAATGCTGCAAGGGTCATAAGGGTGAAAGACAGTTTGAAAGTAACTTTTTCCATTGCCGTTGTAAGTTTGAACGGTCACTAAATGAACTGTTGTAAGTCGAGGACCACCTGTATCTTGCTTTTGAGTTTCTTCTGAATGTTGTTCACTGGATTTCCTTCTATTGATAAAAAAGGAGAAATATCTCTGCACAGTTGTTTCCAGAGGGAGATTCAATTACCTGTTCCTACATCACCACCAAGACGGAAGATGCTTGAATCTCAGCTATGGTTGATAGTTGCAGCTGAAAGCGAGCTAGATCTTCATGCTACATTGAGCTTTAACACCTTCCCTGCAAAGCAGAATCTGGATGAGCTAAAGTGCTCTATATTGATCTGGATAAATTCTTTTTTTTTGGGGGGAGGGGGAGAGAGGTGGAAGGGAAAAGCCATAGAAGTAGAGGGAAGGGGACAGAATGAAGATCTGTAACCTCTGAACTATAATTGCTTGCATAACCTCTCTGGACAATTTGGCTGAAAGTCAGTGGAAGAAACTGCCAGGAAGGAAAGCAAGATAAATTTAAAGGCTTCCTGTTTCGCATTTCTCCAGATAAGGTTAGAGGCGGTCATTTTATTTAGCTTTCCTGTATTCAAGAGCAGTTCACTTTCATGCTGAGAAGTTATGTGAAGCAATTCTGGCTGATCTCTAATAGTCTCTATGCTTTGTGGCTGGATACAGCCAACCTCAGGCATTTTCGCTGCTTGACATAGAGGGCAAAATGCTGTTCCTCCAGCTCAAATAGTGTGCACGTTTACAAACAGCAACCTGGGATAGAATCTCTTGTGCTACATTGGTAAGAACTGGCTGCAAATGATTGCAAGGCATAGCTGTCACAGACTGGGAGGGGGGGAAAAGACTCCAGATCCAGAAAGAGCTGCGGGAAACACAGTAAATGATATGTTTAAACTTTTTTTTTCTTTTTTAAAAAAAAGTTTGCTTCCACTTAATGAAAGCAGCACTGTTAGCAAGTTTGCTCCTGGGGTGCATGTTGTGTCATACACAACAGCAACACACCCTCTTCAGCCCCTTCTCTCCAGCATCCATCCCCAGGGTGGATGATTCACCCTGACCAATATTAATATGGGGACCCAATGCAAAAAGTATTTTCACTCAAGCCTAAGGCAACATCCTAACCACACCTTCCTCTATAGAAGACACACAACTATATAAAACATAACTCCAAAAGCACTTCTCTCCTTAGTTTAAAGCCCATGGGAAACACTCCCAATGATAAGCTTCAGGTGGACAATTCGTTGCAGTGTAGATTTCCTCAACCAATTCAGAATACAATTTTTTAGAAATCCTAAACAACTAGAAGACACCTGTGTAGGAATAATCTAGGATAGGGATAAGAATACATGAATCTAAGAAGAAACCCGATAACTTACATCATATAGTAAAATGCCTTAAAAACCTTAAGAAAGTGCCAGACAAAGTTTCATGCTTTTTCCCATCACATTTCTACTATACTATTATATTACAGCCACCATACTATTCCTCTTCTAGATGCAGAGCATCAAAAAGGTGTAAGAAAATAGTGAGGCAAAGAAATTAAAAGACATGAGATAAGAAGAAAAGGAAACAGCTAAAACTAAAACTTTCACTATGTATTCCAGTATTTTTATATCCCTGCAAACCAGTCCCTTGTTCAGTCCCTTGCCTATGTGTTAAATCTTTAAGGTATTTGAAAACTGCTGTTGTGTCGCCCCTCAGTTGTCTCTTCTATTTGACAAACACCATGTGATTGCTTGTCATATGGCTAGGTTCCCATACCCCTTGTCATCTTGATAACCCTCTAAAATTACTCAATTTGCCATAGTCAATTATTAATTTTCAGATGTCCAGAACTGGATACAGCATTCTCAGTGAGGTACGACCATGGCAGAGAAGATTGGGATGGTTATTTGCCTTTCTACCAACCAAATGGTCAATAAGCAAATCCTGGTCCTTTTCATGTTTACTGCTGCCAAGCCAGCTCAGCTCATTCTAGATTTATGTTTGCTGTTTTTCCTACTTCGGTGCAGAATTTTATCTTTCTTCCTGTTAAATTCTGTCCCACTCCCATTTCACACTTACATGAAACCACAGGGCAAGGTCATTCATTAACACCGGGCTAGGTTGGCATGGTTATCGTCAGCCATTCAGATGTGTCTAATCCCCCCAGCCACTCTATGGATCAAAACTCCCCATGCCCACCTCGTTTAGCTTCTCCATAATCATCCTGGTGTCATCCTTTAGTGTCCAGTCAATGGGTACTAGGGCAGCCCCGTCTCCTTTTTCCTCTGATTACTCCCGGCATGACTGACTTTTCGAGTGAGTCAGCTCGCATGACATGGCCAAAGTATTATAGCCTTTGTAGGGCTAGGAATTATCAGTAAATAGATGATAATCATTTTGGCTTTGGGCTGAACAAATGATGTCATCAATATACTGTCCTGGTACTTGAAGGTTAACAAATCTGGATGGGAATAAAAAATAGATTGCTCAATCCCAGAAAGGTGGAATGGCCTTGGGTTTAAAAGTCATCCAATTCTAGAGAAATAATTATCTTTAGTTCTGGATGGACATGCAATTGGCTTGTAGCTTGAAGATCCTTCCGGATTCAGAACTCCTTCCTGATGAGCAGGTGGCAATTACAGCTAGGAAGGCAATGTGGAGGCCAAAAAAGAAACAGGAGGAGATTTAGCCATAAACAATCAACGTTTAGCAGTGTTGTGGTTTTACTTCAGTTATGGCAGTTGCGTTCAGGTTGCAGAAATCTTGGAAAGAAGAGGTTCAAAATTTCATACAGACTCTGCCATAATGAACCTACCAATAAAGGGCCAGCTGCAGGTGTCCATTGCTGTTTTTAAGATTCTGTGCAATAATCCATTGAACGTTACATTTCAACGCCTTCTTGAAGTCTGTATGGTTCTTGTTTTCCTTCATTATACCCTGTAGGTGGCTTCAATCTCAAGCAAGTTCCTTCACGCAGGTTTATCTTTTGTGTCAGTTACAACTTGGAATGGGAGAGTCTCCTCACAATCACGCCTGCCTTAATCACCTTTTGGTTGGACTCTTGCTATGGAAACTGTAGAGCAAAGTCTGCCCTGAGAAAGTGTTTGGAAGCCACAATTGGTGCAGAATGCAGTAGTAGTCATGGGTATATTTCAATTTGCCCACCTCTTCAAGAACTACATGCATTGCCAGTTAGCTTCCGGGTACAATTCAGTGTGCTGGTTGTCACCTTCAAAGACCTTCATGGAACAGGAGTTGGCTATGGGACTTCTGACTCCCAACTATATCTGCCCATCCCCATAGGTTGTGGTACAGCATCCCTCCATAGACCTTTGCTGAGGAAATGCCACCTTCTCCTTTTCTTTTCCTCTCAGATAACTGGACAACTCTTAATTGATTGCTTTTCGGAAAATCCATTAATTAACAGTTGGTTATTCCAGCAGGCCTTTGGGGGCTAGAATTTGTGATTCCTAACGGTAAAATGTATTGATCACTACACCTGGTGTTATATGTGCGACTTGTATGATGCTGTTGATATAATTTGATTAGTGTACTTCTGTGCTTTAGCTTGACCTCTGAAGTTTGGGATGTATATCATTCAAAATCATTTCTGTTTGGAGTAGCTTTTAAGCTCAGGGAAGACAGACAGCGTCAAGGTTGCATTGCTAAGATGCTTGCTAACTTCTGTCGCTATTCAACTTGTCATAGAAATAAAGGGGAGGGAAAGCCTGGGAAAGAAATGGGAGTTTCAAGAAGCCATCCATGGATCATGAGACCCAAGGTCATCAAAAGCAGGTGTCTGACGGGGAAGTGGACCATTCCCATAACAAACAGAAAGGATCTGATTGGGCAATGTGAACACATGGTGGGTGGGGGTTATGAAAAGCCATTGTTAACTAACCAGAATTTCACAAGGGAACACTAGGGTTGATTTTGCTTCTTCAGTTCAGCTATGTGTATTCAATAAAGATTATCTCTTATGGCACCTCAAGACCATAGAGTTTCTTCAATTTTGAATTCGCCAGCCCGATGGTTGGCAGACAGTCAATAAAAAACCCATTGTCAGCAACATCATCTATGAAGGCACTTGCTGACTTCCAGGGTTTTGTTTCTTCTCCTTATGTCAACACCTTGAGTGGAAAAACTGACCAAAAAAAACCCACTTATGCTCCCAGGACCTTCACCTTTTTGCCCAAAGATAAGTAGCCCATGGAGAATCTTTCAAGATGTCTTAGGTTTGTGACATTAATCTCCACATTTTTCATTTATTCTTACCCATGTTTTTCTTCGATCACCCACCATTTTTACTGCATTTAGCAAACAATCACCATCAAAGAGCACAAAACCTTTATGTCAAGCTTGTTTACTTTACTTATACAACGTCTCTAATGAAAAACATACAATAAAGTTTTTTCCTCACATTTATCCATTTCTCTAAAATATCTATGAACGTTTTTTTATCCATTTTCATTCACAGAATCGCTTTTAATTTTATTTTTCAATGTATTTTTCCCAAGCAAATTTTCAATATACTCCTTCCAGCATCCCCTCATTTTAGTTTTATCCCTAATTTATTTTGTCACTTTATTTTTAATTCAGTTCATTCTATTGGACTCTTCTTGTTGAGCCCCTTTCATCTACTTCCAAAACATGTTTTAAAATTTTACTAAAACTGATCCGCATTTTCTTTATTCTAGTTTTAAATGTCTATTGTTCTCCTTGATTACATTCTTTGAAACTTATCTTTTTTCTGTTTCTGTACATTAGATATCTTTCTTATCCTCATTTTGGCAACAAACATTCTCTTTTATGGATTTTTTTTTGCATCTGCAACTCTTTCAGGTTTCATCAAGCATCTCTTTTCCTGCTTCCTATCAGCCCATGTGTTTCTCTGACATTCTATGACAGTGGTGGCGAACCTGTGGCACGCATGCCAGAGGCGGCACTTGAAGCCCTCTCTGTGGTCACGTGCGCCATTGCCCCAGCCCCGCCTCCCTCTGCGGGCCCCCTCCTCACCAGCAGCCCCCCTGGAGGAGAGTCTCCCCCGAGCACGGCCCGCAAGGAACAGCGCAGCCAAGGAGATAGCTGGGTAGCAGGGCCAAGACTCCACTCTCGCGCCCCATAGCGTGCAGATGATGCTGCGGGGTGTGGGTGGAGGGTGTGGCTGCCATGGCGCTGCAGGGCTGCCTGGGCGATCTGCGGCAGGCCGTGGAGGCGGTGCATGGTCCTGCGGGTGGGTGAGACGGGGCAAGTGGGGGCGGAGCAGGCAGGGCAGGAGGCGGGGTGGGGGACAGTTTTTGGGCACTCGGTCTCTAAAAGGTTCGCCATCACTGTTCTGACATCATTGTTTTCACACTGTGTCTGGCAGCTTCTTCATCTATAGTATTTTTCTTACCTCCAGAACATTCATTCTTTCTGGAACATAGTCTTTCTTCTAATATCGTCTCATTTCATACTTTCTCTTCCTACAGATGTTCAAGTTCCAGTTCAGTTTTTCTTTTTCCAGTCTCTGTTTTTCCAGTCTCACCCTTGACACTATTAAAAAATATATATATCTGCTGTTCACATTCAGAATCTGTCCTTTCTATCTTGCATTAATTTCCTTAGTCTTGGGTTAAAAAACAGTCAACTCATTCATGCTTTTAGATGTATTTGATCATTCTTCTGGCTTCATTACTACGAATAGACTTAAATAACCACATATTTGAAACATACATATTTTTCCTACCAATGAAGGGGAATGAAGGACATTTTTCCTAAGCAGATTTTTATTAAACAATCACCATTCTCATTTATGCTTGGGTATCCAAAAGGCCCAATAACGCTGATTGTATTATCTCCTTTTGTTCCCATTTGTCCATGTCATCTGACAGAATATTTTCTCCCTGAATCATATTCTGAATGTTGCACAATTCTTCCCAGCATTCATTTCTGGTTCTTCTATTATCCCAATTCATTGCTGCATTATATCCCTTAATCGTTCCTGTTCCACATGCATCTTTGCCTGCTAACAGTAATGACAGTTAAGCAAGTTTTGGACAGTGTGTCACAAGTACAACCAAAGCTTAATTTGACTCCAGTCATTGGAAGACGAAACATTAATAATCTACACTATCTTGAGGTCGCTACACTGGTAGCCAAAAATGCAAAGAATCTGCAACCGCTAGTACTGTGCTAGAAATAAAAGACCACAGTGGGAAAAAATCAGAAATAAAATTAAATATGACGAAGACCAAACTACCGACAACAGATAGACCTACTAGCCTCAGAACACATTTTCTGAAAAATATTTCCTTTTTGAAATGCTGGTACCTCTGAGCAGCTTGTTACAGAATGTAAATAAGTGGGCCGTTGGAGGGAACACGAACATTTGTTTAATTTATTTTTCTGTCTGAATTAGATTGAGTAAACTCCCTCATTGCTTTCTGGCCCACACCTACTTTCATTCTGATCTTTTGTTTGTATTAAAATGCCATGAAAA
Organism: Vipera berus; assembly: GCF_964194415.1. Taxonomy (NCBI): domain Eukaryota; kingdom Metazoa; phylum Chordata; class Lepidosauria; order Squamata; family Viperidae; genus Vipera; species Vipera berus. The sequence goes on along the minus strand of NC_138203.1, from coordinate 136,744,604 downwards.
ACATAGTGATTCCAGCCAGGTCCAAATTAGATCAACATGTTGCAAACAATGGATCAACACTTGGTTGATCTAAAAAACAAAACAAAACAGAGGACCCTATTCAGATCTGGCTTGATTACATACAACGTAGGTTCCCATCTGTCGCTGCCCTTTCAAATTATGCACTAAAGAGTCTGCACAGTCCACAATCTCATTTTCCCCTTCTCTCTCTCTCTCTCTCTCTCTCTCTCTCTCTCTCTCTCTCTCTCTCTCTCTCTCTCTCTCTCTCTCTCTCTCTCTCTCTCTCTCTCTCTCTTGTACCACCGGGACATGCTCTGTAATTGAGATCACAGCTCCCACTGAATAATTCAGGGAGCATCAGGTTTGTTATAAATATAGAGGAGGCCAGAGTTGGCTTCTTTTCTGATCAGCAACAAGGCAGAGATCAATTACCAAACTTCTTATCCCAATTTCTCCTCAGTTTCTTCCCAAGTGCTGCTCTTATTCCATTTTCATCTCTCTCTCTCTCTCCCTCCCCCCCCCCGCCCATCCACACCCATCCCACGTTGAACTCTTTTCAACATCTAGCACCTTGAGTTCAGAGGTCTTTATCCATTGTCTTCCCATCCAGCATCTGCTCTGAGTGGCTGCTCTCGGTGACCTCTTCCTGCCCTTGAAAAATCACCTCAGTCTAGTAGTTACTGCGTTTCCTGCCCTCTGTCCCTTAATCCTCTCCTTCTCTGGCACAGTACCACAGGGCAGACACCCACCCCCCTCATTCACAGACGAGATGGCAGTGGGCTAGTTCACAGGCCTGCTAAGTAAGCCCTTCCCTGCTGTCTCCTTTTCAAGAGCCCATATCATGTTTTCTGGTATTTAGAAAGTAATGAGCACAGCCCAGTCCCCATCAGAGCCAGAGTGGTAGTGCACATTCAAGATTAATGAAATTCAGTGATATTTCAGAACTGACAGGCCTATTTCTAGCAGTCTCAGAATTTATGTGCCTGCCAATGTACGGCAGCTGCTTTGAGCAGCCTTCTGAATCTTCCTGCTTCCCACACACACACACACACACACATCCCAAAATGTGAATAGGGCTTCTTTAGAGCGAAACACTGCAGCCATTTTTTCCTGCTAATGTGTTCATCGCACCAGTTTTTGATTTGGAATCGCAGAGGCCACCTTAAAAAGCACAACATAACATCCAGCATGAAAAATGCCAAGTATTTTTTGGGGGGGGAGGGGGTGCTAAAAATTTTGTAGAACAATGTGTGGGTGGAAGCCCAAGATATGATGGGGACAGGAGCTTCTTAAACTAATGCAAATAGAAAAACGTGGTGAGAAAAATGATTGGTCCAACTATTTTAAACTAGCCAAAACCAAACCAACCCACAGCTATAATTCACAATTGACATTGGTAATTAAAATGTAAAATGCTCAATCCATTATATCAGGGCTCGTTTGGAAACCCTCTGATTTCCTTTCTTAAATTCTCTTTTTTTTTCTTGAAAGATACATTTGAAGCTTATAAAACAAATTAACATTAAAGTGTGCAAAATGCAAGAGCCATCTGCTTGTTTGTAATTCATTGTTTTTACATTGTGTTTCCTTTTTTTTCCCTTTTGATCTTCCAATGCTTATTTTTTTATAAAAAAAGTTAAAAGCAAGAGCCACTAATTCTAGTTCTTCACTGGCAGAACATTAAAAAAATGGGAATAGCTTTACTTCTTTCTGAATACACATCATCAACACCTCTTTTTGTAAAAGGAGTCAATGTTTCATGAGCAATCCAGCCCTAACACAGACACAGAGGCGCACGCACAGACACACACACACACACACATGCATATGCACACACAAATTGTAGACATGAGGCCTTTTCTGGGCATCACAGAGACACCAAAAAAATGCAAGCTACAGCTTAGAAGTTCCTCCACCGACTCCTATTTTCTTGCCTTCAAATTCCCCTTCAGTCAGCTTGAACTTTCTATCTGCAAACATTTGACATTTATTTCCCTACAGATTAACACAAGGGCTGTTTACATCAAGCAGTCCATAAATTCCTGTTGGCCTCTGTTTCGAATCTCAATCAAAGGCAAGCAAACGGCAGTTCTTCTGAAGAGGTTCACAGTCAAGACCTCATAAAAAGCCTAATGTTACAGCAGTTATGGATGGTAGTACAAAACAATAACTTAGGAGGGTAGATAAGAAGAACCAAAATCAAAACAATTTTGACCCCAGCTTGGTTGCTTCAAATTCCTTCAATGCATGAAACAGCAAATGTACCTAAAACCAGGATTATATGAAACACTGTGGATTGGAGAAGAATATGTTATTTCTATGCAGTTGGGTACACCATGGCCAGGAAATTAGTGCACAAAGACTGTAAAAAAATTTTTGCATCATCCCCCTCTATGATTTTTATACATCCATCCCTTTTCCTTGAAGTTGCCTAAAACAATGTGCATGGCTGTTTCCTGCTATCTAATTTATCTCCACAGCAAGCTTATGGGAAAGGTTAAGCTGAAGGCACTTGCATATTGCCAATTTTCACTCCCTACTGTCTAGAAATACTTAGAGGCAAAAAACATGGTAATATTTTCTTTATCTGAAGCTGAAATGCTTTGGGAAATAATAAGGAAACATCATCAATCAGGATTTGCTCTCAGCTACTTATTCTACAGCTGGTTCTAACGAAAACCCCTGTGCAAACAAAAGAGGAAGAAAATAAATTGCTAATGTTCTCTCTCCCTATTCTATGTTCTTGATTACTGCACTACATTCATTTCTCTATGTGAAATGATCCAACAGTTACTATGAGCGGGAGAGCTGCAAAGCCACCAAGCCACCTCTCTGCAGTATGAAATATTAATATGTAGCTGATCTCAAGGAGCTGGGAATCAGGTAAGGCAAGAACTCACAACAATAAAAAATCACTGGTCTTGCAGAACTAATATCAGTTTTCTTCTGGTTTCAGCCAAAACCAAAACCCCATGAGATCTGAAGGGAACAACACGGTGGAATTCCAGAGATCTGGAGTTGTTTCTGAACTGCTGCAAAAACACTTCCTATGGAGATGCCTTGAGAGAGCTACATTTGTCGAAGAAAATTTAATTCTTCTATTCTGGCTCTTAACCAATAAAGTGTAGAGCATACTTGATTTCATAGACCATTCATACTGAAGATCAATTATTTCCTTAACTAATATTGTCCTTTGCCACTTCATTGGTTGCAGTCTGAGGTCCCTCCAAATAGCAGCAATAATGAAGTACAACCTTCCCCAAGTGAGATTATTTTTCTGAAGGAACAACATCTCTCGGGTTGCTGTGTTATGGATTAGAATTATTTATCCCATGCCATCACTTAGCTAGCTTTTTGTTCATTTGCAAGCTTGATATGAGATAGAAGGCTATTAAATGGGTTTGCGCCACATCCTAGTCTAAGCTACAATGGTGTTGAAATATTGGCATTCAGCATATTGATGGGAAACCAGCTACCATCCTGGCAGATGATGTGAATCAGGTCATCACAATAAGCCATCACATGGTGTCTTAGCTGAAGAATAGCATGATATGTGGCTACAGTAATTGTGTTTTGCCACTTGGTTTAGAGTTCAAAAGACTTCACTTCATGAATGAAGTGTGATGGGGCAGATAAGGGAGAGAAACACCCATCTTTCTTCAACTCTGTGTAATATGATTCTCCTTATTTTAGTTCACTTATAGCATCACAATAAGAAAAATAAGCATTGCTCTTCTTCCACTCTCAATTTTACATGAATTAGATAAAGAAGTGTCCACTTGCATCTAATCTGGAAAGGAGCAACAGTTGTTAAGGTTTAAATAAGCCAAGGGACTATACATGCAGGCCAAAGGCACAAAAACATTTTGTATTACTGTTGACTCATCCCAATAAAATGCTATTAGAAGTTTAGAAGAGCAGCAATAAAATTAGAACATAAAATTAAAATCAGTTGGAATGTGTGGGAGAGGGCGGGTTGGCAACTGAAGCCATAGATTTGGCCCTGAGGTCACCAGTGGCCAACTCCTAGGATTCTCATCTCTCTATGAATTATTACCAAATGCAGGAAGACTCAGTAATAAATGTACGAAAAAACCCAGTCCTTTTGGATGCAAAATATGGCAGGAGTTTAACACATTACAGTGAAATGGAGACCTGTTCAGGGATAATTAAAATACGACAGTAATAAGGCAGGAGAAGGAAGTGATTCTAATGAACTGGGGCTAAAAATTGCCTCAGTATCTCAAGCACAGTGCACTTCAGCACAAGATCTCTGAACAGAAACAGCCTTTCTTCTGACTCCAAGCTGCTATTTTACTAATGACTCATTATTATATTTATAGCTGATTGGGGAGGGGGAGATGTTTAAAAGTTGTGATTTGTCACCTGTCTCTTGTTTCCTTCTCAGCAGACACTAAGGAGAGCTGTATTTATCCTCTGGAGCGGATGACACTAATAAGAATGCTGTTCCAGGAAACCACTTTGCGTTTGGGTCTTGTCAACAGCCATATTTGCTGATTTAGACGCAGCCTCTGTTTCCATGCATTCCCATCATAAATATGTGCCCAGATATCTTAATGATGTTCCAGTCAGACCTTAGGGGGGAAAAATGACAACAGTGGTCCCTGGGTGATGGTGATGATGATGGTGAGAGTCAAAACACTCGGCACACGTGCTAGCAGATAAGCTGCAAGAGACATTGTCTCCTTCCTGTGCAAGAAAGAAATTATTGCATCCATATTGCCAAGCTTCTTCTCTTCCCCCTTGGGCACTCACATTCTTTACTTTCTCACAGGGCTTTTTTTCTCATAGAACGCTCAGAACGGAGTTCCGGCACCTTTTTTGGATGGAACCTTGTAGGGTAGGCAAGGCGGGTTGTATGACATGTGTAAGTTCTGACACCTTTTTCTTTTACAAAAAAAGCACTGCTTTCCCATATATATATATTCCATAGTTTGCTTATTAATTTCTACAGTTTACAGGTCTCCAGCTGTCCTCTTCATAAAACTTTCAGAATACTACAAATTAATGGAAAGTGAAAGAAACCAGGAGTCCGAAGAACTGCCTGATAATACATCTCAGAGAAGTTAATTAATTGCCAATAGAGTAATGTTTTACTCTATTTAGAATATAGAACACAGAATAATAGGTCTTCTAGTCCAACCCCTTGCCCGAGCATTAGCGCCTATACCATTTCAGACAAATGGTTGTCCAGTTTCTTTTTGAAAGCCTCCAGTGATGGAGCACTCACATCTTCTGAGGGCAAGCTATTCCATTGGTAGATTGCTCTCACTGTTGGGAAATTTCTCCTTAGTTCTAGTTCTTCGTTGTACTATTTTTAAAACAAGGTATTTGGGATAGTCTTGTTTTATGCTTATTCAACAGGTGAGACAGGTGGTTTGATGTTATTATTGTGCGATAATTAGCCAGAATTCTGAAGAATTGTGGTTTAAGGAGACCAAACATTCATACCAATAGAAGCTGACTGATCACTTCTGTCTGGATTCTCCTGCTAGGTGAACTGTATCAGGCAGGAAGATATTACTTAAGTCTTCAGTCGTTAGAGAATTTAAATTTGTAGCATCCTGTGCAATGTGCTAGCTAGAAGAGCTGGGAAAGAGTAGACTTCAGCAACATCTGGGTAAGTTCAAGCTTCCCAGCCTTGATCTTAAATATCCACTTCTACCAAATAAGCCAGAATCTGAAGCAAGTGTTGTTCCACAGTTCATTATAAGCTGCAATGATTCAAAATGATGCATCAATCTGCATGTTTGATTGTAAGAGATGTATATTCTGAAGATATTTGGCTTATTGTGCTATTTGATCTGGATCAGGAAATTGGCATCACAGGGCAAGGGTATAGAAGCACTCCAGATGGAATGAGGCACTCCAGATGGAGAACCACAGATACATAGAAGCTCCTCTGTTAATCTGTATGTTCTGTTCGATATACAGAATAGATACAGCCTCCCTTATCAGGAGGTGACTCAAATTGGGCTTCTCCTATTTCTTTTCCCCAGTAGTTCCCCAGTACTGCCACACTACAAGACAGAAGATCTCCATAGAAGAGAATCTATAGCTCCATCAACTTCAGATATAAAGAAAAGATCAAGGTTACAGTCCAGAAACTCAACAATTGCGTCTGTCTTATGATCACAGAAGGGACGCGGTGGCTCAGTGGGTTAGGACACTGAGCTTGTTGATCAGAAGGTCGGCAGTTTGGCGGGTCAAATCCCGAGTGCCGCGTAGCAGAGTGAGCGCCTGTTACTTGTCCCAGCTTCTGCCAACCTAGCAGTTTGAAAGCATGTAAAAATGCAAGTAGAAAAATAGGGACCACTACGGTGGGAAGGTAACAGCGTTCTGTGTGCCTTTGGCATCTAGTCATGCCAGCCACATGACCACGGAGATGTCCTCGAACAAGTGTTGGCTCTTCAGCTTTGAAACGGAGATGAGCACCGGCCCCTAGAGTCGGAAACGACTAGCACGCATGTGCGGGGGAACCTTTACCTTTACCTATGACCACAGAGTCACAGAATCATTGCTATTAGCATTGCTATTTCCTTGAGCCCATATTGATTTGAAATATATGGGAGCCAAGGTGAAATTGACAAGAGTTCTTTTTAGCCTGAAGGGCAGGTCATAAGGAAGGGCATGGGGTAAAACCTGAGGAAGATGGTTTAGTGATCCCTGCAACTAATTCCATTGTGCTGATGGTTATCATTTGGACTATTTCTGGGTCTATAAATACAGTAGCAATCTTTTAGAAGACTACTAAGCACATGTCCAAAAATAACACAGCTGACACATTGGTGGTACAAAGAACAGGATAAACCAGGAGGTCACCCAATTTATTGGAAGAGTTTCCTTCCCAGTTCACACATCGTCTACTCCACCAACCTCTCGGCCAGACTATTTCAAATGTGGTTTTAGCAACAATTGTCCAGAAGATCACTATAACTGTTTCATAAATAGCCCTACTGACAGGTAAATGGTACAGATAATTCCTGCACCAGAAACCTGCCACTAAGGCAGCGAGAGAGATGGTTCAAGCCTATCCCCTGGGCACCCACCGACAGCCAATTAAACCAGCTCCTCCACCACACATCAAGGACAGGGATTTGTCTTTTCCCAACAGCAGATGACGCTGGGTGGGAAGAGGAAATTCACCCAAGGGAATCCACCACTTGTTTCCCCTTAACCAGCCTCACATTGAAACGGCGAGGGCAGCAAATAGAGCTCAACCTTTGGAGTACAGTACGGCAAATTATACTGGCATACTTTTCTGCCATCTTGAGAATGGGAGGAACACGTGTTAGGAGAAACAAAGCATGAGAAGGAGCTCTAAGTCAGGGCTTTTCAATCTTTTTACCCATTGTACCACTTTTAGGGTATGGCAACATCCAAGTACCACCAGTCGTCTAGCAAACTTGATGACCAAAAAAAAAGAAGGAAAAAAGTGATGAAGTACAGGTAGTCCTCGACTTACAACAGTTCACTTAGTGACTGTTCGAAGTTACAATGGCACTGAAAAAAGTGCCCATCAAGCCACAGCCGAGCAAGACAGCTGCCTGCCCACCTGGCAGTGCTCTTTCTCCTGTCTGAGGTTTTAATTGTTGTGAGCATTTCTGTTGAGGATTGGCAGTGGGGGTGGGGTAGGGTGGGTGTTTGGTTTTTATTCCCTCCATCTGCTGGGTGGTTGCAGCAGGTTTTGGTCCCTTCACATGACCCTGGGACACTGTGACCGTCATAAATATGAACCAGTTGCCAAGCATCTGAATGTAAATCACAAGACCCTGGAGATGCTGCAACATTCCAGCTGATAGGCGCTTCTTCTGGGCTCACAAGCGCCAGGATCAGCGCCGAGCTCTAGCTGGAGCCTGGCGCTGATCCTGGCGCTTCCACTGAGCCCTGACAGCCCCGAAGAAGTGCTGATCATGGTGCTTTTGCTCAGCCCTGACAGCCCTGCAGCTCCAGCCGTCTCTCGCTCAGGCTTGTGCGGTGCTGCCACCCATTCAGCTCATTCCCCTCCCCCGCTACCACTTTTCTAGGATGGTCGCGTACCACCTGCCAGGTGCCAGTGTACCACAGGTGGTACCCACACCACTGGTTGAAAAGCCCTGCTGTAAGTGCTCATGTGCGGTACAGTTGTTTGCAAAGCATAAAGTAACACCATCTAGCTTCCTAAACAGTCATTCCCCACTGGCACTGACAATGGTATGGCTACAACCTCTTTTCTCTGTCATCTTCCCACAATGGCAGCCCTTATCTTACTTCCAGCCAGTGGTGGGATTCAGCCAGTTCGCACCAGTTCAGCAGAACCGGTAGCTAATTTCTTTGTTGCCCAGGCCCAGAATGGACTTCCAGAAGCGGCATCCACACAGAGAACCAGTTGTTCACCTATCTGAATCCCACCACTGCATTCCATCCCGTACGTGACTGGCTTAAAGGCATCCATAGCTGCTTCAATGTTAAAGTGGTATATTTATACCTGTATTCTACCATGAGCATAATTTGTTGAGCATGCTGCCGGTTGCTACAATCAGTGACCTGTAATAGGAGGGATCAGTTCAGCATCTCATAGCCATCTTAGTTTGTTAGACCTCTGGGACGATTTCCTCACAACCAATCTTTGTGCACTGTCCTCCAGAGCCATCCTGTCATGGACAAGGGGGAGATTCCAACCCTTTCGAATGGGACTCTCCCCTATAGCCACCAGATCGTTGAGCTGTTCCCTGCCTTGGGAGCCTGGGTCAGCCTGAACAGAGCGGAACATGACTGGCAGCAAGGATGGGAAATCTATGCTGAAGCAAGTGAGAGAACAGGTCCCCTCTTTGCTGTGGGCTGTCAGCGATTCAGTCTGATCTCGGTTTCTGAGATGAGGAGAGCTTAAAGACCAGGCGTGAAAGGAGCCTCCTTTGTTTAGTTTCAAGGTTGGCAGAGATGGCAGTTGAAGAAGGGGGTAAATGGCTGGATCCCTGGGTCTGTGGCTGGCAACAGTGCTGTGGCTGGTAAGGTGGCTTTCCTGCCACCTGGTGACTTTCTAGGAGCTGGAGAAAGTACAACTTTCTCTGCGCGAGACATTGAGACACTGCCCTCAAGCTATCATCCATAATAGAGGGAACTTGACTTAATAATGGAGACAGCAAAATCTATGCTGATTTAATTTCCCACTGGTCACAGATAGAAAAACATTTTTTTTTTTAAAAAAACTAAGCCATAGGGAACAGCTCTGAACTTTTCTCATTCTTCCTTCCTCTTACTGTTATTTTTTTAATAAATAAATAAATATGACAAGCTCTTCCTTTCTCAGAAAACAGTTAGATAAGGAACGGTGGAACCAGATGAGGACCACAGGCGAGAGAAAATTTCAATGTATGGAAAAAAAAGAAAACAACTATTTCTCTGGTCAGTCAGTTTTGGCAAGCAATGACTGGCTGTTGTGTAAACAGAGAATTTGCTCAATGCAGCAACAGCACAAAAAGAATTGGTTCAATGAAAAATTAGCATAGACCCTGTAAACGGATATGACGTAAATCTGAGTTGATGCGAGATAGTGTGTACGAGTTCAGGAAGTCCTTGGGAAACAGCAGAACTTCTATTTGACATCTATGGAAAAATAATTCAGGGAACTAATCATAACTAATGGGGATATAAAATTAAATGGGCATGGATGAAGGCCAGGTGCAGATGGTTATATTAGGCATGAGCAAGCAAGCCAATAGAAGGCAAAAGTGTGCCGTGAAATAGAAACAAAGCTGCATAGTCAAATATTATGAAAGTAAAATACAGCAGGGATTACACATACATGGTAGGATGAATTCCACCACTAGCACATTGAATTTGATGCCTACACTTTGGGTACAAAGGAACCATCAGCAAAAGAGAGAAGGCAGTACAGCCTTATTTACCAGGAATGAGCCTCTCTTTACAGAGATCCACTGGGCTCATAGTAGTGCTGAAAGCCAACAGAAGGGATATTTTGCTAGGAGAGATGCTTTAAGCATGCAGAAGCATTAAAAAAAAACAACCACTGTGATGGGAGATTTCAGCTACAAAAACATTAAGTGGAAGACAAGTCCTGCTAAACACCATGTCAGATAAATTCTTGGTGATAATTTTCTTTCATGAATGAAGGCAAATATAGGGATCCCAGGATAATGTTGCAGGATCCAGTCTGGGTTGGTCACTGGGACCAGAGATTCCAAGCTTTCAGACTTGTGCTGGAGCCCATCTTCAAGGGAACTTCTCTCCACATATTCTGGTAGAAAAAAAGAATCATTAAGAAAGCCTTATTCAAACGTCAACAGCTAAAAGAAGACAAAATAGACAAGGTATTCACTGCTTGTTCCAAAAAGAGAAGTCTTAATCAAGGCTTCTGGTGACCAAGAGAAGATATGACCATGAAAAAACAGAGGAACTCAACTCTTACTTTCTTTTGTCTTCACTGCCAAGTCTTCACACTCAAATGAAGATTTGGGTAACATAAGCTGGGCGTGTGCACAACAGGGGAGGATGTAGGTCAACAATGTAAGATTTGGTAAAGGAACTTCTTGGTAATTTGAATGCATTCATGTCCCCAAGCCTTGATGAAATGCACCCTAAATACTAAAGGAACTTATTGAAGAACTGTCAGAAGCTCTGTCAATCAAGGAAAACTGTGTCAGAGAACTGAAGAAGAATCAATGGGGTTCCTCTCTTCAAGAAACAAAACAGAAAAAGAAAATTCAGGTAGAGAAGATAACGAAGAGGCTAGTCGTTACGATGCAGAAGACAATGCCATGATGTTTAAGAGTCAACATGACTTTGTTAAAAAAAATCATGTGAAAAAGTTTCATCTCCTTCTTTGGCAAAGCAATTATTTTAGTAGAGAAGGGGAATGCTACACATGTCCTCTATCTTGATTACAGCAAAGATTTTGATAAGGTTCTATATGTGTGTTTTTTTTACTGACAGCCTGTTCAAGTGCTTTAAATAACAAATAAATAAAACTAATTATTCATACACTGTTGTTAAATTAAATAAGTAACACTTAAATAAGTGTGTTTTAAGACACCAGGCTAGAAAGCAGGAGACCGTGAGCTGTAGTCCCATATTAGCCATGAAAGCCAGCTGGGTGACTTTGAGCCAGTCATTCTCTTTGAGTCCAGCCCACCTCACAGGGCTGATGTTGTGGGAAAATAGGAGGAGGAAGGTGTGTTGGATGTGTTCACCACCTTGAGTTATCTGTGACAGTAATAAAGGCAGGATACAAATAAATAAATAGTAACATAAATAAGGTAAGTCCACAATTGGCTGGTCAATTGCACTGAGAGAGTCAGCCCTGATGGTTCTACATTGTTGGTCTGCAGTAATTGCACATATTTGTCTTAGGGCAGATGTTATTAAACATTTTGATTAATGAACAATAATAGGTTTGATGAGCTGCTTATCACATTTGCAGATTTCATAAAATTGAGAGTTTTGGTCAACACCAATGATGACAGAATGAGACAATCTGGACAGGTTAGGAATATCGGAATAAGAGGAATAAGATGTCCTTCACCAGGGAAGAATTACTATATTTTTCTGCTTAACAATCTTTAGGAAATATACCTCTATTTCTCAGCAGTTTATGGCGACTGGAATGATTTCTGAAGGCTATAGGGCCAATCAAAAAAAGGGCATAGGGACTTCCGGTGGCGGCGCGGCGCCGAAGATAGCCGTTTCGGGCTGTCCGCTTCGCAGCTGAGTTTTTCCACCTAAAACAGCGCCGATCAGCTGTTTAGGTGGAATTGAAGCCCCCTCCTCGGGAGAAGAGGAGGGGGTGAGGCCCCAGGTAGGGGTTGAGTTCTCCGGGGCCGCCTGAGCTGAAAGCTTGGGCGGCTGAAGGATTGAGCTCCCCCGTAGCCTGGGTTGCTCCGAGCTGCTTAGCGTCTCTGTTCCGGGATTTTTGGAGCAGAGCCAGGCGTTTGCGACCACCCCTGCCAGAAGGAAAGACTTTGGAGTAAAAAGGAGCAGGCAGAGCGGTACAGGAGGATAAGGTGAAGAGGACTTTTATTCTTACTCCCTAGTTCAATGTACTTTATAAACTTAAAGTGAAAGTGCGCAACAAGTGAAAGTGAGGAAAGATGGCGGCTAAATCTTCCTCTAAAGTTCTTCGGAGTGCGGGAACTTCCCCGATGCAACAGACATCGTTGCAAGCTTTGCTTCCTCCTGCACCTCCTGTGGCATTGACGCTTAAGGACTTACAAGATGCCTTTGCAAAGCAATCCCAGGTAATGTCAGAAATGCTGGGTGATAAGATGGCAAAGTTGGAGGAGAAATTGGAGAAATTGGAGGAGAGGATGGAAGAGAAGTTTAACGTAATGGAGGAGAGGATGGAAGAGAAGTTTAGTGCAATGAGGGTAGACATTTTGTCTACAGTGGAAAGCGTGGCTGAATGTGTGCAACGTTTGGACGAAAAAGTGGAGGATCTTAGTCAAAAGAACTCTATATTAGAAGTAAAGGTACTGGAGAATGAAAATTTAAGGGATAAAATGGACGGAGAATTGAGTCTTGTCCAGTTCCATCAGATGCAGTATGCTATTAGAATCAGGGGCTTAAAAGAGAATCCTAAAGAAGACTTAAAGCAGCTGATTTCTGAGGCTCTGGAAGCAGTATTGGGCCAGCCAGCATCTGAGATAGAGGGATGTATGGATAAAGTTTTTCGTGTAAATTCATGGATTGCAAGGCAGAGGAAGCTACCTAGAGATGTGGTGGTCTATTTTACAAAGAGAGCAACTAGAGATGAAGTTATTCAAGCTGCTTATGATACTAAAGTTGTGGTTGCTGAGCAAGAAGTTCTGGTTCTAAAAGAGATTCCTCCAAAGATTTTAAGGAGAAGGAAAGATTTTGCATTTCTTGTACAGGAACTTAAGCAACGTGATATTAAGTTCAGATGGGAGATTCCAGTCGGATTGGTGGTGATGCACGAAGGTAAAAGATATCGTCTGGTTACTGTGACTCAGGCGCGTGACTTCTACAGCAATGTTTTAAAAGCAACCCCTCTATCACTCTTGGAAGCTGCAAAGGGATCTGGAGAGGGGAAACCTCAAGAGGCTGAAGGTGGACAGACAGAGGAGAATGGTGCTGGAGGGGATCAAATTATAGCTTCATCGGCTGCTGCTGGAGAGCAGAGGTTGACGTGTGCCGCTTTAAAACGAGCAAGACAAGCACAAGAGCAAGACCAGCAGAAGTTTATGGAACTTTCAAAGCGTACTTATAGTGAAGCTGTGGGAGGAGCGCGGCCCAAAGAAAATACAGGGGCTATTGAAGATGTGCTCCAAAAGCTTCGGGGCGCCACGCATGGTGACTAAATTTCTAACTTGGAATGTTAATGGATTAAACTCACCACAGAAGAGAAAGAAAGTTTTTCAATATTTAAAACAATTTAAGATTGATGTTATATGTTTGAAAGAAACGCATATTAGGGTTATGGACCAAAAGTATTTATCGAACTCAAGGTTGGGCACGCAATTTGTTGCTTCTGCGATGAATAAGAAAAATGGAGTGGTTGTCTACGTTAAAAGTACTCTAACAGCGGAATTAATTGAAGCAGATAAGCAAGGAAGATATGTTATGATAGATTTGTTGTTAGAAGGTAAAAAAAACGCTTCTAGTTGGACTGTATGCTCCTAATCAACAACAAGCTGATTTTTTTTAGTTCACTTCATACAAAGCTTACTCAATTGGATTACAAATCATTTATTTTTATGGGGGACTGGAATGGTGTTTTGGATGCACAGATGGATAAGGCTGGTTCTTTTAAGCGTGTTCCGAGTCATGCCAGATTGCCTAAATCTTTTTTTGAAATGAAGGATGATTTGGAACTGCGAGATATCTGGCGTGACACACACTTATATGAAAAGGATTATACTTTTTTTTCTGACAGACATCAATCTTTTTCCAGGATTGATTTTATTTTGCTGACTAATGATTTTTTTTCTAGGATTAAGAAGGTAAAGATCTGTGCAAGAACTATTTCGGACCATAGTCCAGTTTGGCTAGAGATTAATAAGGACAATAGGGATAGGCGCTCGTGGCGCGTAAATGAGAATTTGTTTAGAAATCAGAGAAATGTGGAAGAATGTAAACAGCGGATGAAGGATTTTTTTTGAAATTAATATGAATAAGGATACCTCTATGGACATGGTTTGGGATGCTAGCAAGGCCTACATGAGAGGGGTGTTGATATATATGAATAATAAATACAGACGTACTTTGGAAGCCAGAAGGAAAGAATTGGAGAATGAAATTAGGGAAAAAGAAAAGGCCTTAATTTTGAACCCATTGGATGTGAAGACTAAGGAGGTTATTAAGCTATTAAGAGGACAATTTGATAAATTGATGGCTGATCAAGTGGCAACCAACTTGCGGTTTGCCAGGCATAATACTTTTTGCAATGCTAACAAGCCAGGCAGATGGCTAGCTTACAGACTAAGGAAAAAGCAAAGGGCTTCTAATATAGATAAAATTGAACATAAGGGAAAGGTTGTGTTTCAACAGGATCTTATTAAGGAAGCCTTTGTGGATTTTTATTCTAAATTATATGCTAAGGAGAAGATTAATGAAAAAGACATTGATGTATATTTGGAGAATGCTAGCATCCCGGTTCTTACGCAAGCACAAAAAGAGGAGATTAATCAATTGATAACAGAAGAAGAAATTTTTATAGCAATTAAGGAATTGAAGATGGATAAGGCGCCAGGTACGGATGGTTTGACTGCGGTTTACTACAAAAATTTACAAATGGAGTTGATAAAGCCGTTAAAGGAACTGTTTCAGACAATTCAGAGAGGGGGAAAGGTGCCTCCATCTTGGAGAACTGCTTTTATCTCTTTGATTCCGAAGGAAGATCAAGATGCTACTCAAGTAAAAAACTATAGACCGATATCACTTTTAAATACAGATTATAAGATATTTGCTAAGGTGTTGGCTAACAGATTGATGATGGTTCTGCAACAGGTGATTCATGGGGATCAAACCGGGTTTATTAGTGGTAGGCAAATGAAAAATAATGTGAGGCATATAGTTGATGTGTTAGAGTTTTTGGAAAGGAACAACCAGATTTCTGCGGCGCTAATTTTTTTAGATGCTGAAAAAGCTTTTGATCAGTTGAATTGGCAATTTTTGATGAAAGTTTTAGATAAAATGAATTTTGGGGATAAATTTTTGCAACCAATTAGGGCATTATATCAAAAACAAACTGCCCGAATAATAGTTAACAATAGTTTGACTGAAGCATGTAATATCGAGAAGGGCACAAGGCAAGGGTGTCCGTTATCGCCTTTACTATTTGTGTTAACATTGGAGATATTACTAGTTAAAATACGGAATTCGGAAAGAATTAAGGGTATACAAATTAGAGATCAGGATTATAGATTGAGGGCGTTTGCAGACGATCTGGTTGTTACAGTGACCCAGCCAGAAAACTCTGTTGTGGACCTGATGGAGATAATAATGCAATATGGGAGGGTTTCTGGATTTAAAGTTAATGCACAAAAAACTAAAATTCTGGCCAAAAATATGACAGTATCGCAAAAGGCTCTTTTAGAAGGATTAACTGGATTTGAGATTGCTAAAAGGGTCAAATATTTGGGGGTGTTTTTGTCACCCTCTAATACTAAGTTATATAAAAATAACTATGAAAAATTATGGGGAAAAATTCAAAAAGAAATGGAGAGTTGGGAAAAATTGCAATTGTCTTTGCTGGGAAGAATCGCAGCAGTGAAAATGAATGTCCTGCCTAAATTTTTATTCTTATTTCAAATGATACCGGTTCTTAAGAAAGATTCTAATTTGGAAGAATGGCAACGGGGTATCAATAAATTTGTTTGGGCAGGGAAAAGGCCACGAGTTAAATTTAAGATTATGCAGGATACTCGTGAAAGAGGTGGTCTTAAAATGCCCAATCTTAAATTATATTATGAAGCTGCTGCGTTAGCAGGAATAAGTGATTGGATTAATTTGACACAAGAGAGATTATTAAATCTTGAGGGCCATGACTTGTTATTTGGCTGGCATGCATATTTGTTGTATGATAAGAAGGTAGATAATGTGTTTAAAGTGCATATTTTAAGACAGGCATTGTTGAGAGTTTGGAAGAAGTATAGACATGTTAGATTACAAGATGCCGTTGTGGGCAATCCCAAAGCACGCAATAGAAAACATAAATGTTGGCTTCAAACATGATGTGACTACGTATAAGGAGATTTTAAGCTTGGAAAGAAATGTCTGGTGTTTGAAGCCGTACAACCTCTTGCGAGATGAGAAGATTGTTCAAACTTGGTTTCAATATACTCAGTTACGGGCCAGGTGGAAAGAAGATCAGAAAATTGGTTTTGCAATGACTGATGAAAATTTGATAAAGCAAATTAGAAATCAGGGTCCAGCACATATCAAACGGATATATCTTGCATTGATAGAAATTGACTCAGAAACAGAACTTGTTAAAGATTGTATGATAAAATGGGCCCAGAATATCCAAGAAGTTATTACAATGGACACGTGGGAAAAGATCTGGGTGAGGAAAGTAAAATTCACACAAGCTCAAAATCTAAGAGAGAACTTTTATAAAATGTTTTATAGATGGCATTTAGATCCTAAAAAGCTTGCAAGTATGTATCCGAATTATCAGCCAAAATGCTGGAGGTGTGGTGGCGAAGATGCAACATATTTTCACATATGGTGGACCTGCAAAAAGGTCAAGGCTTTTTGGATAAAAATTTGGTGGAATATGCAGAAGATCTTCAAGCAAAGGATAAAGTTTTGTCCGCAATTCTTTTTGTTGGGTATAATTGCAGATGCTACTGTTGTGGACACTAAGTTGAATTTAATTACAGCAGCAAGACTTTTAATAGGTCAATATTGGAAGAAGGAGGAACTGCCGACTATAGAAGAATGGACTTTAAAGGTTTCTGACCTGGCAGAAATGGCAAAGATCTCGGCTTATTTGAAAGATCATTCGCAAGAACGTTATATTATGGAGTGGAAAAAATGGATTGAATATATCCAGAACAAATATGGGACTAAAAAGTTTCATTTAGCATTTGAATAAGTCTTCCTTTCTATTTTCTTTTTTTTCTATATGAAATATTAGTATTGCTTGTAGTTATCTTATATGAGCTAGAGAGTGATAGATTTAAGAATTTATTATTGGTAGCAAATGGATGCTTATGATTGTTTTTTTTGTTTTTATACCCTGTACTTAGCTCTGGGAAGTCGGGGGGGGGGAGGGGGAAAGGGGGGGAGGGGTAGGGGGGGATTGTTAAAGATAAAATGTATTTTAAAACTTTTCAATAAAAAAAAGGGCATAGGACCACATGCAGCATTGCAGGCTAGTGCTGCAGGGAAAAATGTAAGCAATAGATCACACAGCTCAGCTCCAGGGACAAGCATATTCTGATCCCAGCGATTGTATGCTGCAAACACATACATATATGTGTCAGCACATGTCTCTGTACAGGCCAAAATATTTTTGTTGATTATAGAGGAGATGATTTTCAGTGCAATGACTGAGAACAGGCCTTGGAAGCAAGAGCCATTGTGCCTCTCACTTTAAATAAGACCTTTGAGGTGGATAAAGCTCAAACTTTTATCCCACAAAGAAGAGTTACTCTCTTTCCTCCTAATAAGGAGTTCCCTGAAATCCTGGAGGAATAAAATCAACTTGGGGATAGATGAGATAAAATTTCAAATCCAAAAAAAGTGCAGATTATTCATTTCTGGCTCTGCAAAGAACTAAACAACAAAACCTTGACATGGTGGCTGCATTTTCATAAGATAGCTAGCTATAATCTAATTTGTGGCTCAGTGAATGGGCTATCATATCTGCCCTGCGTAAATCCAGATGACCATTAAATAGTGACCCAGACATACAGAAAACTAAAATGTCCAGTGATTATTCAGATTGTTATAGTTCAGACATAGGAGTAGTATGATTTTAATCTAGCCTGGGTGACTAATTTGGTATGTCAACTGCAACTGGATTAAGTAAGTACATGATCCATGCATAAACATCTATGAAAGCAACCATTATTTATTATTCCCAAATTAATAGGTATAATTGGATAACTAGATATGGAAGAGTGAGAAGACCAAATTAAGTCTCTAGTTATCTACTCCTAATTTACTGATCAGGTTCACACAACATAACCATGATTAATATAGCCACACATCCAGACCACAGTGGTTGAGTTGACACAACATGGTAAGCCAAAACAAACAGTCCATATGTGGCTGTAAACCAGACATGTTAAACTCGCGATGTCACATGATGTCGTGCAACGTATCAGAGCCTTTTCGCCATTGCCGGCAATGGGGTGGGCGCAGCTTCCAGATGACATGTCCGGCCTGCGGGGTGGCAGTTTGACACCCCTGCTGTAAACTATTGCTTTTTTCAATTTACAATACCAAATAAACTATGGCTTGGCACAATCTTTAAACCTAGTAATTACGTCTCTGCAGTTCTACAAAAGAAAATGTCAGTCTAGGCACAATGAAGAAAACAACAGCCAAATTCTGACACTTCCATATGAAAATTCTTCTTTTGATAATCACTAGTTATCAGGCCCTGATGGCATCCACCCAAGGATTAAGGAGTTTAAATCTGAGACTGTAGACCTTCTCACTAAAATATGTAACCTGTCTCTACACTCAGCCTCTGTAATTGAGAAATGTAAGGGGGCCAACATAACTTCAATTTTTAAGAAGGAGTCACGGAAAGATCCAGAAAATTAAAGGCTTGTCAGCTGAGCATCTGTTCTGGGGAAGATAACAGAAAGTGCCATTAAAGATAAATTTACCAAACATCTGGAGACACAGGCCTTGTTCGAATATGTCCAACGTGGCTTGACTTAGGGAAGATACTGCCTAGTCTATTTAGGAGTTTTTAAGGATATTAATAAACATGTTATGTTCTTAAACACATTCCTCTCAATAAACAAAGTTTGTATGTTACCATCATTTAACATATGTCATTCACAGCAATCTTGACATGGTGTTTCTTTTTCAGTCTTCTGCCTTAACCTGTAGCATAATTTTTTACATTAAATGCTGGGACAGGCCCTTCTCCATATGTGCTTTTTCTGTAGCCATACCGAAAATAGGTCAGGATAGGTGAGGATCCAGATTGTTGGGGGCTAATACGCTGACTGTGTAACTACTTAAGAGAGTGCTGTAAAGCACTATGAAGTGGAATATAAGTCCAAGCAGCATATACGTCTACACTTGTATCCAGTGCTTTTTTTGTAAAAGAAAAAGGTGCCAGAACTCACACATGTCATACAACCCGCCTTGCCTACCCTACAAGGTTCCAACCAAAAAAGGTGCCGGAAATCCGTTCTGAGCGTTCTATGACAAAAAAAAGCCCTGCTTGAATCTATCAGAGTGGCTAATGCGTCCAAAGTTTTATCATTCAGAAAGGTCTATTCCACCTCATGCTCAATCACAATAAAGTGACACAGACAGATTTTAACAATTAACTAATGTGGGCCTTAACGAGCAAGGATGCTTTTAATTAAGCAGTAAAGGTGGCAATAGCTATATCAATTGCATGCCAGCAGTGGCATTCTGATGATCTTTTAAAATGTGTATGTACTGTATTGGACCATAAGAAAGGCCAAGTGCCAAAGAATTGAGGCCTTTGAACTATAGTGCTGGAGAAGACTCCTGCGAGTCCCTTGGACTGCAAGGCGATCAAACCAGTCAGTCCTAGAGGAGATCAACCCTGATTGCTCTTTAGAAGGCCAGATCCTGAAGTTGAACCTCAAATACTTTGGCCACCTAATGAGAAGGAAGGACTCACTGGAGAAGAGCCTAATGCTGGGAAAGATTGAGGGCAATAGAAGAAGGGGACGACAGAGAATGAGGTGGCTGGATGGAGTCACTGAAGCAGTAGGCGTGAGCTTAAATGGACTCCAGAAGATGGTAGAGGACAGGAAGGCCTGGAGGAATGGGGTCCAAGGGGTCGCGATGGGTCGGACATGACTTCGCAGCTAACAACAACAACAACAACATGTACTGTATGCATCTGTGGTTTATTGTGCCTCAACTTGTTCACCTATGTTTTCCAAAGTAGTAAATAACTGTTCTTACTGGTCTCCTCGGTGCCTCTTTATTTTCCCTCTGGATTCTCTCAGAGGGAAAAGTCTACCAAGGAAGTGCTTCAACAGAACTCTCAAGAAAAGATAACTCACCATAATCTGTTTGTAGCTGTGTCCATTAAATGCATTAATGTACCCAATGGGTGTTTCATTGGAATCGTGATTTGGAACAATTAAATAACCAGCGGTTTCAATGTGAGCAGATAATTCCTGTAGGTCTTGCTCAGGAGTCTCAGGAAGAGACACAGTGGAATAAAATCATCAATTTTAAAAGCTGAAAAGAAATGTTCCTAATGTTCCCTTTAGATCAAGGGTGTCAAACTCGCAACATCACGTGACATGTTGCGACGTATCGTGACTTTTCCATTGCCGGCAATGGGGTGGGTGCGGTTTCAGCATGATGCATCTGGCCCGCAGGCCGGCAGTCTGACATCCCTGTTTTAGATGGTCCGATTGTAGTATTTCAACATGGAGTATATAACTAACCTATCTTTTCTCCTCCTCACGCTCCCCCCAACCCGTCCATTTTTTCCTACTGTTTCAGATGGCCAGTTCCAATCAATTGAGGAAAAGAATGTATAATGAAGACTTTTACAGCCATAGCACCATCATGGATACTAAAATCAAATGGATTTGGTGTACAAGAAAGAGAAATATATATCTCCAGCAAAAATGCCATAATAAAATGAGCCTCCAAAAACATGTACAAGCCAAGCCAGATACCCTGATTATATATAAGAAAAATAAAAAAAGAAATTATGTGATGAACAGCTATGGGTCCACCATGGCCAGGGGTAGGCAACCTTGGCTCTTTTATGACTCATGGACTTCAACTCCCAGAATTCCTAAGCCAGCATGGCTCAGCATGGAAACCTCTCCCTTTCCCCTCAGCATGGCTGGCTCAGGAATTCTGGGAGTTGAAGTCCCACAAGTCATAAAAGAGCCAAGGTTGCCTACCCCTGACCTTGGCTAAGCTGCCAACTTTGGGGATATTTGGTGATGGAAGTCAGAGCTTTCAATGAAAGCTCTGACGGATTGTAAAAACTTGGATTTCCATCCTGGTGGCATTGCCGGAGAGAAAAGAGCTTGGATCACATTTGTTTTGCTTGGAAAAATGACAGGATTGGTCCCTGATATTTCTAGTCAGAAATATGGAAGCTGAGATAGAAGAGCGTGATCAAAGCACCTTATAGACAAATAAGCCAACCAGACCTTATCAAGTAGGTCTACTACAGCCTTTATGATTGAGTGTCACAGGTATTTCCTGTGATGGGGAGGAGTCCCACTCCTTTGTTCATCCACCTACATTCTTTTCCTTCCCTCAGCACTTGCCCAAACATGCCACACCATTTGGTGAGGCTGTTTTTCCAGACTGCCTGAAGGACCACCCCCCCACCCCAACACACACACACTTCAGAATCTTCTGAATATTTAGAAGATGTATTACCCGGCACATTTGTAGGCGTCTTGTTATTCCCTGGGTCTATTTATTTATTTGATTTGTATCTTGCTTTTATTCAGAAACCCAAGATAGTGGCACTCTCCTCTTCTATTTTTCTTCAGCCAAACCGAGCTCACCAGGGGTGTTCTGAGGAGAAACAGAAGGAAGGTATTCCACTTATGTTGCCTTGAACTTATAATTAAACAGTTTGCTCTAAATCAAATAAATAAGATAAGCAACATTTCTGGGGGGGGGGGAGGTTGGATGACAGTGCAATACTGGTCTAAAGTCACCCAGTGAGCTTCTTTGGCTGGGGGTGGGCTAGACCCTGGCTTTTCCCATTTGATCCAAAGTCCAACCATTTTTAAAAAATGGCTTATTGAAGGGTGTATTTTTGAGTCCATAATTACTCTCACAATGAAGTTCACTGTACCAACCTTTTAACTAGGTATACACGGTCTGTTCATCCTTGAGAAATGAAAGCGATGACAGGGGCACATTCAGACTTACACCCATTTTCCATTCCGTCCTCTTCATCCCCATGCCCTTCCATTCTGCTACAACCTGGCTGGACAAGAGGATGCCTGAGGATGCTTAACCTTGGGCACGCTGCTGTGACAGCCATACTGTACCTCCACCAAGCTGCCCGAAGGCTATAACTTGACAAGTATGAGTTGAGAAGAGGATGGGAGTAGGGAGTAGGGAGCAGTGGGGAACCGCAGCAGTCTAGCTTGCCCAGGAGAACACTGAGGAACAAACACTAGCCATTCCTTAAATACTATACATTTAAGCTTACACAGAGCTGTTTCAGATTCTGGCTAGTCATTCACCATGCAGATCCAGGGTTTCTTTTACCTTGTATTCCTAACTCATCTGCAATTGGCTTTATGCACACTTAGTGTGATAAGCCATCAGTCATGGCTTATGCACCACATTACTTGGATTCATTCACATGAGAGCCAAGCCCCAAAGCAGCACATTGTGGGTTAACACAAGGGATAACAACCCCCTCTCCCTTTTATGTTCTGTGGCCATTAAGCCACTTCATTTATAATTTCCCTTCCCTGCTAAGATATGGATTGTAAAGACACGCATCTGATGAACTGAACTTTAGTCAGCTTTGAAGATTATGCTGTAAGAAGCCTGATCATCCTCAAGCAGCTTCAGTTTATCCTTTTGTTTCGTCCCGTCTTGTAGAATTTTCTTGGCTACCCCTTTTGGAAAGTGCTGGCATTTCAGAAATGAGTGTACTTTATGTCCTTACCTACTCACTGTGCAATTTATGTAGCAAAGTAGAGCACTCGTGCTTCTTGTGGGGGAAAAAATTGTGCAAAAAGCAAGCCACCACATAGTCATTGGCCTGTCATGTATCATCTAAGAAGAAGTAGTTAACTTCACTTCAGCTTTGCTTCCACAAAGAAACAGTGCTGCAACCACACAATCAAGAGTCCATTAACAAGCTTCTTACAAAGAAAAGGAAGCAGTTGGAAATGGAAAACCATGTTTGTGTGGGAGGGAGGGGAGAGAGAGGAAGAGAAGGGCAGAGAGAATTCCATCAAGTAACACTTTAAAAGCAGTTCTGTATAGGTTAAACAGACCACTTTGAGAGCTATACAACACAGGCACATGAGAACTATGGGTGAGGAAAAGGATTAGTACTTAACATTTACACTATCTTTGGTGAAGTACAAAAGCGATCCATACAGATTATGGGGTTGTGTAGTAATCTTTTAACTGTTTAAGTAGACCAGCTTTAATACTCTTATACTGACAAGACTGAAGAGATTTGCATGTCAAAGGTCATGACCAATGTGAACAAGAGAGTGGCCCAGTTTGTGTCCCACGGGGTTCCTTCTTTCAGATCAGGAAAAGTTTGGAAGCTTTGTGGAAAACTCCCAAGAGCCAGTTGCTTTCCCAAAATAAAGGTAAAGTAAAGGTTCCCCTGCACGTGCGTGGTAGTCGTTTCCGACTCCAGGGGCCGGTGCTCATCTCCGTTTCAAAGCCGAAGAGCCAGTGCTTGTCCGAGGACGTCTCCGTGGTCATGTGGCCGGCATGACTAGACGCCAGAGGTGCACGGAACGCTGTTACCTTCCCACCGTAGTGGTCCCTGTTTTTCTACTTGCATTTTTACGTGCTTTCGAACTGCTAGGTTGGCAGAAGCTGGGACGAGTAACAGGTGCTCACTCTGTTACACGGCACTCAGGATTCGACCCGCCAAACTGCCGACCTTCTGATTGACAAGCTCAGTGTCCTAACCCACTCAGCCACCACGTCCCTTTCCCAAAATAGCCAAGCCTAGATCATGGTTCGGGTTCTACAGAAGATACCTATCAGATGCCAACAGAGCTCATATAATGTTCTCTTTGCTCTGGAAGTAAAATTGCACCGAGTGCAGTTTCCCTTGCCCAATGCAACCATCCCCAACCTGACATCTTGCAGACTCCAAAGCTGGTGCTCCTGTCTGAATGACAAAGCTCATCATCCACAGCTGTGTTGGTTAACAATAATAAATGCATCCAGAGCGAGCCAAGCAAGCGGGAGGAGGCTGGGTTGATCATGCTCCTGCTATTAGTTTGGAACAGATATCAACCTCACTGTGAATAATAAGGGAGGGAAAGCAGCTGGAATCCTTATGTGCTTGGGCTGAGTTGCTCAAAGGTGGCCTGAGCTCATAATCTTTCAGCTAAGAGTAACTACTAGGAAGATCATCTCTGCTGGAAGCTAATCCTCAGAAAAGAAGACGAAATTATTTCCATTAAAAATGAAAAATGTAAATACCACATAATACCATCCATCTAATACATCGCAGGAGGAGGTGGGGGGGGCGGGGAGAGAAGAGAATCTCTTTAGCCCAGAATTGTTAAAATGTGCAAATTAGTCAACTGTTTCTCTCGGCCTATTTCCCAAATTAAAGAGAGGGGGGAAAAAGCTAGACAAAAGAAATTGGTAAAGAGAGTGCTTTTTGAAAGTACAGTAAGTAAAAAAAGCTAGAGTAACTCAGCAAAGAAAATAAAAGAACCATCTTACAGGAACAGATTCCACTGGGTGTAATGAGACTCCTTCCCAAATTCATCAAGGGACAGGGAACTCTTTTTTCCTGGAGTTTATTTGCTTGGGGAGAGTTTATCAAGAGATGTATGTGAACACTGCACACACCTAGAACACAACGAGATCAAGTTATCCACACTCTTTTTTTCCTCTGAACTAAGACCCTAAAGGTTTTTCCTCCAATGTTTACATTGCTGTATCCCTCTCAATTAGAAAGAGATGTGTTTCTCAACTTTGGCAGCTTGAAGATGTCTGGACTTCCACTTCCCACTGGCTGGGCAATTCTGGGAGTGGGAGTCCACATGTCTTCAAGCTGCCAAGACTGAGAAACATTGAATTACAGTTATGTATCTCAAACCAAAGGCTGAGCACAGCCCATTGCTGTTGATAGAGCTACAACTTAAAATAGATGTCACAAAACTGTGGGTGAACTTTGTCCTCTCCAGGGCTTTCTTAATGACCCCAGCTTTCTTCTGCTACTTCATTTCTGTAAATAAATGAGATTAATTCAGTTGTTTTAAAAAAATGGAAGCTGATTGGCCATGAGGTATCAACTCACTTTCTAAAGTCAAACTCGCAATGTCACATGATGTGTCATGACATATCCCAACTTTTTTTCCATTGCCAGCAATTGGGTGGGCACGGTTTCGGCATGACGCATCCGGCCCGCGGGCTGGCAGTTTGACACCCCTGTTCTAAAAAGTCTACAGGTTTTAAGGGAGAGGGATGTAATTGATAAGCCCTTTTTTTTCCTACCTTGCTTTTCTGCATTAGTCCTCAATGGTGGCCCTTGATTCCAAAATGATAATACACCCATCCTTTTTATCAGAGATGAGCACCTTTCTTCATTGGGATGGCATACCTTTTAGCCAACTATAATTTCAGCTGCCCAAGAGTTGTAAGAGGCACAACACTGATGCATCAGTCAAGAGAGTGGTCTCAATTGGGGGCCCTTTTTTCCATGCTGTTTGGTTGGTTGGTTTCAGCTAAAAGAGGCAATATAAGCCTATTTTCTTCCTGGTTTACTAAAAACTCTGTACCATCTAATCTTGTTAAGGGAACTCTGGATACCAAAAGTCACATACAAATGGTCTAGCCCAGGGGTAGGCAACCTTGGCTCTTTTATGACTCGTGGACTTCAACTCCCAGAATTCCTGAGCCAGCCAAGCTGAGGGAAAAGGGAGACATTTCCAAGCTGAGCCATGCTGGCTCAGGAATTCTGGGAGTTGAAGTCCACGAGTCACAAAAAAACCAAGTTTGCCTACCCCTGGGCTAGCCCAAGAGAGCTGGAGTGGCAATATGAGTTAAGATTGGTGAACCTCTGTAAGGTTACCATATATCTGAACAGGCAAAAGAAGACATAAACAATTAGAAAAGAATGGAGGAGGCGGAATGAGAACACATTAACTGTTTGTCTTTCTTAGCACCATGAGAAAAATTACAGCAAAAACTTGCAAAAACTGTACTTAGGCCTATTTATACTTGACATTATTTTTTCTAGCATCTGGTTGTTCAGCAGTAATATTTTTCTAACAAATCTTGATTTTAAAGAACATATGCTAGTGGTAATATAGAATTAATGACATGTTTTCCAAGTTTCACCATAGAAACGTATGACAGATCACGTGAGCCACAGTTTACTCTGATTTTACTTTTGAAGGGGCTGGATTGAAGCTGGTTGCTGGAATCAGGAAAGAAATAATGTAAATCTAGGGGGTTGAGTCGGTTGATGATAGATGAGGTGGGGGGGGAAGAAGCAGCCGATTATCAAGGTCACAAATACATGAACTCTGAATAACCACTTTTATTCCAAATTAGGGGGGGGGAAAGACACTCAAAAAGTTGGACAATATTTGATTTGAGGCTCTATCTGTTGGATGAAGGGCATGCTGTAAAGACAAAAGGAGGTCATGTTATCATTTTATAGAATGTCTGGTAAGCCAGGCAGAATGTTCTGGTAACCCAAAAAGTATCCACAGTATTTGATTTTTCATATTTTTCAATGATTAGCCCTATTATTTATGAATAATTCATGTTTATATAACACGAAATATTTAAGCTATCTTTAACATTTAGAACAGGGATCCCCAACCTCGGTCTGTGGACCAGCTCCGGTCCGTGGCATGCCAGAAATTGGGCCGCGCAAACAAATGAAGCCCCATCCGTGGGATGCGGGCAACATGCGAATCCGTGCCCCCTCCAGTCCATGGAAAAACCTTTCTCAATGGAACCCATCCCTGTAGCCAAAAGACTGGGGGCCACTGATTTAGAATATTTAAGGCATTGCACTAAGTTTTCAGCAAAATCTTAAATTAATAATATGAAGGTAGATTAATATTATTCCTCGCTTCTTGAAATTGGGAGCTGAAAGAACAGTCTTAGACTAGGTACAACTAACAACTAAGCAGCTGATGTTAGAAGATAAGTTTAATCCAGTCCTTTCTAGATCTCAGCTTAATTTCTTTAGCAGCCATACTGAGTTTCTTCCCATTGGGAAGACCTCTAGCCCAAGGACTCTGAAGAGGCTTCGTTGTCTTTGAAAGTGCTTCAAAGAGGTTGGATGGTCTTCAGCATTTTTTTCCAATTATTCACAAATAGCTTACATTAGGTTCAACCCCATGAACTTACAGGAAAAACTTTCCAAAATAAGAATAACCAGCAAATTGCAAAAAAGTAGTGCTGCATACAGTACTTGGGCTGAGAGAACGCCAATGAAGAAACAGAATTTTTATAAAGGCAAAATCCAATACAGGTAGTTCTCAATGTACGACCACAATTAAGCCCCAAATTTTTTGTTGTTAAGTGAGACATTTGTTAAGTGAGTTTTGCCCCATTTTATGACCTTTCTTGCCAAAGTTGTTAAGTGAATCACTGCGGTTGATAAGTTAGTAACCTGGTTGTTAATTGAATCTGCCTTGCCCATTAACTTTGCTTGTCAGAAAGTCACAAAAGGGGATCACATGACCTTGGGACACAGCAACAGTTATCAATATAAACCAGTTGCCAAGCATCTGAATTTTGTTCACATGATCATGGAGATCCTGCAAAGGTCGTTAACTGTGACAAATGGTTATAAGAGTCCACATTTACAGTGCGACTGCAACTTTGAATGGTCAATAAAGAACTGTTGCAAGTTGTGGACTACTTATACTCTAAAAAAACATGTTTAAGATTTAACCCACTCTAAAAGAAGTGTGATTGTTTTCCTCTTGGCATTGTTCTTTGCAAAGCCCTGTGCTTTCTTTTCTGAGCACAAAGAGTAATCACTACACTACCGTACATGGTAATTGGGAGGAAAAGGCAGTTTGACAGCCACACAAAAAAATCAAAAGCTAGATCCTCATTTACAGCATATTATACGTGTTCAGACTTCATTATCTATCTGTGTTTCCTGGGAAAGAATTTGCAAGGCAGGAAAACATGGAAGGGCTTGGCAGAAGGATCAGCCTACTAGATAAGAATGCTATGTGAACTTTCATAGGCCATGTGCCTAAGTTCCAGGCTCCAGGGATGTGGCCAAGGTTCTCCCTACTGGACAACAAAGCCTCCATGAACTTACATATGTTTAAATGTTACGACAGCCTTCCCTGATCTGCTAGAATTAAAACTAGGAATGTAGCCCATTAGGATTGCGTGTCCTGAATATGGCCTTGGGAGTGCCGGGAATTATGGTCAAGTCTCAACACATCTGGAAGACCTCAGAGAGGGAGAGCCCCCTCATTAGTCCTATTAAAATGTGGTTCCTACAGATTAAAAGACCTTCAAGAAGAGTTTTCAAAATGAACAAGAGGTGAACTTAGGGAAAAGAGGGATTACGGTAATAAAAATTGAACATCTTGCTTATAGAAAAATTGGACCAGTAGGGCCACACTTAAAAACATACATCCATAAAAACCTTCTAACATTCAAGGAATGATGAAGAATAACTTCTTTATTTGGTTTGTCAGATTTTTAAAGCTGCCCAACTCCACTGCAGTTCTAGGCAATCTGCAGTATTAAACATAAACAAAGTCGCACAAAACACGTGTTTTCAGAGACGTAAACAAATTCCTCTTTATCACTACATTTTTCATTCCAATGATGAACAAAACCCAATTTTCAATACACTGTTAACAGACATCCCTCTCTAATTGTAACGTAGTCAAATCAATTTCATTTCAGTGGATTCATATTATGTCACAAGAGAGCAATACATACTTACAGTTCCACCGCTTTTTCAATTAACTACCACATTAATCTTTTGTGGCACAAAGCAAACAGATAAGAAATTTTATAATAACTCCATATCTCTGTTGCTGATTACTTAAAAGATGGAAAAATTTATAATTAAATTGTAATTGTTTTTTACCCATAGTTATATCAGAAAATTTTATGGAAACAACATTACTTGATTTTCTACCTAGATCCTCACAGTGTATTTCCTGGCTAATGTCAAAAAGTTAAGTAGGGTGGACTAGGTTAGTATTGAATAGGAAACCTTAGAAAACATGCAGCATTATTATAGCCTGGATTGTGAAGTTCAAAAAAAAAACACCTGGAAGAAGCCATTGCTAAACTACTTCTATATTATTGCCAAGAAAATAACCTGGATGTATTCAAAGAGTCACCAGGAATTGACCTGAAGACTATGATGTAGAAGACTGCAGAACAATAAACTATATCCCGATGTGAAATACAAGGTAATAAATAACTTAAGTCACCAAAGTAAATAACCTTCAGAGGGTAAACACACAGACATGCATAGACTCAGAAACACATACACACACACACACACACAGAGAGAGAGAGAGAGAGAGAGAGAGAGAGAGAGAGAGAGAGAGAACGAGAGAGAACGAGAACTGTACTGTACTGTTGTCAGTGTAATACACATCATTGTACAGTACTTTAAACCAGCCCACTGTTTTGTGGACAATCATCTATACTTTGCTGAGACCTGAACTTCCATGGAACATAAATTGGATGAGCGAAGTATGCTTTGCAACTTCACATACTGTATTCTCTTCGCTTAGATTTCAGCCATTCTGAACCCATGGTCTTCAAGCTTTTCCTTCAGCAATCCAAAGGCAACTTTAATGCTGATTCTGCATTATGTCAGGCCATACACTTTTTAAATTCTGAATTTTTAGATAAAAGGTAATCTTTGCTTGGATTAAACTCACTGAAATCAATAGGAGTAAACAATTTGCTTTAAATAGCGCTAAGCTATATATCCAGCCTTAATTTTGACGATAAATTGCTTGAGCAAGCTTTTTTTTAAAAAATACAAGGTTGCAATTTCTACAAACATTGCAGAAAAGCAAAAATAATGATACAAAATATTCCATAATATTTTGTCTCTTGGATACCTGGGTTTCCAAGTCTTTAATTATGGTCAAGGATCTGACCCAACATTCTTAAACTGATTGATTGGAGTCTCTCTGATAGGAGAAAACTTGGTTTAATGAAATTGGCTCTCCCAAAATTTTCTTTCTCACAATAAAGTTGCTGAATCTTTTTTGCACATTTACTTAAGAATATCATTCAAGAATATCATTCAGGCTTACTTCACTAGCATGCCTTTCATTGCACTGTTGGTATACCCTAAAGCAATATAAATACCTTTGAAATAAAGCATTTTTGTTTTTAATGCAGTTCAGCAATGTCTCTGGAGGGTCTGCTAAATTAACTTCCTGCTGGGAAATCTGACTGGGCCAGATGTTATATTTTGATCTTCCATAATAATTTACATGAGGACTTTGTTTTATAGCCTGCCCGCCTGATTACAATTGGAAGGCTTTGTATAAATTGTATGTTTGCAGTTGTTGAGAAAGATAATTAAGAGGTCAGGTAAGTTTTTGATTTGTTGGTTAGTTTATTGACATCAAAAATTCAGGATATTATATAACTGAACAAAACAGTCTTCACTAGCAGCCTGTTTTCACAAAACTCAGATTCTTATATAAAAATGACACTGCTTTCTACCTGAATCTTTCTAATAACATCTTATTAGAGGCTAAAGATTATTTCTGCAAAATACTAGCAAAGGTTCAAAAACTCAAAATGTGTACAAGTAGTTGATCTATGTCTAGTTAGTACATTAGATTGAATGTATGCATTTTCTGTGGAGTTCTCTCTGTATAATATTTTTGTCCTCTGTTCTTCTCTTTCCAAAATAAACTTTTTATTCCCAGAAATTTGGCTGGGAATTTCTTTGAATAGGGTGGCATTGCTGCAATCTTACAAAATCCTGGCTAATTCTGTTTCTGGGGTTTTGGAATGAAAACAAAAGTATCTTTCTTTTAAAACTTCTCCCTATATCTGGCCTAAAGGGGACTGATCTTCGGAGCCTAGAAATTTCCCAAGCTCGGTATACTGCAGTCTAATCAGGAAAGGATTCATCTGGAATCTGCAGGTAAAGAACACTGCACATCGCATTTATGACAAAAGTGAAAACAAAGCAGCTGGGTTTAAGGTGAGTGACACAGCTGATAAAATGCTGCAGGCTAGCTTAATACATCCAATCTTGTAATGGAGCAAAAATATTTGCATAGGGCGGACAAAGAACTCACAGACCATTAAAACGCAATGCCTATCTTCAGCATCTAGCTGTTAATAACCGAGTTTAGCAGAGGTACAGAAATAGGGGTGAAAGAAAAGCTGTGTGGATTAATAAAATGTAGGGAACAAGGGGCCGAAAATGGGCTAACTTCTCCATGTTTTGTGTGAGTATCCTTCCAAAAGGGCAAGTGGGGAAGGGGAGGAGTTTTCCCCGAAGCAATTGAGTTTGGATGCAGGGTGTCTGCGAGATGCAGGCAAGAAATATTATACAATCATAGTTCTTTAAATAAGCAGAGCAACCTGGTTCACATACATTTATCAAGGTTCACAGCACTGAGCCACAAAACAGGTGGTGTGATGGCATAAACTGAATCACAGTCTGGTTGCTGAAAGGCAGTGATGGCGAGCCTTTTAGAGACCAAGTGCCCAAACTGCAACCTAAAACCCACTTATTTATCACTGGGTGCCAGGTGGGCATGGCCCACTGGGTGGGCATGGCTGTATTGGTCACGGCACATTGGGTGGGTGTGGCCAAGGTGGGCATGGTCACCTCAATGTTGCTCATGGGGAGGGACGCCTGTGGGGGGTGGGCAGGGATGGAGGAGATCCAGGGGGGCTCTGGCAGGTGGGGCGATAGGCAGGAGGCTCATCCTGCAGAGTGAGGCAAAGCAGGGCGGGGGTGCCATTGCCATAGGGCAAGGCAAGGTCCAGGGAGGCTGCTGCCTGACACCATCGGCCCACACACACAAAGGCCAGCGAGCGCATGAGGATCGATGGTGTCTGTCAGCAGCCATAGCCTGCTTGCCCCTCAACCGGCACACTCTGGGGCTCTGCACCCAGCAGTTCAAAGAAGCCACCTCTGAGCTGGATGGCCAGCCGACAGCTGAGGAGGTGATGCAGTGGGTCATGCCCGGGAAAAGGAGAGCATGCGAGGCCAGGAGGGACAGGATGGTGGGGGGAGGGAAACCAGCTGTGCTGGGATGCATCTGGCCATGTGGGACCTCGGCGAGTTAGCAGACGGCTGGTTGAACAGGGACGGTTGCCATCTCCGGGGCATGGCATGCGTGCCCACAGAAAGGGCTCTGAGTGCCGCCTCTGGCATGCATGCCATAGGTTTGCCACCACTGCTCTAGGAATACACTGGACAGGCTGGCAATGTGCTCTTCCCATATTTCTAAAGGCTTGTTTACCAGATATAGTGGATTGAGACGTCCCTTCCAAGGTATTGCCAATATACAAAGACAACTAATGGTTAGTTAGGCTGACAAACGGTATTCAACGAGTCATCCTTAATGGTACTACATCTACATGGAAGGAAGGAAGCAGTGGGGTACCACAAGGTTATGTCTTAGGCCCAGTAGTCATCAATACCTTCATAAATGACTTAGATGAGGGAATAGATGACACTAAGCTTGCAGGAATAGCCAACACCCCAGAAAACAAGCTGAGGATCCAAAAAGATCTTGACAGACTTGAACAATGGGCCCTATTCAACAACATGAAATTTAATGTGGAGAAAAGCAAGGTTTTACACTTAGGCAGGAAAAAAACAAAAGTACAAGTACAAATTAGATGAAATCTGCCTCAAAAACAGTAACTGTGAGAGGGGTCTTGGAGTCCTAGTGGATGATCACTTAAATATGAGCCAGCAGTGTGTGGCAGCAGCCTAAAAAGCTAATACAATCTTGGTTGTACAAAGGCATAGAATAGAATGTATAGACTAGAGGCATAGAATCAAAACCACGTGAAGTATTAGTACTGCTTTATAAAGCCTTAGTAAGGCCGCATCTGGAATACTGCATCCAGTTTTGGTCACCGCATTACAGAAAATACGTTGAGACTTTGGAAAAAGTGCAAAGAAGAACAACTAAGGTGATTAAAGGCCTGGAGACTAAAACATATGAAGAATAGTTGCAGGATTTGGGTTCGGCTAGTCTAGAAAAAAGAAGGACTAGGGGTGACATGATAACAGTATTCCAGTATTTGAGAGGTTGCCACAAAGAAGTGGGGGTCAACTTATTTACCAAAGCACTTGTAGGCAGGACAAGAAACAATGAATGGAAACTAATCAAGGAGAGAAGCAACCTGGAACTAAGGAGAAACTTCCTAACAGTGAGGACTATTAACCAGTGCAACAGCTTGCCTCCAGAAGTTGTAGGCACTTCATCACTGGAGGTTTTTTAGAAGAGACTGGACAGTCACTTGTCTGAAATGGTATAGGGCAGGGGTCAGCAGCCCGTGGCTCTGGAGCCGCATGAGGCTCTCTATGCTGCGCCTCTCTGTCCTCTGCCGTCATGTGCAGCCCCACAAACAAAAGACTAAAAAAAAAGTTCAATCAATCAATTCCAACTTCTCTCGGGGAAAAAAAGATCTTGCAAAGTTGGAACTGATTTTTTTTTTAGTCCCACAAACGTCTTTTGTTTGTGGGACTACATACAGCATCGGAGGAAGTGACGGAGGACCGCATCGGAGCTGGAAAGAAGGTGCCACGTGGGTCTGATCGGGGGTGGGAAGGGGGGGTGTTTCTGCCAAGCATCTTGTACGGAGCCGGGGAAACAGCCCAGGTGGGAGAGCTGCCAATGCCGCTGCCATGAGGCTTGGCAGATCCCCCCTCCGAACGGCCATGTTCCCCCCTCCCCAGCCAGCCAGCCAGCCACCATTGCCCGACCTACTCCTTGCCTGGCTGGCCAGTTGGCACAAAGCCTCACCGCTCTTCTCCTCCTCCTTGACCTCCCCACTCAAGCAGCCATCAGTGGCTTGGGAGCTTCGGATGGAGCCAAGTTGAACAAAACAGAGGCGCAGCAGTGAGATTGCTCTCAAACAATGAGCCGGTGCGCTGCTCGCTCGTGTACACCCACCTTATTGAGAGCAATCCCGCTGCTGTGCCTCCACTTTCTTCAACTCAGATGGAGCCAAGGAGCCACTGACGGCCTCTTGAGTGGGGAGGACAAGCTTTGCTGCTGCTGCTGGGCTATGCCTGGGCTACACCCTGCCACTGCCTCCCAAACTCCACCTTCGCCACTGGGGGAAGCAGCGGCGGGGTGCTCTGTGAAGGGGGAAGCAGCAGTGGCGGTGAAGCGCTCCATTGGGTGGTGGTGGGAAGCAGTGGTGGCGGGGCGCTCCGTTCGGGGGGAAGCAGAAGGGTTTTGTGGCTCCCGGTGTTTTCTTTTCGGTAGGAAACAGGTCCAAATGGCTCTTTGAGTGTTTAAGGTTCCCGACCCTTGGTATAGAGCAGGGGTAGGCAACCTCGGCTCTTTTATGACTCATGGACTTCAACTCCCAGAATTCCTGAGTCAGCTATGCTGACTCAGGAATTCTGGGAGTTGGAGTCCATGAGTCATAAAAGAGCCGAGGTTGCCTACCCCTGGTATAGAGTCTCCTTCTTGAGCAGGGGATTGGACTAGAAGACCTCCAAGGTCTCTTCCAGCTCCATTCTCATTGACTGAGAGTTGTCTTTGTGTATGTTGTGATTCAGGGTCAGCCTGTGGGTTCGGCAGTTGGGTCAGACGACTCAGAGGAGGAGGAGGAGGGGGGTGTTGAAGAGCTTGCTGAGGGGGTTGGACAGCTTGATGAGAGCCCTCAGCCAGGCCCCTCTCACCTGGTCACGACGCAGACCAAGCTGTGTGAGCCTGACAGCGTGGATGAAGATGACCCACAGCTGGCCCTGTTCAAGGACACCCGACGCAGGAGGCAGTCAATCAGGAGTAAACAGAGGAAGGCAATGGGGCTCCTCGGAAGGAGGCAGAGAGAAGCCACGCCCTGAACTGTATTTAAGGGGGAATGCGTGGGAGGGCTGGTTTGCTGAAGGCAACCACTTGAAAAGCTCCTGTTTCTTGGTTCGTGTCTTGTTCTATTTGTTTTTGTAGCAATAAATTTGGCAGGCGTAATTCCAGCCTCTTGCCTTCTTGTAAAAGGGGTTGTCCCTGCCTTTTCTGCAGGGCCGGTAGCAGGCTGGTACAGAACAGTGTATTGAGAATAGATAATCTGAAATAAAGAGGTCACTCATCTGCAGACCATCTTCAAACTCTTTCACCCACCAGAAAAGAGACCGGGAGACCACTGCTCCAGCTTCCTCCTTTCTGCTGGATCCAAACAAATAAATGAAAGCTCAGTATCTCCCCGGTGGATCATCACCATCAGGAGCATGGATTTTTAAAGATCCACAAACAGCTGCAGGACTGGGATAAAACTAACCTCCTTAGGGATGGGTCAGTGCAACATGTTAGTCACTCTTCCTCATGATCCACTTAAATGTGTCATGCAAAGAAGGCCAACACAGACTCTCCCAGAACAGAGGCCTGGGCCTGAACGAGATCTGACTATAGTGCCCAGCTTAATAGATGACATGCAGACTTGATCCTAAGAGAAATCTTGTCAACCTTGGATTCTGAAATTAGTGAGGAATATAAAACGTCTTAAATAGCCAGCTGGTCTAAATACCGGTCAGCTGTTTTGCAAATTAGGTGAAGAGAATCGGAATATGTACAATGTACATTAACCTCTGAGTAATATTACCTGATTTGGGGGAGAGCTGCTTGGTGAATGTTCACACCAGGATTAGAATCCTCTAGTAAGTTGCCCTTGATCTGAGACCAGGTCTGGAAAAATGAACATTGGATTTGGCTGTAATACAAAAGAGATTATTAAAAACTCAATTTTTACTACTTTTCTCTGAAGTGGTTATTTTAAAATAGGTTAACCTCATCTAATGCTATGCCAACGTAATCTAGATTCCTTTTTTTTCGGAGGCAACCGAAAGTTGTTGATTTCCTGCGTTTTGAAAAGAACCATAAGGAGTTGAAGGAGATTTTCTACAGCTATCAGATAGCAACAATATGAATTATTTTTTTTCTTAGAAGGGGAGGGCTTTAACTTTGGAAATGAGGAACAGAGGGGAAGGGAGAGTCAGAGTTTGGAGAAATATGAGTCTTTTTCACAGAAACTATTTGGGGAGTATCCCGCATTGAGGTCTTCTCTGGCCATGAGGAATTCATATTGCACAATTTCTATGAAACTCTAAAAACTTTTTTCCCCCCCATGCTTCACAGTTACCTTAAGGAAAGGGAAAGTGGTTGTGTTGGGGTTTTTTTTGTATCAATAAAATAAACAAAATAACATGATTATTGAGAGATGGCTTGCAAAAGTTGCCAAGAATGAGTGGCTGTGGAGAAAAAGATGAAATGTATTCAAATAGAGCAAAAATGCAGAGATCTCTGGGCTTGTCTTTGCTAGAAACAAATGCCACATAATATATCCCAGGTAGGAAATTGTAAGCCATACAACACTCCCACTTTCTATGTGTCCCAGGATAATGTTGTAGGATCTGAGTTGGTCACCAGGACCAGAGATTTAGTCTTCCAAGCTTTCGGACTCCTTCCGGAGGCCATTCTCAGGAAACTTCTCTCTCTCCAGAATGTGTGCATTGGGTGTTCTATGCCGAGTATTTCTGTGGTGCCTGGTTGTGTGTTCTTTTAATTGTTAATTAGGATGTTGATGCTGCTGCACCCTAGGCTTCTAAGTACCTGATAAGCTGACAGTAAACCAGTGCACATATTCTGGTAGAGAGAGAGAGAGAGAGATGTTCCCTTGAGGATGGGCTCTAGCACAAGTCCGAAAGCTCAGAAAACATAACCTCTGGTCCCGGTGACCAACCCAGATTGGATCCTGCATATAACATTCTCTTCGCTTGTTCTATACCAGGGGTAGGCAACCTTGGCTCTTTTATGATTGGTGGACTTCAACTCCCAGAATTCCTGAGCCAGGATGGCTCAGCATGGAAACCTCTCCCTTTCCCCTCAGTATGGCTGGCTCAGGAATTCTGGGAGTTGAAGTCCACCAGTCATAAAAGAGCCAAGGTTGCCTACCCCTGTTCTATACCCTTCTGCTTTGGATGATTATTTCCATCTTTCAGAGGAAATGTTTTCCTTGCCGTAACATTTAATTGCTAAATGGCAGATTGGGGCTGTATTCGTTCAGGGTCATTCACAAAAGCTCCAATAAATCTTTGGGCCAGAGGTCTCTTGCTACCTTTAGCCACACTTGAATCAGAGAGCTGCAACAGAGGCCTGCAGCCAATTCTTTCCAGCCTCCTTCAAGCACGCCCTCTACCCTGACACCTTTGGGACAACCATAACTCAGACGATCGAGAATCTATATCCGTGGTGGTGAACCTATGGCATGCATGCCAGAAGTGGCACGCAGAGCCCTCTCTGTGGGCACGCACACCGTCACCCCAGTCCTAGGCCTTCAGCTGGGTTTTATAAAACCTTTTCACTTTAGACCTCCGCCGTCGTGTGAAAAAAAAATGGTTCAATCAATAAATCAATTTCAACTTCTCGTGGGGAAAAAAAAGATCTCACAAAGTTGGAATTGATTGATTGATTGAACTTTTTAGTCCCACCCAGTCTGCCGTTACCACCACAGCCATGCCCACCCAATGGGCCACTCCCACCTGGCACCCAATGATACATAAGTGGGTTTTAGGTGGCAGTTTGGGCACTCGGTCTCTAAAAGGTTCATCATCACTGATCTATATAGACATAAGCTATACAGGTTCTGATTAAAACTCTGTTTTTCTTCACATGTGCCCCTATCCTATCAATCAGCTGCCTTCCACCATGCATGCTAACATCTTGAAGATGGTAGAAGGCAGCTGATTGATAGGATAGGGGCACATGTGAAGAAAAACAGAAAGAAAGTTTTAATCAGCACCTGTGTAGCTTATGTCTCTATAGATTCTCAATTGTCCAGGTTGTCCCAAAGGTGCTTTTTTAAAAAGCAAAAGGATTTTTATGGGGGGGAGGGTGTTTCCTTGAAAATGGTTCGCTTCTCATTCAAGAAGCTTCTTCAGTTCTTCAGAATTGAAAAAAACCAAGGAAAGTCCAACTGCCTTTTGAAAAACCACTTTTGGGACTGTGTAGCTTATGTTTTTATTCCTAGAGCAGACAGCATCCATGGAAGTACCTCAAGCAGGAAGATTTATATAGAGCCCATTGTTTGGGGGGGGGGAAGGCTGTTTTAGAAGCGTTGTTTGAATTAACTCTTACATGGCATGACTGGTAAATCCTTTCCTTTTTCTGCGCCACTAGAATCAGAAAATTTCTACAAAAACCATGTAGTGCCGAACAGAAGACAAACTGTTAGCTAAGGATTATGAATAGATGTAATTTTATACGATAATGACAAGAATAATGAAACTGTGCCTCAAGACATCCTTTGTAGAATGGGAAATAACTCATCGCTATATCCCAATTCAGCACTGGAGGAGATTGAACAATGCATTAAAACATCTTCCATATAAATGTCAGAAAGATTAAATTGCTAGGGGAAGGTGAGAGTCTGAGTTGGTTAATGATCTGGTTTGTATATTTCTAACTTTCATTAATTTTCCTAAAGACAAAAGAAAATGGGTTTTGATTTGTGTATCTGTTTTTTCATAGAAGGTCACACACTCATACAGCAGAACTAGAAAAGAAAAGCAGTATTACTCACCAATATCAGACAATATATTTTAAATGGATATGAGTAGTAACACATGGATTCCAACTTCTAACTGGTTGTTAAATACAGTTTGATGATGTTGTTGTTGTTAGTTGCAAAGTTGTGTCTGACCCTTTGCAACCCCATGGACAAAGTTCCTCCAGACCTTCCTGTCCTCTACCATCTTCTGGAGTCCATTTAAGCTCACGCCTACTGCTTCAGTGACTCCATCCAGCCACCTCATTCTCTGTCGTCCCCTTCTTCTATTGCCCTCAATCTTTCCGAGCATTAGGCTCTTCTCCAGTGAGTCCTTCCTTCTCATTAGGTGGCCAAAGTATTTGAGTTTCAACTTCAGGATCTGGCCTTCTAAAGAGCAGTCAGGGTTGATCTCCTGTAGGACTGACCGGTTTGATTGCCTTGCAGTCCAAGGGACTCGCAGGAGTCTTCTCCAGCACCATAGTTCAAAGGCCTCAAATCTTTGGCACTCAGCCTTTCTTATGGTCCAACTTTCACTGCCATACATTGCAACTGGGAAGACCATAGCCTAGACTATACGCACTTTTGTTGGCAGGGTGATGTCTCTGCTTTTTAGTGTGCTGTCTAGATTTGCCATGGCTTTCCTCCCAAGGAGCAAGCATCTTTTAATTTCTTGGCTGCAGTCCCCATCTGTGGTGACCTTGGAGCCCAGGAAAAGAAAATCTGTCACTACCTCCATTTCTTCCCCATCTATTTGCCAGGAATTGAGAGGGCCAGATGCCATGATCTTGGTTTTCTTAAATGTTTCAACCCAACTTTTGCACTCTCCTTCTTCACCCGCAACAAGAGGCTCTTTAGATCCTCTTCACTTTCTGCCATTAGAGTGGTATCATCTGCATATCATTTCTCCCGGCAATCTTAATTCCAACTTTTGATTCATCTAGCCATGTCTTTCTCATGATGTGCTCTGCATATAAGTTAAATAGGCAGGGTGACAGTATACAGCCTTGTCGGACTCCTTTCCCAATTTGGAACCAATCAGTGGTTCCGTGTCCAGTTCTCACTGTTGCTTCTTGACCCGCATATAGGTTTCTCAAGAGACAAATTAGATGGCCTGGTACTCCCATCTCTTTAAGAACTTGGCACAGTTTGTTGTGATCCACACAATCAAATGCTTTAGCATAGTCAATGAAGCAGAGGTAGATGTTTTTCTGGAACTCCCTAGCTTTCTCCATGATCCAGCATATGTTGGCAATTTGATCTCTAGTTCCTCTGCCTCTTCGAAATTCTGCCTGTACTTCTGGTAGTTCTCGATCCACATACTGCTGGAGTCTAGCTTGTAGGATTTTAAGCATAACTTTACTAGCATGTGAAATGAGTGCAATGCTACGATAGTTTGAACATTCTTTGGCACTGCCTTTCTTTGGAATTGGAACGTAAACTGATCTTTTCCAATCCTGTAGCCACTGTTCTTTTCCAAATCCAGTGGCAAATTGAGTGT
Organism: Vipera berus; assembly: GCF_964194415.1. Lineage (NCBI taxonomy): Eukaryota > Metazoa > Chordata > Lepidosauria > Squamata > Viperidae > Vipera > Vipera berus. Next base: position 136,704,502 of record NC_138203.1, on the reverse strand, counting down.
AGCATTTTTACTGCATCGTCTTTTAAGATTTTGAATAGCTCAGCTGGAATACTGTCACCTCCACTAGCTTTGTTGTTGCTCAGCTTTTCTAAGGCCCACTTCACTTCACATTCTAGGATGTCTGGCTCGAGGTCAGTGACCACCTCATTGTGGTTATCAGGGATATTAAGCTCGTTCTTGTATAGTTCTTCTGTGTAATTTTGCCACCTCTTCTTAATCTCTTCTGCCTCTGTTAGGTCCCTGCCATTTTGGTCCTTTATCATGCCCATTTTTTCATTAAACGTTCCCTTCATCTCTCCAATTTTCTTGAAGAGATCTCTGGTCCTCCCAATTCTATTGTTTTCTTCTATTTCTTTGCACTGTTCATTTAAGAAGGCATTCTTATCTCTTCTAGCTATTCTCTGGAATTCTGCATTCAATTGGGCATATCTTTCTTTTTCTCCCTTGCCTTTCGCTTCTCTCCTTTCCTCAGCTATTTGCAAAGCTTCCTCAGACAGCCATTTTGCTTTCTTGCATTTCTTTTTCTTTGGGATGGTTTTGGTTGCTACCTGTTGTACAATGTTGCAAACCTCCGTCCATAGTTCTTCAGGCACTCTATCAGATCTAATTCCTTAAATCTATTTGTCACCTCTACTGTATATTCAACAGGGATATGATTTAATTCATACCTGAGTGGCCTAGTGCTTTTCCCTACTTTCTTCAGTTTAAGCCTAAACTTTGCAATGAGAAGCTCATGGTCTGAGCCACAGTCAGCTCCTGGTCTTCTTTTTACTGACTGTATAGAGGTTCTCCATCTTTGGCTGCAGAGCACATAGTCAATCTGATTTCTGTGTTGACCGTCTGGTGATGTCCATGTGTACAGCCATCTCTTGGGTTGTTGGAAAAGTGTGTTTGCTATGACCATCGTATTCTCTTGACAAAATTCTATCAGCCTGTGCCCTGCTTCATTTTGTACTCCAAGGCCAAACTTGCCTGTTATTCCAGTTATCTTTTGGCTTCCTACTTTAGCATTCCAATCCCCCATGATGATAAGGACATCATTTTTTGGTGTTAGTTCTATAAGGTGCTGTAGTGCTTCATAGAACTGGTCAATTTCATCCTCTTCAGCACTGTTAGTTGCAGCATAGACTTGGACTACTGTGATATCGAATGGTTTGCCTTGGATTCAAACTGAGATCATTCTGTCATTTTGGGTATTGTATCCCAATATTGCTTTTCCTACTCTTTTGTTGACTATGAAGGCTACTCTATTTCTTCTGAGGGATTCTTGCTCACAGTAGTATACCTGATGGCCATCTGAATTAAATTCACCCATTCCTGTCCTGTCCTGTCACTGTCACTAAGATGTCGATGTTCAGTGTTGTCATCTCGTTTGACCATGCCCAGCTTGCCTTGATTCATGGCTCTTACATTCCAGGTTCCTATGGGAAAAAAATCTTTACAGCATTGGACTTTCCTTTCATCACCAAATACATCCACAGTTGAGCATCCTTTTGGCTTTGGCCCAGTTGCTTCATTCTTTCTGGCACTACTAGTACTAGCCCTCTGCTCTTCCCAGTAGCATATTGGATGCCTTCCAACCTGAGGGGCTCATCTTCCAATGTCATATCTTTTTGCCTTTGGGTACTGTCCATGGGGTTTTCTTGGCAAAGATACTGGAGTGGGTTGCCATTTCCTTCTGTAGTGAATCACGTTTTGTCAGGACTCTCTGCTATGACCTGTCCATTTTGGGTGGCCCTGCATGGCATAGCTCATAGCTTCATTGAATTACACAAGCCCCTTCGCCATGACAAGGCAGTAATCCATGAAGGGGTTTGATGCAGATGTCCAAAATTAAGTTGATGAAATTTCTGATCTCTAATGTTTTCCAAATGCTTACTGGTACTTAAGATTTATTTTGAAGATCATAAGTGTTGGTACCACTTTATAAAACCTTGATAAGACCACACTTGGAATACTGCATCCAGTTTTGCTACAATATAAAAAGATGTTGAGACTCTAAAAAGATGTTGTGATTCAGGGTCAGCCTGTGGGTCCGGCAGCTGGGTCGGATGACTCGGATGACTCAGACGAGGGGGAGGAGGAGGGTGTTGAAGACGAACTTGCTGATGATGGCTTGGAGGCTTCGCAGAGCCCCCAGCCAGGGCCCTCTTACTTGGTGGAGACTCAGCTGCGCGAGCCCGACAGTGCGGATGATGATGACCCACAGCTGGCCCTGTTCAAGGACGCCCGACGCAGGAGGCAGTCAAGCAGGAGCAAGCAGAGAAAGGCTGTGGGACTTCTCGGAAGGAGGCACAGGGAGGCCACGCCCTGAACTCTAATAAAGGGAGTGTTTGGGGAAGGGCTGGTTGCTGAAAGCAACCGCTCCGTTTGAGGATCAAAGCTCCGGTATCTTGTTTCATGTTTTGTTGTTTGTTTGTGTAATAAACTTGGCAGACGTTTTCCAGCCTCAGACGCTTTCCAGCCTCTGCCGTTTGTACAGGGGTTGCCTTTCTGCAAGGCCGGTAGCAGGCTGGTACAGAACAGTTTGCTTTCAGCCTCCCACCCCTTACTACTATTATGGAGCAGCTACGTGCCGAGAATGCTCAGCTCACCCAGCAACTCACTTTGCTGGCAGCTCAGGTGGCTCAACTGCAAGCTCAGGTTCATGCTGCACCCCCACCCAGGAGAAAATGCCAAGTTGCAATGCCGGATAAATTTACAGGTACTCCAGAACTGTTTCCTGCTTTCCTGGGACAATGCCAGCTCTTTATCAGCGTGAGAGCAGCTGATTTCCCCACTGACCGGGATAAGGTGGGGTTTGTGTTAAGCCTTCTTTCGGGTGATGCAGCTCGTTGGGGCACGCCTCTGCTGGCTCAACCTAGCCCATTGTTGGACAACTTTGTGGGGTTTTGTGACCATATGCGTCTGATGTACGAGGACCCAATTAAGACGCAGACTGCCACTCGACGCCTGAAAGCTCTGAGGCAGGGTCAACGCCCCCTACAGGGCTATATCAGCGATTTCCGGCTGCTTAGCCAGGATTCCGCCTGGAATGAGGCTGCGCTCGTGGATGCCTTCCAGGATGGATTGTCGGAAGAGATGTTGGATGAGCTGGCCCGTGTGGATATTCCCTCAGACCTGAATGGGCTGATCCATCTCTGCCTGCGGATCGATGCTCGGTTGCAGCAGCGAAAGAGTCGCCGTGCCACCCCACAGACCCCTGCCGCCCCTGTTGTGCGTGAGCCCCCAGTTCAAAGGGAGGAGCCAATGGAGCTGGGTGCCGCCAGGTCTCGTCTATCGGTGACTGAAATGAACAGACGACGATCGGGGGGGGTTGTGTTTTTACTGTGGGGACCCTGGACATTTGGCTGCTTTTTGCCCAAAGAAGCGTCAGCGGGCATCAGTGACCAAGCCTGCCCCGAGACAGTCCCCTACTTTGCTGTCGGGAAACGCCCCGAGCCCGATCTAGACGGTGTGAGAGATCGGGCGTCCCACAACAACACCGAGCGACGCCTTTCCGATGGTGCCTGTGAACCTCCACGGCATTTGATTTTGGAGGCACGTCTGATCCTTCCTGGCAAGCCAGAGGGGATTCCAGTCCATGCCTTAATTGATTCTGGGGCCACCACAAACTTTATGGACTCAGCCTTTGTGGTTCTATATCACCTCAGATCTGCACTTCCCCGTGGTCTTGGGACTGGCGTGGCTCCGGGCGCATGACCCACAGATCTATTGGTCACAGAACTTGGTCACCTTCCCAAGCTTGCAGTGCGTGGACCACTCCCGCCATATCTGTGCCGGCCAGGTGGAGGGTTCCCCAGGGGTTTCCTTGCCTCCCGAACTGTCCGACTTTGCTGATGTGTTCAGCGAGTCAGAGGCGGATCAATTACCCCCGCACAGGCCCTATGACTGCTCCATTGATTTAGTCCCTGATGCGCCTCTCCCAGTGGGGCGTTTGTACTCCATGTCGGACCCCGATTTGGCTGCATTGCGGGACTTTCTGGAGAAGAATTTGGCTCGCGGTTTCATCCGGCCCTCGTCCTCGCCAGTGTCTGCACCCGTGCTCTTCGTCAAAAAGAAGTCGGGCGAATTACAGCTTTGCTGCGACTGCCGGAAACTCAACGCCATCACGGTGCGCAACCGTTACCCGCTGCCCCTCATCCCCGAGCTCTTGGACCGACTCCGGGAGGCTAAGATCTTCACGAAACTGGACCTGCGTGGAGCTTACAACCTCGTCAGAGTTCGGCCGGGTGATGAGTGGAAGACGGCGTTTGGTACTCGCTATGGACATTTTGAGTACACGGTGATGCCGTTTGGCCTGACCAACGCTCCCGCTGTGTTTCAGCATTTCATGAACGACATCTTCCGGGATTTGTTGGACCAGTTTGTCGTGATCTATTTGGACGACATCCTGATCTACTCCCCGTCGCGTGAAGTGCATCATCAGCATCTCCGTCAGGTCCTGCAGCGACTCCGAGAACATCGGCTGTTTGCCAAGTTGGAGAAGTGCCAGTTCTACCGGGTGACCATCGATTTCCTGGGTCACCGCATTTCTCCTGAGGGCATCGCCATGGAGCCGAGTAAGGTTGAGTCGTTGCAGAGTTGGCAACCCCCGCGTCGCGTGAAGGATGTTCAGCGACTTCTTGGATTTGCCAACTACTACCGAACTTTCATCCCTGGCTTTGCTGCCTTGACAGCCCCCCTCACCCGGCTCCTGCAGAAGAAGACTCGGTTCCAGTGGAACGCACCAGAACAACAGGCGTTCCAGGCTTTGAAGGACGCCTTCATGAAGGAGCCCATCTTGAAGCATCCTGACCCGCAACGGCCGTTTGTCGTGGAGGCGGACGCCTCCGACATTGCCATTGGGGCAGTGTTACTCCAGGCAACGACACCCAGCGGTACCCTTTTCCCTTGCGCGTATCACTCTCGAAAATTGAACCCCTCGGAGCGCAACTATACCATCTGGGAGAAGGAGCTGCTGGCCATCAAAGCGGCGTTCGAGGCCTGGAGGCATCATCTGGAGGGAGCGCGGCATCAAATCGAGGTCCGGACGGACCATAAGAATCTGGAAAGCCTGCAGACCGCTCGGAATTTGAACCAACGCCAGATCCGGTGGTCTCTTTTCTTTGCGAGGTTTGACTTCCGGGTTCGGTACATACCAAGCGGGCACAATCAGAGAGCGGATGCTCTGTCCAGGAAGCCCGAATATACCCGAGTGGAAGACAAGCTTCTGCCCAGGACAGTGATCCCCGTCGAGTCTTTTGCTGCGGTACGGGAGCCGGTTGATATACGGGCTCGGATCCGGGAGGCACAGCAGCAGGAGGCGTGGGTGGCTCAGCGGAAGGAGGAGGTGGGGCCAGATTCGCCTTGGACGGTCACGGATGGACTCTTGTATTATCGTGACCGGCTCTATGTTCCGGGAGGGCCACTCAGGGGACTCGTCCTCAGCCAGTGTCACGATAATCCGGCAGCGGGGCATTTTGGCCTGTTCAAGACCCTGAACCTGGTCTCCCGTACCTTCTGGTGGCCCCGAGTCCGACATGACGTCCAGTCTTATGTCACCTCCTGCATCCCATGCAGGCAGGCCAAGTCAGCGACAGGGGCCCCGCCTGGATTACTGCAGCCTTTGCCAACACCCAAAAGACCCTGGGGGGCTGTGTCCATGGACTTTCTGACGGATTTACCCCCATCCTCTGGTTTCAAGACAGTGTTTGTGGTGGTGGACATGCTGACCAAGATGGCGCACTTCATCCCCTGTCGCGGCTTACCGTCAGCTCGCGCCACTAGTCGTATGTTTATTCAACAGGTGTTTCGGTTGCACGGCCTCCCTGATAGAGTCGTCTCCGATAGGGGGGCCCAGTTTACAGCCCGCTTCTGGCAGGAGTTGATGCATGCGTTGGATATCAAGGTTTGCCTCTCGTCCGCGCATCATCCTCAAACTGACGGGGGAACCGAGAAGGTCATCGGTATCCTGGAACAGTATCTGCGCTGCTACGTCAATCTGCAGCAGAACAATTGGGTGGACTATCTGGCCATAGCTGAGTTTGCCTTTAACAACTCGCAGCACACCTCCACACAGATGACACCGTTCTTGGCCAATGTGGGTTATCACCCCCGGTTTTTCCCCCTTTCTCCCGTGGACTCACCGGAGCCGGCAGCGAACGACTTCATGGCAGAGTTACAGGCGATCCATCGATTGGTGCGACGGCAATTGGAGAAGGCCAAGGCCGATTACAAAAGGTTTGCTGATCGGTCAAGACGGGATACGCCTCCACTATCGGTGGGGGATCAGGTCTGGCTGTCCACCAGGAACTTACCGTCCACACGGCCGGTGAGGAAGTTAGATCACCGATATTTAGGACCGTTCCCAGTCGAGGCTGTCATCAATCCGGTCGCCTATCGCTTAACTCTGCCACGTTCCCTGCGCGTGCACCCAGTCTTCCATCGGTCTCTGTTGGTCCCCGAGCAACCGGCTTGTCCACTCCGCCAAGCGGAACCTCCCCCATCAGGACCTCGTGATGGAGGCAGCACCCCCGAGTACGAGGTCGCCAGCATCAGGGATTCCCGTTGGCTGAAAGGTCATTTCCAGTACCTGATCGAGTGGAAAGGTTACGGGCCGGAGGACTTCACCTGGGAAGACGCGACCGCCGTTCATGCCCCTGCGTTGGTGACTGCTTTTCACGAACAATTCCCATCCCGACCGCATCCGGATCGGCAGCCCCGGGGGAAGGGCCCTGCGGTGCGGGATAGTGTTGTGATTCAGGGTCAGCCTGTGGGTCCGGCAGCCGGGTCGGATGACTCGGATGACTCAGACGAGGGGGAGGAGGAGGGTGTTGAAGACGAACTTGCTGATGATGGCTTGGAGGCTTCGCAGAGCCCCCAGCCAGGGCCCTCTTACTTGGTGGAGACTCAGCTGCGCGAGCCCGACAGTGCGGATGATGATGACCCACAGCTGGCCCTGTTCAAGGACGCCCGACGCAGGAGGCAGTCAAGCAGGAGCAAGCAGAGAAAGGCTGTGGGACTTCTCGGAAGGAGGCACAGGGAGGCCACGCCCTGAACTCTAATAAAGGGAGTGTTTGGAGAAGGGCTGGTTGCTGAAAGCAACCGCTCCATTTGAGGATCAAAGCTCCGGTATCTTGTTTCATGTTTTGTTGTTTGTTTGTGTAATAAACTTGGCAGACGTTTTCCAGCCTCAGACGCTTTCCAGCCTCTGCCGTTTGTACAGGGGTTGCCTTTCTGCAAGGCCGGTAGCAGGCTGGTACAGAACAAAAGAGTGCAAGGAAGAGAAACAAAGATGATTAGGAGACTGGAGGCTAAAATATATGAAGAACGGTTGCAGGAATTGGGTATGGCTATTTAATGAAAATAAGGATGAAGGGTGACCTGATAGCAGTGTTCCAACATCTCAGGGGCTACCACAAAGCAGAGGGAATCAAGCTATTCTACCAAGCACCTGAAGGCAGGACAAGAAGTAATGGGTGGAAAATAATCAAGAAGAGAACCAAGCTAGAAATAAGGAGGATTTTCCTGACAGAACAATTAACTAGTGGAACAGCTTGCCTTCAGAAGTTGTGGGTGCTCCATCATTGGAGGTTTTTAAGAAGAGATTGGATAACCACTTGTCTGATATGGTATAGGGTCTCCTGCTAGAGCAGGAGGTTGGACCAGAACACTTCCAATGCCCCTTCCAACTCTGTTATTCTGTTTTGGTCTAAATATTTGCCACCGGTGTATCCAACAGGTACACAGTGGCAACAGAAAGAGCTGTTAGCATGATAAATTGCCTCAAGTGTTACCTTTCTCTTGGGTGCATTGTGGCTGGCTAACATCATTTCAAGAGTGTTGATTAATTGTCCTCTGCAATTCTCAAAAGATTCACATAGAAACTCAAGGCAACTTTACTTTCTTCTGATGAGAACCCTGGGAGAAACAGATTATCTAGCCCCTTTTCAATTTGGTTTTAGACTAGGGTTTAGCGTTGAGGCAGTCTGAGGTTCTGGATGACCTGTGGCAGAGTCAGAATGATGGTGGTGGATCCATCCTTGTGTTCCTTGCTTTCTTGGCAACTTTCAATACCACCTACCATATATTTTTAAAATGTTTATATTAAGGATTTTTTTCTACATGTAAAAAACAAATCTTGCTTGAAAGACTATCCAGAAGCTTCAGCTGATCCAGAATACAGCAGTGTGGGTGATGTGAACGCACCTCAGTATGTTTAATCTGGCAGGGCTGGCATATTCTGGGTCCCATTAGTTAAACAATCCCCCCTATTGGGGTTCCAGAAATGCATCATCTAGGTAGTAGCAGCTACCGTTTGGAATAAAGTTCCTCCTGAGATTTGAACAGCTCGCATCCTGCTGGTATTTCATAGGGCCTTAAAGACCTGGCTTTTCACCCAGATCTTTGGTGAGGATGATTAATACTTGTTTCTTTCTGTTCCACTCTGGGTTTCTTCGCCATTGTTATTCTTCTGTCATGCTATTTGTGTGCGTCTGCGTGCTTTTCCTATTCTTTGTTTTTTTTTAAAAAAAAATAATACCTGTTAAGCAGCCTAGAGTTGTTGCAAATTGGGTGGCATATAAATTTAACAAATTATTATTATGGTTGGTTGCAGTCAGTCAAGTGTTTAGACTGGATATGGCATTTTTGTCCTCCTATCCCTTCCCAAGGACCTGGGATAGACAGATGTTGTTCTTTAATAATATTAAAGGTATTGTCTCAGGATGTAAGCCATTCCAAATAAAGCTGCCTTGTGCAATTGATTGATGGTGATTTGGGCAATGTTGATGGTGTTCGAGATGCTATAAATGTTTTGGAATTGCACACAAGGCGCCTATTATTATAGGTACTGTCCTTGTTTTCTTTTATAACAGTTGCTCTACTTCTATTTGTTGTCTTTGTATTTTCTGATTTTCTCCAGTACAATTTTATCTAGTACTTTTTTCCCCCTATTCTGTTCTTTCCAGGTACTGCAACATTCACAACTCAGACTGTGTTTTTCTTATCAATCATTGTTAAGTCTGAGATGCTGTGTGGCAGATACTTGTCTGTTTGAATTCAAAAATCCCTGCATATTTTAGTTGCTTCATTTTCTATTTTGTCTACTTCTTGGTCCCCAGTTCTTGCTTGCAGGTAACAGTATTTTTTACAGATATTCCAATGCAACATTGTTGTTACTTTCCATGCCATTGTTTGTAGTCAGTCTGTGTGATCTTGCTGAGGTGTGTTTCTTCTTCACTGAGGTGGCATTTGCTGTCTTCTCAATTCTGGCATTATATGCATTTGTTCTCATGCCTTGGTCTTGTGCAGCCAGAAGTAGCTTCTCTCTTTGTTTCCTGCCGTTAGCCATTGCCAGATCTTGTTATCTGCTTTACCTATGTGTGTATGCGTGTACACGTGCATGTACATATGAACAGATGTGTGCATAGTAACCATGTAATACTTTGCCTTGCCATGTCTTCTTCATTTGGCCTTTCTTGAAGGCCTGTTTGGTCTCTTTGGTATTCCATAAGCCTTCATGGTATACTAGCTCAAGTACATCTTCTACACCAGGGGTGTCAAACTGCCGGCCCACAGGCCGGACGCGTCATCAGGAAACTGCGCCCACTCCATTGCCGGCAATGGAGAAAAAGCTCCGATACTCTGCGCGACGTCACGTAACGTCGCAAGTTTGACACCTACACTGTCCTTCAATAGAATAACAGAGTTGGAAGGGATCTTTGAGGTCATCTAGTCCAACCCCCTGCATGAACAGGAGAGTCTATACCAGGGGTGTCAAACTCAATTTCACTGAGGGCCGCATCAGCATTGCGGTTGCCCTCAGGGGGCCGGGTGGGTATGGCCTGGGTGGCCGTGGCCTACTGGGTGGGCGTGGCTAGAGTGCGTATGGCCTACTGGGTGGGCATGGCCAGCTCTACATCGTTCGCATCAAGGGTGCCTATGGGGCCTGGGCAGGAGTGGGACAGATCTGAGGGTCTCTGGCAGAAGGAGGGTCTCTGGGCCAGGGCCAAGGCAGTGGGGGCCGTTCCCTCACTGTTTCCTGGATGGCTTCGCGGGCCGCATGAAACCACTTCACGGGCCAGATCCAGCCCCCGGGCCTTGTGTTTGACATGTCTGGTCTATACCATTTCAGACAAGTGGCCATCCAGCCTCTTCTTAAAAACTTCCAGTGATGGAGCACCCACAACTTCTGAAAGCAAGCCATTCTCACTGGTCGATTGTAGGAAATTTCTCCCTAGTTCTAAGTTGCTTCTCTCCTATTCTCCTAATGCCTTTTTTATTTCAATTGTGTGCTGTACTTGTAACATTCCACGCCCACCTGTGCTCCTTGATAACTAGAACGTCAGTGTTGCTGCATTTATTTTTCTGGTCTCCCGATCCAGAGCTTTTAGTTCTGCTTGAATCCAGTCCATTACTCCAGCTGTCTTTCACTATGAAATTGCCCATATTTCTGCCATATTTCCCATTTTATTTACCTCAAGAGTAAGACCTGTTTGTATTTTTCTGACTTTCAGGAAACAAGTCATAATAGTACGTTCCTAGCTTCCTCACATTCAATCAATCAATCAATCCGAACAGAACTGGAAGGGACCTTGGAGGTCTTCTAGTCCAACCCCCTGCTCAAGCAGGAGACCCTATACATTTCAGACAAGTGATTGCCCAATCTCTTCTTAAAAACCTCCAGTGATGAAGCACCCGCAACTTCTGAAGGCAAGCTGTTTCACTGGTTAATTGTCCTCACTGTTAGGAAGTTTCTCCTTGATTTCAAGTTGCTTCTCTCCTTGATTAGTTTTCATCCATTGTTTCTTGTCCTGCCCTCTGGTGCTTTGAAAAAGAGAAAACATCCTAGCCAAAAAAGTTAAAAAAAATGGAGCCACCCAACCAACATTTTTCTTCTCAACCAGAGTCTCCTTTATAAGCCATAACTTCCTGCTGCTTTCTTACCAGCATGAGGTGAACTGTAACAACTTCTTTCCAAGAGAGTAGTAATTTATCAGCACAACAATTTGCCTGAGCCAATTAATTGAAAAGGAAAGTTATATTGGTTAACTTCCCTCAATGTATCAGTCCCTTTCTGTTTATTTTAATTGTGTAAATGGATTTCCTCAGTTCAAGAACAAAGTCTTTAATTAGCTTTGCTCAGACCTGATTGCAAAAAAACAAATGTTTTAGGACAGCTTGCTACAGGGGATAGATAATGTTGATCGCTGAGGCTAAATCAAGAGGCTGAAAGAGTAGGCGTGGTAGGAAATAATGGCGTGAGGAGAAACACTTTCTTTACAGCTCTTATTTTTTCTATGCATATTAATAGAAAGAGAGGTACTTATTAAGATACCAGATGCAAAAAATTAAGATATTTATACAGCAAGAACTTAAGTAAGAAAGTAACAGTACTCTGCTGGGTCTGACTGAGTATTCTAGCCAGAAATTTGTGTGTGTGGGGGGGGGGGGTTATACACACAACAAATCTGGAAGGTTACAGCTTGGAAAAGGCAGCTGCAAAAAAGGCCACAGTTGGCAATCTGCTTATTGGGGCAAGAGGGTTTGTCACACTTGTTTACTTTTCTTTGGTAAAAATCATGATGAATGGGTACTTATAAAATACGGTTGTTATCTTTATAAAACGATTAAAGATTTTGAGTGTTTCATTGCTGAAGCTGTTGGGTTTTAATGGTTTGCTGGTTTTGATTTATCATATCTAGATAACTGCAAGCCGACTAAAGTCACAAAATAGAGGTTTGAGGCATATAAATTTTAAAATAAAAACAATTTATGTAGAGCTGTTAAAAAGCAGCAATCTAACCGTTCAAAAGCTTCCTTGAATGGTAACTTGATGAGGTTTTTTACATGCCACTGCCTTAAATTACACATTATACAAGATGCACATAAAATTGGGTTGCCCCATATTGTGTTTTGTTTTTATCAAGTGTACATGTGTATCAAGGGCAATGTTGGGGGGGTGCCTAAGAGGAAACATTTAACTTGTCTGATGCACTGTAAGCTCCCTCTTCACAGAATAAACAAGACTGGAGAACACTGTTTGGAAAGAAAATCCATTTTAAAAAAAGTTTTTTGGCACACAGACTTATCACATATGAAATTAGTAAAAACTGGGGAGAGGCTCAGGAGAAAGCAAGAGTAGATAGTGGATAACTATCTTGAAAGGGACGCGGTGGCTCAGTGGGTTAGGACGCTGAGCTTGCCGATCAGAAGGTCAGCAGTTTGGCGGGTCGAATCCCGAGTGCCGCGTAGCAGAGTGAGCGCCTGTTACTCTTCCCAGCTTCTGCCCACCTAGCAGTTCGAAAGCACGTAAAAATGCAAGTAGAAAAATAGGGACCACTACGGTGGGAAGGTAACAGCGTTCCGTGCGCCTTTGGCGTCTAGTCATGCCTGCCACATGACCACGGAGATGTCCTCGGACAAGCGGTGGCTCTTCGGCTTTGAAACGGAGATGAGCACTGGCCTCTAGAGTCGGAAACGACTAGCACGCATGTGCGGGGGAACCTTTACCTTTTTACCTTTAACTATCTTGAAGAAAGAACTTTCATGCACAAGATTCTTGGGATAACTGTTCGCATAGGAATGTTTAGTTTTTCTTTACCTGCATCAAAAGATCTAACAGCAGGACTGGGCTTAAGTGAAAAATGAAAACAAGTACATCCATCAGCACAAATGAGATGTACTCTGACTACTTTTACTGGGTCTTGTTGAACTGAGACAGCTGGCTTTGGTGATGTTCAGTTCAGAAGCTGATGGCTAGGAGTAAATCCATTTGTGTTTTTGTATTAGTCCGGTGTGTGTCCTTCCAAGGAAAACCTCTAAAAGAAGGTAATATTTTTGGTTTACCTAAATGCATGCATTCTCATGAAGTCCTTGAACATATGCATAAGAAGCAGACAAAGAAACTTAAATTTAAGTTTCCAAAGCACCAGAGGGCAGGACAAGAAAGAGTGGGTGGAATCTAATCAAGGAGAGAAGCAACCTAGAATTAAGGAGAAACTTCCTGACAGTGAGGACAATTAACCAGTGGAACAGCTTTTGCCTTCAGAAGTTGCAGGTGTTTCATCACTGGAGGTTTAAGAAGAGACTGGACAGTCACTGGTCTGAAATAGTATAGGGTGTCCTGCTTGAACAGGGGGTTGGACTAGAAGACCTCCAAGGTCCCTTCCAGCTCTATTCTGATTGATATTTTCACAAAGCCGTGTTTTAGTTTTTGACTATAGGATTCCCTCCAGTTTCCATTATTCAACCCAGCTGCCTACACACAGCCTAGTTACTAAATGAATAAAGTTTAAGAATACTTTGAACCAATATGTCTCACATGACAGTCTGAAGCATGAATTTGACACTATAAAGGAATGTGGTAAGACAGCTTCTAGGAAAATACATAAACACCTAAGAACACAAAACAAGGCCTCTCAGATTATATCAACAACATTCTGTTCCCAGAGGGGCCAAACAGATCCCACTGTGAGGATTGGATATGAAAGAAGACAATAAGCTCTTTGCCACTTGTATATCCTACCCACTCACATCCAGAGATACAGTAAGCTTAGACATAGCATATTTAACCTTTAGGATTAGCATCCATTGGTAGCCTTACTCATTCATGTACTTGCCCAATTCCCTGTAAATTTTCCCTGCTGGCGGCCATCTCTGTTTTCATAATGTCAGCATCAAGGTCAATGTGAGGCAGTGGAAAAAAACCACAAGCGACCCAATAACTGTTTAATTGGGAGCAATTCTAACTGAATTCAATACAACTTATACCTTCACATATCACACTAATTTATCAATGTGCTATTTTGGCTCTTGCTTAGTGGAATGTGTGAACCAGACCGCCATGGGCTGCTGAGCAAACAATCCATGGTTTAAGGCAGGGGTAGGCAACCTTGGCTCTTTTATGACTCGTGGACTTCAATTCCCAGAATTCTCAGGAATTCTGGGAGTTGAAGTCCACGAGTCATAAAAGAGCCAAGGTTGCCTACCCCTGGTTTAGGGGGACATGTGAAGCCAATTATTCTTAGGACTGGACTAGCGATAGCATTGTATCTGTCAACTGAATCAAACTGCAAAAGGAAGGAAAACCATCTTTAAAAAAAACAAGGTAATCAAAGAGCATCATGAACCAATAAAGACAGTAAAATGGGGTGCCTTGTAACATTTAAACTGAGGACCCTGATTGTTGGGGGCAATATGCTGACTCTATAAACCACTTAGACAGGCTGTAAAGCACTGCAAAGCGGTATATAAGCCAAAGTGCTACTGCTGTTTAACAATGAAGTACAAGCTCAGCATTAAGGATAATTAGCAAAGCAACTGAAAATAAAGCATTGCCATTTTAACACCACTCTGTGGGAGAAAAAAAAGACTGTATATAATCCAGATTTCCTTCCTTCTCAGAAAGAACAGCATTGATTTTGCAAAAGCCTTAGAAAGGGGCAAATTTAATTAATAAAAAGTTGAATTTCACTCTTTAAAACAGGGGTGTCAAACTCGCAACATCACGTGATGTGTTGCAACATATCGCAACTATTTTTCCATTGCCAGCAATGGGGTGGGTGCGGTTTTGCCATGACGCATCCTCCCCCCCCACCCCGGGCTGGCAGTTTGACACCCCTGCTTTAAAAGGAAAGACTTGGAGAGATGTTGTGTTTAATAAAAACAAAACATGTATTGTAAATGATAAGAAATGCAGGAGAGGAATTTGCAAAACTGCAAATTGGAATTCTCCTCCTCTCTGGTTAATGGTGAAGCCCAAGAGTAAGCCATTGAGCCCAGTTTTATGATCAGGACAAATTTTTGAAAAAGCACAGCTTAATCAGTGATTGTTTCTTTTGCAAAATAAAATATGGTGATACCATCTAGCTTTAAATTTGGGGGTTGTTTTTTTTTTAAAGATATGTTTAAAAAAATATGATCGCTAAACAATCTATATATGAAAGCAGTGCATCTCTGATTTTCAAATATAGCCTCAGAAGCAACGGGTCCTATGAGATTTTCTCCTTTGGAAAGAATAGTTGAGTGAACAGGTTTTCTGCTCTAATTCTATAGAGAAGGTTAAATTGGACAAGAATGCCACCCAAAACATAGCAGGCGCAGACTATGTTTTATGAAGAGAAGGGTTAATCATTTCTTTTGCTTTTTCTAGCTTTGAAAAAAATCCCATCCAGTTACTATTCATTTCAAGAGGAAAGCTTCCATTGGCATTGAACAGCTAGGACAGTGGTGGCGAATCTATGGCCCGCGTGCCAGAGGTGGCACTCAGAGTCCTCTCTGTGCGCATGTGCGCCATCACCCCAGCCCCGCCTCCCCCCGTGGCCCTCTCCTCACCAGCAGCCCCCCCCCAGAGGAGTCACCCCCGGGTGCGGCCCACATGAAGCAGCACAGCCAAGGACATGGCAGCTGGACAGTGGGGACAAGACTCCACCTTGCGCTCCATCACGTGCAGATGCTGTGGGGTGTGGGTGGAGGGTGTGGCCATGGCGCTGCTAAGCCACCTGGGCAATCTGCTGTGATGGGCCGTGGAGGCGGTAGGTGGCCCCGCAGGCAGGCAGGGGAGGGGCAGGGGAGGGGTGGGGGAGGGGCGAGGGTGGGAGGCAGAGCAGGGGTGGAGTGGGTTTTGGGCACTTGGTCTCTAAAAGGTTCGCCATCACTGAGCTAGGAGATGACTCATTACAGTTAGTCCTTGACTTTTATAAGTCACACTGGGACAGGAATTTCCATCAGTTGTTAAGTTGAATCGGACCGGATCTTATGACAATTCTTATAGCAGTTATTAAATCCAGCTTCCTCACTAGGCGGTTCTTGATGTAAATCAGCAAAAAAGGCGGGAAATCAGAATCACATGATTGCAGAATGCTGCATGCAGTAGTAAATGCAAAGTCAGTTGCCAAACACTGAATTGTGATTACATGATGACAGGGGTTATGTCATAAGGGCAAGGACAGGTCCCAAGTCACTTTTTTCCAAGACCATTGTAAACTTTGAATTGTTAAATGAAAGGACGTAAGTTGAGGACTACCTGCAGTGTTACCTTCTTCCTTACGGAAGCTTTCAGAAGCCACATAGCTTTAATGTCCAAAACATTCCAACTTCCAGAAAGCTGTATCCTGCCCAAATACACTAAGAGTGCAATTCCTGAAAGTGCTGGCCATAGCTGAAATCCTAACCAACATGAGACTACAATCTTACACATAGAGGTAGTCCTCGACTTACAGAAGTTCATTTAGTGACTATTTGAAGTTGTAACGGCACTGAATTTTCCCCCCCACAATTAGGACCTTTGAATCCGAAGTATCCCCATTGCCACATAATCAAAATTAAGACACTTGGGAACTGGGAACTGGTTTGTATACGTATATATAATTGTTGCAGTGCCCTGGGGTCATCTGAGCACCTTTTGAAACCTTCTGATAAGCAAAGTCAATGGGAAAGCCAGATTCACTTAACAACCATAGTGATTCACTTAACAACTGTGGCATGAAAGGTCGTAAAATGGGGGCAAAACTCACTTAAGTCTTACTTAGCAAAAGAAAAGTTGGACTCAATTGTAGTCATTAGTTAAGCGCTACCTGTAATAGGGGAAGAAACTTCAACTGAATTTAGTAGACGCTTCTTTGGAGTAGATGGGTAGAGACATGCAGCAACAAGCAGCTGCCAAGTCTTTACTGGAGGGAAAGACTAAACAGGCAGAAAAACAACCCATAAATGTTTGCTGTAACTTGCTTTGTTACAGCATCCTTAAGTGGGTTTTAGAAGACTGCAAGAACTGAACAATGCTTTCACAATAGCAGAGGTTAAGAGGTGGTGCTGTTGCAGGTAGTTGCCCCTCTGCAAGATGCGACATTATTGCCACTGTTGTCAAGCTTCACGTCCTTTGATGACAAACAATAATCATACCATGAAAGCTCAGGGCAGTTAGGAAACCTCTCATCAAGCTATAACAATGAATGCTCAACTCTTGAGAAAATGTGAGAATTAACATAAAGCAAGCTGACTGCATTAAAGCATGCAGCCACAGAATACCCCTACCTACACAAAATGAATGAAAACTATGCCTGATCTGCAATCATGCTTAAATTCCCAGCTTGTGAGCTACTCTGGAAACTCCTATTTCATTCCTCCCCGAGGTAAAGCACGGGTTATCACCTCACCATTTTACATTTCTAAAAACTGTATTTTTCAGTTCCATTTTTTAAAGGCAAATTCTTATCAGTTGCTTGCCTTTTAATCTTCCTCGCAAGAATGCAATTCTCTGGCCCTGCATCAAAGCCAGCTCTTCCCTAAATGGAGAATGCTTGATGATGCACACCCACACAGCTCCAGCCTCACTGATTTCCCTACGCTGTAAATACCAGACGTTCCTGAATCCAGGCAACTGGAAAAAGATGGTTTCGTGATGTTGCCTTTTGTTTTTGACATTAAGGAAGAGGAATAATGTCCTCATAAAGTAGCTTTTCTCAAATCTGTTCCTTCCCATTGGATTGGATTGCTACTTAGTCACTATAGTTAAGTCCTCAACTTTCAACCATAATCAAGCCTGAAATTAGTCATTAAGTTGCGCTGGTTTTTCAAGCAGGTCATCCTGTGACTGACCAGACTTTATTACTTTTTCTTGTAGCAGCTTGTTAAATCAATCCACAATGGGCATTTATTTATTTATTTTGCTATATTTTGTTATTTTACAACAAAAAAAAGTTGTAAATAAATTACGTTCACGTGGGACCTTTCAAACAGCTGTAAATGCAGGCTGGTTGCCAAATGTCCCAAATCACATGACTACAGGAGGGCCCAGACGTCATAACTTCAAATCTGGAACATAAGTACCTTTTTTGGGGTGGGGTGGGGTGGGTGGTTCTTCACAACTTTAAACCGTTCCTAAATGACCTTAAATTGAGGATTACTACCTTAAAGGCTTGATTCATACTGTAGCCTAACATATCTAGAAGACAGCCCATTGGAGAAACTGACTTATTTGGATTTTCCTGCCGGATTTCTGTGACCAGGGCAAGTCCATCAGCCCACAGGCAGGATCTGGATAGCTTCTTACAGCTGCCAAGGATCACTTGTGATGAGAGAGAGAGAGGGAGAGGGAGAGGGAGAGGGAGAGGGAGAGGGAGAGGGAGAGGGAGAGAGGGAGAGAGAGAGAGAGAGAGAGAGAGAGAGAGAGAGAGAGAGAGAGAGTGTCTCACCAGAGGTCAAATGGGTGGACTTGGCTTTCTCTCTTGTAACTAAGGGAGAAGTCTGTGCTTTAAGAAAACCACAGGCTGGGTATGGAATGAGAACTGACCAATAAAGGAGGGCAAAGTCCTGAGTTTAGGCGAAAGAAAGAAAGAAAGAAAGAAAGAAAGAAAGAAAGAAAGAAAGAAAGAAAGAAAGAAAGAAAGAAAGAAAGAAAGAAAGAAAGAAAGAAAGAAAGAAAGAAAGAAAGAAAGAAAGAAAGAAAGAAAGAAAGAAAGAAAGAAAGAAAGAAAGAAAGAAAAGAAAGAAAGAAAGAAAGAAAGAAAGAAAGAGCACAGATTCAGTCAAGCAGCGACTTCCCAGCCAGGACTATCTAGGGAGGCTTCTCGCCCCGTCGAGCAAGGACGCGCAAGACGCCTCCCTACAGCCCAGGTCAGCTTTTCCAGTTAGCCCGGGCTCTGTGGCGAGCGCCAGGAGGGCAGCAAATTGAACTTCGAGGGCTCCGCGAAGAGAGCGGGCGAAATGAAAACAAGGCGGAGGCCTTTTTTGCTCTCCTCCGCCCGCCCTCCCCCGCGCTCCTTTTCCTCCTTTTCCCGCCTGGCTCCTGTTTTCTTCTGCTTTCCCTCTTTCTCAATGAATCTTTTCCTCCTCCCCCGCCATTTCTCTTCCTTTCCGCCCCCTGATCAGGCCCCACCGCCGCCGCCTCCTTGAAACTCCGCGGCGTGCCAGTGGGAGGCCAGCGTGGGGATGAGGAGCCGGGAGGGGGCAGAGCGCGCTTTCCTGCAAATCACATGATTGCCCAGCTTATATAAATCACCGCTTGTTTTTCTCGGTTTGCAGGAGATTTAAAGGCGTAGTTTCCTTCCAAATAAAATAAAATAAATAAATAAATAAATAATTTTATTTGTATACCGCCCTTCTCCCGAAGGACTCAGGGCGGTGAACAGGGCAAGCATATAAAATACAAAATACAAAAATTTAAAAAGGAATTAAACAAAATGCCCAAATTAACAATAGATTAAAATACATTTAAAACAACAATAAAATCCAAACCCATTCCCCATCAGGCCAGGCCGGCTTGTTCGAACAAATAAGTCTTCAGATCGAAGCATGGTGGGGGGAGAGGGAGAGATGCTTGTTGGTTCTTTTTAAATAATTTTTTAAAAAAAGGATGGGATAGCTATCGCTACGGGTAATCCTTGATTTACAACGTACAAAGTTACAACGGTACTGAAATGTTACTTATGACCATTTTTTTACACTTACGACCATTGCAGCAACCCCAAGTCGCGTGACCAAAATTCTCATCAAAAATTCATCAGATTTGCAGACGACACCAAGCTGGCAGGAATAGCCAACCCTCTGTTTTTCTAAGGAAAATGTAGGTTAGACAGCATCACCACCAGATGGATTCACAGCTGGCTGACTAGTAATACACCGCATCTACATGGAGGGAAGTGTGTAGTGGGGTGCCCCAGGGCTCTGTTCTGGGCCCAGTGCTCTTGCAACATCTTCATCAACGATTTGGATGAGGGGATGGGGAACTCATCAGATTTGCAGATGACACCAAGCTGGCAGGAATAGCCAACAATCCAGAAGACAGGCTTAAGATACAGGAGGATCTGGATAGATTTGAACACTGGGCACTATCTAACAAAATGAAATTCAATGGTGAAAACAGTTAAGGTTCTACATTTAGGCAAGAACAACCAAATGCACAGGTATAGTATAGGGGGTACTGCTATATAGCTAGACTGGACCACGTGGACCACATGGACGACTTGGACAACAGGTTACACATCAGATCAGATTATTGGATGGACACACTGGACTGAAACAAAGGCCACTGTTGGTCCTACATATACACCTAGCCAGGTGACCCTGGGACCAATCTCCTTGTCTGGATTTCCCACCGTGGACTTCTCAGCCAATCTGGATAGAATATGTCTCCACCTGGTGGTGTCAGTGGCTCAATGCTGTAAACTCTGTACATAACACCCTTCCCCCCCATATGTAATAAAGACACACAATTGACAACAACAGTGTATAACTGATTATTTGGACCCTACAAAAACCCTTTTCCTCAATCCCTCACAAACTCCTCTAAATACGCCGGTGGCCTATGAGTCCTGGCAGACCGTTTCGGTGTTTGATCCTTGTTCATGTCCATCAGGTCCACCATTTGGTCGCCTGTTTCGCCCTGATCCCATGCCCTCTTGACCCCCTCGTCATTTTGGACCAGGGCCTGTTGTTGCTCAGCCCCACCAACATTTCTGGGTAAATGTCTACTGTCAGAGTGTTCTTCCGCCTCCCCCCGACCCGAAGGAAATGAGGCAGATGAAGATGGTTGGTCATGTTGAGCTGCCTGCGATTTCTCAGGGCCCCACCTCCTCAAATGATCTAGATGTTTTCTGACCTGGCAGCCCTCCTCCACCTCTACAATATATGATACAGGGCCCATTTTATCAACCACCACCCCTTGAATCCACACATGCCCAGGACCATAGTTCCTGACCCAAACCATATCACCTATGTGCAGTTCTCTAGGAGTGTCGGGTTGCTCCGTTTGAGCAGCCACTCTGTCCGGGTGCAGTCTGTCCAACTTAGTGATGAGGCGATGTCCCCAGCGTAACTCAGCAGGACTCTTGCCCGTTGATGTGCACGGTGTGGTGTATTGTGCTAAGAGGAATTGAGCCAACCTTTGGTGCCAGTCTCCACTGATGATGCGCCTCAACGCGTCCTTAGTCGTTCTCACATTCGTTCAGCTAAGCCGTTAGTCAGCGGGTGGAAGGGCGCGGATGTAACATGCCTAATCAAGTTGGCCCTGGTGAATGCCTGGAAATCAGCAGATGTGAATTGTGGGCCATTGTCAGAGACCAACACATCAGGTAACCCATGAGTTGCAAATAGTCCCCTGAGCACTTGTATAGTCTTAGCTGTAGTCATACTAGCGACAGGAACTACTTCTAGCCATTTTGATTGACTGTCCACTACTACCAAAAATAGCTGACCTTGAAAAGGGCCTGCATAATCGATGTGTACCTTTGACCACAGAGTATGAGTTGTTTCCCACTTGTGTACGGGGCTTTGCGGCTGTTCCGGCCTTGACCTTTGACACGTATAGCACCCGGCTACCTGCTCCTCTATGGCTTTGTCAAGACCAGGCCACCATAAGTAACTTCGAGCTAGAGCCTTCATCCTGACTATGCCTGGGTGACCCTCATGTAGAGACTGCAAGACTCTTTCCTGCAGTTTCTCTGGGATGATAACTCTACTACCCCACAATAGGCATCCCTTATGAGAAGACAACTCATGCCTTCTCATGAAATATGCCTGAAACTCTGGGCCAGGACTCTTTTCTTGCCACCCGGATGCCACCCACGTGAGGACTCTGCATAGTACCTTGTCCACCATGGTGCCAGCAGCAATGTCTTGAAGTGGGCAATCTGGTAGATCTTGGATGGCTAGGATCTGCTCCGCAGGTGCTGGGTCCAGATCCGTGATCATTAATGGTAATGTGCTTAATGCATCGGCATGGCCCATATCCTTCCCTGGTCTGTGGACCAGTTTGGAAGTATAGGCAGATAAGAATATAGACCACCTTAGCATTAGTAAAAAAGGCTTTGGGCGGGGTGTATGTGTTTAGTTTTCTTAATTAGCTTCATAACACCAGCTGCCTGCAATTAGTGCAGGTTCGCATCCCACCAGGCTCAAGGTTGACTCAGCCTTCCATCCTTCCGAGGTAGGTAAAATGAGGACCCAGATTGTTGGGGGCAATTAAGCTGACTTTGTAATAATGCCGCTTGGGGTGTGTGTGAAAGCCCTAATAAGCAGGCATATACATAGAATGAAGGCTACTGCTAAGCTTGTAAGCCGCCCTGAGTCTTCGGAGAAGGGCGGGATATAAATGGGATTAAAATAAAAATAAAAATAAAAATTCTTGGGGAAAGAATTTGTGGTGTTTGTTTATCCGTGGTGAACAACCCCAACAATGGTTTGTGATCTGTAAAAATAGTGAATTCTCTGCCTTACAGATAATCATGGAATTTCTTGACTCCTGTGATGATTGCTAAGGCCTCCTTGTCAATTTGGGCATAGTTCCTTTCTGCCCTTGACATAGTTCTGGAGTAATATGCAATGGGCCTTTGCTCCCCATTTTCTTCAATGTGGCTCAGTACAGCACCCATGCCATAAGGGGATGCATCACAAGCGATGCATATGGGCTTATTTTCCATAAAATGTGTAACAGTTGAGTCACTGGACAATAGCTGTTTAAGATTCCTGAAACTCTGTTCATGGATTGCTGTCCAGTTCTATGGGGATTTCTTATCTAATAATCTGTGTAAGGGCTCTGCAAATGCTGCTTTGTGGGGCAAAAATGCATGGTAAAAATTAAGTAACCCCAGGAAAGCTTGCAATTCAGCCTTGTTCTTTGGGGTTGGAGCCATTTTTATTGCTCTCACCTTAGAGTCTGTAGGGTGAATTCCCTTGGCATCAATCCTGAACCCTAAGAATTCAGTGGATGCCACTCCTATACTGAAATTACCCCTTTTTAGTTTGAGGCCAGCAGAGCGGAATCTGCTTAAAACAGCCTGCAGCCTGTCAGCCAAGATCTCCTCAGATTCTCCAGCAATCAGGACATCATCAAAATAAGGACATACCCCAGGAATTCCCTTCAGAGTCCTTTCCATCCCTTCTTGGAAAATCCCAGGTGCTACAGAGATGCCAAACTGCAAGCGCTTGACTCTAAAAGCTCCTCTATGTGTCACTATTGTCTGAGCATCTGCCATTTCCTTGGTAATGGGGAGCTGCTGATACACCTGTGCCAAATCTAACTTGGCAAAAATGGCGCCGCCCTGAACTGCAGAGAGGACATGTCGGACCATCAGGACGGGATAAGCATGCGGATTCAAGGCCCGGTTTACCGTGGCCTTATAATCTGCGCAAATTCTTACCTCTCCATTAGTCTTCAGTGGGGTTACAATAGGGGTCTCCCATTCTCCCCCTTCCACGGGCTCTAGCACCCCTTGTTGTATGAGTCTGTCCAATTCGGTCTCAATTTTATGTTTGAGAGCAAATGGGACTCTTCGGGGCTTGATTCGCACTGGTAGGACACTGGGATTTAGCTTGAAGTTAAGGGGGGGGCTGTGTATTTGCCCAGCTTGTCCTCAAATACATCTGCAAACGTTTTGCAGATGGATTCAAGGCTTTTAGTTTGGATGCTATTTACACCCCCCAGCCAAATTTTTATTTATTTTTTTTATTTTAATTCCATTTATATCCCGCCCTTCTCCGAAGACTCAGGGCGGCTTACAAGCTTAGCAGTAGCCTTCATTCTATGTATATGCCTGCTTATTAGGGCTTTCACACACACCCCAAGCGGCATTATTACAAAGTCAGCTTAATTGCCCCCAACAATCTGGGTCCTCATTTTACCTACCTCGGAATGCCCAGAGCATCGAACCAATCCAGCCCCACTAGACTAGTCCTTTGCCCTTCTGTTACCAGGTTGTCCAAGGGACCCTGGAACTCTTTGAACCCCACTAGCAAGGTGGCTTTTCCCCTGAGTCTTATGGGTGTATGCTGGAAATCCGACAATTGTACATTTGTGGGCTTTAAAGGAACCCTCTGCTTGCTCCGGTTGCAAATGCCTTTAAATGTCTCATACAAGATTATTGAGACAGCAGAGCCTGAGTCTAGCTCCATCGTGCAAGGAACACCTTGCAGATGGACCTCTATCGTGATTTTTGGTTTGAGCAAATGAAGGATGTCCATGTGCGATACGGTTCCTCGGCTCCCCCCTGACTTTGGTGACCAACACCGCGGGGGCCCAGTACCTTCTAATGCCGATGCCATACCTTGGAGTTCGTTCAGGCTGTCCCTGTTGCGATTCCGGCAGATGGCTGCGATGTGCCCCATCTTGCCGCAAGAGCGACACTTCGCGGATCGGAATCTGCATGTTGCTCGGTGATGGTTCCCTCCGCAGCTGGCACATTTTTGGTTGGAGGCGCTGGAAGGTCTTTGTTCTCTGCTTTTGCTGGCCGCTGGGGTTTTTCAATGGCTTCCGTCAATGTCCTGCCACATTGATTGTCTTCCTGGCTTATGATGCACCGCATCTACTTCTGCCTCTTCGTCCATCTGTCCACTTCCACTGAACACAACGGACTCCCAATGGACTGTCCCACCTGGGCTGCTGCTGGAACTGTGTGTTGGCTTGCCGGGGCTGGTGGCCGTCTCGTGGGCCATTACTTCATCTAGGACCTCTCGCAGGTTCATTGGAGGTTTTCCTAGGATTTTCTGACGGAGCTGATGATCTCATAGCCCGAATACAACCTGATCTCGAATTCTATCTTCGAGATCAGTGAACTTACAAGAACGGACAGCCTGTCTCAGCGCCGCTACGTATTGTGCTGTTGTCTCCCCTGGACGCTGGATGCGTTGGTTAAACTGGAAACGCCAGTAGATTGGAGCCCTCGTTGGCATGAAGTGGCCAGCCAGTTTTTCCTTAAGTTCCGCGTATGGAAGGGTCGCGACGGGTGTCAGAGCACACAATCCGATGGCTATGTTGTAAACATCCTGCCCGCTGAGGCACAGCAGGGCTGCCGCTTTCATCCAGTCCTCCGTGACCCGGTTGATCAGCAGGAACGCTTCGATCTGACCCAGGTGCACTTCCCATCTTTCGGGCTCATCAATGTTGAAGCGGAATTCACTTGTTTGTCCAAATTTTGCCATGATGCGTACAGTCCAGCAATGCTACTTCGTAGACTTCTGCTATTGAGTCAGCGCAGATGGGAACAGCATCCCATCCTCATCGCCACTGCTATTTTAGCTAGACTGGACCACGTGGACCGCATGGATGACTCGGACAACAGGTTACAGCATCAGATCACTCTTTATTGGATGGACACACCGGACTGAAACAAAGGCCACTGTTGGTCCTACATATACACCTAGCCAGGTGACCCTGGGACCAATTTCCTTGTCTGGATTTCCCACCGTGGACTTCCCAGCCAATCCGGATAGAGTATGTCACCACCTGGTGGTGTCAGTGGCTCAATGCTATAAACTCTATGTACATAACAGGTACCTTGCTCAATAGTAGTAACTGTGAGAGGGATCTCGGAGTCCTAGCGGACAATCACTTCAATATGAGCCAACAGTGTGCTGCAGCTGCCAAAAAAGCCAACACAGTGCTAGGCTGCATTAACAGAGGGATAGAATCAAGATCACATGAAGTGTTAATACCACTTTACAATGCCTTGGTAAGGCCACACTTGGAATACTGTATCCAAGTACAGTAAAAAAAATGTTGAGACTCTAGAAAGAGTACGGAGAAGACCAACAACAATGATTAGGGGACTGGAGGCTAAAACATATAGGGAATGGTTGCTGGAATTGGGTGTTTAATGAAGAGAAGGACTAGGGGTGACATGATAGCAGTGTTCCAATATCCCAGGAGCTGTCAGAAAGAAGAAGGAGTCAAGCTATTCTCCAAAGCGCCTGAAGGCAGAACAAGAAGCAACAGATGGAAACTAACCAAGGAGAGAAGCAACCTAGAACTAAGGAGAAACTTCCTGACAGTTAGAACAATTAACCAGTGGAACAACCTGCCTCCAAAAGCGGTGAATACTCCAACACTGGAAGTTTTTAAGAAGGGACTGGACAGCCGTTTGTCTGAAATGGTATAGGGCAGGGGTGTCAAACTGCTGGCCCTCGGGCAGGATGCATCGCCTACCCCCGCTCTGGCAAGGGGAAAAATATTGCAATACGTCGTGACACGTCACATGACGCAGTGAGTTTGACACCCCTGGTTTAGGGTTTCCTGCCTGAGCAGGAGTTGGACTAGAAAACCTCCAAGGTCCCTTCCAACTCTATTATTATTATTATTATTATTATTATTATTATTATTATTATTATTATTATTATTATTATTCAGATGTTGACAACTGACTCATATTGATGATGGTTGCAGTGTCCCACGTTCATGTGATAACCTTTTGTGACCTCACAAGCAAAGTCAATAAGGAAGCGAGATTCACTTAATAACCCAGGTTACTAACTTATCCACTGCAGTGATTCATTTAACAATTGTGGCAAGAAAGGTCATAAATTTGGGCAAAATTCACTTAATACATGTCTCACTTAACAACAGAGATTTTGGGCTCAGTTGTGGTCGCAGGTTGAGTACTACCTGTATAACATTTACCGTTTGACTGTCTTTTCCTTCTGTTATGCATAAGAATGCAGCCACGGGCTCCACAGGTGCCACAGTTAATGGAGACATGTTACCAGCCCTCTTGAGAAATGAGCAGAAATGAAATTCAACCCCGAATCTCATTCTGGCGTGTATTTTTACATTTGGGTCAAAAAATAGTTTTCACCTCCTGGGCACAAAAATCCCTGACCCCGGCATCAGGAATTTTATTCCCCAGACAAAAAAAACGCTTGCTTTTTAAAAACTACAAAACCCACCATTTTTAAGCATGAAATTTAACCCCGAATCTCATTCTGGTGTCCGTTTTTACATTTGGATCAAAAATAATAATTCACCTCCTGGGCAAAAAAAATCCTGACCCCTTCGCATCAGGAATTTCCTTCCCCGGACACCAAAAAATTCTTGATTTTTAAAAGCTATAAAAATGACATTTTTAAGGACGAAATTCAACCCCGAATCTCATTCTGGTGTCCGTTTTTACATTTGGATCAAAAATAATAATTCACCTCCTGGGCACAAAAATTCCTGACCCCTTCGCATCAAGAATTTCCTTCCCCGGACACCAAAAAAAATCTTGATTTTTAAAAACTATGAAAAACGACATTTTTAAGGACGAAATTCAACCCAGAATCTCATTCTGGTGTCCGTTTTTAGATTTGGGCGGGGAAAAAAATATTCACCTCCTGGGCACAAAAATCCCTGACCACCGGCATCAGGAATTTTCTTCCCCGGACACCAAAAAAAATTTCATTTGTGAAAACTATGAAAAATGACATTTTTAAGGACAAAAAGCAACCCCGAATTTAAGTCTGGCATCCGTTTTTACATTTGGGTCAAAAAAAAATTCACCTCAAGACAAAAATTTGCCTTGCCTTGCCTTGCCTTGCCTTGCCTTGCCTTGCCTTGCCTTGCCTTGCCTTGCCTTGCCTTGCCTTGCCTTGCCTTGCCTTGCCTTGCCTTGCCTTGCCTTGCCTTGCCTTGCCTTGCCTTGCCTTGCCTTGCCTTGCCTTGCCTTGCCTTGCCTTGCCTTGCCTTGCCTTGCCTTGCCTTGCCTTGCCTTGCCTTGCCTTGCCTTGCCTTGCCTTGCCTTGCCTTGCCTTGCCTTGCCTTGCCTTGCCTTGCCTTGCCTTGCCTTGCCTTGCCTTGCCTTGCCTTGCCTTGCCTTGCCTTGCCTTGCCTTGCCTTGCCTTGCCTTGCCTTGCCTTGCCTTGCCTTGCCTTGCCTTGCCTTGCCTTGCCTTGCCTTGCCTTGCCTTGCCTTGCCTTGCCTTGCCTTGCCTTGCCTTGCCTTGCCTTGCCTTGCCTTGCCTTGCCTTGCCTTGCCTTGCCTTGCCTTGCCTTGCCTTGCCTTGCCTTGCCTTGCCTTGCCTTGCCTTGCCTTGCCTTGCCTTGCCTTGCCTTGCCTTGCCTTGCCTTGCCTTGCCTTGCCTTGCCTTGCCTTGCCTTGCCTTGCCTTGCCTTGCCTTGCCTTGCCTTGCCTTGCCTTGCCTTGCCTTGCCTTGCCTTGCCTTGCCTTGCCTTGCCTTGCCTTGCCTTGCCTTGCCTTGCCTTGCCTTGCCTTGCCTTGCCTTGCCTTGCCTTGCCTTGCCTTGCCTTGCCTTGCCTTGCCTTGCCTTGCCTTGCCTTGCCTTGCCTTGCCTTGCCTTGCCTTGCCTTGCCTTGCCTTGCCTTGCCTTGCCTTGCCTTGCCTTGCCTTGCCTTGCCTTGCCTTGCCTTGCCTTGCCTTGCCTTGCCTTGCCTTGCCTTGCCTTGCCTTGCCTTGCCTTGCCTTGCCTTGCCTTGCCTTGCCTTGCCTTGCCTTGCCTTGCCTTGCCTTGCCTTGCCTTGCCTTGCCTTGCCTTGCCTTGCCTTGCCTTGCCTTGCCTTGCCTTGCCTTGCCTTGCCTTGCCTTGCCTTGCCTTGCCTTGCCTTGCCTTGCCTTGCCTTGCCTTGCCTTGCCTTGCCTTGCCTTGCCTTGCCTTGCCTTGCCTTGCCTTGCCTTGCCTTGCCTTGCCTTGCCTTGCCTTGCCTTGCCTTGCCTTGCCTTGCCTTGCCTTGCCTTGCCTTGCCTTGCCTTGCCTTGCCTTGCCTTGCCTTGCCTTGCCTTGCCTTGCCTTGCCTTGCCTTGCCTTGCCTTGCCTTGCCTTGCCTTGCCTTGCCTTGCCTTGCCTTGCCTTGCCTTGCCTTGCCTTGCCTTGCCTTGCCTTGCCTTGCCTTGCCTTGCCTTGCCTTGCCTTGCCTTGCCTTGCCTTGCCTTGCCTTGCCTTGCCTTGCCTTGCCTTGCCTTGCCTTGCCTTGCCTTGCCTTGCCTTGCCTTGCCTTGCCTTGCCTTGCCTTGCCTTGCCTTGCCTTGCCTTGCCTTGCCTTGCCTTGCCTTGCCTTGCCTTGCCTTGCCTTGCCTTGCCTTGCCTTGCCTTGCCTTGCCTTGCCTTGCCTTGCCTTGCCTTGCCTTGCCTTGCCTTGCCTTGCCTTGCCTTGCCTTGCCTTGCCTTGCCTTGCCTTGCCTTGCCTTGCCTTGCCTTGCCTTGCCTTGCCTTGCCTTGCCTTGCCTTGCCTTGCCTTGCCTTGCCTTGCCTTGCCTTGCCTTGCCTTGCCTTGCCTTGCCTTGCCTTGCCTTGCCTTGCCTTGCCTTGCCTTGCCTTGCCTTGCCTTGCCTTGCCTTGCCTTGCCTTGCCTTGCCTTGCCTTGCCTTGCCTTGCCTTGCCTTGCCTTGCCTTGCCTTGCCTTGCCTTGCCTTGCCTTGCCTTGCCTTGCCTTGCCTTGCCTTGCCTTGCCTTGCCTTGCCTTGCCTTGCCTTGCCTTGCCTTGCCTTGCCTTGCCTTGCCTTGCCTTGCCTTGCCTTGCCTTGCCTTGCCTTGCCTTGCCTTGCCTTGCCTTGCCTTGCCTTGCCTTGCCTTGCCTTGCCTTGCCTTGCCTTGCCTTGCCTTGCCTTGCCTTGCCTTGCCTTGCCTTGCCTTGCCTTGCCTTGCCTTGCCTTGCCTTGCCTTGCCTTGCCTTGCCTTGCCTTGCCTTGCCTTGCCTTGCCTTGCCTTGCCTTGCCTTGCCTTGCCTTGCCTTGCCTTGCCTTGCCTTGCCTTGCCTTGCCTTGCCTTGCCTTGCCTTGCCTTGCCTTGCCTTGCCTTGCCTTGCCTTGCCTTGCCTTGCCTTGCCTTGCCTTGCCTTGCCTTGCCTTGCCTTGCCTTGCCTTGCCTTGCCTTGCCTTGCCTTGCCTTGCCTTGCCTTGCCTTGCCTTGCCTTGCCTTGCCTTGCCTTGCCTTGCCTTGCCTTGCCTTGCCTTGCCTTGCCTTGCCTTGCCTTGCCTTGCCTTGCCTTGCCTTGCCTTGCCTTGCCTTGCCTTGCCTTGCCTTGCCTTGCCTTGCCTTGCCTTGCCTTGCCTTGCCTTGCCTTGCCTTGCCTTGCCTTGCCTTGCCTTGCCTTGCCTTGCCTTGCCTTGCCTTGCCTTGCCTTGCCTTGCCTTGCCTTGCCTTGCCTTGCCTTGCCTTGCCTTGCCTTGCCTTGCCTTGCCTTGCCTTGCCTTGCCTTGCCTTGCCTTGCCTTGCCTTGCCTTGCCTTGCCTTGCCTTGCCTTGCCTTGCCTTGCCTTGCCTTGCCTTGCCTTGCCTTGCCTTGCCTTGCCTTGCCTTGCCTTGCCTTGCCTTGCCTTGCCTTGCCTTGCCTTGCCTTGCCTTGCCTTGCCTTGCCTTGCCTTGCCTTGCCTTGCCTTGCCTTGCCTTGCCTTGCCTTGCCTTGCCTTGCCTTGCCTTGCCTTGCCTTGCCTTGCCTTGCCTTGCCTTGCCTTGCCTTGCCTTGCCTTGCCTTGCCTTGCCTTGCCTTGCCTTGCCTTGCCTTGCCTTGCCTTGCCTTGCCTTGCCTTGCCTTGCCTTGCCTTGCCTTGCCTTGCCTTGCCTTGCCTTGCCTTGCCTTGCCTTGCCTTGCCTTGCCTTGCCTTGCCTTGCCTTGCCTTGCCTTGCCTTGCCTTGCCTTGCCTTGCCTTGCCTTGCCTTGCCTTGCCTTGCCTTGCCTTGCCTTGCCTTGCCTTGCCTTGCCTTGCCTTGCCTTGCCTTGCCTTGCCTTGCCTTGCCTTGCCTTGCCTTGCCTTGCCTTGCCTTGCCTTGCCTTGCCTTGCCTTGCCTTGCCTTGCCTTGCCTTGCCTTGCCTTGCCTTGCCTTGCCTTGCCTTGCCTTGCCTTGCCTTGCCTTGCCTTGCCTTGCCTTGCCTTGCCTTGCCTTGCCTTGCCTTGCCTTGCCTTGCCTTGCCTTGCCTTGCCTTGCCTTGCCTTGCCTTGCCTTGCCTTGCCTTGCCTTGCCTTGCCTTGCCTTGCCTTGCCTTGCCTTGCCTTGCCTTGCCTTGCCTTGCCTTGCCTTGCCTTGCCTTGCCTTGCCTTGCCTTGCCTTGCCTTGCCTTGCCTTGCCTTGCCTTGCCTTGCCTTGCCTTGCCTTGCCTTGCCTTGCCTTGCCTTGCCTTGCCTTGCCTTGCCTTGCCTTGCCTTGCCTTGCCTTGCCTTGCCTTGCCTTGCCTTGCCTTGCCTTGCCTTGCCTTGCCTTGCCTTGCCTTGCCTTGCCTTGCCTTGCCTTGCCTTGCCTTGCCTTGCCTTGCCTTGCCTTGCCTTGCCTTGCCTTGCCTTGCCTTGCCTTGCCTTGCCTTGCCTTGCCTTGCCTTGCCTTGCCTTGCCTTGCCTTGCCTTGCCTTGCCTTGCCTTGCCTTGCCTTGCCTTGCCTTGCCTTGCCTTGCCTTGCCTTGCCTTGCCTTGCCTTGCCTTGCCTTGCCTTGCCTTGCCTTGCCTTGCCTTGCCTTGCCTTGCCTTGCCTTGCCTTGCCTTGCCTTGCCTTGCCTTGCCTTGCCTTGCCTTGCCTTGCCTTGCCTTGCCTTGCCTTGCCTTGCCTTGCCTTGCCTTGCCTTGCCTTGCCTTGCCTTGCCTTGCCTTGCCTTGCCTTGCCTTGCCTTGCCTTGCCTTGCCTTGCCTTGCCTTGCCTTGCCTTGCCTTGCCTTGCCTTGCCTTGCCTTGCCTTGCCTTGCCTTGCCTTGCCTTGCCTTGCCTTGCCTTGCCTTGCCTTGCCTTGCCTTGCCTTGCCTTGCCTTGCCTTGCCTTGCCTTGCCTTGCCTTGCCTTGCCTTGCCTTGCCTTGCCTTGCCTTGCCTTGCCTTGCCTTGCCTTGCCTTGCCTTGCCTTGCCTTGCCTTGCCTTGCCTTGCCTTGCCTTGCCTTGCCTTGCCTTGCCTTGCCTTGCCTTGCCTTGCCTTGCCTTGCCTTGCCTTGCCTTGCCTTGCCTTGCCTTGCCTTGCCTTGCCTTGCCTTGCCTTGCCTTGCCTTGCCTTGCCTTGCCTTGCCTTGCCTTGCCTTGCCTTGCCTTGCCTTGCCTTGCCTTGCCTTGCCTTGCCTTGCCTTGCCTTGCCTTGCCTTGCCTTGCCTTGCCTTGCCTTGCCTTGCCTTGCCTTGCCTTGCCTTGCCTTGCCTTGCCTTGCCTTGCCTTGCCTTGCCTTGCCTTGCCTTGCCTTGCCTTGCCTTGCCTTGCCTTGCCTTGCCTTGCCTTGCCTTGCCTTGCCTTGCCTTGCCTTGCCTTGCCTTGCCTTGCCTTGCCTTGCCTTGCCTTGCCTTGCCTTGCCTTGCCTTGCCTTGCCTTGCCTTGCCTTGCCTTGCCTTGCCTTGCCTTGCCTTGCCTTGCCTTGCCTTGCCTTGCCTTGCCTTGCCTTGCCTTGCCTTGCCTTGCCTTGCCTTGCCTTGCCTTGCCTTGCCTTGCCTTGCCTTGCCTTGCCTTGCCTTGCCTTGCCTTGCCTTGCCTTGCCTTGCCTTGCCTTGCCTTGCCTTGCCTTGCCTTGCCTTGCCTTGCCTTGCCTTGCCTTGCCTTGCCTTGCCTTGCCTTGCCTTGCCTTGCCTTGCCTTGCCTTGCCTTGCCTTGCCTTGCCTTGCCTTGCCTTGCCTTGCCTTGCCTTGCCTTGCCTTGCCTTGCCTTGCCTTGCCTTGCCTTGCCTTGCCTTGCCTTGCCTTGCCTTGCCTTGCCTTGCCTTGCCTTGCCTTGCCTTGCCTTGCCTTGCCTTGCCTTGCCTTGCCTTGCCTTGCCTTGCCTTGCCTTGCCTTGCCTTGCCTTGCCTTGCCTTGCCTTGCCTTGCCTTGCCTTGCCTTGCCTTGCCTTGCCTTGCCTTGCCTTGCCTTGCCTTGCCTTGCCTTGCCTTGCCTTGCCTTGCCTTGCCTTGCCTTGCCTTGCCTTGCCTTGCCTTGCCTTGCCTTGCCTTGCCTTGCCTTGCCTTGCCTTGCCTTGCCTTGCCTTGCCTTGCCTTGCCTTGCCTTGCCTTGCCTTGCCTTGCCTTGCCTTGCCTTGCCTTGCCTTGCCTTGCCTTGCCTTGCCTTGCCTTGCCTTGCCTTGCCTTGCCTTGCCTTGCCTTGCCTTGCCTTGCCTTGCCTTGCCTTGCCTTGCCTTGCCTTGCCTTGCCTTGCCTTGCCTTGCCTTGCCTTGCCTTGCCTTGCCTTGCCTTGCCTTGCCTTGCCTTGCCTTGCCTTGCCTTGCCTTGCCTTGCCTTGCCTTGCCTTGCCTTGCCTTGCCTTGCCTTGCCTTGCCTTGCCTTGCCTTGCCTTGCCTTGCCTTGCCTTGCCTTGCCTTGCCTTGCCTTGCCTTGCCTTGCCTTGCCTTGCCTTGCCTTGCCTTGCCTTGCCTTGCCTTGCCTTGCCTTGCCTTGCCTTGCCTTGCCTTGCCTTGCCTTGCCTTGCCTTGCCTTGCCTTGCCTTGCCTTGCCTTGCCTTGCCTTGCCTTGCCTTGCCTTGCCTTGCCTTGCCTTGCCTTGCCTTGCCTTGCCTTGCCTTGCCTTGCCTTGCCTTGCCTTGCCTTGCCTTGCCTTGCCTTGCCTTGCCTTGCCTTGCCTTGCCTTGCCTTGCCTTGCCTTGCCTTGCCTTGCCTTGCCTTGCCTTGCCTTGCCTTGCCTTGCCTTGCCTTGCCTTGCCTTGCCTTGCCTTGCCTTGCCTTGCCTTGCCTTGCCTTGCCTTGCCTTGCCTTGCCTTGCCTTGCCTTGCCTTGCCTTGCCTTGCCTTGCCTTGCCTTGCCTTGCCTTGCCTTGCCTTGCCTTGCCTTGCCTTGCCTTGCCTTGCCTTGCCTTGCCTTGCCTTGCCTTGCCTTGCCTTGCCTTGCCTTGCCTTGCCTTGCCTTGCCTTGCCTTGCCTTGCCTTGCCTTGCCTTGCCTTGCCTTGCCTTGCCTTGCCTTGCCTTGCCTTGCCTTGCCTTGCCTTGCCTTGCCTTGCCTTGCCTTGCCTTGCCTTGCCTTGCCTTGCCTTGCCTTGCCTTGCCTTGCCTTGCCTTGCCTTGCCTTGCCTTGCCTTGCCTTGCCTTGCCTTGCCTTGCCTTGCCTTGCCTTGCCTTGCCTTGCCTTGCCTTGCCTTGCCTTGCCTTGCCTTGCCTTGCCTTGCCTTGCCTTGCCTTGCCTTGCCTTGCCTTGCCTTGCCTTGCCTTGCCTTGCCTTGCCTTGCCTTGCCTTGCCTTGCCTTGCCTTGCCTTGCCTTGCCTTGCCTTGCCTTGCCTTGCCTTGCCTTGCCTTGCCTTGCCTTGCCTTGCCTTGCCTTGCCTTGCCTTGCCTTGCCTTGCCTTGCCTTGCCTTGCCTTGCCTTGCCTTGCCTTGCCTTGCCTTGCCTTGCCTTGCCTTGCCTTGCCTTGCCTTGCCTTGCCTTGCCTTGCCTTGCCTTGCCTTGCCTTGCCTTGCCTTGCCTTGCCTTGCCTTGCCTTGCCTTGCCTTGCCTTGCCTTGCCTTGCCTTGCCTTGCCTTGCCTTGCCTTGCCTTGCCTTGCCTTGCCTTGCCTTGCCTTGCCTTGCCTTGCCTTGCCTTGCCTTGCCTTGCCTTGCCTTGCCTTGCCTTGCCTTGCCTTGCCTTGCCTTGCCTTGCCTTGCCTTGCCTTGCCTTGCCTTGCCTTGCCTTGCCTTGCCTTGCCTTGCCTTGCCTTGCCTTGCCTTGCCTTGCCTTGCCTTGCCTTGCCTTGCCTTGCCTTGCCTTGCCTTGCCTTGCCTTGCCTTGCCTTGCCTTGCCTTGCCTTGCCTTGCCTTGCCTTGCCTTGCCTTGCCTTGCCTTGCCTTGCCTTGCCTTGCCTTGCATTGCCTTGCCTTGCCTTGCCTTGCCTTGCCTTGCCTTGCCTTGCCTTGCCTTGCCTTGCCTTGCCTTGCCTTGCCTTGCCTTGCCTTGCCTTGCCTTGCCTTGCCTTGCCTTGCCTTGCCTTGCCTTGCCTTGCCTTGCCTTGCCTTGCCTTGCCTTGCCTTGCCTTGCCTTGCCTTGCCTTGCCTTGCCTTGCCTTGCCTTGCCTTGCCTTGCCTTGCCTTGCCTTGCCTTGCCTTGCCTTGCCTTGCCTTGCCTTGCCTTGCCTTGCCTTGCCTTGCCTTGCCTTGCCTTGCCTTGCCTTGCCTTGCCTTGCCTTGCCTTGCCTTGCCTTGCCTTGCCTTGCCTTGCCTTGCCTTGCCTTGCCTTGCCTTGCCTTGCCTTGCCTTGCCTTGCCTTGCCTTGCCTTGCCTTGCCTTGCCTTGCCTTGCCTTGCCTTGCCTTGCCTTGCCTTGCCTTGCCTTGCCTTGCCTTGCCTTGCCTTGCCTTGCCTTGCCTTGCCTTGCCTTGCCTTGCCTTGCCTTGCCTTGCCTTGCCTTGCCTTGCCTTGCCTTGCCTTGCCTTGCCTTGCCTTGCCTTGCCTTGCCTTGCCTTGCCTTGCCTTGCCTTGCCTTGCCTTGCCTTGCCTTGCCTTGCCTTGCCTTGCCTTGCCTTGCCTTGCCTTGCCTTGCCTTGCCTTGCCTTGCCTTGCCTTGCCTTGCCTTGCCTTGCCTTGCCTTGCCTTGCCTTGCCTTGCCTTGCCTTGCCTTGCCTTGCCTTGCCTTGCCTTGCCTTGCCTTGCCTTGCCTTGCCTTGCCTTGCCTTGCCTTGCCTTGCCTTGCCTTGCCTTGCCTTGCCTTGCCTTGCCTTGCCTTGCCTTGCCTTGCCTTGCCTTGCCTTGCCTTGCCTTGCCTTGCCTTGCCTTGCCTTGCCTTGCCTTGCCTTGCCTTGCCTTGCCTTGCCTTGCCTTGCCTTGCCTTGCCTTGCCTTGCCTTGCCTTGCCTTGCCTTGCCTTGCCTTGCCTTGCCTTGCCTTGCCTTGCCTTGCCTTGCCTTGCCTTGCCTTGCCTTGCCTTGCCTTGCCTTGCCTTGCCTTGCCTTGCCTTGCCTTGCCTTGCCTTGCCTTGCCTTGCCTTGCCTTGCCTTGCCTTGCCTTGCCTTGCCTTGCCTTGCCTTGCCTTGCCTTGCCTTGCCTTGCCTTGCCTTGCCTTGCCTTGCCTTGCCTTGCCTTGCCTTGCCTTGCCTTGCCTTGCCTTGCCTTGCCTTGCCTTGCCTTGCCTTGCCTTGCCTTGCCTTGCCTTGCCTTGCCTTGCCTTGCCTTGCCTTGCCTTGCCTTGCCTTGCCTTGCCTTGCCTTGCCTTGCCTTGCCTTGCCTTGCCTTGCCTTGCCTTGCCTTGCCTTGCCTTGCCTTGCCTTGCCTTGCCTTGCCTTGCCTTGCCTTGCCTTGCCTTGCCTTGCCTTGCCTTGCCTTGCCTTGCCTTGCCTTGCCTTGCCTTGCCTTGCCTTGCCTTGCCTTGCCTTGCCTTGCCTTGCCTTGCCTTGCCTTGCCTTGCCTTGCCTTGCCTTGCCTTGCCTTGCCTTGCCTTGCCTTGCCTTGCCTTGCCTTGCCTTGCCTTGCCTTGCCTTGCCTTGCCTTGCCTTGCCTTGCCTTGCCTTGCCTTGCCTTGCCTTGCCTTGCCTTGCCTTGCCTTGCCTTGCCTTGCCTTGCCTTGCCTTGCCTTGCCTTGCCTTGCCTTGCCTTGCCTTGCCTTGCCTTGCCTTGCCTTGCCTTGCCTTGCCTTGCCTTGCCTTGCCTTGCCTTGCCTTGCCTTGCCTTGCCTTGCCTTGCCTTGCCTTGCCTTGCCTTGCCTTGCCTTGCCTTGCCTTGCCTTGCCTTGCCTTGCCTTGCCTTGCCTTGCCTTGCCTTGCCTTGCCTTGCCTTGCCTTGCCTTGCCTTGCCTTGCCTTGCCTTGCCTTGCCTTGCCTTGCCTTGCCTTGCCTTGCCTTGCCTTGCCTTGCCTTGCCTTGCCTTGCCTTGCCTTGCCTTGCCTTGCCTTGCCTTGCCTTGCCTTGCCTTGCCTTGCCTTGCCTTGCCTTGCCTTGCCTTGCCTTGCCTTGCCTTGCCTTGCCTTGCCTTGCCTTGCCTTGCCTTGCCTTGCCTTGCCTTGCCTTGCCTTGCCTTGCCTTGCCTTGCCTTGCCTTGCCTTGCCTTGCCTTGCCTTGCCTTGCCTTGCCTTGCCTTGCCTTGCCTTGCCTTGCCTTGCCTTGCCTTGCCTTGCCTTGCCTTGCCTTGCCTTGCCTTGCCTTGCCTTGCCTTGCCTTGCCTTGCCTTGCCTTGCCTTGCCTTGCCTTGCCTTGCCTTGCCTTGCCTTGCCTTGCCTTGCCTTGCCTTGCCTTGCCTTGCCTTGCCTTGCCTTGCCTTGCCTTGCCTTGCCTTGCCTTGCCTTGCCTTGCCTTGCCTTGCCTTGCCTTGCCTCCTTGCCTTGCCTTGCCTTGCCTTGCCTTGCCTTGCCTTGCCTTGCCTTGCCTTGCCTTGCCTTGCCTTGCCTTGCCTTGCCTTGCCTTGCCTTGCCTTGCCTTGCCTTGCCTTGCCTTGCCTTGCCTTGCCTTGCCTTGCCTTGCCTTGCCTTGCCTTGCCTTGCCTTGCCTTGCCTTGCCTTGCCTTGCCTTGCCTTGCCTTGCCTTGCCTTGCCTTGCCTTGCCTTGCCTTGCCTTGCCTTGCCTTGCCTTGCCTTGCCTTGCCTTGCCTTGCCTTGCCTTGCCTTGCCTTGCCTTGCCTTGCCTTGCCTTGCCTTGCCTTGCCTTGCCTTGCCTTGCCTTGCCTTGCCTTGCCTTGCCTTGCCTTGCCTTGCCTTGCCTTGCCTTGCCTTGCCTTGCCTTGCCTTGCCTTGCCTTGCCTTGCCTTGCCTTGCCTTGCCTTGCCTTGCCTTGCCTTGCCTTGCCTTGCCTTGCCTTGCCTTGCCTTGCCTTGCCTTGCCTTGCCTTGCCTTGCCTTGCCTTGCCTTGCCTTGCCTTGCCTTGCCTTGCCTTGCCTTGCCTTGCCTTGCGCCTTGCCTTGCCTTGCCTTGCCTTGCCTTGCCTTGCCTTGCCTTGCCTTGCCTTGCCTTGCCTTGCCTTGCCTTGCCTTGCCTTGCCTTGCCTTGCCTTGCCTTGCCTTGCCTTGCCTTGCCTTGCCTTGCCTTGCCTTGCCTTGCCTTGCCTTGCCTTGCCTTGCCTTGCCTTGCCTTGCCTTGCCTTGCCTTGCCTTGCCTTGCCTTGCCTTGCCTTGCCTTGCCTTGCCTTGCCTTGCCTTGCCTTGCCTTGCCTTGCCTTGCCTTGCCTTGCCTTGCCTTGCCTTGCCTTGCCTTGCCTTGCCTTGCCTTGCCTTGCCTTGCCTTGCCTTGCCTTGCCTTGCCTTGCCTTGCCTTGCCTTGCCTTGCCTTGCCTTGCCTTGCCTTGCCTTGCCTTGCCTTGCCTTGCCTTGCCTTGCCTTGCCTTGCCTTGCCTTGCCTTGCCTTGCCTTGCCTTGCCTTGCCTTGCCTTGCCTTGCCTTGCCTTGCCTTGCCTTGCCTTGCCTTGCCTTGCCTTGCCTTGCCTTGCCTTGCCTTGCCTTGCCTTGCCTTGCCTTGCCTTGCCTTGCCTTGCCTTGCCTTGCCTTGCCTTGCCTTGCCTTGCCTTGCCTTGCCTTGCCTTGCCTTGCCTTGCCTTGCCTTGCCTTGCCTTGCCTTGCCTTGCCTTGCCTTGCCTTGCCTTGCCTTGCCTTGCCTTGCCTTGCCTTGCCTTGCCTTGCCTTGCCTTGCCTTGCCTTGCCTTGCCTTGCCTTGCCTTGCCTTGCCTTGCCTTGCCTTGCCTTGCCTTGCCTTGCCTTGCCTTGCCTTGCCTTGCCTTGCCTTGCCTTGCCTTGCCTTGCCTTGCCTTGCCTTGCCTTGCCTTGCCTTGCCTTGCCTTGCCTTGCCTTGCCTTGCCTTGCCTTGCCTTGCCTTGCCTTGCCTTGCCTTGCCTTGCCTTGCCTTGCCTTGCCTTGCCTTGCCTTGCCTTGCCTTGCCTTGCCTTGCCTTGCCTTGCCTTGCCTTGCCTTGCCTTGCCTTGCCTTGCCTTGCCTTGCCTTGCCTTGCCTTGCCTTGCCTTGCCTTGCCTTGCCTTGCCTTGCCTTGCCTTGCCTTGCCTTGCCTTGCCTTGCCTTGCCTTGCCTTGCCTTGCCTTGCCTTGCCTTGCCTTGCCTTGCCTTGCCTTGCCTTGCCTTGCCTTGCCTTGCCTTGCCTTGCCTTGCCTTGCCTTGCCTTGCCTTGCCTTGCCTTGCCTTGCCTTGCCTTGCCTTGCCTTGCCTTGCCTTGCCTTGCCTTGCCTTGCCTTGCCTTGCCTTGCCTTGCCTTGCCTTGCCTTGCCTTGCCTTGCCTTGCCTTGCCTTGCCTTGCCTTGCCTTGCCTTGCCTTGCCTTGCCTTGCCTTGCCTTGCCTTGCCTTGCCTTGCCTTGCCTTGCCTTGCCTTGCCTTGCCTTGCCTTGCCTTGCCTTGCCTTGCCTTGCCTTGCCTTGCCTTGCCTTGCCTTGCCTTGCCTTGCCTTGCCTTGCCTTGCCTTGCCTTGCCTTGCCTTGCCTTGCCTTGCCTTGCCTTGCCTTGCCTTGCCTTGCCTTGCCTTGCCTTGCCTTGCCTTGCCTTGCCTTGCCTTGCCTTGCCTTGCCTTGCCTTGCCTTGCCTTGCCTTGCCTTGCCTTGCCTTGCCTTGCCTTGCCTTGCCTTGCCTTGCCTTGCCTTGCCTTGCCTTGCCTTGCCTTGCCTTGCCTTGCCTTGCCTTGCCTTGCCTTGCCTTGCCTTGCCTTGCCTTGCCTTGCCTTGCCTTGCCTTGCCTTGCCTTGCCTTGCCTTGCCTTGCCTTGCCTTGCCTTGCCTTGCCTTGCCTTGCCTTGCCTTGCCTTGCCTTGCCTTGCCTTGCCTTGCCTTGCCTTGCCTTGCCTTGCCTTGCCTTGCCTTGCCTTGCCTTGCCTTGCCTTGCCTTGCCTTGCCTTGCCTTGCCTTGCCTTGCCTTGCCTTGCCTTGCCTTGCCTTGCCTTGCCTTGCCTTGCCTTGCCTTGCCTTGCCTTGCCTTGCCTTGCCTTGCCTTGCCTTGCCTTGCCTTGCCTTGCCTTGCCTTGCCTTGCCTTGCCTTGCCTTGCCTTGCCTTGCCTTGCCTTGCCTTGCCTTGCCTTGCCTTGCCTTGCCTTGCCTTGCCTTGCCTTGCCTTGCCTTGCCTTGCCTTGCCTTGCCTTGCCTTGCCTTGCCTTGCCTTGCCTTGCCTTGCCTTGCCTTGCCTTGCCTTGCCTTGCCTTGCCTTGCCTTGCCTTGCCTTGCCTTGCCTTGCCTTGCCTTGCCTTGCCTTGCCTTGCCTTGCCTTGCCTTGCCTTGCCTTGCCTTGCCTTGCCTTGCCTTGCCTTGCCTTGCCTTGCCTTGCCTTGCCTTGCCTTGCCTTGCCTTGCCTTGCCTTGCCTTGCCTTGCCTTGCCTTGCCTTGCCTTGCCTTGCCTTGCCTTGCCTTGCCTTGCCTTGCCTTGCCTTGCCTTGCCTTGCCTTGCCTTGCCTTGCCTTGCCTTGCCTTGCCTTGCCTTGCCTTGCCTTGCCTTGCCTTGCCTTGCCTTGCCTTGCCTTGCCTTGCCTTGCCTTGCCTTGCCTTGCCTTGCCTTGCCTTGGCAGCCAGTTTTTCATTTTTCTCATGATCAGCTGAGGAGATCTATGGTTTTTGTAAGAAGCTGAGTGTATGCGTGAGTCTAGCCCCCCTTGGAATGGGCCGGGCCTGCGGGGAAGCAGATGCACTCCTCCATGCAAAGCAAACATAATGCAGGCTACACTTGAGGGGC
The DNA here is from genome assembly GCF_964194415.1 of Vipera berus. Classification (NCBI taxonomy): domain Eukaryota; kingdom Metazoa; phylum Chordata; class Lepidosauria; order Squamata; family Viperidae; genus Vipera; species Vipera berus. The sequence goes on along the minus strand of NC_138203.1, from coordinate 136,664,335 downwards.
AAAGATTGGCAGGATCAGGGGTACACAGGCCCTGGGAATATCACAACAAGGGAAGATACGGCAGGTAAGCTGGTGGCAAGAAAAAGCAGTCACACTGTCACCACTCTCTGATCTTGCCACTCTTTGTCTTTTTAGTGTATAATCCACTGGATGCTTTTGTTCCCTTCTTTGATTTTGGTACCATCATTGCTTTCCCTTTCTGCCAGCTTACCTGCCGTATCTTCTCTAGCTTTCTTGTTGTTATTGCCTGCGTGCCTCCATTGTGGCCCTGCCACCACTGGGCACTGACAACTCTGATCAGTGGTGGCTGTGCTTGAATTGAGGCATGTAGGCAATGAACATCAGTTAGAGAAGATACCGCGGGTACTCTGGCAGCAAAGGAAAACAATGGTGGCACCAAAGGAAGGGGGGGAAAAAGGCAGACTACACTTAAGAGATAAAGAGTGCCAAGATGAGAGAGTCAATGCCAAGTGGTGGCAGTGCAAGAATGGAACCACACAGGCAATGAGAACATCAGAAAAAAAATGAGATACAGCAGGTAAGCTGGCAGGAAGTGAAAGCAATGGCGGCACCAAAGTCAAGGAAGGGAATGAAAGCATCAGAGAGTTGTAGTGCCAGAAGTGAGGCATGCAGGCCCTCTGAAGATCAGAAGATGATACGGTGGGTACGCTGGCAGCAAGTTAAAGCAATGGCGGCACCAAAGTCAAGGAAGGGAATGAAAGCATCAGAGAGTTGTAGTGCCAGAAGCGAGGCACGCAGGCTCTCTGAAGATCAGAAAAAGATAAGATACGGCGGGTACGCTGGCAGCGAGTTAAAGCAATGGCGGCACCAAAGTCAAGGAAGGGAATGAAAGCATCAGAGAGTTGTAGTGCCAGAAGCGAGGCACGCAGGCTCTCTGAAGATCAGAAAAAGATAAGATACGGCGGGTACGCTGGCAGCGAGTTAAAGCAATGGCGGCACCAAAGTCAAGGAAGGGAATGAAAGCATCAGAGAGTTGTAGTGCCAGAAGCGAGGCACGCAGGCTCTCTGAAGATCAGAAAAAGATAAGATACGGCGGGTACGCTGGCAGCGAGTTAAAGCAATGGCGGCACCAAAGTCAAGGAAGGGAATGAAAGCATCAGAGAGTTGTAGTGCCAGAAGCGAGGCACGCAGGCTCTCTGAAGATCAGAAAAAGATACGGCGGGTACACTGGTGGCAAGTTAAAGCAATGGCGGCACCAAAGTCAAGGAAGGGAAAGAAAAAAAACATTACACTTAAGGGTAGCTGTGCCAGCTTTCCATTCAAAAAAAGCCACCCCACCCATCACCCCACCCATTCTCTGCTCTGTTCTCCTCCATCTCAATCATTCTGGGCATGTGTCAAAGCTCTTTCCCGGGGTTCCTTCGTAGCAGCAGCTGCAGCAGCGTACAAGTAACTCCATCTGCGATGACGTAGGGGGGGCCCCCCTTCCTTCATCTGGAAACATGCAGGTGCAATGTCTTCTGAGCAGGATGACTCCAGCTGAATACGTTTACTCTGCAAAAAAGGACAAAAAAAGCTTAAGTAAAAAACAGTGCCCATTAAGAAATGTGACTCAAATCACCCGCTCCTTACCTGTAAACTCCAAGCTCTCACTGTCCCGCCACACAAAGGCAAACGTGGTCTTCTTGGTATCTCTCTTCTCCAAAAGGCAGGCTGATGAACGGTCTTTGCAGAAGGGCTCTACGTCCATCCATCGAGCAGGCTAATTCTAGAAAGAGGGAGAAACAGGTGGTTACAGACTGCTTCTTGTCCCCAAAGAGTGCTAAATGGAAATTGCTAAATTGCTTAATACAAAACAGCTACTGAAGTTGACCCTATCTATGCTCAGAAAAAAGAGTGTGAACTGAATAGGACCCAAACTATTGGAACAATTCTGCGTTTCACCAGCCCACTAGCTTGCCGCAAAGCTACTCAACTACCTTGTCCTATCTCTTTGTTTTGGATTTTGTTGCTAAGATGGACCCTGGAGGTCTTTCTAAATCTCTCCTCTTTGCCCAACCCTCAGAGGATTTGAGAATAGGATAATTGTACATCTCTTTGACCGAGCTTCGATCTGAAACTTATTCCCAAAGCTTAATTTGAACTAATTTCAATGGCATAACATTGCTCCAATTTTCAATTGGTATTTTTTTTATCATGGTAGGCACCTTGATGATTTAAAAAAACAAAAGTACTGGTGCTGCAGGCACAGTGATGGTTACATTTCTGTTTTTTTTTATGTTATAACTGTGGGCAGCAATTAACCTTAGCAATTTTAAAAGTTTAGGTTACGTTTATTCCTATTGCTTAGTAGACTAAGGTTTAAGGTATAACCTATGTTTAGAGCTATTTCTAGTTTTACATTTGTACGTTTCTAAGTTGCTTTATGTCTATCCAGCTTTTGTTTCTTCTACCATCTAAGTGCCTCAAAAAATACTAACAGGTAATCTATAAATAATGCAATTAAAATTGCTCTTAAAATTACACAAGAGAATTGTTCAGAAATCAAAAGCTCGGCAAAAGAGATGCGTTCCTACCTTGTCTCTAAATACCTGGAAAGTGGGGCCCACGAGCACCACCTGGCAGGCACACCAAAGGGCCCTTTGCAGTAGACTGCAAAACTCTGGACGTGGTGTGTGGGAAGACATTTCAAAAGGTCCATATCCTGCTATTTCCCACCCAAACTGCAATATTTAGAGTGGAAATTGAGTATGTTTGGGAGCCAACTAAAAGCTGCAACAGGCAGTAAGAAATACAGTTATTTCCCACTGCCTGTTACAGCTTTTAGTTGGCTCCCAAACACATTCAATTTCCATCCCCATCACATTAAAAGGAAAAAGCCTGAACCTCAGTGAAACTGGGAAAGAAAGAAAGACACCCCAAATTCCCCATTGACTACTTATCCTTTGTAACAGCCTGCAGGACAGGTCACCATCCAGCAGTACTTCTTTCCCCCAAGGCTGGTTCCAAAAGACTGAAACGCTCAGCTCAGCCAGCAGGCTTTTATAGGACTGGCCCCACCCTTCTACCTGGGCCACACCCACTAGATCAGTGACTGCACCTGCGACTGGGAGAAATTAGCAAAATTGCCAGCCAGACTCTGCAAAGACTCAAGTCTCCTGTTGCCTCCACTGACCCGCTTTTGATTCTGGTACATCTGAAGCAATGACCATTGAGTTGGTCTTGCCACCTCTAAGTGACCTACACGTGCATTGGCTGTTACCATTGACTTGCCCTCTCCGCCACTAAGTGAAACACGTCACTAAGTGAAACACATGTGTTGTCTGTTACCATTGAGTTGGTCTTGCCATCTCTAAGTGACCTACACGTGCATTGGCTGTTACCATTGACTTGCCCTCTCCGCCACTAAGTGAAACACGTCACTAAGTGAAACACATGTGTTGTCTGTTACCATTGAGTTGGTCTTGCCACCTCTAAGTGACCTACACGTGCATTGGCTGTTACCATTGACTTGCCCTCTCCGCCACTAAGTGAAACACGTCACTAAGTGAAACACATGTGTTGTCTGTTACCATTGAGTTGGTCTTGCCATCTCTACGTGACCTACACGTGCACTGGCTGTTACCACTGACATGGCCTGCCTGCCACTAAGTGAAACACGTCACTAAGTGAAACATATGTGTTGGCTGTTACCATTGAGTTGGTCTTGTCGCCTCTAAGTGACCTACATGTGAACTGACTGTTACCATTGACTTGGCGTGTCTGTCACTAAGTGAAACACGTCACTAAGTGAAACACATGTGTTGTCTGTTACCATTGAGTTGATCTTGCCGCCTCTAAGTGACCTACACGTGCACTGGCTGTTACCATTGACTTGGTGTGTCCGCCACTAAGTGAAACACGTCACTAAGTGAAACACATGTGTTGGCTGTTACCATTGAGTTGCTCTTCCTATCTCTGAGTGAGCTACACGTGCACTGTCTGTTACCATTGACTTGGTCCGACCGTCAGTAAGAGAAACATGTCACTAAGTGAAACATGTGTTGCCTATTAACATTCAGTTGGTTTTGCCACCTCTAAGTGACCCACACATACACTGGTTGTTACCACTGACATGGCCTGCCCGCCACTAAGTGAAACACGTCACAAAGTGAAACATATCTGTTGGCTGTTACCATTGAGTTGGTCTTGTCACCTCTAAGTGACCTACACGTGAACTGACTGTTACCGTTGACTTGGCGTGTCTGTCACTAAGTGAAACACGTCACTAAGTGAAACACATGTGTTGTCTGTTACCATTGAGTTGATCTTGCCGCCTCTAAGTGACCTACACGTGCACTGGCTGTTACCATTGACTTGACCTGTCCGCCACTAAGTGAAACATGTCACTAAGTGAAACATGTGTTCTCTATTACCATTAAGTTGATCTTGCCACCTCAAAGTGACCTACACGTGCACTGGCTGTTACCATTGACTTGGCCTGTCCACCATTAAGTGAAACATGTCACTAAGTGAAACACATGTGTTGGCAGTTACCATTGAGTTGCTCTTTCCATCTCTGAGTGAGCTACACGTGCACTGGCTGTTACCATTGACTTGGTCCGACTGTCACTAGGTGAAACATGTCACTAAGTGAAACACATGTGTTGTCTGTTACCATTGAGTTGATCTTGCCGCCTCTAAGTGACCTACACGTGCACTGGCTGTTACAATTGACTTGGTGTGTCCGCCACTAAGTGAAACAAGTCACTAACTGAAACACATGTGTTCTCTATTACCATTAAGTTGATCTTCCCACCTCTAAGTGACCTACACGTGCACTGGCTGTTACCACTGACTTGGCCTGTCCGCCACTAAGTGAAACACATCACTAAGTGAAACACATGTGTTGGCTGTTACCATTGAGTTGCTCTTTCTATCTCTGAGTGAGCTACACGTGCACTGGCTGTTACCATTGACTTGGTCCGACTGTCACTAAGTGAAACATGTCACTAAGTGAAACACATGTGTTGTCTGTTACCATTGAGTTGATCTTGCCGCCTCTAAGTGACCTACACGTGCACTGGCTGTTACCATTGATTTGGCCTGTCCGCCACTAAGTGAAACACGTCACTAAGTGAAACACATGTGTTCTCTATTACCATTAAGTTGATCTTGCAGCCTCTAAGTGACATACACGTGCACTGCCTGTTACCATTGTCTTGGCCTGTCCGCCACTAAGTGAAACACGTCACTAAGTGAAACACATGTGTTGTCTATTACCATTAAGTTGATCTTGCCACCTCTAAGTGACGTACACATGCGCTGGCTGTTACCATTGACTTGGTCCGACCGTCAGTAAGTGAAACATGTCACTAAGTGAAACATGTGTTGCCTATTAACATTCAGTTGGTTTTGCCACCTCTAAGTGACCCACACGTACACTGGTTGTTACCACTGACATGGACTGCCCGCCACTAAGTGAAACACGTCACTAAGTGAAACATATGTGTTGGCTGTTACCATTAAGTTGATCTTGCCGCCTCTAAGTGACATACACGTGCACTGGCTGTTACCATTGATTTGGCCTGTCCGCCACTAAGTGAAACACATCACTAAGTGAAACACATGTGTTCTCTATTACCATTAAGTTGATCTTGCCACCTCTAAGTGACCTACACGTGCACTGGCTGTTACCATTGACTTGGTGTGTCCGCCTCTAAGTGAAACACGTCATTAAGTGAAACACATGTCTGTTACTATTGAGTTGATCTTCCCGCCTCTAAGTGACCTACACGTGCACTGGCTGATACCATTGACTTGGCCTGTCTGCCACTAAGTGAAACACGTCACTAAGTGAAACATGTGTTGCCTATTACCATTCAGTTGGTTTTGCCACCTCTAAGTGACCCACACGTGCACTGGTTGTTACCACTGACATGGCCTCTCTGCCACTAAGTGAAACATGTCACTAAGTGAAACACATGTGTTGTCTGTTACCATTGAGTTGGTCCTCCCACATCTGAGTGAGCTACAAATGCACTGGCTGTTACCGTTCACTTGGTCTAACCGTCACTAAGTGAAACACGTCACTAAGTGAAACACATGTGTTGGCTGTTACCGTTGACTTGGCCTGACCATCACTAAGGGAAGCACATCACTAAGTGAAACACGTGTTGGCTGTTAACATTTAGTTGGTCTTCCCATCTCGAAGTGACCTACACGTGCACTGGCTGTTACCGTTGACTTGGTATGACCGTCACTAAGTGAAAAACGTCACTAAGTGAAACACGTGTTGCCTGTTACCATTCAGTTCGTCTTGCCACCTCTAAGTGACCCACACGTGCACTGGTTGTTACCACTGACATGGCCTCTCTGCCACTAAGTGAAACACGTCACTAAGTGAAACATGTGTTGGCTGTTACCATTGAGTTGGTCTTGTCGCGTCGAAGTGACCTACACGTGCACTAGCTGTTACCATTGACTTGGCCTAACAGTCACTAAGTAAAACATGTCACTAAGTGAAACACATGTGTTGTCACCATTGAGTTGGTCTTGCCACATCTGAGTCAGCTACACATGCACTGGCTGTTACCGTTGACTTGGTCTGACCGTCACTAAGTGAAAGACGTCACTAAGTGATACACGTGTTCTCTGTTAGCATTGAGTTGGACTTGCCACATCTGAGTGAGCTACACATGCACTGGCTGTTACCATTGACTTGGTCTGACCGTCACTAAGTGAAACACGTCACTAAGTGAAACACATGTGTTGGCTGTTACCGTTGACTTGGTCTGACCGTCACTAAGGGAAGCACATCACTAAGTGAAACATGTGTTGCCTATTACCATTCAGTTGGTTTTGCTGCCTCATCAGGAATTTTCTTCCCCGGACACCAAAAAATTCTTGATTTTTAAAAGCTATGAAAAACACCATTTTTAAGTATGAAATTCAACCCCGAATCTCATTCTGGTGTCCGTTTTTACATTAGGGTGGAAAAAAAATGTCACCTCCTTGGCACAAAAATCCCTGACTCCGGCATCTGGAATTTTCTTCCCCGGACACCAAAAAAATCTTGATTTTTAAAAACGATGAAAAACACAATTTTTAAGGATGAAATTCAACCCCGAATCTCATTCTGCTGTCCGTTTTTAGATTTGGGTGGAAAAAAAATTTCACCTCCTGGGCATCACTAAGTGAAACCTGTTGCCTATTACCATTCAGTTGATTTTGCTGCCTCATCAGAAATTTTCTACCCCGGACACCAAAAAAATCTTGATTTTTAAAAACTATGAAAAACACCATTTTTAAGAAAGAAATTCAACGCCGAATCTAATTCTGGTGTCTGTTTTTACCTTTGGGTCAAAAAAAATATATTCACCTCCTGGGCACAAAAATCCCTGACTCCGTCATCAGGAATTTTCTTCCCCGGACACCAAAGAAATCTTGATTTTTATAAACTATGAAAAACACCATTTTTAAGAATGAAATTCAACCCCGAATCTCATTCTAGTGTGCGTTTTTACAATTGGGTGGAAAAAAATTTCACCTCCTGGGCACAAAAATGCCTGACTCCGGCATCAAGCATTTTCTTCCCAAGAAAATCTTGATTTTTAAAAATTATGAAAAACACCATTTTTAAGGACAAAATTCAACCCTGAATCTCATCCGGGTGTCTGTTTTTACATTTGAGTCAAAAAAAAATTTTCACCTCCTGGGCACAAAAATCCCTGACTCCGGCATCAGGAATTTTCTTCCCCGGACACCAAAAAAATCTTGATTTAAAAGCTTTGAAAAATACCAATTTTAAGGATAGTGTTGAAAATTCTTGATTTAAAAGCTTTGAAAAACACCATTTTTACTATTGAGTTTGTGTTGCCATCTCTAAGTGACCTACACGTGAACTGGCTGTTAGCATTGACTTGACCTGACTGTAACTAAATGAAACATGTCACTAAGTGAAACACATGTGTTGTCTGTTACCATTCAGTTGGTTTTGCCACCTCTAAGTGACCTACACGTGCACTGACTGTAACCGTTGACTTGGTCTGACCGTCACTAAGTGAAAGACGTTACTAAGTGAAACACATGAGTTGGATGTTACAATTGAGTTGGTCTTGCCATCTCTGAGTGACCTACACGTACACTGGCTGTTACCATTGACTTGACCTGACCGTAACTAAGTGAAACACGTCACTATGTGAAACACATGTGTTGTCTGTTACTATTCAGTTGGTTTTGCTGCCTCTAAGTGACCTACACGTGCACTGACTGTAACCGTTGATTTGGTCTGACCGTCACTAAGTGAAACACATCACTAAGTGAAACACGTATTGTCTGTTACCATTGAGTTGGTCTTGCCACATCTGAGTGAGCTACACATGCACTGGCTGTTACCATTGACTTGGTCTGACCGTCACTAAGTGAAACACGTCACTAAGTGAAACACATGTGTTGCCTATTACCATTCAGTTGGTTTTGCCGCCTCTAAGTGACCTACACGTGCACTGGCTGTCATTATTGACTTGGTCTTCCCCGGACACCAAAATATTCTTGATTTTTAAAATCTATGAAGAACACCATTTTTAAGGACAAAATTCAACCCCGAATCTCATTCTGGAGTCTGTTTTTACATTTGGGTGGAAAAAAAAATTCACCTCCTGGGCACAAAAATCCCTGACTCCGGCATCAGGAATTTTCTTCCCCGGACACCAAAAAATTCTTGATTTTTAAAAGCTATGAAAAACACCATTTTTAAGGACGAAATTCAACCCCGAATCTCATTCTGGCATCCGTTTTTACATTTGGGTCAAAAAAAATATTCACCTCCTGGGCACAAAAATCCCTGACTCCGGCATCAGGAATTTTCTTCCCCGGACACCAAAAAATTCTTGATTTTTAAAAGCTATGAAAAACACTATTTTTAAGGAAGGAATTCAACCCCAAATCTCATTCTGGTGTCCGTTTTTACATTTGAGTCAAAAAAAAAAATTCACCTCCTGGGCACAAAAATCCCTGACTCCGGCATCAGGAATTTTCTTCCCCGGACACCAAAAAAATCTTGAATTTAAAAACTATGAAAAACACCATTTTGAAGGACGAAATTCAACACCAAATCTCATTCTGGTGTCTATTTTTACATTTGGGTGGAAAAAAATTTCACCTCCTGGGCACAAAAATCCCTGACCCTGGAATCAGGAATTTTCTTCCTCGGACACCAAAAAATTCTTGATTTTTAAAAGCTATGAAAAACACCATTTTTAAGAATGAAATTCAACCCCGAATCTCATTCTGGTGTCCATTTTTAGACTTGAGTAAAAAAAAAAAAATTCACCTCCTGGGCACAAAAATCCCTGACTCCGGCATCAGGAATTTTCTTCCCCGGACACCAAAAAAATCTTGAATTTAAAAACTATGAAAAACACCATTTTGAAGGACGAAATTCAACCCCGAATCTAATTCTGGCATCCGTTTTTACATTTGGGTCAAAAAAAAATATTCACCTCTTGGGCACAAAAATCCCTGACCCTGGCATCAGGAAGTTTCTTCCCCGGACACCAAAAAAATCTTGATTTTTATAAACTATGAAACACACCATTTTTAAGAATGAAATTCAACCCCGAATCTCATTCTGGTGTCCGTTTTTAGATTTGGGTCAAAAAAACTTTTTCCCCTCCTGGGCACAAAAATCCCTGACTCCGGCATCACGAATTTTCTTCCCAGGACACCAAAAAAATCTTGATTTTTATTAACTATGAAAAACACCATTTTTAAGGAAGAAATTCAACCCCGAATCTCATTCTGGTGTCCATTTTTACATTTGAGTCAATAAAAAAAATTCACCTCCTGGGCACAAAAATCCCTCACTCCGGCATCAGGAATTTTCTTCCCCGGACACGAAATAAATCTTGATTTTCATAAACTATGAAAAACACCAATTTTAAGGACGAAATTCAACCCCGAATCTCATTCTGGTGTCCGTTTTTAGATTTGAGTAAAAAAAAAACACATTCACCTCCTGGGCACAAAAATCCCTGACCCCGGCATCAGGAATTTTCTTCCCTGCACACCA